>NC_066626.1:12511467-13191467 GCF_025201925.1 Gopherus flavomarginatus | reverse complement strand
CACAACCAGAAAAATCTGAGCCCTATTATTATTACTAGCACTTGTCCTCCAGTCTATATCTGAGAAGTTAAAGTCTCCCATGATCACACAATTCTCATTAATGTTTACTTCATTAAAAACATTAAAGAGGTCTCTATCCATATCCAAATCAGATCCCGGTGGTCTGTAGCACACCCCAAGCACTATCTAAGCGGAGGCTCTAGTAGCTTTCTTCCCCAATGTGATTTTTGCGCAGACAGACTCTGTCTTATCCATTCCATCACTTCTCATTTCTTTACAGTTAACCTCATCATTGATACCTCAGATGGCTACAGCCAGGCCTAGCTAGCTACATGCAGCTCTCAGCAAAGTACATACAGTACTGAGCAGCCTGATCGGAGCAGAGGCCCCCATTTCACCTCAGTAAAGGACATAGGGCCACAAATAAAGCCCTTCGCACTTTCCCATAAGTGCTCCTGTCCTTGTAATAGTCAAACTCCACTGACTGAACTTAAATCATCAAGTCAGAGAACATAAGCAATACCATGTGTCTTTAGAGACCAATCACACAACTAATCATCAAAGAACTCAGTTTATGGCTAACCCATGGGCTGTAATTTCTCTGGATAACTTACCCGATGAACAATTACTAGTAAAACACATTCAGGAACACCTGGTATCCTCTCAGGTTGTTAAACATTTGAACTATTTCTAATGATTGAATTTGTACTAGTGAATCAAATTAGGATTCAGCTCTGATGAAATATCTCTTCTTTTTCACTGGTGCATATTCAAGGCTCTTTGTAAAATCAAGAATTCTCTGTCTGTGCATTAAAAGGGATGGATCAAAGCGTCACCCTGACACATCAGAAACCTGAGGCCTCCAAACTGCTTTTTGGGACACAGGAGATAGGGTGCAAGGATGATACTGTTGGTATACGTACTCCAGGAATATTGGGATTAATGGGGCGGGGGGCTTTAATATGAGTTCTATATAATCTTCTCTGCTTTGTCAGGCTTTCATCCATCATTGATAGATGTATGGCGAATGAACTGGGGCTGACAGCAATGCTTCCGTCTGTGTGAAATCAACAGTGTAAACCTGGTCATTCTGATAGGCCAGAACGAACACAAAACAGACCTCATACCGCAATTTCATCTCCCTCAACTGCCAACCAAGGCAACCCATGTACAGTATTCACCTTGTGGTAACCCAGGGCCTGTGATCCCTCCCGCCTGTCTCAAGGTTGCCTACAAATTGCATATTCAGTATCTATGGAGCCGGCTGAAACATGTGCTCCCTAAACAAACCCTCCCTTTGAAAGCTTCTCTGTGATGTCCCTTCTGGGCTTTGCATGCACAGAATCAGGACACCTCCCAGTTTGTTTCAAGTGATCCTTGTTAGCATGGAAGTAGGGAGCACCGCTGAACAAATTTGTTTAAACCCTCCAGGTCTGCTCCAACTTGAACAGCAAAGGGATTTATGAGACGTGGTGTCTGGAGAGCAGGAAAACACTGAGTAACCAGAGCAGTGGCTTGAAGGATCTGGCTCCGCTTTCTTGCTCAGTGCAGACAGCTGGAGCGTGTCCCCTTGAGCTCCCAAAAAACATCCCCTGCATAATACATAAAACCCAACACTTACCCTCAGACACACGAGTGCATAGACAGAAAGCCCCTTTATTTCACTGTGATCAGCTTCAGGCTGGGTTGATACGGGATACCTTCATTTCTTGGGTTTTTACACTATGTGTAGTCTGATTCTGTGTGTGTGTGTGTGTCTCCCTCTCTCTCTCAAGCAGGTCACAAGAGACTGCCAGGTTTTCCCTCTCTCCCCTATTTGCAGAGAGGTTTGATGGGAAAAGCAGGGCCACTGTAATTACATGTTGTACCAGTCAAGTGATGAGCTGGAGGGAACAAGGACTAAATTCTCTCCTGATTTAGAAATGAGAGGCAGGAAAAGTGCAGCAGGAGAACTCAAGCAAGTGCCCCCGGAATGATAGATCAGGCATGTCTGCCTGGTCGGAATCAGATATGCCTGGGATAAGGGAGGCTAGGGGCGGGGTCTGAACAGTTATTTCGATAAATGGCTTTCAAATATCATCCCATGTGTGTTTCTCTTTGCAGTTGGCTCTGCTTTCTCTCCTGCCTGAATAGCAAAGCATGGGGCCTCGCCTGGTGCAAATTGGTGTAGCTCCAGCTGTTGGCCCCACCTGTCTGATTTGTTAACTGGCTTATCCATTTTAAGGTAGTCTTCTTGTTCTGGCCATGGGGCCTGGTTTTCCAGAATAGTGCTTCCTTTCCCCTGCCTCGGACCCGATGTCAAGTCTGGCTACTAGCTTTCTGCATCTGACATACAAACGAAGTGCAGCAGAGACAAGAGATGAGGCAGGATTTTCTTTTCTTCACCAGTCAACCTGTGGGAGTGCAGCAGCTCCCCTTCACCACCGGGGACTGGGAACCAGCCAGGTAAGGGATGAAATTCCTCCCCAGGAGAACACAGGTTGAAAACAAACATGGATAAACATGTTTCATACGGTCATTTCTCTAATAAGCGAATAATGTGCAGTTCAACAGGGGAAAACCAATGCAAAGGCAGAGGGCACTATACATCTACCCATTAGTACCATGCACAGGCCTCTAGCCAACTTCCTCTGATCGCTATGCAGTCTCATATTGATTCCATTCCCAATGATGGGAATGACGAACATGAGACTCTCCTGCTAGATGCCCAGGTGACTGGGATATTCAGCTGGCCTCCATCCCTGTACTATCTCTGTGGTGCACAGACATTCATGACTTTATCTTTGCAGCCTCAGTGTGAACTGTAAGGCCCATTTTACCAATGGAGAACTGAGGCACAGAGCTTAAGGGCCAGATTTTCAAAAGATAAGTGGCCGAGTGCTAAGTGCTTTTGGAAATCTGTCCCCAGTTTTGGATAGGAAGCACTTGAAAATGCCACCCACAGAAGCTGGTTAAGGTCACATGGGGTCTTGAGCTAGGAGTTGAATCCAGGTCTGCACAGTCCCTGTTCCATTCTTTAACCACAAGACCCTCCTTCCTTGCCCTCAACAATTCCACGTGGGCAGCTAGGTGCCTGAGACACTTAATAAAGCACACACACAATTATAAATGGATCAAAAACGACACAAAAAACCCACCCAACCCAATACAAATAACACCCTAAGACCCCACTCAAGCCCGCTGTCCCCAAAGAACCCTGGGGACAATAAATAAGCCTTGAATTGTTTTGTGAGACTCAATAAATCCCAGGTCTGTCAGACCAAGAGGGGGAATGGAGGATTTGCGAGGGATGAAAGCTAGCTGGCGGAGACTCTGTGCAGAGAAGCCTATGGAAGAGCTTGTATCATAGGTTGGGAGCAGCAACCCCAAGAAATGGTAGGAATCATAGCCACTTCCTTGATTGAGGGAGTTTGCCTGCTGTTTGTAGTTCAGGTTCACAACCTGGGGGTATTTTGGTTTCTGGATGTCCAGGGTTCTTTTCATAAACAGAGGGAAACAATGGAGTAAAGCAAAGAGGGTGTTGCTGGTCCAGCTAGTCCTAAAAACCTAGGCCCAGGTTTTTCAAAGTATTTAGACCTGGCTTCACTTAGCGTTGCACGGTATAAGTGACTTAGATGACTAAGTCCCATTCTGAGAAGTGAGTCTAAAAACAGCAGCAGCCTGATTAAGTTAATTTGTTTTTCCAAGATATAAACCCCATGGGCCTGACTGTGGAACATAAAGCTACGACACCTTTTGTACTGCGCCTTTAAATGTATCTTCGTTCTCACTGCGGGTACAGTTCTGCAACCATTTGTATTGCCAAAGCTGAGCTCAGGACAAAGGAGGCCCCTATCTGCTTGAGGGAGGAGACCTTGTGACTTTCTTGTTTTGTTGTTCTCCTAAGGCCTGATCCCACTGCCATTACATCAATGGAAAGGCCCCCACTGGTTTCACTGGGAACTGGATCAGGGCCTCAGTCTAAAACCAAGGTCATTATACCTGAAAATATCTGTTTTCCCCTGTATAACACTGACAACTCATGGGTATTGAAGACCCCATGGCACTTTTAGAAAGAGCTTAAGTTCTAGTGTACTCACTAAACTTGATCCTTATTACCTAGACCTGATTGAAAAATGGGACCACTTTCCATGAAAAATATGTCCCTTTTTGGTCAATCCCCCCCCCCCCAAAAAAAAATTCTGTTGATCAGATTTCTAATTAACTTCAATCTGGTGTGGTATTCTTCTTCTCTTTCTGAATAGCGATAGTGTTAAAGAAGAATGAAACTAAATTAAAGCCCAAAAGTGTATGGCCTAAAATTGGTCCTCTCCCATGGGTGGATTTGATACGATGATGGAAACCCCCTTGTCCCATTAAGGTGAGCTGCTGAAATAGGCCAGGTGAAGCAGCTGTAGAGATGAATAGCCAGTATAAACACTCCTGCCTTTCCAAGCAGCTGGAAAGACATTTAAAATTTCTCTTAACTGCTGTAAAGATTTCCACAGAACTAAAATGTCGACAGCTAAGAACACCTGTGCTCCCTCCACCTGATTTGTTGAGTTCTTACCGCTGAGGATCAAAGCAGATGCACTTCACTTTCACTTAGTGTAGACCTACTGAGAACCGTTACACAGCTGCCATTGTAGAGGTCTCTGCACTTCACTGTTCGATGAATTTAAATGTGTGTAGTTAAAGGATGTAAACCATCCTGGGGATTGTTCAGGAGGAAAGATACTGTGGCCCAGATCTCATCTCATTAAAATCAGTGGGAATTAAGTGGCTAAATACTTTAAAGGATCTAGACCTATGTAAATACCAGATTTTGGGCTAGATGCTGAGTGGGTGCAAATCAGCACAGCACGATTGATTTCAATAGAGATAAGTCAACGTACACCAGCCAAGGACATGACCCATTACTTTTCACAAAACAGAGAGGCAGTTTACTACCAGAATAAGTTGGAAGAAAGGCTAAAGGAAGAAGGTTTCATTCCCAGGGACTTGAGTGGAAAAACTAGAGTTGACTTCAGTGGGTTTTCCATTGATTTCGATAGACTACGGATTGAGCCCCTAGTGATTAGTTAAACCTGTGCCTTTCCTAGTTGCAAAGGGAGTTCTTAAAAGTGAAGATTTGCTGACTATTAGTCACATGGCTACATCCTTACATCTTATTCTATGTCTAGGGAAAACCTGGGAATCTCAGACACCAGTCACCCTGCTCCCCAGAGGGAGCCTCACTCCAGAAGCAGCTGCGGCATCTACTTAGAGACTTTGTGGGAGGAGACACAGTGGTTGGGAGAGGCCACGGGCCTTGAGACACTTGTCTCACAGCCATAAAAGAGGGGGTGGTTTGGGTGGTAGGATATAATCAAGGGATGGGCGGCAGTAGTTCAGGGCGGAGTCAGGGGAAACAGAGTTAGTCCCTCATCCTGCAAAGACTTTTGCACATGCTGAACTTTCTGCACTGTGAATAGTCTCATTGAAATCAATGTGACTTCTTAGCAGGGCACCCCTGGGTACATACTGTCTAATCCATGTAGAGCCATCCCCACTGTAGCCACTGGCCCCAGCACCTCGCCTACTGAGTGTGCACCTTGCTCAGCCTTCGCCTTCCAGGCCAGCCCGCCCTGATGCAGTGTCTCTCTCCCTCCCTGGGAGGGGACTTGGGCTGCTGGAAGCAGCGTGAGACCGGGCAGGCCCCTGGGGGGGAACTAGTGCAAGAGCTGGCCCCATGGCAGCAGCAAGGAGAAGTCCACTCAGATTTGGCCCTGTGGCTCCTCCATCATGATGGTAGAGGGGCCAAAACTGAGTCACTGGCATTGCAAGTTGGTGCACTCAGGTTTGGCCTTGCGATTCCTCCTGGTCATGACGGAAGCGCCATGAGGCCAAACCTGAGTGGCGCTGCGACTCCCATGCACCAGGTCACACCACCACCAACAGAAAGCTGCAGAGCCAAACCTGAGTGGGCAGTGGAGCAGCCAGCACTGCTCCTCCTTCCAGTGCCACTGATACACACCGTGCCTAACGTGTACAGCTGTGGGCACCACTGCTTCTTACTGTATGTAAAAGCTAAACAACTGCATGGGTCTTTGCAAAATAGGGGCTTAGGCCAGTTCTAGGGAGTTTTGCCATTGACTTTAGTGGGTCCAGGATTTCATCATAGAAGATTAGGGTTGGAAGGACCTCAGGAGGTCACCTAGTCCAACCTCCTGCTCAAAGCAGGACCAATCCCCAACTAAATCATCCCAGCCAGGGCTTTGTCAAGCCTGACCTTAAAAACCTCTAAGGAAGGTGATACCACCACCTCCCTAGGTAACCCATTCCAGTGCCTCACGACCCTCCTAGTGAAAAAGTTTTTCCTAATATCCAACCTAAACCTCCCTCACTGCAACTTGAGACTATTATCCATTTTCTTTTGTACAGCTGTAAGATCCAACCCAGTGGAAAGCATCCCACTGACTGCCGTAGATGTTAGACTGTCTGGCTAGAGCATAGTGAATTATTGGTGGTAAATCATTTCATCAGTGAATTTATTCCCCACCACCACCTTATGAATTATCTGAAAACAGACTTTGATTTTTCTAAATGTATTTGTCATTCAAAGTTAAATAATGCTCACCTTACAAGAAAATATTTCATCCTGGGGATCATTCTCAAGCTAGACACTTTGATTCGGTCTTTGACTATTCTTCAGTCATGGTGTTTGATCAGCTAAATCCATTTACGTTAATAATGAGGTTAGGGTACCTAGAGCCTTGGATATGTTTTTGTTATTTTAAATCTAAATAAGTCAGCTCTTTTAAAAACAGAAATACAATTAGATTTCAATATGGCTGCTGCTGTGCTTCTGATATGAATGTATTTATAAGACTTTCACTTTCCAAATGGTCTTGCAAAGAAACCCTGTGGATAAACGTACTTAGGAAATGCATGAAAAGGGTGGCAAGTGGTATCAAAGCAAGGTCACTGTTCTTACTCAGATCAATGCTCATGGAGACTTATTTTGCAATTGACTCAGTCTACCAGTCTTCATTATATTAGAAAAGTACAACTGTTTCCCCCAGAGAGAAGTACACAACCTGCCGTAGTCCCCAATACTAGAAACTGACTCATTCAAAAATATTTTCATTTTTATAGCACTTATAAAAAGAAAACAACATTTTCTCCTTCACAGTCCATTCCCGTTGTTCCCTAGAATTAATTTCAGATGGTGTTTATGTCGCTCTATTGCAAATAAAAGTGCAAGTCGCACTTACAGGCCATCACCTTCTTCCCCCGCACTGCCCGCCCGTTTTATTCCCCTTAAGAGAACACCTACACCGCCACCTTCTGGCTATTTCATATTACAGCAGCTAGCCAATGAATTGCAGCGTGTGACCCAGAGAAAACAAAAATAAGCCTTTTCACATTCTTGAACTTGTGATTCACATTCAAGCCACGCCATCAGTAAAAATACTCTGAACTACTTTGTAGCAGCTGAGCTCCCATTTCATATTGTGACAAAGTTTCTTTCCCCACTTCACCACACATACTCCAGCTCCTTTCTTTCTCAGTTCGTTGGTCTACATGGAGCAGAGGTGAGGTCTAACATTAAATTTGCAAAGAATTACATCCTAATGTCTCCACCATACTCACTTTGAGACAATGCACTGCTTCCACATTGTCAGACCAACTCATTTGTCCAACAGCCATCACAGACTGTTGCACAGGTCTGATTTAGTGTTCCAGATAGTGCAAGTTACCAGGTGGAGGGGTTGGTAATAGACTGATGGCCTTCTTGTCAGCTGGTATAAATCAGAGGAACTCAGTGGAGCTCCACCAATTTATAAAAACTGAAAACCCAACCCAGGTTGTTGTACCAGAGGGTGGAGATTGTGTTTACTTCTTACCAGTGCTGCTTGGAAAAAGAGAAACCACCCAATTGGAACGTATCATTATTTATTTGGGGGGGGGGGTAGGAAACAATTTTTTCCCCTCCTGTTTAAGTAGCATCTGGATTCAAAACCAACGTGAAGTGTTATTTTCCTATTCGAGGGCCAAATACACCCCGCGACACCGTATTTAAAAACAGCTCATGATGAGGAAGAAGAATTGGTGGTAAGAGGGTAAAACAAGAAAAAACATGCCAATCTCTCCCTCAAATTAGGAAAGGGAGCAAGCTACAACCCCCAGAATTTGCTCATGTATCACTGACAGGGAAAGGTATTTACTGGAAAAGCAGGGTGGAGCTGTAGCAACGGGGCCCTGCTGTCCTTTGCAAGGGAAGGGGGATGGAGTGAGCCCATCTAGAAACTGCCAGCAGAGAGAAAATGTTAAAAATAAAATCAGCCAGTAATAGAAAGCCAGCTCGAGCACACTGAAGGACAGCCTGTGCGTGCAACAAGGGGTCTGAACAATTCTCTTGCCTTCAGATTCCATCAGCACAGCATAGCGTGGATGATACAACAGTGGCATCTAGTGTTCAGTCAGCTTTCTAGCAATCTAGGTTTTAAGAGGGGGCTGTTCAGAGGCTGCAGGGGTACAAACATGCCAGCTGATTGTAGTGAACTGTGCAATCAAGGTGCTTGACTAGTAAAACTCATCCCTGTTCAGAGGGCACAAGGCCTGGGCACTGCTCAAGAACCACTACATACACCTTCCACTTTGGCCATTCACCACTCTCAGGCCCCTCTGCACAGGGATGTTTTGCAGCCCCACTGAGTTCTGCTGAGTCAGGTTGTGGAGTATCCCACTTCTCTGAAGGCCTTTGATACAACAGGTCTCCAGCAGGTCAGCACTCATCGGAGTAAGTATTCCAATTTAGTTGTGTGCACAACCTGTCTGCTCTGAAATGACTCACCACCTCAGTCTCACACTCTGGATCAAATTGGACAATCAAAGCACGAGAAGATACAAGCTGGCCCCTCCAACACTGGAGCTCAGAATAAGTTTATTCTGGCTAGTATGTATTTCTCATTTTTTCCCCCCATTCTTTATTCTTGCTCTGTTTTAAGAGCGTCCCTGAATCTCTTCTGCATCGGCGTTCATCACGGATGAACTCTTGTTCATTTTCTCTGAGAACTGCGTTTCTCTCTCTCCTGTACAGGCAGGAAGTTTACATCAGATTCCAATTTATCTAGGAACGACCAGGAATATTTAGAAGTTTAATTATCATCTCTAATCCCTATCTGTAAGTGAAGAGCAGTATCAGATACTTAATTGGAAGGCTTCAGGGATAACAGCTCTAGAGATGGCATTGGCACTGATATTACCGTACAGATCCATCTAAGTTCCTAGTCACTCTGAAAACTAGCCCTGATGGCTTCTGGGTTTAAAAGGCAGACATTTCGACATTCTGCATCCTTGTGGTGTTTACACATTCTCTTTCAATACCATGCCTTGCAACTTGAGCGATTCTCCTCGATAACCTATTTTTGATGGTGAACGTGCAGAGCTTTCACTATTCAAACACTGTTGTGGATAGTACATACTAGTGCACTAGCATAAAACTGGACCGGCACCTAGCAATATTTCTTCCCCCTGGAGAAATGAGAGCACTCATTCTACTAAGCTGAAAATTTTGCTGCTGCTGTCCTTGCTCATGTGGTTGTCTCCCCAAAACTGTCACCTGTTATAGCTGCTTATCTATGCAGCTAGCCTCCCACAAACTCTTTAATCCTGGCTATTGCCTTTTTTAGATTGCTTTTGTCCTGTACCTCTTTTGACATACTACAAATGAAATGGGGTGTAGGTATAACTGGCAGGCATTGGCCACAACCAAGAACAATTCATAAAGAGAAACGTAGACAGCAGACTTTACTGGTGAAAGGAAAAGCACCACAGCTAACCGTAAGCATCCCCCGCCTGCCACATCTAATCCAAAAGAACTAAAGAAACCCTATGAAGTGGTGCCATTTGGTGACTTCCAATCCTGTTACAAAATGGAAATAAAGTCACCAGTTCCATCATGTCTAGTATTTGAAGGGTTTAATAATCCCTGCAAATTCCTCCACCTCATGTTCTTTCTGCCATCCAATTTCCAGAACTATTTGATCCCTACATAATCAAACGGTACTTTCATGGGGGAAGGCTCTAGAGCACTGACCAACGTGCAATAAGAGCCAGAGGAGAAGATTTTCAGAGGCACAAATGGCAATTAGGCTCTTAACTCCTATTGGAAAAAAATCAATGGAAGTTAGACCCCTAGGCCTGGGTTCCTAAAGAAACTTCGGTGTGGTGATGCTCAGTGTTGTCAGTCCTACCTTTTAGGGGCCTAGAAAAATCAGTGATTCATGAAGCCTGAGTTTGGTACCTTGGCTACCTGTATAGCAAATGGAAAGGGAGAGGCATGGTAGAAAGGGATTCAGAAAAGCCAGCAGGCTAAGTGGCACCTCACCTAAGCTAGCCCATGGAAGATGCCCAGGGGGAGAGGGTGTGTCCCAAGCCCTGCCCTGGGAGGGAGTTCAGCGCCCAGCTCCAGGAAGGTTACACACTCTGCTTGGGATTCTCCACTGCAGATCCTCTTGATATACTGGTACTGTTTTAGCCTGGAGAAGGAGGACCACCTCCTTTCATAACTTAGCCCCACGGTTAAGGTACTCATCCCAGTTGTGTGTGAGGGGGAGAAGGGATTTGAACTGGGAGCTGCCACCTCTCAGGCCTATGGGATATTCTGATGTAGGGCACCTGGAGACACTCCAAGTTACCAGGTGGAGGGGTTGGTAATAGACTGATGGCCTTCTTGTCAGCTGGTATAAATCAGAGGAACTCAGTGCACTGTGGCTAAATGATGAAAGAGGCATTGGGCCAGAGAAGGAGCAAGTAATGAGAATGACACAGTAGCCTTGTAGTTAATGCACTCACCTGGGAGGTGGGGGATCCAGTCCCCCTGCACCAATGATTTTTTCCCCCATTATTGGAACAGCTTCAAATGGGAAAGGATGAGGAAGCCCACATCAGAATATCCCACAGCTCAGTGGCAAAGGCACTGAGTGATAGCAGATCCCTCCCTTCAGGTGGAGCAGGGATCTGATCCAGAGGTCTTCCACATCCCAGGGAACTAGCCTAACCACCGGGCTAAAAATTCTGAGGAAAGTCCTCACCCACACACAATCACCCCCAGTTCTGTGTAATATCACCTACATGGGCAAACACCACCTATCCTTAAAAAGGGGAACAAACAGAACCCAGGGAATTATAGACCAGTCAGCCTAACTTTGATACCAGGAAAGATACTGGAACCAATTATTAAACAATCCCTTTGTAAGCACCAAAAAGGGAATAGGGTTGAAAGGACTAGCCAACATGGATTTGTCAAGAACAAATCATGCCAGACCAACCTAATTTCCTTCTTCGGCAGAGTTACAGGCCTAGTGAATGGGGGAAGCAGTGGACACAATTTATCTTGATTTTGTACAGCTTTTGACACAGTCCAACATGACATTCTCCTAAGCAAACTAGAGAAATATGGTCTAGATGAAATTACTATTAGGTGAGCGCACAGCTGGCTGAAAGACCCAACTCAGTAGTTATCAATGACTGACTGTCTAATTGGGAGGGTGTCTAGTGGGATCCCACGGGGGGTCTCTCCTGGTGCAGTACTCGTCAATATTTTCAGTAATGATTTGGATAATGGAGTGGACAGCATGCTTATAAAATCTGCAGATGACCGCAGGCTTGAAGGGACTGCTAGCACTTTGGAGAACAGAATTAGAATTCAGGACAATCTTGACAAACTAGAGAATTGGTCTGAAAAAACATCAACCAGATGAAATTCAGTAAAGACAAGTGCAAAGTACTACACTTAGGAAGGAAAAAAAAATCAAATGCACAGCTACAAAACAGGGAGTAACCGGCTAGGTGGCAGTACCACTGAAGGATATGGGAGCGTCAATTTGTAATCCACTATAAATCTGAGTTACCAATGGGATAGAGTTGCACACACACCCAAAGAAAAAGGCTAATATTATTCTGACGTGTATTAACAGGAGCGTCGTATGTAAGACATGGGAGGTAACCATCCTGCTCTACTTAACACTGGTGAGACCTCAGCTGGAGTACTCGATCTAATTCTGGGTGTGACACTTTAGGAAGGATGCAGATAAATTGGAGAGAAGCCGAAGGAGAGCAACAACAAAAAAAAAAGATAAAAGGTTTAGAAAAAACTGACCTCTGAGGAAAGAAAGAAACTGGACACATTTAACCTTGAGAAGAGAAGGCGTGGGGGCGGGGCTGATAATCTTTACATACATTAAAGGGCTGTTATAATGTGGACGGTGATCAACTGTTCCCTGAGTACACTGATGATATGACAAGTAATGGGTTTAATCTGCAGCAAAAGAAAATTATGTTAGATATTAGGGGAAAAAAACCTAACTCTAAGAGTAGTTAAGTTCTGGAATAGGCTTCAGAATCCCCATTGTTGGAGGTTTTTAAGAACAGGTTGGACAAACACCTGTCAGGGATGCGCTAGGTTTACTTGGTCCTGCTTCAGCACAGGGGGCTAGATTTGATGACTTTTTGAGATCCCTTCTGGTCCTGCATGTCTATAAATCTACAGCAGGGGTAGGCAACCTATGGCACATGTGCCGAAGGTGGCATGTGAGCCAATTTTCAGTGGCACACTCACTACCTAGGTCCTGGTCACTGGTTTGGGGGGCTCTGCATTTTAAATTTAATTTTAGATGAAGCTTCTTAAACATTTTAAAAACCTTATTTACTTTACATACAACAATAGTTTAATTATATATTATAGACTTATAGAAAGAGACCTTCTTAAAAATGTTACAATGTATTACTGGCACACAAAACATTTAATTAGAGTGAATAAATGAAGACTCAGCACACCACTTCTGAAAGGTTGCCGAACCCTGATCTACAGGGACCCAATGCAGTAGGTGAGCTCTGAGCACACTTCCTGGATCAGGCCCTGCAGGCGAGTTAAGCGGAGGAACACTGATCTTCCCTCATTCATCCATTGCTCTGGGGCTTCAGTGTCTGGACACCTCAAGTGGGGCTGCAGTGCACATGCCCAGAAGCAGAAATGTTGACACCTAGGGAACTTTTGCTGCAAAAAAAAAATATAGGTGCTGAGTGAGTTTAGGCAGCTATAGGATTCAACAGCAGCTGAGCAGGGGCTTTCTGAATCCCAGAGGGGCCTGATTCTTGGCTTTATATGCCTAAAGTGGCAGTTAGATACCTAAATCCTTTTGTGAATTTAGCCCCTAGCTGCTATTTGTGCCTTTAAGCTGTGCCCCCCTCATAAGGGCAAGATTCTCAGACGAGTTTGAGCAAGTGAGGTGTTCAAATCCCATTGAAATCCAATGGGACTGGGGTGCCTAATCCTCCCAGGCTCCTTTGAAAAATCTCCTTACAGAGGGCAGAACTCCAGCTGAATTGCACAAGGGACGCAAAGTTAGGTTGGCTTAACTACATTGCCCAGGGCTGTGAAAACGGTCACTCCCTGTGCTGAGTAATTAAGGTGACCTAAGCCATGGTGTGAAGAATTCTTTGACTGACCTAGTTACTGCCTTTCAGAGAGGCGGACTTCCTGCGGTGACAGAACTACTCCTCCTGTCTCTATAGCAAGTGTCTGCATTACAGCAGCACAGGTGTTGCATTTCTAGCATAGACACACCCTGACCATCATGTACAAGTGCATGAAGTAGATGCTCTGCATTCCCCCAGCCACTCAAGCAGTAGCAAAACTGCATTTTTTTCGGTTCAGAAAGACTCACTGAGCAGGTCCCCAGGGAGGCAGACACCCCCTCAAATGAGAACTAGGCCTGATTGATGAAACCTTACTTTAATAAACACAAAGTTCTGTGACAATGTACAGAACTGACAAAAAATGTCCAGGAAGATTGACAAACATTTACAATTTATATATATGAACACTGTAGGTATAAACAAATAAAAGTTCTCTCACTATTTTGTTTCCTGGGAAGCCTCCAATGAAACCAACTCTCTCAGCTGGCCCCTCTGCAGCAGTTCTATTAACCACTGATGAACAAGAACTCCTACTTATTCTTAACATCCAGTGTTTTAAAATTATTGCTTATTACCAGATAAAAAGAGCAAGATGACATATTATGGGTCATTATTAAAAATATCATGTCACAAGCTTTGTAACAGCACACTCTTTTTTGCGCAATACACTCCTCTTTTTCCATTTAAAATAATGCAGTTATGACGACCAAGGTTTTCCAGAAGCAACTAGTGATTTTGGGTGCCCAACCAGAGGTGCCTTAAAGGGGCCTGCTCGTCACACATTAGTGCTTAGCACACCCTGAAAACCAGTCTCCTCTAAAGAGTCAAGTTGAGTATCAAACAATGGAGCCATCCCAAAGTCACTAGTCTCTTTGGAAGGTCTTGGCCGATTTGTTTATAGAGATCCAGTGAAAAGGTTTTAATAACCCAGCATCACACGTGCTTTGCAAAACAAGTCTTTAGAACAGAATCTCACTGGGAGCTAAGCTTGGACTAAGCACTGGCTTCATGCTTGAGTTACAGAGCTCAGTCCTGAACAAGCAGTTTTCAATCTCGGGAGGGGAGATGCCAGCCGGAGGAACAGGATTTGATTTTCTGCCACCACACCTACAGGAGTAGCTCCAGGGCTGAATAAATAAGAAGGGAAGGAATGTTCTCTTTGTGTAGTGCTGCTGATGAAATGGGAAATCATACCCGTGTCGAAATCTTACCACATCATTGGACAAGTGCAGTCCTTGACACATGCAACTAAATCCACTCACAAACTTACTCACCTGCTCACTGCCTAGAGTGATCAGCCCCCACGTGTCTTAGCTTGGCTGCTGATGGAATGGGGGAAGATAAAGTCTAATTTACATAATGCACAATACAGTCCATTTTAGTCGAGGGATGATACCACCATGGAGAGAGGTTTAATACGTTTCTAGTCAAAGGCGGTTTAAAAAAAAAAAAAAAGTCTCCCTCAGACCTTCTCCTGACTACAAAGGACAAGGTAGGGAACATCTAGTTATGAGATGCCACTGGAGAGCAGCCAGAAATACAGAACTTTATATGCTGCTCTAACTAGAGGCATCCCAGCCTTTACAACACTTGGTACAGTGGGTTCCCCTGCTCCCCAAACACACATCCATGTCCTTGCTCAGAGATTGATCTCGTATAGACTTCCACCCACAGAACTCAGGTTCATAGCAGCACTTGCTCCTTTCCACTGGGAGACATCCCTGCACCAAGGCCCACTCTTAGCCCCCATGGATCTTTTTGATTGTTCCACTCTTGCACTCCTTGCTCATAATAAAGTCATTTTACTTGGGCACTTTGCTCTTGTCCTCCGAAGGAAAGAAATCACGTCGCTTTGGCTAACCTCAGCGAGTGAACCAACTCCCATGAGGAAACGGAAACCCAGCACACCTCCTGCCCAAGCAGTCTCTTCAGGGCAATGGAGCAAGGACATGCTGCATTTCTTTCCGATGGCCTTCCACTTTCGCTGCACTGGGTCTCTTTGGATAGGCGATCCTGGCCATCTTAAAGAATTCATTGGCAGCGTCCAGTGCAATAAGACGATCCTGTCAAAATAATGGAGTCATCAGAATTGCTGGTATCCATTCAAAAATGCCCTCTCAGACAGGCTTGAAAAGACATAAGCCTAATTCTTCATGCTGTCATGCCAGTGTCCTGGCTCCAAGAGAAATAATGGCATAAAACTGGAGTAACTCAGCTGAATCAGGCTCGTGGTCTACAATGCACACATGTTTCTATCTGTGCCCAAGCCGGCCACCAGTGCAATCTTGGACTGAACAGTCCTATTTGGGAGACGGAGGTACACGGGGCTTTGATCCCGTGCATTTCACTACTCATGCCACCTGTGACCTCATTAGCAGAGACTGAGCGGGTTAGATAAGATAGAAACTTTTAGCTACCTACCACCACAAAGAGGTATCGCTCACAGAGCTCCCAGCTGTTTGGGAAAATGTTTGTCTCCTCAGAGAGCTTTAACAGGATCTCCCGGGCTTTGCTCATGTTCTGAGTATCGCTGATGATGCTAAGTTTAGTCACCGATAACAGGGAGTCTGCTTCCTTGTGAAACCCTACGGCAGAGAGAATCAGTCCAGTTTAAATGAAAGGCACAAAACATGGCAGGATGTAAGTGGGCAATAACATTACTGCAAAGAACCAACCCACCCAATCCAGCTCTCTGCTAGTAGACAGCTTGGTATATATTTGGAGGTTTGCTGTTCCCCCTCTGCCTTGTGTGTTTGCCTTTTAGTGTTCCTATTTTATACCCCATGATGGGAAAAAATAAATCACACTTGGATAAAATGAACTAGCATTTCCTTTGAGCAGGCTCCACTGTGTGCCCTTGCTGTAGGGTGAACGAGAGGCCACCAGTGAGACAGCATTTGAAACTGCATCACGTGCATTGTGCTTTCTCAATTAAGGGCCACCTTTACTTGTGCTGATTCAGTCTTTCCCTGCTCTGTGTGCATAGACAGTGAGTACGTTCAGTATAGGCTGGGTGCCCTGCTCTTTCCATGAACCAGCAAGTCCCGGTGCTGCTGATAGAACTGAACACATTCAGCACCTTTCAGGCCCCCTCCCCCAAAAAAGCCAACCAACTGAAGGGAAAAAGCAACACTGAGAGTAAAAGTGCAGGTAGTTGTTTGGGACTGAAACACTCAGCACGGTTTGTTTTTTGTTTTGTTTTTTAAATAAGAGTAGCATCTGTGAGAAGAAAGCGACTTAGAATGTAACCTCCATGATGTACCCATAAGCCTGGCCCCAGGAATTATGTGACTGCAGCATCATAAAGGTCCTACTGATAAAGTCTGTCTGTATGGGCTTGTGGTTAAAGCATGGGACTGGGAGTCTGGAGATCTGGTGGTTTATATCTAGTTTTGCTATTGACTTCCTGTGTAGGCCCATCAAATTACTTGCTTTGTGTCTCATGTTTTCCCGCTCCGCTCTGTAAGGCAGGTAGAGGATTTCTTATACGTCACAGGGGTGTTAGTGTTTGAAAAGGATTTTGTGCTAGTGTAGTACTTTATAACTAAGGACCTCGGTGCACTATGGATCTGTAATAAGCGGTGTGTAGGAGCTAACCAAGTCTGGTTGATAAAGGTTAACAATGATTCACAGTTTCAGTGCATAAGATTCCCTCCATCATCACATTTGGGAAAACAAGATTCCTTTGCTCTTAGTGGTCACGTCTTTGCAAAAGCAAAAAGTCCAGGAACTGACACCTGAGGGATCCAGTTCCCCTGTGCAAGAGAGACTTCCACGTGAGCAGTGCAAATCACTGCCTTCCTGATCTACCAAAATTTTGCATCAGTTTTGCCCAGGTGTCAATAACTACACAAGGCCATGGGGACTCTAGCCCCACATATCGTTGCAGTTTCCTCCAGAGGACCAGCCAGATGTGTTTGGTGGATTTAACTCCTTCCAGGACAAGTAGGCAAAGCAGTGGAAAGAAAAGGGAATTGACAAGTAGTTTTATTCATTTAAACTCTATTTAAAATTTCTTTCCGGTTCTTCAGATCTGCTGGTATTAACCAGAGGAGGGAAATGGATATTTTCACATCATTTTCATCAGAAAAAGCTTTGGGAAAAATGTAGTTGTAATGAAAATCAGTGCTCTTTCATACTGAGCTGCCTGGCTCTTAAAGAGAGACAGGATAATCCCCAACCCCATTGTCCAAATAGCCTGGGGACAGGCATTTTATTTGGATAATCAGAATTTGGTTAATCAGGGGGACTGGACCGAGCCAGCCATTCAGCAGCAGGGTGGCCTTCCCCCAGGGCTGGAGGCTCATCCTTCTCCTCTGCAGTCCTGGCCAGAGTCTCTGCCCTGCTCCCTCACTCCTATGACAGCAGGACTGCAGAGGCTCCCTGCACTGCCACAGGGCCGGTGACATCTGCCTCCTGCAGGCACAAGGTGTGGGACAGAGCAGAGACCCCTGGCCAGGACTCTGCTAGAACTGCAGATCCTCAGTCCTCCCCTGCACCTCCAGGAGCCCTCTGCAGTTCCATTGTCAGGGCACTGCTTGCTCTCTCCTGTGCCAGAGAGGCTGAAGAGGGCTCCTGGTTCTGCCACAGGAGCCATTCAACAGGGTGGGCTCCCCCACAGATGGGGGCTCCTCCTCCCAGTCCTGGCCCTGAGATGCATGGGAGACAGCAAATGGATCTGGATAATGCAGCGGTTTGGATAATACGGGTTTGGATAAATGGGAGTATACTGTATACCGGATCACAATGCAGGCGTTAAATACACGAACACCATGCATGTTATGGCAGGGCAGAGGGGACACCCCCTTTCTTATCTGGTGGAGCACCTACCGCCACTCTGTGTAACCACCCTAGGCAACTTTTTGACTAGTGGACCCACCCAGAATTTACAGAGCCAGTGACCAGACGCTTCCTCCAAGCCCGCCCACCGATAAGCTGCTGCGGAGAGTCACAGCACAGCACTCCTTTGCATGGCAGGAGGGAAAGGACCCAGTGTCCCTCTGCGCTACCTCTTTCCAACTGCACCCCTCTTCAGTGAAGCCTTGGTGGCTCTGTCATTTTGCATCTATGCAAAACAAAAGAAATGGAGGGGAGATTACCCTAAGATATGAAGGCATCAGTAACAGCCTTTGCTGAACAGCTGTCCTGGTGCAAATAAAATAGCCACGACCTCGAGTTTACCTAATTCTTCCAAAATACGCTTCCATCTGCTTCTCACTTCCCTTCGGGTTTGCCGCAAGGTATAGATGTCGTAGTTCAGTTTTTGCCATTCCTGCAAGGCAAGGGGAGAACAGATTCAGACTTCTTCATTCTGTACGGCTCATCCCACCTGGCTCTTTTCCAGCGATTTGTACTCCTGGCGACACAGCCACATTCATAGGCCTATGACAGAGTAACGGCTCACCCCACAGGTCTGTTCCCAGTGTGGGTTTATGGCCAGAGCTGCTTACTTTACCAACTAAAATAATTTTTTCCTATTTTAACCTTCTTGCCACAGCTGTGGGAGAATGGACATGATTTTGGCTTAAGCATCAACATAATTAACTAAGTTCTAATCACAAGGCCCAGTGTAACTGCATTTTAAAATATGGGCTCATCTTTCCATAGCATTGGACCTACAGCTGGTTGAAAAGTGCAAAGTATTGTCAGTGAAAAAATGCTGAATAGAAAGCTAAAAACCACAAAATGCTTCTATTTCTGTCGGAAAACCAGAACACTTCCATTCCTCCACCCCCAGAAAAGGCAGCTTTTTCCCATCAAAAGCAAATGGACCAGAACATTTCAGCCGGTCTCACTTGGACCCAGTTCTTTTCCCAATGAAGCCACTGACCTAACTCCCATTTATTTCAATGGAAGTTAGGTTGCTCTCTTCAAAATATGGACGAGCTCTACACAACACTAATTAAACTTGGGTTTCCTCGTAAATGTATTCTGCGCTCAGTTACACTGGTATAATCCCCAAGAAACTCCATGGTCTTCAAGTTGTACTGTATTGCAGAGTTTAGCCTATACTTTTTGAAAACTTTGCCAATGATTTATGGGTCCAGTAGCTAAAAATGGACTCCTTATTTGGGGTAGAGGAGAGAAAGAGGGCAATAATCTAGAAACAGAGCCCAGCCCTCTGCTGGATTCTGCAATGCTATCCTAGGATGCAGAACAAGGTGTGCTGGAGGAACTAGTTCATTTCCACTCCCACTCAGTTGGTCTGAAACCCAACTGAAGCCCTAGATATATCCTCCCATCAAAGAGCTTTTCCTGGAATTTGGAGACACAAAAAGTTGTTCCTGTGATGATCTCTTATCTACTTATACCAAACCTTCCATTGCAACTGCTGATTTTCCCAGGCTTCTAGCTTCCAAAGAAATGGCACCTTTGGCTTGCAATTTTCCATGTCTGATCACAACCCACAGGATTTGTGGTTGTTGTTGTTAAAGTTTGAGCATAACCCAGTGACACATTTCAATTAGGCCAGGACCAGATTTGCAGAAGAGCTCAGCTCCCATTTAGGCACCTAAATGAAGATTTTCAGAAGTGCTTACGGTATGTCTACGCTGCCTGCCGGATCGGTGGGCAGCAATCAATCCAGCAGGGATCGATTTATCACATCTAGTCTAGACACGATAAAAATCTACCCCCAAGCCCTCTCCCTTCGACTCCTGTACTCCAGCGCTGCAAGAGGTGCAGGCAGAGTCGACAGGGGAGCGGCACAAGTCAACTCGTTGTGGTGAAGACATCACGGTAAGTCAATCTAAATACTATGACTTCCGCTTCATTAGTCACATAGCTGAAGTTGCTTAACTTAGATCAACCTCTCCCCTCGCCCCCAGTGTAGACCAGGGCTCAGAGAATAGAAATTGAGCCCTTTAGAAAACCTGGGCCACTATTATTTAAATAGCCAAAAAAGAAAGATATTTGTTTTGTGCATGCTTAACTCAGAAATAGTTGATTTTTACAAGCCAGGACTTATTGCCTCGCAGGACTAGCCTTCAAGCTAACAGACAACATTAATAGTTAAAAATGACTGAACAACTAGGTTTGCATATGTGATTTCCATTCAATTTACAGTTACTATGCAATTTGTTGTGCTGCGGATTACAAAGTATCCAGGTTTTAGTGTCATTTCGTACTTATCTTTTAATCTGGTATCTCAACTCTTACAGTGACATTAGTATAGCTATTTCTGCATTAGTATTTCAATTGACATTACAGAGATTAAATGCCAATGCTTATTTATATAACATCAAAACTGTGCACACAACAGTCAGGGAAACTGGAAAGTTTAAGCAGTGATGGTTCAGCTTCTTTCCAATCCCAATCCCACTGCCCAACCACCACCCCATACACACACTTTCCTCCTCTAAAAACAAAACAGACACCTCACTTAGGAAGGCACAAAGCCATCTATCAAAGAACTGGCGGGGGTGGGGGGGAGGGGAGGGTGTGCAAACACTTGGACAGTTCATTACAATCAAAACCAGTTAAATTACATATGAGAAATCAGATCCATGTTTAATAGCCATTGTGGAGGAGACAGATGTCACCAACAGCCAGTCATAGCTGCACTGTATGCCTGACTTTCTAATCCCATTTCACCATTGTAATAAAGACAACGGACAGCTGTATACAATGTACCTTTCCCTACACATTCGTATACATCTTGTTTATTAACCTGCCATTTTGATTAAAGTAATTTTTATATGTTTTAATTTCCAGAAATTAGAGAGACATTAACTAAAATTATGGAGCACGTCCAGTTCAATTAAAGAAGGGAGAGTGATCTGCCAGTAAAACACATTATGTTGATAATTTTCCTACAATTACACAGAAAGTCTGCAAGAGAAACTTGTCATTTTTAACAGGAAATAACTAACAGGTAAATGCTAATTTAGCTTTTAAAGGTGACCAGCAGATATTGGGATATTGTCCCATTTCCTCTCCCCCTCCCTTTCTTTTTTAAATTTAAACAGGCATTAAAATTCACTTTAAATATTTGTTTTTGTTTTTCCTGAAGGCTGATTTTGCTCAAATTCGCTCCAAAATAACAACACTGCTTTTAATTTTGGGTTAAAAAAACAAAACCAAAAACTTAACATTCTGTCCTATTTTGATTTAATACGTTGGACTTTTAAAAGGGAATCCACCCCACAAACTTGCACTGAAATAAGGGGGGGTGGGAAGAGGTGAGAGTTAAAACTAATTAGGTATTTCGATCAGTCTGAGTGCAGATAGAGGGTGGGGTTCTGTTTGCATTTTACCCAGAAATATCGCAGTTGGCAGAAGGTTTGGGCAATTGGAGTGGGTGCAGTCTCTGCTCTCAGTTGATAGGTCAGACATGTTTTAATCTTTCACATACACACATTCCTTTCAAAGTGTTTTTCAAAAGTTTGGAATTAAAAAAAAAATAATCTCAAAATCCCATGTGCTCTTAATTAGTTGATTTTATTGCTCTTGTGAGGACATAGCCTGCCTAGTTCTCCAGCCCACTCCACCCCCAAGAGTCCTGCAACAAAGAACACAGAAGAAGAGAGTTTTTAAGAGAAACTGAAAAGCAGAAATTCCATTCTATGGAATCATATTGACACCTTCCCCCCCGAGTCATCAGCAAGGTCGAGATGTTTAGATCCACAGCACTGAGCTAAAAGAGTCACTGATAGCAGTAGTAGGCTGTTATTTTCTGTGCGAAGCAGCCTGTACAAGGGGATGAGACACTCTGCCTCTCGGTCTCACAGCTATTTACTAGCCTGCACAGGAATGTTGAGACTCAGGACGCCTCGATTCTAGTCCCAGTTCTGGAAGCGTGCGCGCTCTGGGGGTTATGGAGCCTTCTGCCCCCAACTCATCCTCCAATTGCTTTCTCTGCCCCCACCCCCGAGACCTTTGGTTCCCAGACCCCTGGCTCTCACACCTCTGAATCCCACTCAAACTGACAGCTCCTCCTCGCTGCCTCGGCACCTGCAGCACTGAACACAGAATATTCATGCTCTTAGTTTGGATTCAGAGGCCCCAGTGGACCCCCGCAAGGAGGAGGAGATATGGCAGGGAAAGTCCTACTCAGCCCAGCAGCTCTTGAATGCAGCACGCTCAGTCATGACAGCGGAGATGGCACATGTGTTGTCTAGTTGGCACATAGCCGCTGTGCTGCAAGGTGATGGAGCGCGCTCAGTGAAGACAGGCTCTTCGGAGACGTCACCACCGTTTTCTCTTCTGAGCTTGTGGGAGCTGAGATTTTCAGACGCTTATAACCCTGCTTGTGAAAATCTGGCCAAGCCACATCCCTGGCACTAGGACAACCTTCCTACCAAATATCAAGTCCCTGCTGCAAAACTTGGGCATGCTTGAGCTTCTCGGTGAAGTTACTGTAAGAAATTGGAGTCAGCTGAACAACTCCCTCACCCACACCCCTCTGCAAAAAAAGCCTGAGGCAGACACCTGACAAAGCAAATTTCAGCCTGAACTATTACAGTTTGGCAAAGCTAAAGGCAACTGTGGAACAGGGTCTTATAATGGAAGTGAAGTTTGCCTGGCACTATAGCCCTCAATACCAGCTCTCCCTCAACTGACTCATGACAACACCTGCGTGTTACTAGGAGACAAACTGGATGTGATGTTTCCATATTGCACGTCTAGCACATTCATACTTGGAGCGCTTTGGGTAATTACTGTGTGCGTCTCTGTACTGGAATGGAAAAGTGCCTTAGGTGCACTGAGCAGAAGGACACCATGTTCTTCCACTGATGACTCAAGACATTTGGGTACTAGTCATATTTACAGTAGGGTGAGGCATGGTCCATCAAATTGAGGCTCTGGCAAGAAATGATGAAGACAAGAACGTCTCACTCATTGTCTCCTGACTCACTAACGAACTCTCTCGCCCTGCCATGTCACAGAGATAGGCGAGTGTGGGCTGCTGACTCCTTGCATCTGTGATGAGCTAGGTTTACAGCACCGGGAAATCCACATCTTACCTTGTTAATGCAGAAGAGTTTCAGGCAGAGATTTTCAGCTTAGCCAAGTAGGCGGATTTAGCCATACTTCTCCCATTGAAGTTCATGGAATTAGGAGTGAAATCCCTTAGCTGATTTTGAACATATCAGCCTCAGTTTCCAGCACAGTATCAAGCAGGTGCATTCTCTCTGCTCATTACTTGGCAGTCACCAGCCCTTGCTTCCCTTTCTTCTGGCTGCCATCTTGTCATGATGCCAATGTGTGACTAAAGCTGAACGCCAGTACGGCACCGACCCATGGGCACACGAGCCAGAAAAAGGGCCAAGAACAGAAACAGCCCTGCAGTTACTATCACCCCTGGGTTCAGAACTGGGACTGGGACTCCCGGACCAAGAGAACCATCCCCATGATTGTGGCAGCCCCCGTTTGTAGGCTGGTCTCACTTCTCCCTAGGGACTGGCCAGGTAAAGAGCGGCTCTAAGATCAGGGAGTGCAAAAGTGGCTCAAGGCCTCTTCGTACACACTGGCCCACCCAGCTGCACTAAGTGCTCCCTAGTCACACATCCAGCCCTGTACGTATGAAGTTGGTGACATCAGAGCAGAGCTGCAGGATCCCCATGCCTGGAACTGGACAGCTCTAGTATGTGAGAGGACTAGCAACAACCATCTAGGAAGATCCTCAGTAGCCTGCGGGCAGCATCAAAGGAAATTAACTTAGAACAGATTCAAGGACTCTGACTAGGGAACAAACCAAGCTGGAACCATGACCAGGTCTCAGGGAAGAAGAGACAGCACAAAATGACCCACATCTCAGAAGCAGGACCCTAGATAAGAACAGAGGCACTAACCCCTCCTATTGCCTGCCACATGGGTCTCAAAGATATAAAGAAGCCAAGCCATAAAACACACACTCAATTGTCACTCATACATCTCCCGCTGAAATCATACATAAGCACTATATACAGGGCCTAGGGCAGAATTTGTCTCTGTAATGCAGTGTCTAATGCCAACACGTGTGTAGCCCTAGCATTATCGGGTTGAGCAATTTTCAATTTCAAGTATTTTCCTGGCCTAACTCTAGTCTGAATTCCTGTATTTGAATGATGGATAAAAATCTTGTTTGCATGTCACAATCACACTGCAAGATCGGATGAATTCACCGAGTAGTACTGGCTGATCGCTTGCTGTCTATCAGACCAGTAAGATCAGAATCTCATTTCCCAGATATGCAGCATCCTGGGCAAGATTTCTATCTCAAAGGAGCACACATCAGTTTAGGCCCTGATTCAGTAATTCAAATCAGTGGGGGGAAACTTCCATTGCTTTAATTGAGAACCGGGTCCAGCCCTTGAGGTACACTACCAAAGCAGCCTTTAAGAAAGTCACTTTAAGATGTTGCGTTGATGAAATGTTCTTTTGTACTATAAACCACTGAGGTGATGCAAGTATTTTCATTTGTTTGTAACAAATGGGATTAGATACTTACGCCAAAAAATAATGTAAACCCAGGTGCTAAGGTTAGACTCCTAATTAGAAGTGTCCTGATTTTTAGAAGTGCTGATTTGTGGATGTCCAGTACAGATCAGGCCACTCTTTGAGCAACTAACTCAGATTAGGATCCAAACTTTAGGCATCAGGTTTGAAAATGTTGGCCCCCAGCTTCTCTGGTTACAAGCAGAACATCTCTATACTTCTATGTGCAGCCAGCCAAGTCAAGACTGCAGCACTCCAAATGAATAATCCGTTTCCCCCTATTGCTCAAATATAATCAAAGGAACTCCTCTGAGATTATTTTGAGTGAGAGGATCACTGATGTTAAGATAAATTCATGACTATGTCAGGAGAGCAGGGGAAATGCATATCAGCACACAGCAGCTTGTACTGTTTTTTCCCCAGCCTGGGAGTAGGAAGAAATCCTTCATTCTTAGCCAAGAGAGTATTGGTGCTATTTACTGATCTGCAAAGCAAAGCAGAGGTGTTTCCCTTCCCCACCTCCTCCCTTGGAGCCTCAAAATGGCCTCATTGTTCCAGTTCTGCACATGACCCGATACACCATTTAAGTTCTGAAAAGGAGAGGATACAGTAACAACCTGGAAATCCTCTCTTTTGTGATGCAGCCTGGACACTAGGATGTGAACTCTGGCTCAATGAGAAGGGAAAGATTGTTTTTTAACTGAAGAAGAAACTGCAGTTTGTAAGTGAGAGCTCGAGGGGGAGCTGACTGCAACCTGGAGAGCAAAAACCCCCAACCCTCAGCCTTTGCAGTGCGAGGCACATACTGCCAAGGCCCATTCTTGGCAGAGATCTCTTGGAATCCTCCCAAAGTCCTCATGACCCGAAGTATTAACAAGGAAGGAAGGAAGGAAGGAAAGGTCTATGCAAAAAATAAGCAGTGAATCTCTGACCGCCTCTTTAGACAAATACATTTTTAATATACAAACTATTCGCTCATTTGAGTTGAATCCAATAATTAGTTTCCATTATTAGGAGCCCTGGATGAGTGGAAAGTGTTTTTACCATATTGTTTTATACCAGTCCATGGACCTCTGGGGGTCTGCAAACTATGTCTGGGATTTCCAAAGGGGTCTGCACCTCCATTCGAAATTGTTTAGGGGTCCACAAATGTTAAAAGGTTGAAAACCACTGCTGTATACTAATCACCCCAGAAATCCCTGATCTCTGTCTCCACCTGAATTTTACAGTAACAGGAATCTTGCTAGAACCCATCTGCAGCAAAGCAATGTTCATTCAGGTCTGGCTTTAATTACACTTAGAATTACTGGGCCAAACTCTGCTCTCTAATGTAAACCCAGAGCAATTTCATTAGCTCCTGATTTACCCCAGCAGAACTGGTTCCATTGTCTGTTTTGTTTAGAAACTAGGCTGCCGCTTTCTTTTAAAATCTGTAGTCACTGAATTATTCCATTGACATTTAAAGGCTATAACACAGGCAGCAACAGCAAACTCTCCTCCTCTACCCCCCGCACCGCCTGGGTAATAGCTTCATTTCACCCTTTTTATAGAAACTGCTGCTCAACACTAACTGTGGTACAGCTAGGTAGGGGCGGATTCTCCATCTCTGGCGGTCTTCAAATCCAGACTGGCTGCCTTTCTGGATGATAGACTTTGGTCAAACACAAGTTATTGGGCTCAGTACGGGGAGATCTGGGTCAAACTCTATGGCCTGTGTTATTAAGGTCAGACCAGATGTTCTAATGCCTTTAATGTCTCGGAATCGAACTATGCCACCTCATGGTGAACCTACCCTGAGGATCACTCCTTGGCTTCTTCCCCGGACTGGGCGTTCAGAGGTGCCAAAGATGAGGGCAATTTTAGTGACCGTCCACAGAGTGCAGGCCAAAGACCAACTTTTGTCCAAATAGTCTCTGACTGTTTGATGGTTAACAGAGGCAGTTAATATTAATACGGGATGGATAGAACTAGTGACCTAAAAGTGGAAGGTGATGCATCTTGTTACAACCTTTGAAGCCATCAAACTTCCCTCGTTGATGAATTAGAGGGTGCATGTGCCTGCAGTCTAGTCAGAATTGCTGTGTACTGTAGGTTATTGTCCGTGACACTCCTGATAAGCATATGGTTTAATTCCCATCTAACATTTGTTATTAATTATTTTAACGCTGGGTCTTCTTTTTATCGATATAAATGTCCCATCCCTTTTTGAATATAAAGAGGGCATACAAAGGGCTGAAACCAGACTGAAGAGTTTTTGTAAACAACATACAAAAGCATGACAATGAGAAGACACTCTGGGAAAATGCTCGCTAGGGGCACTTCCTGTTTCACCAACCATCTTGCAGAAAGCAGCTTCTTTCCTTTAGGAAGTTAAGTTGGTTTTGCTTCTATGAAAATTAAATAAATTGAACCCCCTTCCCTAAATGTTGGGCCATTTTAAAGTCCGCATCTGTTGAACACAGCAGACTATTAACAGAGTGATGGATTCACGTCACTACTGTACAGCCTCAAGAGAGCAAAGGAATGGAAACTACACACTTGACTGGTAACCATGACATCGGTATGGAAACGCGTCACAGCTCCTGCCACCACCTTGTGCAACAGCAGTCACAGCTCCCAGGGTTGAAAATGAAGTGTAGGGAGGAGGTGACAGGTGGGAAGGAGAAGACCCTTGGCTAGTTAGAACACTGCAGCTGGTGGCTTTAGAGGCTTTGTACAGCTATTCGGGGCAGGACGCAGCAGCACTTGCTACTGTAAGGGGAAGAAGAGGACGTAGTGTCCCATCAGAGCATGAGTTAGCAGAGAGGCAGCGTGGTCTTGTGGGTGGGGCACTGGACTGGGAGTCCGGAGAGCTTGCTTCTATTCTTGGGTCTGCCTTTAACTTGCTACGTGATCTTGAGCAAGTCACTCGCTTCTTTGTGCCTCTGGTTCCCCTTTTACTTCTTGTCTATTCAGATTGGAAATTCTTCAGTACAGGGACTGTCTTATGATGTTCCTGAACATTGTCTAGTACAACAGAGGAATCAGGCCTTGACTGGGTTCTGTAGGTGCTACCATAATAAAAATATTAGTACAAAAGCAGCAAGAGGTCCTAGCTCGGCCTAATGAAGCTTTTTGAAAAGAACCAGAAACGAGTCACTAGCACTGTGTCCCCTTTCCTACTCCACCCTTCTGCCACTCGCAAGGGATGCATTTAAACTCCAAGGAGGGTTTTAGGTAAAGCCAACCTTTTAAGCCGTTACTCCCTGCAACTTTCCAACTCAAAGTCCTCACCAACAGGCTGCAGCCACAATACACAACTGCAGCTGTCCCCACAATAGTTGAGGAAGCTTTAACGGAGGACATGCTCTGAAAGGAGCATGTCTGAACTTCTGCAAAGCTTTGGAGAAGCATGGTCCGAGTGCACCAGAAACCCCTGAAAAGGGGAGAAGGTTCTCAAGCCTCAGCTGAAAATGCTTTGCATGGCTCTTCCAAGTCAAGAGTTCTCATCCAGCTGTGCCACACTGCACAAGTAACTTCAATCTCTGTGCCTTTGTTTCTACTACTTAGTTCAACGTGCTGCAGAAACATTGACTAACTGATCCTTGTACCGCTCAGGCTGAGTAATAGTATTCCTACAAAATGGCATAGGGAACCTCACAAATGGCAGCAAGCAAACCCTTCTTTTTCTGCCACTCACTCACTAACACTACAGCCCTTCAGAAAGCAAATATTAATGAAAATAGTCTCACTTGGGGAAGGGGATTTGCTTCCAAATTCTGATTGAATGAAAAAATTCAGTATCCAGACATGTGGCCTTGACTTCAGTGGAGTTATGGCTATTTACCAGCTAAGATCTGAACCCTTGAGTGACTTACCACCTCACTGGGAGAGAAAAAAGGTACAGCTGAACCATCAGAAATATTAGGAATGTTGACTTGGGTCAGTCCCGGTTTGGTTGATTCTACACTAGATGTGTCAGAGCTGAGAGCTCTCGTACCTTAATAGAATATTCATCAATGATGATCTTTAACACAGATGTCCTTTCTCCCAAATGTTAATTGGACATGGATGTTAAAAAGGTTTAGCAAAAGAAACCCAAATATATTAAAGCAATCTAAAAATCCTCACTCTTGGCTGCAGAGCTCTTACTTTCATGAATTTAGTAAGTTGTCATTTTACTAGTTCTCCAGTCAGTCTTCCAGGGCAGATGGAACCTGAATGTTTATTGTAATAAGCAGGGGGAAGTTTTAAAAAGCCCCTGTGGACATTTTATCAGTCCTAGAAAAGTAAAAAGTATTTCAAACTTTGTAGGTCATCTTTAATGGCCAAGTTGGATAATGGAGATCAATAAATCCATTTATTAAACTATCTGTTCGTACAGATAATGTTCCACATTAATATTCGGCTACACAGGTACATACTTTTGGTAAGTGTGCTTCAATCAGGGAATGACATCACTACAAGAGAGAGGCAGGATGGATTTATGGTCAAAGCACTCATCTGGAGTCCCTTCCTGGCTTCACTCAGATTTCCCACATGATCGTGGGCAGATCTTACCTATTCTCAGAGTCTTGGTTCCCCAAATGCAAAATAAATTTTCTCCTTTCCATCGTGCATGTAGTGGTACAGTCTATGCCAGTGAAGATAGAGAAAAACCTTGACGCAAGACTAAGGAGCAGCAGATACAGGCACCTGTGGAGAGCATAAGAATTTCCACAGAAACAGTTCTAAAGACTGCAGGACCCCAAGAAGTAACCATGGCTTCTTGCATTAATTGTCTGTGCTGTCCGAGTGCTCTAGTGGTGGCCAAACTACAAGCATGTAGCTTCAGCCACTTCTGCCATCCCTACACCATTGGCAATGATCTTCAGGGAAGGAACAAGCAGTTTTGTGATGCTGCTCAAACACATCAATCCATTTTGTTCAGACTTTACTTGTTCCTTCATAGGAGTTGCCCAAAGGGTTGTCAGCAACCCTAAGACCAGATAGGGAGATGTAGCAGCATGTTGAAATTTCACAAGAATCTACCACTAGGCTGTGGACAGGGGGATACACCAGGGCAACTGCAAAAACATCACATTCAAGTAGTTGTCAAGTTGGCCAACTCAGCTCTTCCCAACCTGTGATCCACAGCCATCTGTGTTAGATTCAGTTCATACAGATCCTGCTCCCAGTGTGGAGCGGGGGACAGATGATGGCTGTGATCTGAATCACCTGATAAACACACACACACTTCTGCTGATTGTTTAATGCTGCTGCCTCTGAGCAGCAACTGTTCCAATATCAGATTGGAAATGCTTTCCTGGAAATCTGAGTCTCAGACCAATGAAAGCTCAAAGGGAAGTGATGACTAATTCCATGTATCACAGATGGCTTGTGAGAAAGCGTGAGTTTGTGTTAGCAGACACACACACCAGCCTGCCCTGCTGATCTGAACACTCAGCTGTTCAAATATTTACCTGGAAAAGTTCCATGGAATCAGTGCAATGTACTAAGTACTGAAATGCCAGACTGAAGTGAGGAAATTCTAGGCATTCAATATGAGCCAGACTGGCACAGAACTGGAAGCTGAACAAAGATCAATGCTATCAAATACCCTCCTCCTGATATGGAAACGTATTAATTAGTTGGTGGTTTTCTTCATGCTGCCAAAGCAATCCTCCATCAGAGCTGTTTCTTCATTCCCTTGAAGTTAATTTGCAGTGCTGTTCTCAGGAGTTGTACACAGGAAATTAGGTCAAATAGCCTAAAGATTATCAGACATGGGCCCAAGCTTTAAAACGGAAATCCAGACCTGTACTGCTCCAGCCTTCAGGGCTTGTTCTGAGCTAGTGGTGCGGTTCAGCTCATTGGAGACATGATCAGATACAAAATATGGATCCATGTTCATATTCTGGAAAAAGTCTCCCTATGCCTTGACCCTAAATAATCCCAAATTAGATTAAGTTCCAGGTATGCTGCAAAAAGCAGGGTTTGGGGGAAGCTTGAGGATATATTTCTGGGACAGTTACAGGGTCTGTTTTGCAGGTTTGATTTACTGGCGGAACTTCGTTTTATATGATTGAAGGCAGTGTGACTTAGTGGATAGATCACTCAGGAGACCTGAGTTCTATTTCCTGGTCTGCCACTGACCTGCTAGGTTATCTTGGCAAGTCACGTCATCTTCCTGTACCTCACCTTCCCCATCTGTAAAATGGGGATAACGATACTGACCTCTTTTGAAAAATGCTTTGAGATTTATGGATGAAGAGCGCTGGATAGGAGCTAGGGATTATTACTAAAGAGCAGAAATTTAGGCCCTGTCTATTTTTAAAAGGGTTTGCTTGTGTAGAAAGCAGGCAGATTTCCCACTGAGTGGAAGTTCTTTGGCTGGAAGTATCCACATTAGTCAACTGGAGACAGGCTGAATGAGGAAGAGCTGGCTCATGTCACACGCTTACATCTGTGCAACAACAGCACTCAAGGAACTACACTTACAAAGCATCAGTATTGGAGCCATTTAAAGGGTAACTTTCTCCTTCCATCTTGCAGCGTATATGGGCATGTCTCCACTTCCAGGAAAGTTAATCCAAATTAACTAAAATGTGTTAATTTGAAGTAGAGTAGTTAAACTGCATTAAACCCCATGTGAATACCCTCACTCAGAATTAAAAAAAAAAAAAAAAAAAAAAAGAAGAGAGAGAGAGAGACAGACAGACTTTAATTCCTTTTATTTTGATTCACTTCCAAAGTGAATTAAGGCAAACCAAATTAAAGCCACTTTAATTCTGAATAAGGGTGTCCACAGAGGGATTTAATGCAGTTTAACTAATCCATTTTACATTCACACCTTTAGTTAACTTGGATTAATTTTCTGGATGTCCCTGTGGAGACAAGCCCTTAGAGTTGTACAAATGAAAGAGCCTGTTGCTGAATCTTTTAGAGGCACATGGTAATCCTCTCTCATAGCTTTGATGACTATGCTATGCAAGACTTGTTTTAACACAATACAACAGGAAAGAGGCGCTCTGTCCCAACATGCCGATCATTTCCAACTTAATCCCATCTTCCGGCTTCTCTGCATACGTCTCCATCCCCACCTTTGTCAGAACTAAGTGCAGAGGTCTCTTGAATTCTGCATTTCAGTTGCTTTCTCCAGTAACTCAATAAACATGATCATTGTGCTCTGAGTTATAGATCTCAGAGCACTTCACAAAGGAAGCCAAGTTATCATCACCCCTATTTTAATGGTAGGGAAATGGAGACAGGTCAGTGACGTGACTAACCCACCCTCAAACAGCAGTTCAGTGGCATATCTGGAAATGTATGCCACTGGTCCCAGACCCCCAGTCCAATGCCCTGGCCACTAGATCACACTGCCCCATAACTGCGAGGAGATTCATTACAAATTACTCATTAACTTGCAAGATAATCCATCACAAAATGAACTTTAGCACACATACCTCGGTTTTATTTATTTACAGGTACATTGTGGAGCACTGCAAGTGATCTGTAGTACACAACGGCAAAGGAATGAAGATTTCCAGCACTGTGCATTGAGAGTCATAGCTTCTAAGGCCAGCAGGGACCATTACATCAGCTACCCTGACCTCCTGCATAACACAGGACACAGAATTTCTCCCAGTGGTTCCGGCACAAAGATCATAGCTGACTGAGATACAGCATGGCTTCTGGAAAGACATCCACTCTTGATTTAAAAACTGGCAGTGAAAACACTTTACAGGCAAGTGAGCTAAGACAACCCTTTTGGTGCCTGAATTACAAGGTTACTGATGAGCAGAATGTAAAGTAGCAAGGCTTTAACGATACCAAAAATTTGTTTCAGACAAGTCACAACCTTAGAATTTATTTATATCCCAACAGTGGACTCCAAGAGAGACTGCATTATCAAGTCATTATGGGCTATACATTTACCCTGCTGTTAGCAGAAGTTCTGCTATCACCACCACAAAGTGCTTGTCTTCACATACTGTGCAGCTGCACCGTGTCAGTGAAGATGCTGCTATGCCCACAGGAAAGCGTCTCCCATTGCCATAGTTAGTTACTGCCTCTTGGGGAGGTGAATGATGTCAACGGGAGAAGCTCTGTTCAGGTGGGATAGCTAATGCATGTTGGCTCTGCTGTTTACAAAAAAAAAGCCACCACAAATTTTGCACTGAAAAAATCAGAGTTCCATGTGGATACCAAGCATGTGAATTTGGCCCAATAACGCTATGGTGGAATATGGCCCTTTCCCTAAACCAGGGGTAGGCAAGCTATGGCACGGGTGCCAAAGGCAGCGTGTGAACTGATTTTCAGTGGCACTCACACTGCCTGGGTCCTGGCCACCTGACCGGTGGGCTCTGCATTTTAATTTAGTTTTAAATGAAGTTTCTTAAACATTTTAAAAGCCTTATTTACTTTACATACAACAATAGTTTAGTTATATATTATATAGACTTATAGAAAGAGACCTTCTAAAAACGTTAAAATGTATTACTGGCACACAAAATCTTAAATTAGAGTGAATAAATGAAGACTTGGTACACCGCTTCTGAAAGGTTGCTGACCCCTGCCCTAAACACTTGTACTAGCAGGTCCTTAAGGAAGACAAGGACACATGGGTACCAGTTCTGCACAGCACATAAGCACATCCAGTTAAGTTACTGGTACTTAAACACATGTTTAAGTGCTTTGCTGAATCAGAACCTAGAAATACAAGAGAATTCTCCTCTCATTGACACTGATTTGACACCAGCAGAACACAAAACCTGAAGTCTCAGTGAGACAATCAGATCATGGGAGAGATCACATATAGTCCAGCATGCGAATCTTGTTCATTCCTAGCAGATTCAGCATCATCTCCTTTGCAACTTCCACAAGCTCTCTCCATGGGAACTATTCTGCTAAGGTTGCAGCTGAAGAGCAGAGCTGCATTCACTCATCTGGAGAGTTAGAATTTAACGGCTCCCCAAAGAAGATTATGCTTAGCACTCTCAGGCCATTAGATGTTGCAATTCAAACTTTTGCTGAGCTCTCATTAGAAGGGGGTGAAGCTGTTTGGCCTAACTGTAAAACGCTCAGTGGGGTACGATGCGATTACTGCACAGAGCACAGGAATGTTGAGTTCTCAGGCCAAGTTTTTCCAGAAGCAGCCGGAACCAGAAGCAATCACAAAAAGACTCCAACAACAAGGGTGTTTCCAATTGTTACCATACGCACTGTTTTTGTTCTCAGTTATATAAATGTCATTGGAAATAAACTGACAGAACAGAGTCATCTGAAGTGAAACTATGAAAACAAGAAAGAGGCATGTTAAGATACAGGACTTAGAGAGTACATCTACACTGCAAAAAACAGAAAAAAAAACAACACAACCCACCACTAAGATGTTCATAACTCCTGTTACAATTCAGTGAAGACATGGCAGCTCCAAGACAGGTTCAATCCCAGATTCTCCTAGAGGCTTTAACTCAAGCTGCTCACCTGAGTTGTGGGTTAAAACGGCAGTGAAGACCCAGCACGAGCTAACCCAAGTTTGCAAAAAAACTGCCATGTGAACATCACAGAGGGCTTTGGACTGGGACTCAAGAAACTTATGCCCAACCTGCAGAGGCGTTATATCCGCTTAGCTACGTCAGTCAGGAGTGTGAAAAACCCACACCCCAGACCAGCATAGCCACGCAGACATAACTCCCAGCATACATACAACTACATCAACAGAAGATGGCTTTGTTCTAGGAGATGGTATTCCTGTACGGATGGAAAAAACCTCTGCTGTCTGTGTAGGCTGCATCTACACCAGTGGTCACCACAAGATCACTTTTTGATGCACAAGATCAACCCAGGAACTACCCCCCCTTCCTCCATTCCCCCTCCCTCCGTCACTTGCTTCCCCCCCATCTTCACCTCACTTTCACCAGGCTGGGGGAGGGGGTTGGGGTATAGGGGGCTGCAGGCTGATCCTGGGGCAGGGGTGCAAGCTCTGGGAGGGAGTTCGGGTGCAGGGGTCATATGGTCACACTGCACCTAATCTCACAGAATCCACTGGACAGTTCATGAGTTTCACTTTTTATTAGTGTCGTTTATGGTTTATAGATCCAAAATCCTTCAGGGATGGTCACAAATCAGTGTAACATTCTCAACTGTGGGGTGTGCATTGGCTGAGCCTGGGACAGGTGGTTGGGGTGCAAACTCTGAGAAGGAGTTTAGTGCAGGAGGGGGCTCTGGGCTGCGGCAGAGTGATGGGGTGCAGCAGGGGTAGGAGTGCAGACTCTGGGAGGAAGTTTGGTGGAGAGGGGCTCCAGGCTGGGGTGTGACTTGTAGGCTTCGGCTGGGAGGCACTAACCACAGGCGGTTCTTGGCTGTGGCCCCACACCACTCCTGGAAGCGTCTGGCTGCTGGCACATCTCTGTGGCCCAGGGAGCTGGGGGGCAGCGGGTCTTCATGCGCTTCCTGTGCCTGAAAGCACCACCCCTGTAGCTCCCATTGGCTGGTTCCCAGCCAATGGGAGCTACAGGGACAGTGCTAGGGGCAGGGACAGTGCATGGAGTTGCCCCCTTCCCCTCAATGGGATGCAGAGACATGCTAGCAGCCAGATGCTTCTAGGAGTGATGTGGGGACATGGCAGGCAGCCTGCCTGCACCCCACTGCACTGCTGGACTTTTAGCCACCCAGAGATCATGATCGACAGGCAGAGGCTCCATGATCAACCTGTGCCAGTATAGTCTCTGTAGCATACACATATCTTTGAATTCTATTCCTGACTCTGCCACTAATCTGCACAATGCTGGGCAAAACATTTCACTTCCCTGTGACTCAGTTTCCCCGTCTTTTAAAGACACCTTGTGTGAATCATATTGAGATTCACAGTTTAAGCGCACCATATTGGATCTTCCATAATTATTCTATCTTGGGACATCACATTCCAGGAAGCTTCAATCCCAGAAGTACTGTGTCAGAAAGGATGCACTTCTGGGAATGACCTAACAGGGCTGTAATTAGCCACTGGAACAATTTAAAAGGGATCATGGTGAATTCTCCATCACTGACCATTTTTAAATCCAGAGTAGATGTTTTAGAAAAGATCTGCTCTAGGAATTACCTTGGGGAAGTTCTGTACAGTATGTCAAACTAGATCACAATGGTCCTTTCTGGCCTTGGGATCTAAGATGCCTGCATTTCTCACAGGAATTAGTCAGGATTTTTCTTGTTGTTTGCATAAAGATTAAAAACAAAGTGGGTTGAACACTGTGATTCAGAAGGGGTAGACTCCACACTCAGTAAAGCTCCCAGGCATGTCAGTGTAACTTTGTATTTAGAAAAGAACAGAAAATTGATCATATTGTTAGGTAGGTGTCACCATATGGTGCTCTTACACCCGGTCTCAAGTTCTTAACAGGTCTGAATAACCGTCCTGTGTTAATCATTCTCTTTAGAGGAGCTGTTGCAAACAGCAAGACAGTTTCCTCTCTGCCATAATCTCTGTAACAAGAGTTAATCCTTGGGGCAAAGTTGCTTCCTGGGAATTGTTTGAGATTTTTGAAGCACAGATTTCACAGTGTGTCTGTGACCACCTCTGTTCAAGGACTGGCATGAACTGTAAACGAATTACATTTAAAAACTATCTAGACACCCGAAAGGCTCCCAAAATCTGCTACCACACGGCATAGAGGCAACAGTAGGAATGAGGAGGTTCAAGCAACGCTGCATTATATAAACCATTAACACCACTAGAGCTCTGACCAAATGAATAGGGAGTTTCACATTAGCACCACATTGGCTTAGTTTGTAGGAAAGAAGCTCCTCCAACAACACTGAATTCCAGCTCGTTTTGTGTTGGCAATGACAAGTTGCAATGAGAGAGAGAACCAGGCTTCATGCTGATGCATGTTACAAATTCTTCCCTTTCCTACTTATAGGCCAGGAAACACTGTTTGTCCTTCAACCCTTGATATTAATGTTCTTCCTCGTTAACAAAGTAAGGCTACAAAAGAAATTTTAAAACTATATTGGTTACAAAACTCGAGAATAAAGATCAATTAAGATTTCAGCTCACAAAAACCTCAGTCACAGTCAGAGTAAGTAATGTTAAGGTCAAAATATTAATAAAAGTAAAGTTGAAGGAGTTAAATCGGACACTCAATTCTTAGCTCCACTTGGTGATGGAAAGATAACAAAACTAGTTTCCCAGGGGTTTGTTTCTCTCTTAGAGCGAAGGCCTCCAGCTTTCCAACGCTGACCACCACTCCAAATACTCCAAGTGTTAAGAGTTTTTAAAAGGGACTAACAAGCAGCCTGATCCAACATCTGTTGTAGTAAACACGAGTCTTTCACTACAGGTAAGGCAGTCCGGTCAGTGAGGTGCTCAGGTAGGGAATTCCCTGCTCCGCCATTGGCTTCCTGTGACACCTTGGGCAACTCACTTAGTCTCTGTGCCTCAGTTTCCCATCTGTGCAATGGGGATAACAGCCCTGTCCTACCTCGCAGGGGGTGTTGTAAGGATCAGTACATTAAAGACAGAGATAGTCACGGGGAGCCATATAAATACCTTAGATAGACTGGCTGGGGTGCACGATGTACATGCACCAACACACACATCTCATGATCTCTTCTCTTAGCTGCCCATCTTTCCTTATTGTGTTTAGGCTCAAAGTTCTTCAGGACTGGGACCTGACCTTTTAAGCACCACACCCATAACATAACTACTACTGGCTTTCATAGTCCGTCATCAGGAAATAGTTCTAGCTCATACTTAGATTAAAGGACTGCTCTAATCCAGAATAAATTAAATATTTAACAAGTGAGGAGACAAATCACAAACCACTAACTCAGCTACATTCCTTTACATCATATTAGCTTAAAGTGCCCACATTCCCAAACAATCATTTAGGGACTGATCCGAACTGTGGTCCATCGAAGTCAATGAAAAGATCCCCATTAGTTTCAATTAAGAAACAAGTGGTCATGAACCTAAGAGCATTAGAGAAGTTGTTGTTTCTATATCAATAAGGGTCATGTGTAGTCATGAGAATTTTTGTTGCAATTTTGTTTCCTGTAATTTAGTCCCAGCACGAATTTCCCCCAGCACTACAAAACAGCTAACACTAACAACCGCAAAAGCCCACTTAATGACAATACAGGCAAAAATTATATTCTCTCATTTCAACTAAAGGTCAAAAGTATGAGGATTCATTAAAAAAACTGGCTCATTTTCACTTAAAAGCAGTCCCAATTCCTAGAAAAGAAAAAAATAAAATCATTACATTGACCCAATTTTATATTAAAAAGTCTGCATTTTCATGGGATCAGAATGAAATTATATGCTCTCAAGTTTTACTGCAAACATTTCACAGTTGTAATAGCTGTCAATTTCATCTTAAAAGAATATTTTGTACAGCCTGTTTCAATCCATGCCCCAGGTCACTGATGTCACACAAAGTCCATTAGGGAAATAAATCAGGCCTATAAAATATAGTTGATATAATGAAGACAATTTCCCCCACACTATCCTAACCAGCTGCACAAGTTCTTCTACACTTGATCATTACCATATTCTGATTATACAATATTTAACTTGACAAGCTACTGCAGTTCAGATTCAGCACGAGGACAGGAACATTCCTGTGGAAATGTCAAGTTTGTGGTGTGGTGGTAACATAAGGGAAGGGAATAGTGAAAGCAGCATTGAACATGCAAAGGCCAACATATGCAAATCAGGGACAGAAGCGTCTAATAATGGCAATGTGAATAATCAAGCAGGAAGTTAAATCCTGTGACCCCGCCCCCCCCAAGAAGTATTGCTCTCTGGAGAATCATAGTTCAGGTTGGGAGCACATCTTATGTCAAAGGGGTCTTATCCAGAGGTCAGAACAGCCACTCAGTCCCCACTGCTTCTACAACTACAAAGTATTATAGGATATACCTACTGGGGGGGAGGGGGGAATTCCCATAGCAGAGAATGGGTCAACTGACTCAGGCTCATGCTAAGACCTAGAAACCATAGGGGCCTACTCCATGGGTGCTCCAGGGCTGGGCCCCTGTGGGGAAAAATTAGTGGGTGCTCTGTACCCACTGTCAACCAAGCTCCCCTCACCCCCCGCCCCACCTCCTCCCCATCCCCTGAGCATGCTGCATCCCCACTCCTCCTGCCTGGCTGCCACCGAATACCTGTTTGGCAGCATTAGCATGCTCCGGGGGGTGGAGGAGGAGCAGGAATGTGGCATGCTCAGGGGAGGGGATGGAGAAGAGGCGGGGCAGGGGCAGGGATTTGGGGAAGGGGTTGGAATAGGAGCAGGGAGGGGGTGGAGTTGGGGTGGGGACTTGGGGGAAGGGGTTATGCCTTATGGAATGGGTGGGATGGGGGTGGGGCCGAGGGAGGGTCGAGCACTCATGGGAAAGAGGGGAAGTTGGTGCCTATGCTAGAAACAGCAGTTTAGACATTTGGACTTGGGACCCAGTGAGGGGGAAGTCTCCAGCCTGAGCCCGAACATCTGCACTGCTATTTCTAGTCCCATAGCATGAGCCCCACAAGCCCAAATCAGTTGACTTGGGTGCTAAGATCTGGCATCACAGCTCTTTCCCCACCCCCACCCCTAGTGTAGACCTACCCATACTAACATCTTAGAAAACTGTGGAAGTAGAGCAAGAACTGACAGGGATTTGAAGGAGATTTCAAATCCACACAGTCTCCTTATGTGAGCAAGAGTCAGGCTAGCTGTAACCCTAATAACGCAAGATTTGTAGAAGCAAGGATTGTGTGAGGCGAGTGGGAAAGAACCATGTGAGAAGTGTTGCGACCTTGTGTTAGATAAGTATGGAATGTAGACTGGAGTCTAAATAGAATTGAGACAAGATAGATATCAGGATGACCTAAATGCAGCTTTTGCTCATTATTGTACGTAACAAAAGGTATAAATGCTTGCTGTAATTGTTTACCTGTAGAGAGACCTGTTTAGCTCTCTCCCTCCACACAATTGCTAGAGATAATAAAGTATCTGACTTGCTACACCCAACATGAGAGTGAGAACTCTGTTTTTCTCTGACAGGACCCAGCCATGATGGAGATCCCACTGTACTAAAAACTGTAGAAACACATTGTAAGCTCTTTGGGGCGGGGACTCTCTGAATGTCTGCATAGACAAGAGAGACGTTACTTGGTCTATGTAGTGGTTTAATTTAATAGATGTCTGAAAGAGCCTTAAGTGTGCGTGCTGGTATAGGAAACGTATCACAGAGACCACTCTTTGACCAGGGAATAGAAACGCTTCCCTACTTCACCTCTTACCAAATTTAGTACAGGGGGAAAATAAGTAGAATTCTCTTTCTCCAGAGTAATACTTACTATATGGTACACACCTCCAACCCAACCTAGATATACAAGCATCAGCAACTCTTTGATGTAGTCCGTTGGACACTTCCTTTCATTAAAGGAAGAGAAACATCTGTTCTGCCTCAACTATATTTCACATCAGCATATATAACCTCCTCTTCTTTGATACTGCTACTCAGCTAAGCTACCATAGCAATAACACGCCATATAGACTTGAAAGGTACACAGAGAATGACCAGACTTACCATTTGGTTAAGTTTATCTCTAATATGACCAACCACCAGGATTTGCGATGATATCTGTTCTTGGCTGTTCAGCAGTTCGGGGCTGGTTTGTAATTGTGGCAAGTGTTTATTCAATGACTCTGTATCTGTGAACAACAGCCCTTTAGCCTTACCTCAGAATCTTTCTCCAGCTGGTTCCTGACAACAATCAGATTATACAGTATCCTGTCATCATCTGCTTCAGTGTGGGACATGTCATGAGGGGTGCTCCACAGGTTCTTCTCCTCGTCCCTCGCCAAGGTGGCTCCAAATGAGGCATAAGGGTTTTTATTACTGAAAAGGGGAAAATATTGATGTGCAGTTGTCAGTGACTGAGTTTATAGACCTTGACTGCAGCTCTCCTGTCAGGTGTATTCAGTAAGTGGTGTCTGTATGGCTCAGCTGATAACACTTTTGCCCCAAAACAGGAAAGTAGGTGTGCCAGCCTGGCATGAGCACTTAGTCTAGTACTCACGGCTCTCCCTCAAGACATTACTGGTGGTGTTGTTCTGTTAAAGGTACTGTACTCTGAACGAGACAGGAAACCCATTCATCTTAAGCATTCACATGGTACCTTTCAAACCAACATCCTTCTGCACAATACAACAGGTCATTCAAACACCTGATAGCTACAACCATCATCTACACAACCACTGCTAGGCCCCAGGTGAATGTCTTTCTTTGGAAAGGCACAACATGAAAAGTGGACTTATCCTTCTAAATACACTATCCTACAGTCCCACAGCATTAATTCCATTCAGCATTGGTACAGTTGCCTTCTTCCAGTCAACTGGTTCTGGTGTGCATCAGTGACAACTCTGGAACTTTCAAGTCAGCTGTACACTGACTGAGTTTGCCAGTAGTCAGCTCCAGTGCACGTTGTTGCTCCAGTTGGCAGTGATTGCTGGAATACTGGGGGGCTTCCCTTTATCTTGGGAAATTACCCAAACCTCTTACACCCCAAAAGCAGATTAAACATCCCTTTACAAGTTCTTAAAGCAGCACCATAAGTCCCCCAGGTCCCAGACTTACACAGGGGGTGAAGAGAATGGTTCTGAGCATTGCAAAGCTCTCTCTATTTCTGAATCAGAAATAGGGGAAAATGTCAAGGACTGAGATACAATTTATCTTTCCTTCCTCCCTCCAGCACCCCAGTTTCCCTTTTACATTGGCTTGGAAAGTTAATCTCATCCTTATATGGGAAAAAGGGTTCCCCCTCCAAAACAAAACCCATTCACTACTACTCCACTAACAGCCTTGTCCAGACACTTCAGTCCCACCAGCCACTGATCACAAGTAAATATTGTTCTGGTGCCCAGTCAGATCCTCTGAATGCTGACACTACAGCAATTGCACTTAGCTGAACCATTTGCTCCCTGGGGCAGGAGAGTCGAAGTGTTAGCTATTGCTTATTTCAAGCCTCCAGCACATTTGCAAGGAGCATTGAATATTTAATGGAAGAAAAGAGGCAGAAATTAAGTCTGCTCTCTACTGGCTTCCAGAGCCTATGGCTCCCATGAGTGTCACTAAGATTTCTCTGCTCACCCAGATCATTACAAAGCCCACGACATTAAGAGGATTAGATATATAGTTCTTAGTATGACCATCACATTTGTGTTTTATCTTGGCTGCCAGTTCCCATGTAACCACTCAATCCATGGCATGAACATAAAGACTTCAAGGGCCTCTTAACCTGCCTTTGTTCTTTGACAGGCCGATGTCAGAGAGGCCACCTTCAGAAAGAGACCAATATTTCAGGAGGCCTATAACCAGTGGCAGGTTTCACAACTATCAATCAGGAGAGGGAGTCGGCCGTGGCAGCTGTTGCCACTTTCGCTGGTGTTGCAGAGGGGGCTGGTAAATCCTGCAGCTGTCGCTGGGAAAACGAGCAAGGGATTCAGGGGACAAAAGACCCCCTAACTTCTACTTAGTTCCTTGGCAGCTTTGCAGAACAAGCCTAGGTAGTGGTCAGCAGCTCCTCCTCCTTTTCAGGGCTCATGGTGGGTCCCTGCCCTTTGTAGATTTCACCATAGGACTCTGTCACAGCACAGCCCAGGATCCAACTGTCATCTTCAAAGACGGGGCTCTGATCTCCTGCCCCACCCAGCTCTTGACTTTATCGAAGGACTGTACATTTCTAAACTTGAGCTCTGAGTTAGCTGCTTAAGAAATGCAATGGTAGGTTGGGACTATAGGGAGATTTAGTGGACCCTACTATTTACGTCACGTTTGACTTCATGCCACTGCCAAAACACAAGGAAATTCAAGAAGCCCGGCCTTCCATCCTTAACTCCTGTTGTCTCCAGGTATTGTAGCTCCTGCAGTCTACTTCAATGCAAAGGGCACAAGCTGAGGATAGTGTCATTTGAGCTTTTTTACCTTGTTGTGCCTGCTCTTGTCACACCCTTTGCAGTGCATGCTTGCTATACTGCTTGCTTTCATCTAATGCTTGGTGTGGAGGATGGAGTGGCATCAATACTTTTCATACTAGCAAACAGACAGAGTACTCTTCCTGTTAAATGCCAGGAAATTTCAGCCCCTAAAAATCAAACAAATTCCAATTGTGCATACAAGGGATCATACATCTAGGCGCATAGTGTAAGAAATTAACTTCTCACAAGTGTTATTCATGGCTTGCATGCTCCATACATATTATAGCAGTGACTAGGGGCCAAATTACACCCTTCCTCCTCCATCTTTCCTCCACAAAAGCCTACCAAAGACAAGAGATACTCTGATAATTCCACAGACCCAAACTCACAAAGTTCCCAAGGAACCCTGCCGTCAGCAGGAAGTTTGCTTGTCCACAGCACAAGCAGGGGAGTCATTGTCTCAGCCAGCAGACATCACAAGTCTTGAAGGGAAGTGCCCCAAGGGATCACAGGGCCTTTAAGGAGAGCAGCGGTATCTGCAGAGAGGCCTAGATCCTTCCCCATCCCTCATGGGAGCACAGTTTGCTGAAGACCTGAGTGGCCTTGGCCTTATCACTTGTCTTCTGATAGGATTTGAAAGGGCAGAACAGGAAAGTGCTCAGCTTAATGCAGAAAGGGACATAAATTAACTTAGGCTAGAAAAATCCCCAGCTTTCCAGAGATGGGGTGACACTATGGGGAATGCCCCTTCCCCCACAGGAATCCATAGTTTGGGAGGGGCAGGTTTGGAGAGTATGCCTCTCCTACCCCCTCTAACAGATCCTGGGCCAGCAGAACAGTCTCCATTCCTTTCATTCCTCTGATGAGGGAAAGTCACTGGAATGCAATGGTACTTTATTCTGGCTAGGGACACAGTGTTATCTCTCAAAGCCTGGGTGTTGAAGACACTAGATAATTACAAACCCTGGATAAGGCAGCAGAGTATATGCCTGAAAATACTGTAGCTGACCAGTAAGGACATTGGGTACTCAGTAGCATTAGGGGAGGATGGATTTGTGTTTGGAGCATTAGCCTAGGACTGGGCTGCACTCCTGGCTCTGTCACAGACCTGCTCTATGATCCCGGGCAAGTTGTTTGGTCTCTGTGCCTCAGTTCCCTACCTGTAAAATGGGGATAACACTGCCTTTGACTGGTCTATTTAGATTGCAAGCTCTTTGGGGCAGGAAATGTCTCTTTCTAGGTGATTGCTCAGTGGCTAGCACAGTAGGGCCCCCATGTAGATGGGGTCCCCTGGTGCTACAATGATACAAAGAACTTTTCTGTTTTGATTTACTGGCTGGCAGTTGGACTGTTTAATTTACTTGTGTGTGTTGTCCAGCGAGGGTTGTGTAGTCCTGCTGGATGTTCATTATGATGTTGTAACACTAATTCAGTTTTCTTAATCATGGTGACTAGATCTTTTTTGTAGGTATTTTCAAATTACTCCTTAAATTTAAAGAAATAATAATATCACATGGGGATTCTGAAAGGAGAGGAGTAAATCTGCTCACTTCTTGTGAGGGACAAGCTGACTGGACTTAATATTTATACTATTTTCTCCCTTAAATTTAGTGCTTTAATTTGTTTTTATTCAGTACAGCCATTAACAACCTCTAGGCATTTTACCTGTGAATAAGGCCCCTTATGAAATATACTTATAGGAGCGCTAACTTGTGAAGAATCATTTTTATACTTCATCATAAATATCCATACAGGAAGGTTATTTAGGCTTCTACGAGGCCAGGAAACCGTGTTTCCTTGTATTACCTGTTGCTTAATCCCTTGCAAAACTAATTAACAAACAAGCCAAGGAAAGAAACTTCAGAGGCACGGATAGCACAACACCACTATTTCTAGACTAGTGCTGGCATGTGTTCAGTAAAACCATTTCCAAATTAAATCTTTCTGTACTTCACCACTTTATATCCCAAACACTTCATATAAGGTGCAACCCTGCTCCTATTAAGATTAATTGAAGTTTTGCTCTTAATTTCAACAGGACTAAGCTGTCATAAATAAAATCAGCGTGCTTGCTACATTTTAATAGGTTTTCAAGCTGCATTTCAATTATACACCCTGATTTGATCTTAAGCGTGAGCACTGTTTTACTCACTGGCCTGATGTAAGATGAACAACTCAGGAAATTCTGCATGTTCATACTGCCCCATGCCACAAAAAAAAATCATCTTTTTGGACCATCTTCAACAAGTACAAGACCTAACTCAGGGTCACTTAAAGTTCAGCTAGTCAGGTCAAAACAACGCCAGATGTGAACCTCAAATATTTTGTTATTCATACGTTTATAGCAGCAATGCTTTTCTCCAGCCCGGGAAGAGCTCCACACAGTGTGACTGAAATGCAGCCACCTCTGGGGTGGAGGGCAGTAGCATCTCACCATGTAGCACACTACACAAGACTGTACAAGGAGGGATATTGTTGGGATGCTGGGGCAAATGCCTGCTAGAGCTGGAAGGAGTTGTTTTAAGTGTCCATGCAGGTCAGACAGGTTCTCAGCTACCAAGGTATCATTACAAAGTCTCCCATGGGAAGAGATTCACTGCTGGAATAAAGCAGCCACAACCCTATTGCCTTCAGTAGAATTGCTCCCACTTATCCGCCAACAGCATTTAGTCCTCATTTGGTCACTTGTAGAAGAATACAGGGCTGATTCCATCCTAGTGGGTTCGGAAACCTTGTGTTCCAAATGCTAAGACAATCCCAGACACTGGTCTTAAAACAATCATGCATTCCCCACTCCTGAAAGCACATGGGATACCACATAACTTGTGGAGACCCCAGCGATGATTATTCCTATAGTGACGCATCTTCCTACATGACATTTAGAAGGAAGAGATGGGGAAAAGCCAGCACTAGACCACCACCACCACCACACCCTCCCAGGTACAGAAGCTGAGGTGAGAGCATTTGGCACATTGCCCAGCCTGCCCTCTATCCAGCAATTGCTGAGAGTTAGTGTTTCATAAACAGGTCACTGCTCCAAGGAGCTTTCAATATTTGAGAATGTATTATCTACACTAAGGGCTTCAATTCTCTCCGTTCAGCTGCCTCCTGAGAAGGCCCTCCTTCCAGAGAGCTCACTTTCAGAGCGAGACAGATTACCATGCATTTGTGTTTGAAGGAAGAGGCTACCAAACTAATTTTTAATCACAGTCTGCCATTTACAAAGGTTACATTAAACGCTCAGCAATTCATTTAGACTGAAAGCTCTGACATGCTAGATTTCACTATTGTCTAAAGCAAAATCTGACTATATTGGGAAACAAGTCTCTCCCTCTCTTAACACCAGTTGAGTAATATGTTATTTTAATTTGGTTGGAACCCTTCAGCCGGGACTCGGGGAAGTTTTCATGATTTTCATTCAAAACTCACTTGTCCGGGCATTAGAACTGCCAGAATAATCTTCTAAAACCCACTTACAGGAGCTGAAATGCCAAACAATAAAAAGATGGCTGCAAGGTCCTCAGTTTAAACAAAGTGCAACTCTGTCAAATAACGAGTACTGGGTTGTGGTGACAAATAGCAAGGAGGGACTCCTGATACAATGTGGCTGTCAGATGGATAGTGCTTCTATAGGATTTCCTGTGAAAAGCCAGCATTAACTAACAGGATCATCAGTGTAGTGTGTTACTAAAGAAAGGTGTTCCATGCAATCAGCTCACAGACTGAAGACTCCTAAGGCTTTGCAAAACCATGAAACAATAAGAGGCTATTCCTCTCTCCATGCAGGTGCTTAAATCTCAGTATGTTAATGGGACTTTCCTGTAGCCGTGTCCACCAAGGTCAGGATTAAATGTCTATCTGTGTTATTATTTAGGTAGCGTATTTAAAAGCAAGAGCTCAGAGTTAAATCCTTATTGCTCCCCACCCTAGTATGAGATGTCGATGCCAGTGAAGTCCTGCACTTGCTCATTAAAAATAGAGGGGTTCTCCCCCTCTAGGGAGGTGGTCTCTGCACTAGGTCTGAGCAGACGGGTGCATAGGAGGACAGGGATGTGTGGCAAGGGCAAGACTATTGAATTCGTTAGCATATGCAAACTCCTGGAGAGCCAGAGTTAGTGAAGTCAGTGGAAAGATTTTGCCCACATAGGGGGCTTTGGATCAGGCTCTAATAGCCCAAGTGATGTTAGGAAGAGGGCGGGAAGGAGAGAGGCTGCAAGCAGCTGCTACTCCCGTCACCAGTCTGCAACTCTGCACCCTGCTCCAGGGTGGATCAAAGACTTCCGACCCTCCGCACATGCACAGTTCATCCACAGAGAGCCTGACTGCCTGGGCCTTCTGCAGCTGGAGTGCCTCCAGGTCACTGGAGACTGAAGTGCCTCCTCTCCCTTCACAGCATAGTTAATATAAGCCTCTGAAATATGCCTGCAGAAACTGCCTATGTTTATACTAGCCATGAGGTGTGACTGCCGCTGGAGTAGATGGAGTACCCCCTGAGGGGCAATTCCACAGCAGCGTGTGCGTCGGTGTGGTCTGACCAACCTGCCCAGAACCCTGGGTTCTTACTCACTAGCCCAGTGGCAAAGAGGGGTCCATGTGAGCATAACCCAGATCCTGCAGAGACTTACACACGTACTTAACACGGACATCGATGCACAGTCACAGCAGTCACCATGAGTTGTACCTTAAGCGCCCCAATCCTGAACTATTTTATTCAAACACTTCACTTTGCACAGATTTCAAGGAGACTCTTCACAGCACTCAAAGTCATGCATGTGCTTTGCAGGATCAAAATCCTAATTTAGACGACTGAGGGAGAAATTGTTTTTGCCATTTTCAGACAATGGCTGAAGCATTTTAAGTCATGCATGCGCCATTTGCAAAGAAGAAGAAACCGAAGGTGCAATATACTTCTGACGTTTTTATAAAACTGAAAAAAATATCTGGGTTTTTTTAAATGAAATTTGGGGGCGGGGGGAAAATCACAGAGATTAGTAAAGTGAGTGTGAAAATAAAGCTCGCCAAGGGAATGTTGTAGAATTCTTGTATCACGTATTAATGCAAGGCCAGATTCTGCCAGCTTTATGCTGACCGGTATGTGTGAACAATCCCCTGGACATCAATGAGATAATGGGTGCAGAAGATCACAGGCCTTACTGCACATGCTTAACTACATAGTGATCAGTCACACTGAAGTCAGTGAGGCTACTCACAGTGCATAAAGTACATGAGTAAATCTTGTATAGGATTGAGGCCTTAAGGTTCTAGTGAACTAGAGAATCTGACCCAGGGTATTTACATGCAAGGGGTACAGCCACTGGCACTGAAATCTTATGAAGGCAAGAATGGAGCCCCCTTTTGTTCAAAGTCTCTGTCTCTCCCACCTAGTGTAAGATTTTAAATAGAAATGGACACAAATACGCTACATAAAATGGATATTTCTAATGCATTCATCAGCATAGAAGCTACCTTAGACACAGATATAGATTCATTTAATTAAATATACTGCATTAAAATATTTTTAGATCTAGCATATACAGCAGTCTCCATAAAGGTAGCCTTTACCACACAATGGTAACTGACACCACAGCTCATCCCCTAATCTACAGGAGCTCGACGTACAGGAATTACAGGATGAGGCCTTTAGAATAAGGAGGTAACACCAGCATCTTGAACACCTGCGTGGGGAGTGCTGACAGATGCTGAAATTTAGTGGTTACCACTATACAAACTATAATACAAGCTTTCTTAAATGTAATACAAGCACCTCTCCTATTCTATAGGAATTATGGAAAAAATAGTGTAAATACCTAGAGAAGAGCCGTTTACTGCTCAGGTCTATCGATATTGCCAGTTAAAATTTAACAGATTCATAGACTATGGCCAGAATGCACGTCAGTTGTTGGATGAACAAATACCATAAGGGTTCAATCAACTGAATTAATCCACATGCTAAGAATGATTTACTCCACTGACCAAACCTTTACAGTCTAAACCTATTGTTTAAGAGGGGTCACTCCCTGACCTGACAAAGCTGGATGTCAGTGTTAAAACTCAAACACCAAATAGTGCTCCTAGAGAAGCAGCACTTGGGTAGAGTTGACAAGAGCAGAGCAGGCTGTATTACTAATGCTTGGGGAAGCCACTAATAAAATGGATTGCATAACATGAATATTTAGAACATTTGACAGGAAATACTGTCTGAGTCAGTTTCAGGACATTTAAATTTAAAGATACTATATTAATGAAAGATCATAATCTCCTCAGACAAAGTCTGAGTCCCTTTTTAAAAAATAGGGATTCTATTCTTTAGGAAGAATAGCTTTACTGACTAGGAACAGGGATTTCAAAAGGAGACTAGCTCCTTTTATATGATGTTTTACATAGTAGTTCTAGTTACCACTACTGCATTTATTGAGACCAATAAACTCTGATATGCCCTCTTAATACTCTGGCTATTTAGAGCCTAACAGATGCCATACTGGGTCAGAGCATGGTCCATCTTGTCCATTTTTGACAGTGGCCCTTACCAGAGCTTCAAGGGGAATGCACAGAACAGGGCACTTCTGGAGTGATCTACCCCAGTCTTCCACTCCTAGCTTCTGGCAATCAGAGGTTTAGGGTCACCTCGAGCATGGGGTTGTGTCCCTGACCATGTTGGCTAATAGCCACTGATGGACCTACCCTGCATGAAGTTATCCAGTTTTATTTTTGGCCATCACATCATCCCTCAGCAATGAGTTCCACAGGTTACTTGTGTAAAAAACTACTTCCTCTTGTTCATATTAAACCAGTTGCCTATTAATTTCATCAAGTGGCCCTTGGTTTTTATATTTTGTACCATTTTTGTGAAATGGTAAAAACACTTTTGTTCCACACCACACGTGACTGTATAGACCACTATTGTATCCCTCCTTGGTGGTCTCTTGTGTACGCTGAACACAATCTTTTTAGACTCTCCTCAAACAGAAGCCATTCCATACCCTTGATCATTTGTGTTGCCCTTCTTTGAACCTTTTCCAGTATATCCTTTTTGAGATGGGATGATCAAACTGGACATAGTATTCAAGGTGTGGGAACACCATGGATTTTTTCCAGATCATCAATGAATATATTGCACCATACGAGTTGCGGTACAGTTCTGTTACGTCTCTTCATTCCGAAAATGGACCATTTATTCCTACCCTTCCCCCACCCCCATCTTTTAACCAGTTATTGATCCATGACAGGACATTCCCCCCAGGGGCGGCTCTAGACATTTCGTCGCCACAAGCACGGCAGCACGCCACGGGGGGCGCTCTGCCAGTCGCCGGTCCCGCAGCTCCAGTGGACCTCTCACAGGCGTGTCTGCAGAGGATCTGCTGGTTCCGTGGCTGCGGGAGGTCCACTGGAGCTGCGGGACCGGCGGACCCTCCGCAGGCCTGCTGCCCTCCCAGCAACCGGCAGAGCGCCCCCCGCGGCATGCCGCCCCAAGCACGTGCTTGGCATGCTGGGGCCTGGAGCCGCCCCTGCTTCCCCCTTGTCCCATGGCTCCTTAGTTTCCTTAAGAGCCTTTGAGGAGGGGCCTTATCAAAAGCTTTTCAAGTACATCATATCAACTGGATCACCCTTATCCATATACTTCTTGACCCCCTCTGGGAATTCTAACAGAATTAAGTAATTCTAGCTAATAGGGATCCTGTTTAAAGTAGGGCACATACAGATACCTGCTTTTATTCCAGATTCCCAGTGACAATAAACGGACATCAGACCTTCAAGCATCTGCATTCACTCACATTTCTAAGTACTTTATTAAGCAATTGTTGTTGGTATAAAATAAACCTGGGTAATTCCCACTCACCACCATTAAAATTATCTGATGTAAGAAAAATACTAAATTCTATCATGTGCCAGTGGGCAGGGGTGGGGTGGGGATGATGCCAGTATCAGTTTGTAAACCGGTTTCAGAGCAGTAGCCCTGTTAGTCTGTAGCAGCAAAAACAAGAAGCAGTCCTTGTGGCACCTTAGAGAGTAACACATTGATTTGGGCGTAAGTTTTCGTGGGCTAAAACCCACTTCATGAACCGTAGGGTTTGCACAGTTAAGATTATCCCCTTTGCATGTGGCGGCGTTCCAGCCCTTACCCCACCCACGGGAACACCAGAATTACAATGTTTGGTAGCGTTTAGTTCTCAAGAGTCACAACAACCTCCTGCTCCTTCCCATCTGCGATTCCTCCGCTTTACACACAAATCAGCCCCCCCCTGCTCGGGGACCAACGCGTCCAGGGACCGAACAGGCTGCGGGTATTTCTAAGCTTTGTCCCAGAGCTCAGCCAAGTCTGTCCGCTGCCGTTTACTTCGGGAGCCCCCGCCCCTTCCTCTGACCCACCGAGCTCCTGCTGAGCCGGAGCAGGTGCCCGAGGAAGCCAGGAGCGAGCCCCAGCCGAGGCTCCGACCCGCCACAGCGGAGCCGGCTCTGGGCACGAAGCTCGGGACAGGCTGCGGGGCCGGGACCCGGGGGACCCCTCACGCAGCCCCGGGCGGGGCGCCCTTACCTGACCAGCGGTTCCTTCTCTGCCCGCGCAGCATCCCCCGGGCAGCGGCGGCAGCAACAGCAGCACAGCGCGTGCAGCCAGTCCCGCAGCTCCATGGAGCCGCCGCCGCTCCGCTCCGCCCCGCGGGGCGCGACCTCAGGCGGCCTCGGGCCCCGCGCAGCCCCCGGCCGCCCCGCGCCGCTGTGCGCAGGCTGGGCGAGCGCCTGGCCGCGCTACCATGGCAAGCGCGTCTGCCCGGCCGCGGGCTTCCCCTGCCCCGGGCCCGCTGCGCATGGGCCGCGGCCGCCTCCGCCTCCGCCCCCCGGGGAGCTCCAGCCGCTCGCCCGCGGGGCGGGGACGCGGGCTGGGAAACCCCAGCCGGCTCCTCGCATCACCTGCGAAAGCGGGAAACCCCGACCCCCTCCCCCTGTCCCTTTATGTGCCCGCCCCGCAGCCAGCCGGGGCAGTCAGTGGCCGGGTCCAGCGGGAGGAGAGGACCCAGCTAGGACGGAGCCAGGGGAAATCAGGCCGCGCCGCTTAGCCTGGCACATGTGAGCAGTGACACCCCCTGCCCAGGGTCGGCAGAACCGGCGGGCTGGGAAGGTGGGGCCGCCCCTGTGCAGGACACTTGAGGATGCCCCTAGATTTAAGCACCTGCGGAGCCCCGTGGAGGCCGATACAAAATGGACAAACAGCAGCTGAGAAGGCAGGAAGCGGCAGAAAAGGTTTATAATGAAAAGAATCAAACCTCTGCCTCGCTCTTCCCTGATAAGAGACAGGGCGCCGAGCAGCACGTTGGAGCACCCCAGCAGCGCTGTATTTATAGGGTCCCGCAGCCTGACCACATCTAGCTATGCCAGGAGAGAGGGATCGCCCTTTCCCCCGGATCAGGAGGCTGCGGTTGGATTCCTCACAAGTTAAAAGTCCCGTTTACACAACCCTCATTCACATTTGGGGAGCACTTTGGCCTGGATCCTCAAAGGAGTTTAGCTGCCCAACTCCCATTGAGGATCCGGGTCTTGCTCACTTGAGTAATCCCCACTGAAGTGAATTGTGTTACTCATGTGAGTAAGAGTTCAGTGTAGATAAGGATAAGGGCCCTTAATTTATTTGCTTGAGTAAAATGGGATAATACTTGATTACCTTACAGGGGAATGGGTGTATGATCCTTAATTCATTTTTGTGAAAATCACTTTGCTCTCTCAGCCTTTCTGCCAAAAGGCTCTGTACTATATACAGTATTATCATTTCAGTATTAATTCATAGCAGCAGCACTATTATATATATATGTTTTACCATAGCCCATAGAAATCCTACTCATGTATCAAGACCCCATCGTGCTAAGCATTGTACAAACACAGAGCAAAAAGATGGTCTCTGCGCCAAGGAGATTACAGTCTAAGGATATAATCCCAGTTCATGCAGACATACATGAGCTAGCTCCAGTCGAGGTAGCATGCTAGAAATAGCAGTGTGACCACCGTGGCATGGATAGGGTCTCGGGCTGGCCGCCTGAGTACAATTCCATCCAGCATCCTATGTATGTACTTGGGTGGTTAGCCCGAGCCTCTGCCCATGCAGAGCTGGTCACACTGCTAACTTTAGTGCACTGGGTCAAGCAGAGCTAATGCGTGCATGTCTGCCTGAGCTGGGAGTCAGAGCTATACAGCAGCTGGAGACATAAGACAAGACAATAATTGGATAGAGGAAGACAGACAGGTACAGCAGAGTACAAGAAAACACAGCCATGTTAGTGTGATAGACTGTGGTCTCAGCACACCCACAGCTAACTGTTGTCAGGCATCACGGCAAAGGAGAGTTGTGAGGAGGGGTTGGCAGGAGGATAATGAGATGATGTAGTCAGGGCTGGTGCAAGGAAGTTTCGAGCCCTAGACGAAACTTCCACCTTGCGTCTCCCCCCTGCTAACCCAGCCCCCCGTGGCAGCTGAGCCCCCCCACCCAGGGAGCTGCCACTCCGCCCTCACCCAGGGAGCCCCCTCCCTGCAGCAGCTACCCCCCCTCTGCAGCTAACCCTGCCTGGGAAGACCCCCCCGCCGCGGCAACTAACCCCACCTTGGGAGCCCACCTTCACGGCAGCTAACCCTGCCTGGCTTGCGGCGCCGATTGGAGGAGACTTAGAGCAGGGGCTGTGTGCTCAGCAGAGGAGGCAGAATGTAGGTGATCTGGGGCAGGGAGCGGTTCCCCTGTGCGCCCTCCCCCTTACTGTGGGCGGCCCTCCCTGCGCCCCACCACCACCCCAGCTCTTCACTCCACCTCCTCGCCTGAGTGGGCTTTTAGGCACCCCCAACCACTAGGCGCCGTAGGCAGCCGCCTAATTTGTCTAAATGGTTGCACCGGCCCTGGATGTAGTGGCTGTTTACAAGGAGTGCCCCGTGTTGGGCAGTGTGGCAAGCATACTTGTTTGACAGTTGAACAAGTCGTCAGTGGAGCTGGCATCATTGGCCAATGGGAGGTGAGCACGGACAGCTCAATAGCTAATGAGTTAACTAATGATTAACAATTACCCTATTTTCCTTCTTCCTTTCTGAGGTGAGCTGTGTTGTGTGCCATTCATTTTTGTAAAACTGGACCTGTGTGCGTGGAGGAATTACACCGATGTGTGAAAGTATTTACGGAGAAGTCCTGGCCCTATTTAAGTCAACTGGAGCTTTGTCATTGATTTCAGTGGGCCCAGGATTTCACTCTTAAACTGGAAGGGAGGAGCGTCAACCTGACGGAGCAACTGATGTCTGGATTTGGAATGCAGGTGACGTGTCACCCAAGTTACGGAAGTGCTGCTGTGCTGAATGTATGGCATCAAACTGAAAGACAATTGTTTTGCTGTGGACCTAATTATGAGGCTCTTACTCCAGTTTAGTAGAACCTTCTCACCCCAGGCTTGTCCGAGCACAGCATCCAGCCGGCATCCTCCTCTGCTTTGGCTTTTGGAGAGGAGAAGGGGGAGCCGCTCCAGGACAGTGCCACTCCTTGATTCTGGTTTCCTCCTTTGCAGCTATGCCAGTGGACCTTTGATTGCTGATTCTAAGCTCTAAAGGCCTGATCTAAAGCCCATTGATAGCAATGGAGGGCTTTTTATTGTCTTCAGCAGGCTTTGGGTTCGGGCCTAAATGATCGGTCACTTACTCTTATTTTCTTCCTTTCTTACCACGGATATGCCCTTCACGAATCAGCGTGGAAGAGAGAAGGCTTGTAAAAAAATGAATTAAGTTGATCTTTTGCTCTTAATTTAATTGACAAAGCTCATTGTGGAGTAGCTTGATTGTATTTCAGAGCATATCATCAAATGTCAGACCTAAAAACCCAAAAGCAATTGCACTAAGTGCAGTTGACTGTATGCAGCATGAACATTCATTTAGCTTTAGTACTATATCTGCCTGATACTATTTAAGTTTTGCTTATGTGAGCAGATATCATATCCAATATATTTTTCAGCCAGTATGTGAGCACAATGAAAAGGGGAGGAAAAAGAGGATTTGCCACTAATTTATTTATTATTATTATTATTATTCTAGGATTTGTTAGTTCATAACCACCACTTAAAATGTGGTATGGTTAATTTAATACTGGAGAAAAGTTTGCAATCCAGGAAACTGAAGCTGTCCATTCAGAAGAGGTGCAATGTATGTGGTGGTGATGCAAGCTTCCTCCCAGTGCTCCTCCAATATGCCCCAATTGGACCTGGTAGGACAACCTCTAGGGATAAGAGGGTAGCTCCACTTCCATATCCATCCTGTTCTCAGCCTCAATTCTGAGTGCTGTTAAGGCTGCTGGCTAGTGCAATATTTATTCATAGATTTTAAGGCCAGAAGGGGCCATTATTACCATCTAGTCTGATCTGCATGACACAGGCTTTATATTGGATTTTGTGGTACGGATATCTGAACACAGAGAGCTGCACTGAGTCCACCAAGTCATTTGACACAGGCCACCCAAAAGCCATCCTACATAGTTTAAATCCAGCTCAGGGAGTGACCAATCTAGCTATACTACTTATATGGTCTCATTACTGTAGTATCTGAGCATCTCCCAGTCATGAGGATAAATATGTTATCAACAACCCTGTGAGGTAGGGCAGTGCTATTATCCCCATTGTACAGGTGGGGAACTGAGGCACAGAGAGGCTAAGTGACTTGCCCAAGGTTACCCAAGTAGTCTGTGGCAGAGCAGGGAGTTGACTCCAGGTATCTTGAGTTCTAAGTTAGTGCCCTAAACATTGGACCACCCCTCCTTTCTGCTGCCCTAGCACTGAAAAACTATATTTCCCATGATAAGTCACTACAGGTTTGATCTCCTCCATGTGGGCTCAAATTTGCACTGGCCTTTTTTCTACCCATGTCACCCTACAAACTCATGTCTAATATACTGCCTATTATCATCAGGAGTTGCTTTCTATGCATCCCTCTCCAAATGATTTTGGATTATTTTTCCCCAGGATATATTCGGTTGTTGATCAGCTTGAGTCAGTATTTTAATGAACAACAAACTTAGTTCCTGTCATATACTGGGGTATAATCAATAAATCATGCTGATTATAGTTATTTTACATGTCAAGTCATATTTCTGCATGTCATTGTCCAGATCGTTGCCGAGTGTTTGCGTGGGTTTTTTTAACTCTTCAGTGCCAATTCTTGACTCATAGTAATGACAAGCTAATCAAATTATAGAATCATAGACATTTCTATCTCTTAGAGAATCATAAAAAATTCTGTCTGTTTCCATCAAAAGAAAGAGATGAAAGGAAGGAATCAAGACAAAACACTGCTGCTGAACATTGCTTTCGTGCATCTAAAGAAATTCAGATGTAACAGCTCGCTGGAATGTGATGCACCCATATTAATACTCAGTTATGATATGATTCACGGATCTCAGCCTGATTCACAAAGGGAGCTGTGAACCACTAGCCTCGTTTTACAGATGTGGAAACAGATGTTCAGAAGCTTTCCCAAGATCACACAGCAGGTCAATGGCAGAGCCCAAGTCTTCTGACTCTCAGTGTGGGGCCCTATCCATTGGACCGTGCTACAGCCAGGTTGCTAACTTACATGCCAGGGAGCATGGTGAAGAGCAGGGGGAAGGTTTAGGTTCGATGCTCAGTTGAATTGGTGGTGTTACACCCAGAGAGAGATGTCAGGGAGATTATCAGAGACATACGACTGAACTGTGTAAAGACGGAGATGCAGACTTGTGAACGGTCCACAGAGAGGTCATAGTTAAAGCTGTGGAAGCAGATGAGGTATGAAGTGTAAAGGGTGCAGAGGACCGGCTCAGGAACAGAAGCCTTAGGGATTCCTGTAGGGAGTGAGAGAGCAGTGGAGGAAGAGTCTCCAAAGGAGGCAATGGAGAAGTAGTGGAAGAAGGAGGAGGTGAATCAGAAGAATATACCGTCTTGGAGGTCTTAGGAAAGAGAGAGTCTAGAAAGAGGGGTAATACTGTGTCACAGGCAGCAGACAGGCCCTGCAGAAGGAGAGAATGGAAAACAGGCCCTTCAATGCAGCTAGACGTGGTGACTGGATGACTTTGGCACTGTGTGGAGGACTGTCCAGGGCAGACCCCAGAAGATGTATAAATGAAGCCAGGTGATTCTTTAACAACACATGGCAGAGCTGCAGTGAGGGCACAGTTGGTTCCATTTTCTCGAAGAGGTGTGGAGCTGAGCTTTCAAAGTTTACAGGGTTTGGGCTGGTCACCAGGGCTGGAGCTTCTCCCTGGCTCCAAAGCATGTACTGCCACACCCAGTCTCAGTCAAGGAGGTTTATTTCTTTAACAGAGGTTCTCGAACAAGCAGAAAACAGTCTTAACTCCGTCCTCAGCCCCAGGCTTCAGGGCGACCCCTCCCAGGAGTCTCTGGCATTCCAGCTCCTGGCAGCTTCCAAGCCCTCTGCTGGCTCTGCTCCCTTCCTGAAGCAGCAGCCACAGGGCTGCTTCCCTGAGCCTCTGGTCCCAGGGACCCACAACAGGAGCTCACTCTGCTCTGCTGTGGTCTTTGCTCCCCAGGGCTTGGCCTGTCTCAGACCTTCCTCAGGCCCAGCAGCCCTTTTCAGGCAAAGGTGTATCTTGGCCCTCTTTAATTGGCTGGATTGGATTCACCTGCTGTGGTCCAGGGGCACTGGGCTTCCTCTATCTGCAGGGACCAACTACCCTGTGACAGGCAGGGCCTAAATGAGGGAGGCTTTTCTCTGAATCCAGGGTATCATCTGAATAAACCTGAGCAGGAAGATTGGAGCTGGCTCGGATTTCTAAATACAGTATAAATGTTTATGGTAAGCAGATGAAAATATGGCTGTTAAACTAAGGATGGGCTGTGAGTCACCGTGAAGTGCTTTGCAGTGTCTGCACTCTTCACTTTCTTCACAGACCCAGTTCTGTCTCCGCGCTGTCGAGCCAGGAATTATGGACAGGGATTCTTGTTATGCAAACTCAAGTGACAAGATTGCAGACAGTATCACACATAAGAGAAACTTCAAAGATCACACGTTTCCAAGGTAACATCCATAGACTGCGTACTCTGTGCATACAGCATAAGAAACAGCCAGTCATTTGCAGAAAGCCACACAGAACAGTCCCATTCACTCTTCTTTGGAGTGTAAGGGGCAGGTTTGATACCCTAATTCATGTGAAACAGGACGTTGTGCCACAAATAATCCTACTGAAGTTACTGGACTACTGAGGATGATGCTACCCAACATGAGGGTAACAACAGATCAGCCCATCTCAACTATCTTCTCTTTTCCCCAAAAAAGACACTTATTATCATCTCCAATACCACCTAAAAGACTGTTAAACAAGGGGTTTTTTTTCCTTCTAAAGGGAACAAGGGATGTTGTTACAATGAAAGCCTTATTTAATAGTTTATACTTCAGATACTGTAGCTGTTTATCTTTATTTTCTGTATATTTAATTAAAAGGTTTTAAAAGAATTTTTAATGGAGTTTGCCATGGTACTAAGCAAGCTGAGCTCTCTGTCTACCCAATCCCAAACTTTGTTTAAAACTGTTTAATGTTTTAAAGTTTCAGAGTCATGTTAACAATTTTGACTCTTTGGGCCCATGTATTCCATCTAAATTAATACAACAGGTATCAGAATCTGGCCCACTGGGATCAATAAGGGATATGCATGCAATGAAATATCTTCTGCATCACAGCTGGAGTGTGAGTAGCAGGAATCAGCTAACCAGAGCTAGCTAGAGAAGCACTAGATTGACAGACTAGGAAGGCAAATGTGAGTATGTGTACTGGAGGCATAATTCGAGGAGACACGTTCATCCCATGAGGGAAACGAGGCAATAACATGTGATCTCGGTGTCCAGTTTTGGGCTTCAAATAGTCACAATGAATTGCAAAAATTATTCAGCGGATAACTTCAAATATCAAAAGAAATTTATAAGCAGCTCACGACACATTCATAAACAGATAGAGACTAAATGTGTTAGGTAACAGAGAGGAAGGTTACTCTTGTGGGTTAAAGCAGAGGACTGGAACTTGGGAGATTTGGGTTCAGTTTCTGGTTCTGTAACAGACCTCATGGATCATCTAGTGTGACCACCTCCATTACAAAGGCCATAGAACTTCCCTGAATTAATTCCTGTTTGAACTAGAGCATATCCTTTTAAAAAACTTCCAATCTTCATTTTAAAATTACCAGTGATGGCAAATCCACCACCAACACCCCTGGTAAATTCTAATGGTTAATTACCCTCATTGCTAAATATTGGCACTTCATTTCCGTCTGAATTTTTCTAGGTTCAATTTCCAGCCATTCAATCTTGTTATATCTTTGCTAGATTGAAGGCCCTGTTATTAAACATTTGTTCCCATTGTAGGCACTTATACTGTGATCAACCACCTGTTTACATCTGCTCTTTGCTAAACCAGATGAGTTCCTGGAGCCTTTCACTATCAGGCATGTTTTCCAATTCTTTAATCATTCTTCTGGCTCTTCTCTGAATCTTTTCCAGTTGATCAGCATCCTTCCTGAATTGTGAACCCCAGAACTGGACACCATACTCCACCAGTGCCAACCACAGAGGTAATATGACCTCCCATTGGGGGCAGGGACTGTTTCTTACCTAGTGTTTGTACAGCACCTAGTATAATAGGGCTTTTATCTCAGGTTTGGCTCCTCAGTGCTACTGTAATATACAGAATGAACAATAATTTACTTGCAGTGAATCAGTGGAGGCACTATGGTTCAGGAGACATGACACTGGACCAGGACTTGAGACCCCTTGGTTCTGTTCATGGCCAATGACCTGCTGTGTGGCCACGGACAAGTCCCATGGCTTGTCTGTGCCTCTGATTCCCCCAGCACACAAACCAGTTGTGTGTTGTGTATTTAGATTATGGACTCATTGGGGCAGGCCTGTCTGTTGATATGTGTGTGTATATCCAGCCTTGACAGTTCAGACATTTGGCCACTATTGTATTACAAATAATAACAGTTGGATGGGCTCTAGCGAACAGAAAAATCCTTAATTCGTTTCTCTGCCAAGGAGACTTTCCACCATTGCAGAAGCCTTTAAGAGTGCTCAGAAACCTGGGGAATATGTTCTCTATTAATATAAACCCTTGCCCTTTAGATGGAAACTGAACTATATAAAATACCCAACTAAAATGAGATGTTTCAAATTCCTTTGCTCTTTCTCATGCTAATAAATCTTCCTAGGTGTTTTTTTCCCCCTGTTCAAGAATAAAAGAGAAAGGTATCAGTCTCGGAAAAACCACATGTAAGCCATAGTGGGATCGTAAAAGCAAATAATAAAGATGTGCTGAAATATCGAAGAGCTCGTTCTATAACATGCTGTAAATGACTCACAGGGTGCTTCTGCCCATTTGCAAATGATGCATGAGGTGAACAAATTTTATCATTTCCTCCTTTTTATTGCACGCTACATGGCCTCATCACTGTGCAGTGTAAATAATTTTGATGGCTCACCTTTCAGGAAGAGCACAGACCAGAGACACTTGTAACATTTTTAATAATTCAAGAGACCTTTTCCCGGTCGGGGGCTGTGCTTATACCCTGTTCATTCCTCCCCTGCATCACTAAAGTATAAATGTGTCTCCTCTACCCTTCTATGGCCTCGGATAGGAAGGGCGCACTCATCAGTGTCACCTTTGAACCAGTGTCTCCTGTGCTGAGGCACTACAGCTGACTCTAAAGGCCAGTGAAATCAGCGGTAAGACTCCCACTGACTTTGGATCAGGTCCTTACTTTTCCCACCAAACCAAGCTGTAAATTGGTTAACTAATTGTGTGGATCAAGCTGCCAGACTAGTTCGCAAAGTCTATAGGCAGTGAACAGCAGAGGGATGCAGCTGCTAACCTCCGCATTGGCTTTCAAAGCATCTGGAAAGCAGGGACTGTGGTTCATGCTGTAGGAAGATGGATATTTTATAGTAACTGCCCTCTGGAAGATTCTTGCAGCAAGCCTCACATTTTCTCTTGTAGCAGTGTGCTGTCTGTTTCTTTCAGTATGGTGCAACGAGAACAGGGTCAGATACCTCCTTATGCCAAGCCACTAACTCTTCTGCAACCTCCCTTTTGTTAAAATGCAACATGCTCTTGCAAATCTTCCATGTGCACTGAATAAATGACCTGAGCAAAAGAGCAAATTTTAATTGTGAGGCAGAAATTTAATACTAATGAAAGGAAATACTCCCCTCCCCCTTCCACCCACACTCTCCCACACACAAAATACAATTAGAACATAAGAACGGCCACACTGGGTCAGAGCAAAGATCCATCTAGCCCAGTATCCTGTCTTCCCATGGTGGCCAATGCCAGGTGCTTCAGAGGGAATGAAAAGAACAGGGAATTGTCAAGGGATCCATCCCCTGTCGCCCATTCCCAGCTTCTGGCAAACAGGGACACCATCCCTGCCATCCTGGCTAACAGGATAAGATAGGAGGATTCACCACTGGCTATTGTCCATGAATTTATCTAGTTCTGGTCAATGTTTATACAGCCTTGCTAAAGGCTTTTAGGAGGAATGGAGGTAAAATGTATAAGGCTAACTCTTTTTGGGGGAAATAAGTGACAATGTTCTGGTGCTGTGCAATTTGAAACAATCAGTAGGAAACCTGTGATGCCACATTTACACTGGCTGATTGCCGTTCTTGGTAGACAATGCCAAGCATAGCCTTGAAGAATCATGCACCGATGCACAAATGGGCAGTGACATATGCAGTAGCGTTACTAAAATGTGAACTAAGCTTTTAGGAACATGCCCTGGAGTAAAAAATCAAACATCTCAAAGAAGATTATATAAATATAGGAATTTAAAATTGCCACAGTATATCAGATCACCCAGTCCAGTATCCTATGTCCAGCTGTGGGGATTAGAGAATGGCTGAATGGAAGTCACCAGTCATGTTGTTACCTAGAACCATTCAAAAGGTGAAGGGATCACGTCTAGCATTACTGCCAGGTCCTTCCATTCTGTCCCATTGGGTTTTCTCCCTAGATTTACTGTCTTCTGTACAGGAAAGTGGGGCTCAAATGATTGTTCAGTTCACCTTGATTTTTGAGGACTAAGAATTAAGGAAGAAATATACATCCAATGTATTCATTTAAAACCTCTGTAAATATTTTCCGGCACTGGCAAACTGAGGTAATATCACTGATTAAGAGCATTCCTCAGTCTCCAAATCCTATCCCCTTGCAATTAATTGCAGTACAAGGAACACCAGGTGTTACTCCAATCAATGCCACTTATAACTCATTTAGTATCACAGAATAATCCCTCTGATTGCAAAGATACACTGCAGTGTGTGTGAAAGAGCCTTATTATCATATGGCAGATAGGGATATTTAGACAAGAGTGTATCCAGAAGCAACAAAAATTTCTTGGGCAATAATTTAACTGGTTTTATTAGAGCCTTTTGCTGTTTAATATAAAAACGCCTCTATCCCAGGGTACATATGCAGCAGCTAAAACACAGCACGTTCTTAAAGAAATATAGACACACACCAGCCATTTTGGTAAATATAAGAGATGATAGGGGGCATTGTTAAAAGCATTCAGCATTGGCCTAACATTGCTTTCACTGAAGTCAATATGAGGGATTTATCATTCAAAAAAATTCTGTTAAACTTTCAATGAGTTTTTATGACCAACCTGTTTTTTGACCAATTATTAGAGGGTCAAAAAAAATTACATTTAGAAAAAAAAATTAATTTTGAATTTCAAAAGAAATCTGGGGAGGGGAGATCACAGTTATTCCTTTTTTTTTTTTAAGGTCAACACTGTCTTCTAGAATTGTAGAATCTGAGATAGAAAAAAGAATGAAGAACTATATTAGGGCAGCTCTCTTGTAATGAAAGATTTCCCCGTATCACACAACTGTTCATGGATCATTCCTAAACAGTGAAAGGGGCTACAGTTGTCAAACAAATTTGCAGAGTCACCTGGCTTTTTTGGAAATATTGTGTGAGCTTGTCTTTAATGTTTGGCTAAACAGATGACTTTTCCTAAAGATAAATTCATAGCTGGCATAAACTAAAGCACCTCAATTAATTTTGATGGAGACATGCCCATTTATGTTGGCAGTTAGTTTGGCCCAAAGTACAGCTATGCTAAGAAGTCATCTGAACCAAAAACAAAGATGCAGCTATTTCTCCCAAACTCCAGCCCATGCCCTATCACCATCCCACCCTGCTGCTTATCTCTACTTGCTCCAATCCCATACAGAGTATAGAGTCTTAGAAGGAGCTGTATGATTCTGGCAGACCGGATGCCAGCTCTTGCCAAGGCTGTAGGCATCAGCTGAGCACTGGCAAATTCATTGCTGGAAACCACACCAGCTACCCTGGGTGTTCGCATTCTCAACATAGGTAATAGATGGTAAGTTGAAAAGAATGTTTAGACTTTAATAAATGCTCGTATGATGCTGCATGTATTGATCTCATTAAAACTTCTATATAGTATAGAGGGCATAGAGTTATACTGCGTGTTTGCATTGTAAACCTCTGTAATTATGTAACTTACCAAACAGGAAAAGAGGTATTAATTAAAGTAAAGTGCTCATCCTGCACACAAGATGGCCCACTGAAGGCAAAGGCGGCATTGTGTAGCATGAAAGGACAGAGGTCCTGTTGACTGCTTTCCTAACTCCTTCCAGCAAGGAGAGACCTATGTGAACTCATCCTGATGAAGAGAAACTGGAACTTTCTTTGCTGTTTGGACTCTTACTGGGCTGGAGTTAGGAGACAAGAGCAGAAACACCAGGGTCAACCTGGGTTAGTCCTAAAAAACATTCAGTGCTGACAGATTACTACAACTGTGTCTACTTTTGGAACCACAGACTGTAACTCATTTGTGTATAGATGTTACCACTTAGTTAGCTTACAATAGGATTGGCTACAAGCATTGTTATTGGTGGGAGATCTGAGGTACCATTGACCTGGGCTAAGTGACTGAGGTCTCTTGGGACTGGAAGCAACCGGAATCTTTTGTGATCTTTGGTGTATGGCAGCCAACTATCACTAAGTCCAGATTGCCTGGATGGCAAGATAGAGGAGAGCCCAAGGGGACGGTCTGTGATTCCAGGGTAAGATTGCTATAGTGTTTCAGGAGTTCACATTTGTTACTGGGTTGGTGAAATCTAATTACAGAATGACTAGGGCGTCTGTCCTGCTTTTTGACAGCCTACCCTGAGGTTGGCACTCACAGCTGTGAACCACTCCAGCCAGCATGACAGCCCTGTACTCTGTGACATAGAATCACAGAAGTCAGAGATGGAAAATTGTTCCCTTTACTATAGCTTCATCTCATTTTGCTTTCATTGTTGATATTCAACCTTTTCCCCAGTGTTGGGGCCCTGATCACAAAGGGTGAGGCTCCAAGTTTCTAAACATCTTGCCCTGGAGGAACTGGGGGAAAGTATGAAACCTGAGGCAACCATTGTCTGGTGTGACATCTCCATCCACTAACCCTCGCAGTAGCATGGACATTGGCCTGTGGAAAAATTTTGAAGCTCTCAGGAATATTCCATCCAACAATCCATTGCTGTCATGGAAAAGAAAATGGAAATGACTGGGACCTATGTAAAACATGGAGAGAACTCAGTTTTATAATTAAATCTTAAATAAGGAGCCCAAATTAACCTGGTTGTTATGTTAATCTGGGAACATAAATCCCTGAAAAGTAGAACAAGATGATGTCAGGAATAAGAGGCACCAAGGAGCTGTGTAGTTGTGACTCTTGGTAACTGTCTAATGGTACGTCTACAGTGATTGCAGCACAGCCAAAAGTAGCACTGAAGACAGGGCCGGCTCCAGGGTTTTTGCCACTCCAAGCAGCAGGGAAAAAAAAAGCCGAAATGGCAGTCGGCGGCAGCTTGACCGCACTGCTTTCTTCTTTGGCGGCAATTCAGCGGCAGGTCCTTCCCTGTGAGAGGGATCGAGGGACCCGCCGCCAAATTGCCGCTCAAGAGCCCGATGTGCCACCCCTTCCCCTTGGCCACCCCAAGCACCTGCTTGCTGGGCTGGTGCCTGGAGCCGGCCCTGACTGAAGACATGCCAGCATGAACTCCCATGCAGGCTAGAAGTGCAAGCATGCGCCTTGGATTCTGGGCAGGTTTGTACAGCCCACACCGAAGACCAGGCCACCACACCTTCACTGCTATGTTGAAAGATTAAAGCTAGAGCAGATATGCCTGCTTAAGCTGCAATTGCACCTTCAACTGCAGTGTAGACGTACCCTAAAGAGACTGGGGCCCTGGTCCAAAATGGAGGTTGCTTAAGCTAATGCATCCAGCCCCTGGAGGGCACCAAGTATGCATCCTCAGTGATGCAGCCTTCTGCTCCTCTTTGCCTTCCTTGGTTGCTGATGCAGGGGCCATGGCATTGTGCCCTGACATCCCTGCTGCTGGCACAATGGTCCCATGAGGACATTGGCAGCCAGCACAAATTAGAGCAGCTTTGAGGGTGCTCTAGTTTTTAACAGTAATCCAGTTAGAGCTCCTCTAGAATCAGGGCAGGGAGCAAAGGCTTGTTAAAGATAGTTTAGGGCAAACAACCCTTCAACTACCCCAAATGCTCTTCCGCTGCAGCTGAGGAATCTAGGCATGGATTGTGAACATCTTTCACTGCAAAATGTTTCTTTATCCAGTTGACCAAGAATCAAAAATGATTAGGGGTATGGAATGGCTTCCATTTGAAGAGAGATTAATAAGACTGGGATTTTTCAGTTTGGAAAAGAGACAACTAAGTGGGGATATGAATGAGCTCTCTAAACTCATGACTGGTATAGAGAAAGTAGATAAGGAAGTGTTATTTCCTCCTTCTCATAACACAAGAACTAGGGGTCACCAAATGAAATTAATAGGCAGCAGGTTTAAAACAGACAAAAGGAAGTATTTCTTCACACAACGTCTGTGCAACTCTTTGTTAGAGGATGTTGTGAAGGCCAAGACTATAACACGGTTCAAAAAAGAACTAGGTAAGTTCATGGAGGATAGCGCCATCAATAGCTATTAGCCAGGATGGGCAGGGATGGTGTCTCCAGCCTCTGTTTGCCAGAAGCTGGAAATGGGTGACAGGGGATGGATCACTTGATGATTACCTGTTCTATTCATTCCCTCTGGGGCTCCTGGTATTGGCCACTGTCGAAAGACAGAATGTTGGGCTAGATAGACCTTTGGTCTGACCCAGTAGGGCCGTTCTTACATTTGTATGTTCTTAAGCCCGAATATACCAGAGGATGAGGGCCACAGACTCTGAGTTTCCTCTTCCAAGAGGAACAGAACTGGTACATCTTCTTGGTGACTTCTGGAAAGGTAGGCCTTGATGCCTTGATGCATGTGTGTACGGGGACTAGTTGAATGGTGTTCATCTATCTACACCAGTGGTCTCCAACCTTTTTCATCTGGCGGGCGCCAGATGAAGGACTGTGGCGGCGGTCAAGCATCTGCTGAAATGCCACCAAAATTTGGCGGCATTTCAGCGGCAATACCTCTGGATGACGCCGCTTGTCAGTGGCAAGTGGCGTCCTCCAGAGGTATTGCTGCCAAATTTTGGCGGCATTTCGGCAGATGCCCGACCACTGGCCAGGACGTGGGTGCATGGTGCCTGCGGGCACCGCGTTGGGGACCCCTGATCTACACTTTTTTCTATAAAAACAGCCTCCGTTATAAAACATAGTTAATCAGATGGTTTCAGAACTTGTGTATCTAAATTTGGCATTTGTTTATTAGGTCTGCAGCAGGCTACTGGAAACATTTTGAATAAGCTTGTATGAAAAGGTGACCCAGACGGAGCAATGTCTGAATACAATCTAAGGGTCTGGTTTACCACAGAGAGGGTAATTGGAACACCTTCCCAAGGGATGGGTCATTTCTCCATCACTTAGAGACTTTAAATCAAAATTTAATGTCTTTCTAAAGACATTCTTTAGTCCTGCTCTGTGTTGTTGGGCTTAATGCAGGAATCACTGGGTGAAATTCTGTAGCCTGTGAGATGCAGGAGGTCAGACAATGCTAGGGGAGGTCAGATAATCATTAATGGCCCCTTCTAGCCTCAGAATGTTTGAATCTATAGAAACACTAGCATAAAACTTGTGCATCTCCAGTGGATGCTTCAGCCTCAGTGATGGTGCAATGGTATAAACAGCTGTAACTGAGTGGTCAGTCAGGCCCTGCGACTTTATTAAAGAGAGCTGTGATTAGAAGAAGATTAAATGTCTCAGGATTAGAGAGAATGGAAAACTCGTTAAGACTTTTAAGGTACCCCTATGAGGCAACTGACATACAACTATTGGGAGAAATGAAAATTGCAAAACCAAGAGACAGTTTATATAATTTTTTTTTGATTGGCATGCTCATCCAGGCCCGGCTACAAAGCCCACTGAAGTCAATGGGAATCCTTCCATTGACTGTCATGGGCTTTGGATCAACCCCAAAGGGACTCCACAGTGAACATAAGTATAGTCCCAACTCAAAGCACTGGAACATACCAGTATTAAATTAACCACACGACATTTTAAGTGGTGGTTATGAACTAACAAATCCTAGAATAATAATAATAAATAAATTAGTGGCAAATCCTCTTTTTCCTCCCCTTTTCATTGTGCTCACATATTGGCTGAAAAATATATTGGATATGATATCTGCTCGCACACCTCTCTTCCAGGATATTGTGAAGTCACTTTTAAGCTTGTGTTGCCACTATTGCATAGCCCAAATGACCACATTGTGCATGTGCAAGTTACCCAGTTTTCATGTGCACGCACTAGTTTTTGAGTGCATGAATTTAGAGGCATGAATGGAATCGCTGTGAAAATATAGCCCTATATGAATTGCTTAAGTTTTCTCATCAGGTTTTTTTTTTCTGTTTTCCTATGTTTTTCCATTTATTTTCTGTGGGCCCAAGCAGGGCTGGATTAAGGTTATGAGGGACCTAAGGCTAATGGGAGGGAAGGGCCTAAGTATGGTTTACAGCAGTGGAAAGGTCAATTTGAACACTTTGCAAGCTTACACTGCACCTGCTGAATGGCTGAAGTATATCATTCCAGACCTCACACAAAATACAAGTTTCCAAAGTGCGCATTGCATCACTCAGGATCTTCACATCTTTTCTTCTTGCTAATTTTTGAGATTCATCATCCTTGATACTCTCTAGCACTTCAAGGATGTTGGGATATCCCAGAACAACTGCATTCACAGCTTCAGCATTGGCACTCCACTGTGTCCCTGAGAGCAATTTGGGTACTGGACATCCCTTTGGTAGTGAATCTCTAAGAATCATCCAGCAACGGGTTGATGCAGAGAAAAAACTGTACAATTCTTGGACAAATCCAAAAAAAGAAACTGCTTCAACACAACCATCCATGGCAGACTGGCCAACAAGACTGAGTGAGTGTGCAGCACATGGTATGTAATCAACCAAAGCATTGTGCTCTTTTATCTTTGCCTACATCCCTGAATATTTGCTACTTATATTACTTGCATTTTCCTAGCTTTGGCCATGACAAAGGCTGACGTCAATCCCATTTTCGGTGAGGAAATCGGGTAGGTACAAGGCAAGTTACTCCCCTGTGTGACTGGTGATGTTTATGAAGGTCATGAAATTCTCACCTGGTCCGCTGGGTAGCACATAACGCAAGATGAGTCAGCTGATCTACATGTGACATCCAGTGCTGAGTCAACAGACACTGAAAAATATCCCGCATCTTTGATCTCGTCTACAATGGCTGATAGCATCTTCTTTGCCAGCAGCGCAATGAATTCATCACTAATTGTCTTTGATAGATATGATGATTTGCATATTCATTGATGTGCTGAGCTAAGAAAGGGTCGAACATAGCGATTAGCTCTAGAATGCCAAGATAATTGCCATTGTGCTTTGATCCAATGGTCTCACCTGAGCCATGGAATGGCAGACTACGCTCAGCAAGAAAAACTATTATTTCAACTACGCATCTGAGAATGTTCTTCCAATAAGCCCGAGCTTCGAAAAACTGGTTTTCCATTTGGGTATCAATTCTGCCACTAACTTTCTTTCAGGCATGGTAGCTGCTAACTGACTGCATGATTGGTAATGTATGCAGTATTCTTCCAATCACTGAAGCCTTCACAGAACATTCCCCACTTTTTGGTATCAGAAAACAGGCAGCAATAAAAACAGTTCACTTTCTTCTTAGAAGGTGAATAGATGAGCCATTTTCGCTTGTCAATCTCTTTGTTAGAAAGAACGAGGAGTACTTGTGGCACCTCAGAGACTAACAAATGTATTTGAGCATAAGCTTTTGTGGGCTAAAACCCACTTCATCAGATGCATGCACTGGAAAATACAGTAGGAAGATATATATACAGAGAACATGGAAAAAATGGGTGTTGCCATACCAACTGTAATGAGAGTAATTAATTAAGGTGAGATATTAGGTGAGCTATTATCAATAGGAGGGAAAAACTTTTGTAGTGATAATCAGGATAGCCCATTTTCAACAGTTGACAAGAAGGTGTGAGTAACAGTAGGGAAAAATGAGCATGGGGAAACAGTTTTTACTTTGTATAATGACCCGTCCACTCCCAGTCTTTATTCGAGCCTAATTTAATGATGTCTAGTTTGCAAATTAATTCCAATTCTGCAGTTTCTTGTTGAAGTCTGTTTTTGAAGTTTTTTTGTTGGAGTATTGTGACTTTGAGATCAGTAATTGAGTGATCAGGGAGGTTGAAGTTTTCTCCAACTGGTTTTTGAATGTTATAATTCTTGATGTCTGATTTGTGTCCATTTATTCTTTTGCATAGAGACTGTCCAGTTTGGCCAATGTACATGGCAGAGGCGCATTGCTGGCACATGATGGCATATATCACATTGGTAGATATGCAGGTGAATGAGCCTCTGATAGTGTGGCTGATGTGATTAGGTCCTATGGTGGTGTCCCCTGAATAGATATGTGGACAAAGATGGTAACAGGCTTTGTTGAAAGGATAGGTTCCTGGGTTAGTGTTTTTGTTGTGTGGTTGCTGATGAGTATTTGCTTCAGGTTGGAGGCTGTCTGTAAGCGAGGACTGGCTTGTCTCCCAAGATCTGTAAGAGTGAGGGATTGTCCTTCAGGATAGGTTGTAGATCCTTGATGATGGGCTGGAAAGGTTTTAGTTGGGGGCTGTAGGTGATGGCTAGTGGCATTCTGTTAATTTCTTTGTTGGGCCTGTCCTGTAGTAGGTAACTTCTGGGTACTCTTCTGGCTCTGTCAGTCTGTTTCTTCACTTCACTTTGTTAGGCTTCACATATTCAAACATTGATTTGGTCAGATAATGATTCTGATTGGTGACTTTGTCAATGAAAAGCCAGCATCTAGATTCTGGCATTTCTGTGGGCCTGTCTCAGTCCAATATGCAATGAGATCTTGAGAAGTCATGTCCCACTCGCCTGGATCATTGGAGGAGGATATTTTTATATTGCTGTGACTGGGGAAGTCTTCAGAGGGGTAGGGTGAGACTGCAGCTAGAGAAATCGCAGGAGGCTGCTGCTTTTCATCAGGCGCAGGCGCAGCAGGTTCACCGGGGCTGGTATTCACCTGGACTTCCATACCACCAGACTTAGGAGGAGGAGAAAACATTAGGAGAGAAGGAGTTCCTGTCAGCGCTACTTCTTGTCTTTGCCTTCTTTCTTTGGCTTCCTTCAATTTCTGCCATCCTCTTTTCTTCAACATGGCCCCACAAACACTTACTTAGCCCACAAAGACAAAATCACAACCACCATTACTTGAATTCACAATCTTGATGAATTAATTTGTACAAAGCAATATCTAATGAGACAGAAAAATTCCGATGGGCCCGCTACCTTCTCTCAGTTTCAGTATGGAATGGGCCTATATCTCTTGGTGAACAAAGGGAAGAATGACCGCAGAGCTGCTTTGTCTGTATAAGCCGGCGGTGGCCAAACTGTGGCTCACAAGTCACAAGCGACTCTTTTACCATTGAAGTGCAGCTCGTGGAGCCCCCCCCCATGTGCCCCTCTCCCTCATTCTCCACCTACCAGACTGGGGGTGGGGGAGCTCACGACCTCTGCTTTGCAGGGCGATGGAGTAGGGGCTTCTGCCCAGCAGGGTGGGGAATCTTGAGGCTTTAGCCCCATGGGGAGCACCTGTTGGGGTTTGGGGCTTAAGGAGGAGTGGGCCTGAAGCCCCGAGCCCCAGCAGGCCCCTCCCTCAGGACCCAAGCCCCAAGCCTTGGCAGATGCGCCCTGGCTCTGTAATTTCTGAAGATTGTTGTATATAGCTCGGAAAGTCGGTATGTTTGGCCACCCCTGGCATAAGCTCTTTACTCAGAATTGCAAGTGAACAGAGGCTCCAGAGTGGAAGGAGCTCTCTGCCCCTATCTGTTGGTGAAATGAGAGAAGTACAGCTACATTTGCCTAAGCTTTCCACCAAGATCTTCTCCAGTGACACTTTGGGAATTCAGCATCCCTGCAAACTCAGAGTTGGCTGAGATAGGTGGTGACACCTCCAGTGGTGGTGACGCCTCCGGTTAGGACCATACAGCACTTTCCAAGAGACCGGAAACAGGCTTGTCTGAGTGCTCCTGAGGCCTCTGAGGTCACACTACCCACTGACACAAACCCACAGATAGGGGTTAGTGGATGGAGAAGGGGGAAGTGACGTAGTAAGGAATGTTTATCTATTGGTCATTCATTACTGGTGGCTGGGGAGCTGGTATTGGGCTACTGGCAGAGTTACTGGGGGGAGGGTTTTTATTTATCATTCATGTAAATATATTGTTTTTGTGTGTCATTGGGTGGCTGCCCTTTTACATGAGGTATGTCCTGCTCCCTTGTGTCAGCACAGGGGCCCCCAAGTTAGCCATTAAGGCAGGGCAGCACCTGAGTTTATAAAGGATCGGGGAGAAACAGCCAGGGAACAGGTTCCTGGAGGAAGGCTAGAGAGCAGCAGAGGCATTTGCCAGCTGGTCTCCCTAAGCTGAGAGCCAGGGCCAGAGGTCTGAAGGCAGGGGAGGCTTTCCCACTGACATCTCAATGCTGAAGAGCTGGGGCCAAGGACCAGAGAGCTGAAGGTTGAGGAGCAGCAGAAGGGCTTACGTGCCAACATTTGCACACTGGCAAGAGGGAAAAGGCTAACATTGCAGGCGAGTGATGGATGCTCTTCTAGAGGGTGAGCACCTCTTAGCAGAGAGGTTGCAGGGTTCCCACGGGGGAGAGCAGGGCTGCACTCTGGCTTGAAGGGCTGAGGTGGCTGTGCTGACAAAAGGATGGGAGAGGACCGAAGAAGGGCTTGGGTCCAGTAGAATACACCAGAGCACGGTATGTGCTATCTTGGTGGATTATAGGCCACGGGATTTTAAAGACTGTGCACTGGATATGATAAATGGACTGTGTTTTGGGACACTTGTTATGGATTATTTGCAGCTTGTTTTCATTATAAACCGCCCCAAGGATGGATATTATTGAGACTGTGGTGGCGTCCTTAGAGGCCCAACAAAGGAAATGAGACCTTAAGCCTGGAATTAGGTGCCCAGCTACAAAGGGTGCTTGGAGATGAGAGTGAAATCGTTCACACTGTTTTCCCCTAATGTTTTCCTTGTTTCATATCCAGGCCCACTGCCTGCAGTGGAGAATGGTTGCCTATTGAAGATACCTAGGGAAGGTATTTGGTGATCCTAGAAACTCTGGATGGGGCCTTGAGCCAGTGGTTCTTGCCAGTTTGAAGAGGGATTCCTAGCTTTTTGAACCCAATGCTTGTTGCTGGTGACAACACCCTGGCAGACGGGTTACACCCAAAAGAAAGAGAACTCCCAATAGCAGCTAGTTGTGAGAGAACTGCACCTCCCGTACGCTGAGTGATGTACACTCAAGATGGGCAGTTCCTTGTGCACCCAACTTCAAAATCAAAGTTTGGAGAGATCTTGCAGGACACCTAGTGGCCCTTCGCTGATTACAGCTTCTGTCTAGTAGGTGGAGAAGGGTGACAGCAAATAAAATTAACGAAGAGAAAATGTAGTCAGCTGTCTGTTATTTTTCTGGAAACCTGAGCAATAAGGTTTTGATTCAGCGGTCCTACCTTATTAGCAAAGCACTTTAGACCATGCTTATCTTCAGACACATGCTGAAGTCCCATCAGCTTCAATGAGACTTAAGTATAGTCTTAAAATTAAACAGGGGCTTAAGTGCTTTGCTGGATAAGATGGAACTAAGAACACTGGCTAATGCTTTGCTGAACTGGAATTGACAGCTGCTGTAAGTTAGAGCTCTGACTTCAGATATAAATCAATGTACCTTCGTGACTTCACGTGTAAACTGTTATAACTCTGACTCTGGCCAAGCTACAGTGGTTTTTACTGACTGAGGATCTATCTCTAATGTGGTCAGATATCAGTGATTTTGCTTTTAATTTAGATGTTAGAAATTCTGAAGGGGGAATGAAAATCTGTCCCTTCTACTCCTCCGGCAGCCCATCATACAATACAAATGGGACACTCAACAAAGCTAACAGGTGGGACATTTGGAACTACACAGCATATAGTCACTGGGATTCACTGCTGCAGCAGGGCATTGAGACAGATTATGTGGGCCTGGTTTTCCATTGCCGGGCACCTTCTATAGCTGTTTAAAGTGCCTGCACAATGCTCCAAACTCAGCCTGACTGTGTTTTGCATCCATCTTCCACAGGAGTCAGTGACTGCGCAAGGAGGACCAGGCCCCTGGATCTGGGTTTCTGAAAGTGATGGATAAATTATCTCACACTTCAGGAACAATCACTTGCAGGGAGCAGAAAGAGATTCCCCACATTGCACCGTGCACTACAGCACAGTGCTGCCCGGTTGGATCACTACTGAGGAGGTCTCCTCTGAAGCATTGGTACTGTCCATTTCTGAAGGCAGCAGACTGCACCAGGCTAACCAATGAGCTGATCTGTTATGACAGCCCCTAGGCCAGTTGTACTGCAGTATCAGTATCAGTAAAGTTAAAGTGATACAATTTCAATGTGTTGACAAGCCCTTGTGGTCTAAATGACTAGATATTGCACCTACTTCATTGGGCAGTAGAGGGAGCAACTTTCCTATAAATCTGAGAAGGAAAAGACAGTTACTCACCTTTGTAACTGTTATTCTTCGAGATGTGTTGCTCATATCCATTCCAGTTAGGTGTGCGTGCCGTGCGTGCACGCTCGTCGGAAGATTTTTACCCTTGCAACCCCGGTGGGTCGGCAGGGTCGCCCCCTGGAGTGGCGCCACCATGGCACTGGATATATACCCCTGCCGACCCAGCCACCTCTCAGTTCCTTCTTGCCGGCTACTCCCACAGTGGGGAAAGAGGGTGGGTTTGGAATGGATATGAGCAACACATCTCGAAGAACAACAGTTACAAAGGTGAGTAACCATCTTTTCTTCTTCGAGTGACTGCTCATATCCATTCCAGTTAGGTGATTCCCAAGCCTTACCTAGGCCGTGGGTTCGGAGTGAGATGTCACAGAGTGTAAAACTGCAGAGCCAAAGGCTGCGTCATCCCTAGACTGCTGAACGAGGGCATAGTGAGAGGCGAAGGTATGGACCGAGGCCCAGGTAGCTGCGTGACAAATCTCATGAATGGGTATGTGAGCGAGAAAAGCAGCAGATGAGGCCTGAGCCCTGGTAGAGTGAGCAGTGACGTGGCTCGATGGAACATGAGCCAAGTCGTAACAGGTGCAGATGCACGACGTCACCCAGGAGGAAATCCTCTGCGAGGAGACAGGTAGGCCCTTGATACGCTCAGCCACCGCAACAAAGAGTTGAGGGGATCTGCGAAATGGTTTTGTTTGCGCAATATAAAAAGCGAGTGCTCTACGGACATCCAGAGAGCGTAGCTGCTGCTCCCTGCGAGACACATGTGGCTTTGGGAAGAAGACAGGTAGGAAGATCACCTGGTTAACATGGAAGGCCGATACCACTTTGGGGAGAAAGGCCGGATGTGGTTGCAACTGCACCTTGTCCCTGTGGAACACAGTATATGGGAGGTCTACCGTGAGGGCCCGAAGTTCGGAGACTCGTCTCGCCGATGCGATGGCCACCAGGAAAGCGGTTTTCCATGAGAGGTAGAGAAGGGAGCAAGTTGCTAACGGCTCGAATGGGGCGGACATGAGTCTGGCAAGAACCAGGTTAAGGTCCCAGGTTGGGGCAGGGCGGCACACCTAGGAGTAGAGGTGCTGCAGGCCCTTAAGGAATCTAGACACCATCGGGTGGGAGAATACCGAGTGGCCATTCTCCCCTGGGTGGAAGGTAGAGATGGCCACCAAATGGACCCTCAAAGTCGATACCTCTAGGCCCTGTTGTTTGAGAGACCAGAGGTAATCCAAGATGGTGGGGATGGAGACCTCGGCAGGAAGGAAGTTCCGCTCCACGCACCAGCACATGAAACGCTTCCACTTGGCCAAATATGTCGCTCTAGTGGACGGCTTCCTGCTACCCAGGAGCACCTGTTGCACTGGGGCAGAGCAACGTAGCTCAGACTGGGTCAGCCACTCAGGAGCCATGTCGTGAGGTGGAGGGACTGAAGGTCCAGGTGACGCAGTTTGCCGTGGTCCTGAGTTATCAGGTCCAGGTGAAGAGGCAGGGGAATAGGGTCGGCTACGGACAGGTCTAGCAACATGGTGTACCAGTGTTGCCGAGGCCACGCTGGAGCTATCATGATGAAGCGGGCTTTGTCCCTGCGTACTTTCAGTAGGACCCTGTGGACAAGCGGAAATGGTGGAAAGGTGCATAGCAGGTGTGTCATCCACGGTATAAGGAAGGGGTCCGCTACTGAGCCCGGTGAGAGGCCTTGAAAGGAGCAGAACATCTGGCATTTCCTGTTCTCGCAGGATGCGAAGAGGTCTATCTGGGGAAACCCCCACCTCCGGAAGACCAAAAGAATAACGTCCGGGCAAAGCAACCACTCGTGGGAAAGGAAGGATCTGCTGAGGCGATCCGCCAGGGTGTTCCAAACTCCCGGGAGAAAGGACGCGATGAGGTGTATAGAGTGGGCTATGCAAAAGTCCCAGAGTCGTAAGGCCCCTTGACACGGGGTGAGGACCTCGTGCCGCCCTGCTTGTTTATATAGTGCATGGCCGTTGTGTTGTCGGTGAATATTGACACACAACGGCTCTGCAAGTGCTGTCGGAACATCTGGCAAGCGAGGCGGACCGCTCTCAGCTCCCGGACGTTGATGTGCAGTGTCAGCTCTTGAGATGACCAAAGGCCCTGGGTGCGTAGATGTCCGAGGTGAGCTCCCCAACCAGGGGATGATACGTCTGTTGTCAGAGACGCTGAGGGCTGGGGCGGATGGAACGGGAGCCCTGCACACACCATGGAGGGGTCCAGCCACCACTCTAAGGAGTCTAGGACGGTCGGGGAAATGGTGATGACCATGTCCATAGCATCCCTGGCTGGTCGGTATCGTGAGTTGAGCCATGACTGGAGGGGCCGGAAGCGCAGTCTGGCTTATTTCGTCACGAATGTACAGACCGCCATGTGGCCCAGAAGAGCGAGGCAAGTGCGTACTGAAGTCAATGGAGCCGCTCGCAGACTCTGGATGATGGCCACGATAGTCTGGAACCATGGCAGCGGTAGACAGGCTCTGGCAGGGTTGGAGTCCAGGGTGGCACCAATAAATTCTATCCTCTGAGTGGGGATCAGAGTAGATTGTTCCGCATTGATCATTATGCCTAGATGTAGGAAAAGGTCCTTGACAATGCGGATGTGACGGACGACTCGTGACGGAGTTCCCTCGGATGAGCCAGTCGTCTAGATATGGAAACACGTGTATCCGACTGCGGTGGAGGTGGGCGGCGACTACAGCCATACATTTCGTGAATACTCTTGGGGCTGTAGAGAGGCCGAATGGGAGGACTGCGAACTGAAAATGTTGGCGGTTGACCACGAATCGGAGGAACCTCCTGTGAGGTGGGAAGATGGCTATGTGGAAGTAGGCATCTTTCATGTCGAGGGCGGCATACCAGTCTCCGGGATCCAGGGATGGGATGATGGTCCCCAGGGATACCATGTGGAACTTCAACTTTATCATGTATCTGTTGAGTTCCCGCAGATCGAGGATAGGTCTGAGACCTCCCTTTGCCTTGGGGATTAGGAAGCAGCGGGAGTAAAACCCCTTGCCCCATTCGTGTTCCGGTACCTCCTCTATGGCTCCTTTGGCAAGGAGCGTTTGCACCTCCTGGAGGAGGAGTTGCTCGTGAGAGGGGTGGAAGGGGAGGCTTGAAATAAATTGGAGGTGGTATCCAAATTCCAGCATGTGTAAGACCCAGCGATCTGACGTTAGCTGGGACCACGCAGGGAGGGAAAAGGAAAGACAGTGGGAGAAAGGAGGGGACGGATCCTTTAAAGAAACTGGTACAACGCCCTCAGGAACACCTCCCTGAGGAAGGCTTGGAGGAACCTTGGTTTTGGCCCCCTTTGTTGCCCGATTGCCTTCGGCAACCGGTCCTGCCTTGCTGTCTGGCGAAGTCTTGCCTCTGCCTGGGCTGAGGGTAAGGGCAGTGCAGTTGGGGCCGGAAGGGCCTGCGCTGAGTCACTGGTGTGTGCATGCCTAATGAGCGCATAATGACCCTGTTGTCTTTTAGGCTCTGCAGCCTAGGGTTAGTTTGATCAGAGAACAGCCCCCCTTGGCCCTCAAAGGGAAGGTCCTGAATTTGTGTTGGAGCTCTGGGGGGATGCTGGAGACCTGCAGCCACGAGATATGCCGCATAGTCACTCCAGAGGCTAGAGTCCTGGCAACTGAGTCTGCGGCGTCCAGGGAAGCCTGGAGGGAAGTTCTTGCCACCTTCTTTCCTTCATCGAGGATCGCCGAAAACTCCTGTCATGCGTCCTGTGGAAGCAACTCCTTAAATTTGTCCGCTGCCGCCCAGGTATTATAATTATGGCGGCTAAGGAGGGCTTGCTGATTGGCCATGCGGAGCTGGAGTGCGCCTGCAGAATAGATTTTGCGCCCTAGCAAGTCCATGCATCTCGCATCTTTTGATTTAGGGGCTGGGGCCTGCTGGCCATGGCACTCCCTCTCGTTAACCGACTGTACAATGAGGGAGCAAGGAGGAGGGTGGACATAGAGATATTCATAGCCTTTGGAGGGCACCATGTATTTTCTTTCTACACCTCGTGCAGCAGGTGGGACAGAGGCCGGAGACTGCCAGATCGTGGTGGCATTGGCCTGTATCGTCCGAATGAAGGGAAGAGCCACTCTAGTGGGGGCATCTGATGACAAAATGTCCACCACTGGGTCTTGTACCTCCGGGACCTCCTTGGCCTGCAAGTTCATATTTTGTGCAACACGCCTGAGGAGGTCCTGGTGGGCCCTGAGGTCGATTGGTGGAGGGCCAACAGACGAGGTTCCAGCTACATTCTCGTCAGGGGAGGATGAAGAGGACAGTCCTGGAACAAGCTGGTCTGACGAGGGCTCCTCCTGGTGGATGGTCTCTGTCTCCCTGGCAAGCTGGAAGTCCTGAAGCTGGGTCAACCCTTCCTCCAAAGGAGGAGGAGGAGGGCGGGTGATCGTGGTTTCCGGCACCCGGTGTTCCGAGGCGGCCAAGCGCGATGGACCTGGGTGAGAGCCTTGGGCCTGATGGTACGCCCAAGGCGTCCAGAAACCCCACTGCTGCGACCCATGATCTTGAGGCTGGGGCTCATGGAATAATGCAGCAGGCACGTCGGTGTCTGAGGCATATGCACTATCCGCCCAAGAAGACACAGACGGGTGTCGGGATGGCCAGGGAGGAGCCGAGCGAGCCTGGTATGAGTCTTTCACTCTTGCCGCTGGAGATCTCCTCAGTGCCGGGGATTGGTACCAGGAGTCATATCGGTGCCGAGAGCGAGACCGGGACCTACAACCAGCGCGGTGCCGGGAGGTCAACCTGGATCTCGAAGGCCTGCGGCAGGACCGGCTGCGAGAGTCTCGGTGCCAGGAGTGGTGCCTAGAGCCGGAGCAGTACCGAGAGTACTGGGCAGGACGAGAAGTGGATCTGTGCCACAAATATGACCTGTACTGCCTAGGTGAGCGGTGCCGGGACTGCGAGCGGCGTCTAGACCAGGACCATCCATGAGACCGCGAGCAGCGCCAGGACCTGGATCGAGATCGGTGCCGGCTAGCTGATTCCAGTGAAGGAGGTCTCATTGCGGCTGGCTTACCTCTGGAATGTATTACCCGCACCGGCGGTGCCGGGGTTTGAGGCAGGACAGACTCAGTCATCGCGATAAGGTCCCTGGCTGAGGAGAATGTCTCTGGTGTGGAGGGGACCATAAGCTCAACCACAGGCCTCAGTGGGGAGCTCTCAAGGACCGGACTCGATGGCCCTCTTGGGACCGGAGTCGACAGTACCACAGTCGTCGGTGCCGCAGCAGTAGTAGGTGCTGGGCGGTCTGGACGAGGGTGAGTCTGCGTTGAAGGTATGGAGGCAGCGGAGGGCCTCCGATCAGGTCTCTGTGCCGGAGAAGGCCGGTGCTGAGGTGTCTTGGCGGAGCCAGTGCGGTCCGGTGCCAAGGACGGAGGGTTCAGGGCTGCCTCCATAAGGAGAGTCTTCAAGCGAAAGTCCCTCTTCTTCTTTGTCCGCGGCTTAAAAGCCTTACAAATGCGGCACTTATCTGAGATGTGCGATTCCCCGAGGTACGTTAGGCAAGAGTCATGGGGATCGCTCGTGGGCATCGGCTTTTTACAGGCCAAGCACGGTTTGAACCCTGGTGAACCGGGCATGGGCCCCGGCACCAAGTGCGGGGAAGGGCTAATGCCCAAACCCCGCTAAACTATATACACTAACTATCTAAGAACTATCAACTAATTACACTATAGACTAATTCAACTATATACAGCAAGATATCGAATAAACAAGGAGAAGCTAGGGAAGTGGAGGACAGCTAAGCCACGTTCCACTGTTCCAACGACCGACATGGGCGGTAAGAAGGAACTGAGGAGCGGTTGGGTAGGCAGAGGTATATATCCAGCGCCATAGCGGCGCCACTCCAGGGTGCAACCCAGCTGACCCATCGGGGTTGCTAGGGTAAAAATCTTCCAACGAGCGTGCACACGCAGCGCGCACACCTAACTGGAATGGATATGAGCAATCACTCGAAGAAGAACAGGTATATACCGACAGAACTTCAAGAGTATGCAGTCTTATACAAGTGTGACTTCCAGGATATTAGACAGACAAGGTGGGTGAGGCAATATCTTTTATTGGACCAACTTCTGTTGCTTCAAGAGGGCTTTCTATTTATTTGACCTCCTACTCAATGTAGTTTGGGGCACAGAGTCAGTTACTAACTGCATTTTACAGAGAAGTCTTGGATTACAATGATTTTGTTCTCCCATGCGTCAGATGGGTGTTAAATGATCAGACATGCAGGATTCTGCATTCACCACTATTGGTATGTCTACACCTTGAGCTGGGGGAGGGGGCGATGCCCAGATTGAGGAGACCTATCCAGGCTGACTCCGATTGAGCTACCTCACTAAAAATAGTGCAGCCGTGGCAGCACAAGCAGTGGAAGGGACTAGCTGCCCCAAGTGTGTCCCTAGACTCTCAGGTGGGATCTTGGGGCAGCTAGTCCCTCCCACTCCTCGTGTTGCTGCTGTTGCTTTATTCTTAGCGCGCTTCCTCAATCAGAGCTAGCAGGGGTATGTCTCCAAGCTGGGGATTACCCCTCCAGCTCAAAGTGTATACATAACCTAAGGGTGAAACTCACCCCCATACAGTGAAGATCATCCTTAAAGCTAGTGGTTATTAGTATTATTAATTATTTGTATTATTGTAGTGCCTAGGAGCCCTGCCCTTAGACCAGAATTCCATTGTGTCAGATGCTGTACAAACACAGAACAATAGTCACTACATTCTCGGACAGTTTATTATGACTGTATTTAATATTCCTGTAGCATCCTGTTCTGCCAAGCATTGAACACACACATACGAAGGCCTGGTCCTGCCCCAGAGACCTGACAGTCTAGGGCCCTGATCCTGCAAACACTTACCGACATGATTAACTTCACTAACATGGATTATTTATGCATTTAAAGGTAAGTAGGTGTGATCTGAAAACAAAAAAGCTAAAGGAAGTGCCATCTGCCCTTCAGCCAGCAATCACTGGCGGATTTGGCAAGGGTGGATCCTATGGAGGGATGTGAAGGAGAAGAAGAGACTGACGGTCTTTTCCTTTTGTAACCGCTCATTTGTTAGCTGTTTGTCACTAGTGCAGCCTTATAATTACCAGAGTTCCAGCAGGCTCCGGTTATGCCCAGACCAGGAAAGCAAGAACAGCCTTTTGTCAATATTTGTTTTCACTTCCACTCTTGGCTTAAACAGGAAAGCACGGAGATTTGGGGGGGTGGGAGGGAGGGTTAAAGTGAACCAGACTTTTTCTATGCCTAAAAGTTCAAATTCAGTGTGAGTTCTCGGCTAAGAGCTGGTTCTCATTTTGTTTGAGGTGGTTTCTCTGTCCCACCAAATGATCAACCAAACTCAGTTATTTGCTGCAACAATGACATTTCGCTTATGATTTATGTTCTCAAATCTTTCCCATAGTCAGGAAAATCTCCCTTTCGTTTCAATAAATTTATTTTTGTGTATAGTAAAATACATCCAGATTTGAAAAGTAATCTACCCACTCCCAGAAAGTAACATGCTTCCCTAGATAGGTTTAATCTCCTAAAGAGCAGAATAAAAAAAATGCCCCATCCATGATTCCTGGGCGTTAGTCATACTGGAGATAACGAATCACGGAGGCTGGCACTACACACGCAGCAATTCACATGAAGCAGAGGCATGTTGCCAGGTGCTTCAGAAGAAACAAGGACGTTTCCGTATAGAAAGTGTGGCAACTGGTTGGGAAAGCTTTTCAGTTCCACATCTCTAGGGGACCCTTACAGCCAAGAGAGGGGGAAAGAAAAGCAATTAAACCCCACAAATATCCTTTTGCATTCATCAAACTTAATTCGATTTAAGGTTCTAAATGTAAATCTCACGGTAAGATTCAGAAGTAGTCAAAATGACGCTATGAAGCCTAATCCTAAAATCCTCGGCAAGATTAAATTTCTTGTTCCATGGACACACCTCTTGATAAGCGGCAGCAGCTTTCCAAGAAAGATAAGAAACATTGTAAATGAGAGTTCTACTGGCCAGTTCTTAAAATGCATTTGATTGGTTATATTTATTCAGCTGAAAACCAGCAGCCAATAGAATCTTCCGTTCTCACGTTTCTAAAGCAGTGAATTGTGCTCGGTTGATCTGGTCACTAGCAAGTCGAAGCTTCCGGGTTCTCAGGCTGGTTTCTCCCAAGCTGCGGAAAGAATACAGCTAAATCATCAGCTGTAGCAGGAGTTCTTGCTTCCTGGGCAGGGAGTCCCTCCGTTTCTGGTTTCAGTGACATACACAGATACAAGGTACATTTCTTTTTATTGCTACTGTTTATCATATGCTAACTTGTGCCTGGCAGAGCTTGTCAGGTTGAGAAGTTTTAATCTCTGTGAAAGAAATGCATGATTTGGGGATGGAAAACAATTGACTGAAAATGTTTTTGGCCAGTGGGCTACACAGGGGCAAGTGATGATGGCTCAGCCCTAACTTTTACCTCCTATAAATGGTTATCATTCAGTGTCTCTCTGTCCTTTACTCTGCTTTCTGAAGTGTTTTTCTTTCAATGCCCTTGTAGGTTTGATAATAAAAGCACGAAGAACTGAAATATATTGAAATCCTTTAGAGACAGAATGGTAGTTTCTATTCTATAATATTCAGGTGCTGATACCAGTCCCATCGTAGCTGTGCTAAGGTCTTAAACTCCTGTCCTCTTTGATGTATTCATCTGCGCCCCGTCTCCATGACAGATTCAGATGCTGGAAGCTGGAGTTTCCAAAGGAGTTTTTGTAAAGGGCTGTAACTGACGAGTTTCCTGACAACCTCTACTACACACAATCCTTCATGGACATGGCTTATAATTAGGGTGACCACATATGCTGATTTTATAGGGACAGTCCTATAAAATTTTTGGGTCTTTTTCTGATATAGGCTCCTATTACCCCCCACCCCTGTCCTGATTTTTCACACTTGCTGTCTGGTCACCCTATTTATAATGCTATCAATCCCTTTTTCTCTCTGCAAGGCTGAATGCCATAGCACACCAGTGGGTTGCAGAATTAGCTGACTTAAATTTCAGAGTCAAATATTGTCCAGATAAATCTGATGTGGAGGCAAATAACCTACCCAGGAGTCCCCTTATGCAAAAATGTGACAGGATGCATTGAAGAGACAAGCAAAGATGTTTTGATTAATGCTGTCTTATAGTGCATGGATGTACACAGAGATGTCAAGGTACTTTGGTTGGCAGCTATTGCTAGCTGCCTTTTGGCAGCAGACTTCTCCAGGGGCATTGAACCCAGCGCCAGCTCCAGGCACCAGCTTATCAAGCAGGTGCTTGGGGCGGCAACTGCGCAGCAGGGCGGCACTTTCAGGTATTCGGCGGCAATTCGGCAGAGGGTCCCTCACTCCCACTCGGAGCAAGGGCCTCCCGCTGAATTGCCGCAGATCGCAATGGCAGCTTTTTTTTTTTTTTTTTTTTTTTTGGCTGTTGGGGCGGCAAAACCCCTGAAGCCAGCCATGATTGAACCCATCGCAATGCCCCTTCCACAGGAAGACATTTTTTTGGCAGCCCAGAAGGAAAATCCAGCTATTGCTAAATTTCTTCATTGTAAGTTATTGGGGGGGAAAAAGCCTAATAACAGGGGAGGATACACAATATCTATTTCTGTATCTTATCCTGCATTCTACCTAAGACGGATGTAAAAATCCGTAAAAGAAGTGAGATTGTTCTATATCCAAGGTTTTATCATTTTGCATAATGTACAGGTTTTTTTATTCGGCAGATTTTTTTTTCTAAATAGCTTGTGATATGCTCAGTGACATTATGTGGTTTTACCATTGATCATATAGGCAGTGTTATTTCATAAGATATGAATATCTTTGGGACTATGAATGATTCAGGCCTGGCTATCCTGTCAGATTGCAGAACTCAGCTGCCACAGAGAATTCCTGCTTGACTGGTCTTCACCTGGTATTTCAGGGACTTGGTTCCCATCCCTGGTTTAAAATTAGGCAGAGCAGAGATGTGAACTGGGGTCTCCCACGTGTGTGCCCAAACCACCAGGCTACACAGTAGTTCTTATGCTCTCTGTGTGGGCCTATGAATGTTAAATTGCTTCTACACAGTGGAAGAGCTTCAACAAGACAGAATGAAATTTGAAAGGTGGTTCTCATTTTACAGGGTATTAAGTGCCCCCTTTTTAGTTTTTACTGAAGTGTTTTTGAAGTTTTAAATTATTTTTCCTGGTATTTTTGTCACTTTCATGTTTGGAGGGTTGTCTCCCTTTTTTCTCTTCCCCACCCTTACAGTTATTTCAGAGGGGAAGGAGACAATTTTTTAAAAAATGAGTGAGGAGAATTAAAATAAAATAAACAAATGGTAAAAGGTATTTTAAAATGGCAAAAAAAAAGAAATGTCACATTTTTCCAATGTTTGAGTTACTGTTTTTGGACAAATCGTCAATTTTAAAAAAGGTTATTTTTACTATCTTTTTTTAAATCTTGACCTGCTGTAAACATAGGTCCAGATAATTAGCTGATGCAAATCAGCATAGCTCATTTCCCTTCTGATTTCCAGCACTAGATGATCTGGCCCTCTCACAAATCCCTGTTACTCTGCTTTTTACGTTTACGACCTATACCCAAGACCAAGACACTTAAAAAGCAAAGTTCACTGACCCATACTGAACATGAAGTATCTTTGCCCTTAGCTGATTCCAAGGGCTAGAACTTCAGTACCTAATGTGACTAATATTTAATTGGTTATACCTTTGATCCTATAAGAAGTATTATGATTACATAGCCAGTGGAGTTTCACCTTATAGCTAATGTAACAAAGTGAATTTGCCTAATCCCCATAGGTACCAGTTTCCTGGAACATGGCTGTGCGTTCGTTAGATACACAGTACAATGCAGATTCCTATCAGAAATACAGATTCTCTCCCTCTGAAAATCTCCAAAGTGTCATCTTCTCCTACCTGGAAGAAAAGGTAAGTGACACTCTCCCTAGTCTGAGAATACATGTTATTAATTCTACTGTGGAGAAGACCTATAGAATGCAATGGGAGTGAAACCAATAGGATACCACAGACATTACTCTAATTACCTGGAGAATCAGAGCCTTTATTCTGTGACTAGGATTGTGTATGTGTGTAAGGTTGTAAAGAGGACTAAGATTTGACTCTTCATAAGAATTTATGCTTCGCTTGCTGAGACATGTCTGTTCTCTCCTCAGAAAGTAGACCCGATTCGGCTGGCAGTGGATGTCGGCTGCGGGTCGGGACAAAGCACTCGCGTGCTCGCAGCTCGTTTTGAGAAAGTGGTTGGAACAGATATCAGTGAAGCTCAAATAGAAGCAGCCAAAAAAGCTGCCTCCTTCCCAAATGTTTCTTACCAGTAAGTGTTCCGTAAAAGGATGCTTTCCCTTCGGTGTGTCCAGAGTGCTGACCGTTGCACACAGCAGCACTTTGTGAACAGGACAGATACAGGCCAGCATTTTCAAACAAGGTCAGTCATTTTTAGGTGCCTGATTTCAAACATATTGGACCTGCTTTTTCACAAAGTACCCAGAACTCATGACTGCATCTGAAGTCAGCAGGAGCTGCAGGTGCTCAACTTCTGAAAATCAGGTCATTCCTAATTAAATGCCTAAATATCCATGTTGGAGCTCCAATTTTGAAAACGTGGGCTGACATTCTTAGGCCAAATCACTCTTCAGTTCCAACGGAACAAAATAGTTAAACTTTTCAATGTCAGATTTTCAACAACCTCACATTTCCTCTCAGAAGAGTCCACATGTGATAAGTTTCATGCACATCAGGCCACAGTAGAAATTCCTCCTTCCCATTTGAAATATCTTCCCTGTTTCCCTTTATAGTGTGTGCCCTGCAGAGGAGCTACCATTTGCAGATGGCTCTGTGGACCTCATTACTGCTTTTACAGCTGCCCACTGGTTTGATATGCCGAAGTTCATGAAAGAAGTGGATCGAGTTCTCAGGCCACATGGCTGTGTGGCCCTTAGCACCTACGCTACAAACTTCAGTATGCACTATAAAGACTGCTCAGAGAGGCTTACAGAAATCTTCACTGAGGTAGGAGAAGAATACAATCCTCTTTTTTTTAAAAAAGATACTGCAGACAGCAGTTTATAATATATTTTAATGCTGCTAGACACTTTTCAGTATAAGACCCTGTTTTCAGCTGCTTATAACTTTGCCAAACCTTAACCATTTGGGTGACATTTTCCTTTCTGCCTCTTTGCCACATGCAGGATTATTTATTTATTTTTGTAAGTTTCAGCAAAAACAGTCACCCATTTCGAAAAACAGGAATAGAGAATAATAGGTGCCTTTGCCGATTTAAATATAAATTCTTATATCCATTGTATTGAGAAGGTCTAGTTCCTCCCCGCTCTGGAGCAGAGATTGGAATTTGCAGAGCGGTTGTGCGAGGCAGCTTCCATCACATAAAACCCATTTCCAGACAAAAATTTCCTTCACGTTGAAGTATGGCCCAGGGTACATATGAATAATTTGGGATACCATACATTAGTGGCTGTTGTAATTATCCCCTAACGAAGTATTACAAACCCAGGACATTCAGAGTTGTTGTTAGACTTACCTTCCTTAAAGTAAGGAAATGACTCAGACAAGGTACCCGAAAAACATTAATTGTCCTCTATTGATACCATATAATGCCCAAAGAATTGTGACAAAGGCATTATAATGCTATGGGCTCTTTAGATTAAACTGATTGTGAAGGCATGTTATATTTCTGTCTTCCCCCACCTCCATAGTGTCACTCTCTTAGGTGGCCATTTTGAGAAGGGTATCTATCTCCCATTGCTCTCAATGAGAGTAAGGCTGCAGGAAGCCTGAACAAAAATGGCTGCTGTCTCCATTCACTTGGTTGTCACAATACTCCTGTCTGCCTCCTGATGGCACAGGTGGCCACCATTTTCCCTGAGGTGGCTTCCTTCTCATTGGGTGGTCAGTGATCATTTTGATAGATGGCATCTTAACTGAGGTCAGCCTTATGGCCGAAGTCCCAGTAAGAACAATGGAAGAGGTTATGTCCGTCATTTTGAAAGAGTGCAGTTTTTTCATGGATATTTTCTGTAAAAGAACATTACTATACAAACACAGCAGAAAGAGATTCTGTCTAGTACAAACAACGGTGGGTGTGTGGGTGGAGGGATGGTGGGAGGGAAATGACTATTCAACCCAAAATAAAATTGTTCAAATGTAGCCCATTCACACAACTTCTGTGAGTGTTATGTATAGGGAAAGTCTGAAGGGTCTGTATTATTCCATTATTCTCCTATATCAGAGGAGTAGCCATGTTAGTCTGGATCTGTAAAAGCAGCAAAGAATATAAGGTGCCACAGGATTCTTTGCTGCTTTTACATTATTCTCTTATGTAGCTCTAACTTCCCCTCAGGCCAGGCAGCTCTGAATCAGGGAGTGCAGCTCAGATGGAGTGGAGGATCAAGGCTTTACGTAACATTTTTGCTGTTTCTGTTCTGACTTTACAGACCCAGGACATCCTTCTTAAATATGCAGATGAAAAAGTAAATCTTGTCATTGCAGAGTATAAAGAGGTGTTTGAGTCTGTGCCTTTTCCAGACAAGAAGAGGTGAGAAGACAAGGACAAAAATGAATTGTATGTAATCTCTTGCATTGTGGGCTGTGTGAGCTCTGGAATGTTGGGCACTTGGACGGCATTCACTGGTGTTCATTTTGAGACTGCAGGTTGCAGAAGATTCATAGAGTTTAGAGCTAGCAGGTAGCCCTGAGATCACTTGTTCCAATGTCCTTCAAACACATCTCCAGTCCCTGGTCTCTCTGGTTCATCTGTGTGGCCTCTTCATCAAATGAGAGAGGTTTCCCCATAACCAAATGCCCAAAAAAGGGGAAGGGATAACAGATCATGCCCCACGTCTTAATAATCCACATGAGCCAGGTCCTCAGCTTATGTAAATCAGCACAGCTCCATTGCCCTCCAGGCTTACTTCTCCAATGCTCTGGTTTCTTCCCACTCTTGCAGAGTTACCCAGATCTTAGACAAAATTCCCATGTCTGTTTCTGAGGTGATCGGGCTATTCCAGTCCTTCTCCATGTATCAAGCCTTTCTGAGGAGCGACCCTGAAGGAGCAAAATCCCTCCTCCAAAAAACTGAACAAAGGTAAAAACAATTTAAGAAAACAAGCAGAGTGTGGGCGGCTCCCTTGTATGACATAGGTGAAGAGTGGGGTCACTCACAACCTCCAACGCTGGGGAAAGGGCGGGGAGTCATTGCACTGGTGCAGCCATCTTTGCTGTGGGTCAGTATTGTGAGCCGTTGGCTTTTTATGGTCCAGATCCTTAGCTGGCTTAAATCAGCAAAGCCCCGTTAACTTCAGTAGTGCTATGCCGACTTTAACCAGCTGGGGATATGGCCCAGTATTTCTGCCAGAATCCGTTATAGGCATTGCTGTCACTGGTGAAGTCTGATATTTAGCTTGATTCTTCATAAAATAGGCAGCTTAGCTAATTTCCTCCTTCTGATACTTGGCACTGAGTAATTAGCAAAGAAATAAAATATTGAGAGCTTGAGCCTCCAGTTCCAGCTTAAACCTAATAAATCACAATCTCTTGGGCTATATGGTGGCTAAGTCTCTTCATTCAAACCCAGTAACACCAAAAGGAGTTTCCCATATGGGCAGCCTACCATATGATCCTCAGTAATTACGGTTAGTGACTGGCACAGGTCACAAAACTGCTTTAGATATAGTAGGTTTCTCTTGAATTACCTTTTGTGTATCCATTTTTCTAAGAGTAGAATGTTTTGGGTGGGACAGGTATGTGTTAGGCTGTGATGCGAAGAACTGGCTGTCACCTCTGCCTCTGGTTGGACAGGAGTCAATCTATACAGTGAGAAAGTAAGTGACCATTATTCCGTTTCTTGTTTCAGGTTCCTGGAGACCATGGGAGTGTGCTCTAATGAAACCCAGGTAGAGATCGGGATAAGGAGTGTTTCTGTTCTAGGCTGCAAGGGGCCGTGAATGGAAAATCCAGCGATGACCCCATAGCCAGAAGAAAAATCCTGATTTTGATATCTCCTTATAACTGATGTTATCACCTTTAAAATATTTGATTAAGATACCAATAAAGTCAATGGCAAAACTCCTATCTTCTTCAATGGGAGACAAAGGAGGCACAAAATCAAATAATGTCAATATTAGAAGGGCTTTCATGGGGTGGGTTTTTTCCTATTTAAAGAGGAAAAGCTCAATGTTCTGTCTGTCTGGCCATCGTTCAAAAGGCATTGGAAGAAATCAAGGATCCTTTGCCACATAGAAGGCTGCAGAGATTGGATCATAAATGGAATATGCAATGAACATGTTACCTAACAGCTGAGAGATTTTTAGAAGGCTTTATAATCCTACAGAGTGAAAATAGCTTGCAGCAAGATCAACTGCTATATGTAATTCCCTGTCAATGGGGTAAGCAAATAGGAACAGCAATAATGTTGTAGGGTTATAGTAATAATACTTCACAGGCATCTTTCATCCAGAGCCCTCAAAGAGCTGTACCAGGTAGACAAATATTACTGTCTGCACTCCACATTAAGTGAAGTAGAGACCAGCCCAAAACATGCCAATTACAGAACTTATTACAGGCTACAGATTTTCAAAAGAACTTGGCTTCCATTTAGGCACCAAAATAACTGACAGGATTTTCTAGAAATCTCAGCACCTTGGGTGCCTAGCTGTGTGTGACAATCTGGCCATGAATGAGCTCTCTTGAAAATCTGACTCCATTGGTGGGTGCTGAGCACTTGAAAATCTGTCTCTAAGTTTCTAAGCTAGAATTAATGAGAGTGACTTACCATTGCTCTGATGGACATAGAGCTATGTAATAATCTAAGAATATTGAGATGTAGAAATGTTATGAACATTGTATGTGAGCTAGTCAGGGAGGAGTAGTTATTGTATACTGGATTATAACATTTTCCTGTAGAAGGTATTGATCTAGCTTAATAGGGGACTGCCAGGAAAAAAAACCAAGAAAACAACACGATAGCTACATACAGGCAAACCTCCCGTCAAATACTGTGGGTCAATTACAGGATAATAACCAACTTCCAGGCTCCAGCTCAAAAGCTGTTTTGCCAGGCTGGGAGTTTAGAGATCAAAAGGACACTAAATAGTTAAAAAGCATCTATCAAGAGGGGATAGACAGTTACATGGAGGGATTGCCAAGGAGACATGCATAAATTATCAGGCATACAGGATTCTGCATTCACCACTATTAGTATGTCTACACTTTCAGCTTGAGGAGACATACCCACACTAGTGCCGATTGAGCTAGCTCACTAAAAATAGTGCAGCCATGGCAGCACAAGCAGTGGGAGGGTCTAGCTGCCCTAAGTGCATCCCTAGAGTCTCAGGTGAGATCTTGGGGCAGCTAGTCCCTCCCATTCCTTGTGCCGCTGCTGTTGCTTTATTATTAGCACACTACCTTGATCAGAGCTAGCAGGGGTATGTCTCCAAGTTGGGAATTACACCTCCAGCTCGAAGTGTAAGTGAAGATCATCCTTAAAGCTAGTGGTTATTAGTATTATTAATTATTTGTATTATAGTAGTGCCTAGGAGCCCTGTCCTTAGACCAGAATTCCATTGTGTCAGGTGCTGTACAAACACCACAATAGTCACTACATTCTCGGACAGTTTATTATGACTGTATTTAATATTCCAGTAGCATTCTGTTGTGTCAGGCATTGAACACACACATACAAAGGCCTGGTCCTGCCCCAGAGACCTGACAGTCTAGGGCCCTGATCCTGCAAACACTTACCGACATGATTAACTTCACTATCATGGCTTCAGTGGGATTATTTAGGTGCTTAAAGGTAAGTAGGTGTGATTTGAAAACAAAAAAGCTAAAGGAAGTGCCATCTGCCCTTCAGCCAGCAATCACGCGGATTTGGCAGGGGTGGATCCTAAGGAGGGCTGTGAAGGAGAAGAAGAGACTGACGGTCTTTTCCTTTTGTAATCACTCATTTCTTAGCTGTTTCTCACTAGTGCAGCCTTATAATTACCAGAGTTCCAGCAGGCCCTGGTTGTGCCCAGACCAGGAAAGCAAGAACAGCCTTTTGTCAATATTTGTTTTCACTTCCACTCTTGGCTTAAACCAGAAAGCACAGAGATGTAGGTGGCGTGGGGGAGGGAGGACGGGAAGTGGATGGTGATTTTTTTTAAAAGTGAACCAGATTTTTCTATCCCTAAAAGTTCAGTGTGAGTTCTGGGCCAAGATTTTCCCATTTTGTTTGAAGTGGTTTCTCTGTCCCACCAAATGACCAACCAAACTCAGTATTTGCTGCAACAATGTAAAGTGATCACACTGAAGTAAGCTTGTGGGAAATATAAATTTCCTTATAATAGCTGCAATTTGAGTACACTACCATTAGAACGGGTGGAGGAGGACTAGATAATTGATATTTCTCCCATGTTTTATGTTCCCAAATCTTTCCCATAGTCAGGAAAATCTCCCTTTCATTTCAGTGAATTTCTCTTTTGTATGTAGTAAAATACATCCAGATTTCAAAAGTAATTTATCAGCTCCCAGAAAGTAACATGCTTCCCTAGATACGTTTAATCTCTCAAAAAGCAGAATTAAAAAATGCCCCATCCATCATTCCTGGGCGTTAGTCGTACTGGAGATAACAGAACTTCATAGAAATCACGGAGGCTGGCACTACACACACAGCAATTCACATGAAGCAGAGGCATGTTGCCAGGTGCTCTAAAAGAAACAAGAAATTTTCTTTATAGCAAGTGTGGCAACTGGTTGGGAAAGCTTTTCAGTTCCACATCTCTAGGGGACCTTACAGCCAAGAGAGAGGAAAGGAGTAACAAATTCAACCCTACAAGTACCTGACAGTATCCTTTTGCATTCATCAAACTTAATTCAATTTAAGGTTCCAAATGCAAATCTCAATGTAAGATTCAGAAGTAATCAAAATCACACTATAAAATGTATTTACTCTAAAATACTCAGCAGAGTTAAACTTTGTTTCTCTGACACACATCTCGATAAAGAGATGTCTCAGTCTAGCTGACACTGGTTTTCCAAGAAAAAGAAGAAACATTGTAAATGAGAGTTTTACTGGCCAGTTCTTAAAATGCATTTGATTGGTTATACTTATTCAGCTGAAAACCAGCAGCCAATGGAATCTTCTGTTCTCATGCTTCTAAAACAATGGATTGTGCTCAGTTGACCTGGGCACTAACAAATCAAAACTTCTAGCTTCACAGGCTGGCTGGCTTCCCCCAAGCTGCGGAAAGAATACAGCTAATTCATCAACTACGGCAGGAATTCTTGCTTCCTGGGCAGCAAATCCATCTGTTTCAGTGACATACACAGATACAAGGTACAGTTATTTTTATTGCTTCACAGTTTGTTTTGGTTTGTATCATAAGGCAAGTTGTGCCTGGCATGGTTTGTCAGGTTGAGTTTTAATCTCTGTGAAAGAAATGTGTTAGGTAATAAAGCAAGTCCTCACTCACCTCTCCAGCACCCGAGTTCGTGCGGAGTTGGTATGGGGCACACAATTTTGTCAGAGACCAGACACCAATGCGTTGATCAACGGGCTCACACTATCCTTAGCTCTAAAAAGCTTTAGATTAAGTGTGGCCCCTTTATTAGGGGTGAGCATTAATATTTATACACAGAAGTAAACAAAGTGATTAACAAAAGATAATGGTCATGCATAATTAATCAAGATTTTACAGGAAAAGCAAGTTAACAAGTAAATGCATAGAGATAAAGGCTAATGGCTACTAGGGAAAGGGGGTGTCATGAGTAGTTTGCAGGTCAGTGCTTTGTTCAAAAGGGTTCAGGAAGGATTATGCAGAGACAGTCAGTCTGGGTGTGTTTTGGCTCCCCAAAGTTCACCAAAAGTTTAGACCCAACATTCCTCCATTTGTAGCTTTGAGATAACTATTAATCAAAAAGCTACACCCTATTTTAAGATCTCAAGGGCCGCTTGGCAATTTTAGCCTGGGCCAATTTGAAGAGAGTAAGGCTTTTAGCTGAAGTGGGAAAAGAATAAACTGACTTACATGAGTTTATGAGGGAGGGGACACACTGAATACAGCAACACAGTATTATAAGGACTACTATGGCCCCAACAACACCCACCAAGAGTTTTTTTTTTTAACCCACCCAAATCCGGGCAGCCAATTTCATAAGGCTCCCCACCAATTATAAGGTGGCTGGCCAGAGGAGTAGTTTTTAGCCATTTCCCTTAGGTGTTTGGTACGTTGAAAAGTGTTAGAGTAGGTGTCATTTACAAAAACACAGCATTCTTCATAAGCAGAAAATAAACTAAAAAAGCATAAAAAACCATACAGTTGTCAGAATAAAGGGTCCTCTCATTTTTTTCGAGTCAATTTAAGTCTAATGTCTGAGAGAGGTAAGCTGGTCCACTGGTCAGAGGCAGTGTTCTCAGTGGTGACAAGAGCTGCTGGTCCGTCACTGTGGTCCACTACGGCTGGCTTGACGTGGGAGTGGTGGATCCAAGATTTGCGTCCTTTCAGGAACACTGCAGTCTGGGTTGTTAAAAGAACCTGGTGGGGTCCAGTAAACCTTGGCTGGAGGGTGTCGTCACGAACGAACTTTTTGGCCCAGACGAAGTTCCCTGGTTGGAACGGGTGGATTTGTTCCTCCAGCGGCACGGTCTGGGAAAACTGCGAGGCTTTCCAAAGGGTACGAAGGCGAGCCTGTAGGGAGAGAAACTGACACGCGGTCATATGATCCCCTCCCAATAGTGAAACATCAGCACGTGGTAGCGCCCCGCCTTTGAAAGGGGGGTGTTCATAGAGCAGTTCAAAGGGGGATAATCCCAATGCGCGGGTTGGGCGAGTACGAAGGTGAAACAGGACCAAGGGAAGTACCTGAGGCCACTTTAATCCTGTTTCCTGACAGTATTTAGCCAATGTAAACTTAAGTTTCCTATTCATACGCTTAACTTTCCCGCTAGACTGGGGGTGGTAGGGTGTATGAAAGGAGTGTGAAATGCCCAGTCCTTGTTTTAAACGGCCAAGGACATGACCAGTAAAGTGAGGTCCGCGATCTGAGTCGAGCACAAGAGGGATGCCAAAACGGGGTACAATGTCTCTAAGGAGAATCTTTGCCACTGTGGCAGCAGTACAATTAGCAGTAGGAAAAGCTTCGACCCAGGAAGTCAGAGGGCAAACCAAAACAAGGAGGTGCTTTTTTCCAAAAGCCTTTGGCATATTTGCAAAGTTAATTTGAAGATGTTGAAATGGAGCAGCAGGCGGAGGTCTTCCACCCTTAATTTTGTTAAGAGGTGGAGCAGGTTCATTACGCTGACATGTGCTGCATGCTTTCACTATTGATAGGCAATAGGGTTGAATGCCTGGAGCATACCAAAAGCGAGCGATGGTGTTCACGAGGGCGTGCGTGCCGTAGTGACCCCCTTTATCATGGTGCCAGCGAACTGCCACGGGGTATGTGGAGCGAGGGAGGCAGGCTCGGCCATCTGGCATAAGCCAGGTCCCTTTGACCAGAGTGGCCCCGAGGCTCTCCCACGATTGTAGTTTAGCAGCGGGTACTGGTACGGGGTGCGGTGGAGTAAAGGAGGAGGCTGCAATAGCCAATGTGGGCATGGCTAAAGGTAAGGTGGCAGCCTTCTTAGCGGAGGCGTCAGCCAGGGCATTTCCACGGGTAACGGGGCTACTATCTTTAGTATGGGCCCGGCAGTGAACTACAGCCAGGACAGAGGGTTTTTGGAGGGCGTCCAAAAGCTTGTGGATGAGGGGGAGGTGCTGAATGGGTTTACCGGCAGCTGTCTGGAAACCTCGAAACTTCCAGAGGTGGATATGACAATGCACAACTGCAAAAGCATATTTGCTATCAGTAAAAATGGTAACGGTCTTACCAGCGGCCAACTGGCAAGCTCGGGCCAGGGCATAGAGTTCAGCGGCTTGGGCTCCCCAGTTGCCTGGCAGTGAGGCGGCCTCTTGAATGTCCCATTTAGAGGTGACAGCATAACCAGTGAAACGCTTGCCATCAACATAGAAGGAGCTTCCGTCCGAGAAGAGGATGCAATCGGGGTTGTCCAGTGGCACGTCAAACAGGTTGTCTCTTATCTGTAAGATGCTGTAAACTACTTTCACACAGTTGTGCTGATCCTGGAGGACTGGCAGGTCAGGAAGCAAGGTAGCTGGATTAAGGGGTCCACACCTTTCAAAAATTAGGTTAGTGTCTTTTAAGAGTTCGGCCTCTAGCTGTTGCTGACGATGGGCCGAAAAGACTTGGGTTGTGCCCCTACGCAGAAGGGCTGACAAGGCATGAGAGGTCCAAACCGTGGTAAAATGACCCAGGGTTAGGCTCTTTGCCTTTGTGATCAGCAGGGCAGCTGCTGCCAGAGTCCGGGTGCAGGATGGGGTTCCCTGAGCGACAGGGTCGATTTGCTGAGAGTAAAAAGCAAGCGGGAAATGGTGGGGCCCGCTCAGCTGGGTAAGGACACCACTAGCAATTCCGCCCCTCTCGTGGACAAAAAGGTGAAAGGGTTTGCTGTAATTGGGGGGGCGGAGAGACATGGAGGAGGCCACACTGTCCTTGAGTAACTGAAAGGCTTGAATAGTGTCCGGGGACCACTGCAAAGGGTCAGGAGCAAGGTTAGCAGTGAGTCGGTGGAGCGGTTTGCTTAACTCCCCGCAGGACGGCAACCAGGGGCGACAGAAGCCAATTAATCCTAAGAAACCTCGAAGTTGTTTCTTGGTGTTCGGTAGAGGGCAGTTTTGAATAGTCTTTATGCGGGCTGGGTCCATTTGTCTTCCCTCTGGGGTTAACAGGAAGCCCAGATATCGGACCTTTTGTGAGACCCACTGAATCTTTTTAGGGTCTACCTTGTGGCCTCTGGTGTGTAGGTATAATAAAAGTGCCTTACCATTGATGCGGAGGGCAGCTTTTTCGCGATTACCTAATAGGATGTCATGTACGTATAGGACCAATGTGGATCCCTGCGGACTGGTGAAACCTTCCAAGTCGTGGCGGAGGCACTGGCTGAAAATCGTGGGGCTGTCTCTGTAGCCTTGAGGAAGTCGTTGCCAGACATAACTTTGTTCCTCCCAGGTGAAACCAAAGAGATACTGAGAGTCTGGGTGCACAGGAATGCTGAAAAAAGCTGATTTTAAGTCAATAACAGTGAACCACTCAGCATCCCAGGGGATTTGGCTGATGATAGTAGCTGGGTCAGGAACTACTGCATGAAGAGGGACCACATACTGATTAACAACTCGTAGATCCTGTACAAAGCGCCAACGAACAGGGTCTCCGTCCTTTTTAGGAGGCTTTTTGACAGGCAGTATAGGGGTGTTACAGGGAGTGCGCTGAGGGCGGACTAGCTTTTGTGCAATGAATCCCTCGATAATGGGGCGGATGCCCTCCCGGGCTTCCAGCGACAGGGGGTATTGAGGGACTGACGGGGGGGTTAAGGAAGGCTTCACCTGAATCCTTACGGGCTCTGCCGAAAGGAGCAGGCCAACATCAGTGTCAGAAATTCCCCAGAGGGTTGAAGGCAAGTCAGTGAGGTCAGGGGAGAGAGAGGGGGGTGTTTCCCAATTACCCTGAGTAGGGGCCGAATCTCCTAACACAGTCATCAATAATCCTACCCCTTCAGGAGTGCAGGTTAAAGTAGCCTCAAGCTTACAGAGTAAATCCCGGCCCATCAAAGGGATCGGACAAGCTGGGGAAAAAAGAAAACGGTGAGGAAAACATTTATCAGCATAAACAACATTCAAAGGCAAAGTGAGTTCCAGAGACTGTGGGTTGCCCTCCACCCCAGTCGCAGTTTTAACCTCAGAGGATAGCCAGGGAGAGGGGGCATGATTTAAAAGAGAGAAAGTAGCCCCAGTATCAATGAGGAAAGAGACAGGCAGTCCCTGGACTGAAAGGGTTAAACGAGGCTCTTTGCTGGGAGGGGAGAAAGTGAGAAAGGAGCCGGCTAAAGACATTAAGGAAATAAGACCATTACATTGTTTGCCTTCGCCCCCGGGGTACCGTCATTGAGGAGGCTGAGTTTGCTGCGGCTGCTGCTGTTTCCCGTAGTTGATCCAGGCCTGGGGAATGGGCTGAGCTGGTGGTGCAGGGGTGTATTCCTCACTTGTGTAAGCATCTGCGGATGCAACCAGACCCTCTGGGCGTCCCCAGGGGCATTCAAGTTTAAAGTGACCGGGCTGTTCGCACTGAAAACAATTTCCTGATGGCTGGGGTCGCCAGGACCCTCTTCCCCGAGCACCCTGGAATTCCCTGCCACGGCCACGGCCTTTGCCTCGAACACCGCCGTGAAAAGCTAAAGCCATCAGCTTATATTCTTCCTTTTTCTCTTTCTTTTTACTACTTTCCCTTTCTTTCTTCCAGGCAAAATTAGCTACATCCAACACTGAAGTGACTGACTCACCTCCCCAACCAGGGCGAAACTTTAAGAAGTAATCCCTTACAGGGGGCACCGACTGATTCACAAAAATGAAATAAGAGTAGGGTGGTCTGCTTCTCTCTCAGGATCCATCTGAGTGAACATTCGGGCCCCCTTCAATAGCCTCGACCAGAACTTTCTGGGCGGCTCATCAGATTCCTGCCGAATCTGCATGAACTTAGCCTGATTAGGCGAGCGGCGAGCCATTTCCTTGAGTCTCTCTAACAATCGCTCTCGATCTGTTCGCAGCTGAGTCAGCCTTGGCTGAGTCCAGTCTAGGGGATTCCAGCCAGCAGCCAGATCCCGGCTATCCATCCAAGTACGATTAACTGCATTGCTATCTCCCCATGTCCTTTCTGCCATCCACAATTTACTACGTTCCTCTTCGGTCAAAACTCTACTTAACAACTGATCCACATCCGTATAAGTAGGATTATAACTTAAAAACAATCTTTTTAGAAGTTCTATGATCTTTCAGGGATTTTCCCCAAAAGACCCTGACAACTGTCCCCACTCTTTCAAGTCCCATTCTAGCCATCCTTTATATTTCACAATATTAGCATGTTGTAACCGTCCATCATTGCCCATATAAGGTTGATCGTGCACCTGTAAAGGCATCTCTCTAACTATACTTTTATTACTTGCAAGAGATTTGACGGGGACATCCTCTGGGCTATCCTCAGGGGGGGGCATGCACCCTGCTGTATCTGTTTGGACATTAGCCTAGTAACTACTCCTCCCGAGGTTTGCCCCTCCATTTCCTCCTCATCCTTCTGCAGAAATTCCAATTTGGGATTCTGCAGATTCCCCTCTGCTACATGGAGAGAGTCCCCCTGCGGAGGAATAGGGGCAGGTGCAGAGGGGACCAGCTGACGAGTCAAAACACGCCGTGGTTTACACCCTTCATCGAAATAACCTGGAGGGGGTTCACTCTCGGGAGAGTACCTGACTGCCATAATTTTTAAAGATTTCCACAGCTTTGCTGCTGTGTTCCAACAAAGCCAGTAACATAACTGTCCCGGATGGTCTTTTTCGATCTGGCTCTTTACTCCTCTTAAGGCAGCCTGTTCGAAAGAGCCATACGAAGGCCACCTCATCTCCGGGTCGGCCAATACCGCGGTATACCCAGTCCAATTCCTTACACATAGTGTGTACAACTTCTTCCTAGACATTCCTGTCTGTACTGGGAGTTTCCCTTCGTTCCTATAACTTATTTACAATCCCCAACGGACTCTCAAGAGGCACGCTAGTCCCCTTGACCCATGGTGTCTGACAGGAGCCCTCCAACTGGCGTTTACCCTGCTGTCCAATACACGACCCCTCAATATTGAATTGGCTGGGAGAAATCTCCTGTGGCGCCTTGCCAATTCATATATGAGTGGTCTGACCACTGGACAGAGGTACCGCACCAGAAGGAATCCCGGACGAGCCCCCAAATTGTTAGGTAATAAATGCAAGTCCTCACTCACCTCTCCAGCACCCGAGTTCGTGCGGAGTTGGTATGGGGCACACAATTCTGTCAGAGACCAGACACCAATGCGTTGATCAACGGGCTCACACTATCCTTAGCTCTAAAAAGCTTTAGATTAAGTGTGGCCCCTTTATTAGGGGTGAGCATTAATATTTATACACAGAAGTAAACAAAGTGATTAACAAAAGATAATGGTCATGCATAATTAATCAAGATTTTACAGGAAAAGCAAGTTAACAAGTAAATGCATAGAGATAAAGGCTAATGGCTACTAGGGAAAGGGGGTGTCATGAGTAGTTTGCAGGTCAGTGCTTTGTTCAAAAGGGTTCAGGAAGGATTATGCAGAGACAGTCAGTCTGGGTGTGTTTTGGCTCCCCAAAGTTCACCAAAAGTTTAGACCCAACAAATGCACAATTAGGGGTTGAAAAACAATTAACTGAAAATGTTTTTGTCCAATGGGCTACACAAGGGCAAGTGATGACAGCTTAGTCCTAACTTTTACCTCCTATAAATTGTTATAATTAATTGTCTCTCTGTCCTTTACTCTGCTTCCTGAAGCGTTTTGTTGTCAATGCCCTTCTGGGTTTGATAATAAAAGCATGAAGAACTGAAATACATTGAAATCCTTTAGAGACAGAATGGTAGTTTCTATTCTGTAATATTCAGGTGCTGATACCAGTCCCATCGTAGCTGCGCCTAGAGGTCTTAAACTCCCATCCTCCTTGATGTATTCATCTGCGCCCTGTCCCCATGATAGATTCAGATGCTGGAAGCTGGAGTTTCCAAAGGAGTTTTTGTAAAGGGCTATAACTGACGAGTTTCCCAACAACCTCTACTACACACAATCCTTCGTGGACATGGCTTATAATGATATCAACCCCTCTTTCTCTCTTCAAGGTTGAATGCCATAGCACACCAGTGGGTTGCAGAATTAGCTGACTTAAACTTCAGAGTCAAATATTGTCCAGATAAATCTGATGTGGAGACAAATAACCTACACAGAAGTCCCCTTATGCAAAAATGTGACAGGATGCATTGAAGAGACAAGCAGAGATGTTTTGATTAATGTTGTCCTGTAGTGTATGGATATACACAGAGATGGCAAGGTGCTTAGGTTGGCAGCTATTGCTAGCTGCCTTTTGGCAGCAGGAGACTTCTCCAGGGGCATTGAACCCATCACAATGCCTCTTCCACAAGAAGACATTTTTGGAAACCTAGAAGGAAAATCCAGCTATTGCTCAATTTCTTCATTGTTAATTATAGGGGGGAAAGCCTATTAACCAAGATAACAGGAGGATACAAAGTACCTGTTTCTGTATCTTAACCTGCATTCTGTCCAAGACGGATGTAAAAATCAGTAAATGAAATGATATTGATTTCTGGTATCGAGATTATGCAAAATGATAAAACCTTGGATATAGAACAATGTACAGGTTTTTGTATTTAGCAGGTTTTTTTCTAAATAGCATGCGATATGCCCAGTGACTTTGTATTATGTGGTTATACCATTTATCATATAGGCAGTGTTATTTCATAAGATATGAATATCTTTGGGACTATAAACAGCTCAGGCCTGGCTATCCTGTCAGATTGCGGAATTCAGCTGCCACAGAGAATTCCTGCTTGACTGGCCCTCACGTGATATTTGAGGGACCCAGGTTCCCATTCCTGGTCTTAAACCAGGCAGAGCAGTGACTTGAACTTGAGTCTTCCACATGTGTGCCCAAACCACAGGCTACACAGTAGTTCTTACGCTCTCTGTGTGACCCAATGAATGTTAAATTGCTTCTACACAGTGGAAGAGCTTCAACAAGACAGAATGAAATTTGAAAGGTGGTTCTCATTTTACAGGGTATTAAGTGCCCCCTTTTTAGTTTTTACTAAAATGTTTTTGAAGTTTTAAATTATTTTTCCTGGTATTTTTGTCACTTTCATTTTGGGGGGGACAGGGTTCCCCCCTTTTTTCTCTTCCCCACCCCCACAGTTATTTCAGAGGGGAGAGAGACAATTTTCAAAAATGAGTGTGGAGAAAAACCAGGGAGGACAGAGGGTAACAGAAAATAAGAAAAAACAAAAAATGTATAGTAAAAAGTATTTCAAAATAACAAAAAAAGAAAATGCCACATTTTGTAATGTATAAGTGACACTTTTTGACAAATAGTCAGTTTAAAAAAAGATATTTTTGACAAAAAATAATTTGACACATTTTAACCAGCCCTGCTGTAAACATGGGCCCAGATAATCAGCTGCTGCAAATCAGCATAGCCCAGTTCCCTTCTGATTTCCATCACTGACCCACGTCGTATTTCCTCCCACAAACCCCTGTTACTCTGCTTTTTACATTTACCACCTATACCGAAGACCAAGACACTTGAAAAGCAAAGTTTGCTGACCCATACTGAACTGAAGTATCTTTGCCCTTAGCTGATTCCAAAGGCTAGAACTTCAGTACCTAACTTGAGTAATATTTAATGGAGTTAATTAGATGTTAGTGGAGTTTGATCTTATGGCTAATGTAACAAAGTGAATTTGCCTAATCCCTTTAGGTGCCAGTTTGCTGGAAGATGGCTGTGCGTTTGTTCGAGGCACGAGATCATGCAGTTTCATATCAGAAATACAGATTCTCTCCCCCTGAAAATCTCCAAAGTGTCATCTTCTCCTACCTGGAAGAAAAGGTAAGTGACGCTCTCCCTAGTCTGAGAATACATGTTATTAATTCTACTGTGGAGAAGACCTATAGAATGCAATGGGAGTGAAACCAATAGGATACCACAGACATTACTCTAATTACCTGGAGAATCAGAGCCTTTACTCTGACTAGGAGTGTGTATGTGTATAGGAGTGTAAAGACGACTAAGATTTGGCCCTTCATAAGAATTTGTGCTTCGCTTGCTGAGACATGTCTGTTCTCTCCTCAGAAAGTAGACCCCATTCGGCTGGCAGTGGATGTCGGCTGCGGGTCGGGACAAAGCACTCGCGTGCTCGCAGCTCATTTTGAGAAGGTGGTTGGGACAGACATCAGTGAAGCTCAAATAGAGGAAGCCAAACAAGCTGCCTCCTTCCCAAATGTTTCTTACCAGTAAGTGTTCCGTAAAAGGATGCTTTCCCTTCGGTGTGTCCAGAGTGCTGACCGTTGCACACAGCAGCACTTTGTGAACAGGACAGATACAGGCCAGCATTTTCAAACAAGGTCAGTCATTTTTAGGTGCCTGATTTCAAACATATTGGACCTGCTTTTTCACAAAGTACCCAGAACCCACGATTGCATCTGAAGTCAGCAGGAGCTGCAGGTGCTCAACTTCTGAAAATCAGGTCTTTCCTAATTAAATGCCTAAATATGCATTTTGGAGCTCCAATTTTGAAAACATGGGCTGACATTCTTAGGCCAAATCACTCTTCAGTTCCAACGGAACAAAATAGTTAGACTTTTCAATGTCAGATTTTCAACAACATCACATTTCCTCTCAGAAGAATCCACACGTGATAAGTTTCATGCACGTCAGGCCACAGTAGAGACTCCTCCTTCCCATTTGAAATATCTTCTCTGTTTCCCTTTATAGTGTGTGCCCTGCAGAGGAGCTGCCATTTGCGGATGGCTCTGTGGACCTCATTACTGCTTTTACAGCTGCCCACTGGTTTGATATGCCGAAGTTCATGAAAGAAGTGGATCGAGTTCTCAAGCCACATGGCTGTGTGGCTCTTAGCACCTACACTTCAAACTTCAGTATGCACTATAAAGACTGCTCAGAGAGGCTTACAGAAATCTTCACTGAGGTGGGAGAAGAAAACAGTCCTTTAAAAAACAAACAAACACTCCATATGGTGGGAAGTGTATAGTATATTTAAAGGTTGCCAGACACTTTCAAATATAAGACCCTGTTTTGAGCTGTTTATAACTTTGCCGAACCTTAACCGTTTGGGATGAAATGTTCCTTTCTGCCTGTCTGACACAGCAAAAACAGTCAGCCATTTACAAAAAACAGAAATAGAGAATAATAAGTGCCTTTGCCCATTTCAAAACAAATTCTTATACTCATTGTGTTGAGAAACTCTAGCTCCTCCTTGCGGTTTGAAATTTGCAGAAGGGTTGTGCGAGGCATGTGCCTTTGATTTTTTCCCTATGGGAAAGCCACCTGAACTTGGCCAAGTTATAAGTCTTTGAAAAAATTCAGCTTGAACATTCTCAGTAGAGGGTTTGGCAGCTAAATTTTCCAAAGATTCCATCTGCGATAAGCATACTCCAGCTCTTCACAGCTCCCGCTGCTCGCCCAGCGACTGTGACTGCACCATTCCCACGCAGCAACTGAGTATGCTCCATCCTGAAGTTGTTGGGGCTGAGCTGGAGGTTCCCTGCTGCAGGTCAGTGTGGTGCTGGGCACCAGTCCTCAGAGCAGGCAGCATGCCTGGCTCAATTCAGAGAGGACATGAGTCGTGGAGGTAAAGGAAGTAGATTGGGACAAGGAGCTTTGGGAGGGTGAAGAGTCTGGGACTGGGAGCCAGTGAGAACAGGGTAATTGGCCACAGAGCAAGCTACATGTTAGTGGCTAGCACTGGTTGGGCAAGGGGAGTGGGACAAGATGCCTGAGAGTGAGATGGGGGAGCAAGTGGGAGAAGTCGGAGGTGGAATGAGGAGCTTTAGGGTAGAGGCTGGGATGTGTAATGTTTGTGAAGCACTCGAACATTATAGTGTTTTCTAACTGTGCATGGCAGGGTTTGAATAGGGTATACAGGAAATAAGGCCACACGTTGGACAATGAGGATAAAGAAAAATATTGAATAGTTACACGTTATGTGAGCATTGCCCATCTTGCGCACTGAGTGAGATGGGTCCTGTGGGAAAAAATAGTATCCAATCATGTAACTTAAAGACTGTATTATAGTAGAGCATATGTACAAGGTGGAAAAATTAAGGTTACACAAAGAACTTTAATTCTGGCATTTTGAGTCCATGGAAGTAAGCAAGAGTTTGACTCCACTGGGATTTGGATCCAGCCCTTATGGAATGGTGCTGGGTGAAGTGGTATATTTGGGAAGGCTGGCTTGTGTTCATGCAGCTTCCATCACATAACACCCATTCCCAAACAAAAAGTACCCTCACATTGAGGTATGGCTCAGGGTACATATGAATAACTTGGGATACAATACATTAGTGGTTGTAATTATCCCCTAACGAAGTATTACAAACCCAGGACATTCAGAGTTAGTGTTAGACTTTCCTTCCTTAGAGTAAGGAAATGACTCAGACAAGGTACCCGAAAAACATTAATTCTGTCCCCTATTGATGCCATATAATGCCCATAGAATTCTGACAAAGGCATTATAATGCTATGGGCTCTTTAGATTAAACTGATTGTGAAGGCATGTTATATTTCTGTCTTCCCCCGCCTCCACAGTGTCACTCTGTTAGGTGGCCATTCTGAGGAGGGTATCTATCTCCCATTGCTCTCAATGAGAGTAAGGCTGCAGGAAGCCTGAACAAAAATGGCTGCTGTCTCCATTCACGTGGTTGTCACAATATTCCTGTCTGCCTCCTGATGGCACAGGTGGCCACCATCTTCCCTGAGGTGGCTTCATTCTCATTGGGTGGTCAGTGATCATTTTGATAGAGGGCATCTTAACTGAGGTCAGCCTTATGGCCTAAGTCCCAGTAAGAACAATGGAAGAGGTTATGTCTGCCATTTTGAAAGAGGGCAGTTTTTCATGGAATTCTCTGTAAAAGAACATTACTATACAAACACAGGAGAAAGAGATTCTGTCTAGTACAAAGAAAAAAGGGTGGGTGGGTAGGGGAACTGCGGGAGGGAAATGACCGTTAAACCCAAAATGAAATTGTTCAAATGTAGCCGATTCACACAACTTCTGTGAGTATTATATAGGGAAAGTCTGAAGGGTCTGTATTAGTCCATTATTCTCCTGTGTAGCTCTAACTGGCCCTGAGGCCAGGCAGCCCTGAAACAGGGAGTGCAGCTCAGATGGAGTGGAGGATCAAGGCTTTACGTAACATTCTTGCTGTTTCTGTTCTGACTTTACAGACCCAAGACCTTCTCCAAAAATACGCAGATGAAAAAGTAAATCTTCTCATTGCAGAGTATAAAGAGGTGTTTGAGTCTGTGCCTTTTCCAGACAAGAAGAGGTGAGAAGACAAGGACAAAAATGAATTGTATGTAATCTCTTGCATTGTGGGCTGTGTGAGCCCTGGAATATTGGGCACTTGGACGGCATTCATTGGTGTTCATTTTGAGACTGCAGGTTGCAAAAGATTCATAGAGTTTAAAGCTAGCAGGTAGCCCTGAGATCATTTGGTCCAATGTCTTTTAAACACATCTCCAGTCCCTGGTCTCTCTGGTTCATCTGTGTGGCCTCTTCATCAAATGAAAGAGGTTTCCCCATAACCAAATGCCCCAAAAAGGGAAGGGATAACAGATCATGCCCCATGTCTTAATAATCCACATGAGCCAGGTCCTCAGCTTATGCAAATCAGCACAGCTCCATTGCCCTCCAGGCTTACTTCTCCTATGCTCTGGTTTCTTCCCACTCTTGCAGAGTTACCCAGATCTTAGACAGAATTCCCATGTCTGTTTCTGGGGTGATCGGGTTTTTCCAGTCCTTCTCCATGTATCAAGCCTTTCTGAGGAGCGACCCTGAAGGAGCAAAATCCCTCCTCCAAAAAACTGAAGAAAGGTAAAAACAATTTAAGAAAACAAGCAGAGTGTGGGCGGCTCCCTTGTATGACATAGGTGAAGAGTGAGGTCACAACAACTCCTCCAACACTGGGGGGTGGGGGCAGTCATTGCACTGGTGCAGCCATCTTTGCTGTGGGTCAGTATTGTGAGCCGTTGGCTTTTTATGGTCCAGATCCTTAGCTGGCTTAAATCAGCAAAGCCCCGTTAACTTCAGTAGTGCTATGCCGACTTTAACCAGCTGGGGATATGGCCCAGTATTTCTGCCAGAATCCGTTATAGGCATTGCTGTCACTGGTGAAGTCTAGCTTGATACTTTGGAAAATAGGCAACTTAGCTAATTTCCTCCTTCCGGTACTTGATACTGAGTATTTACTTCTAGGACATCCTCAAGTTTGATTAACAAAGGAATAAAATATTGAGAGCTTGAGCTTCTAGTTCCATTTTAAACCCGGTAAACCACAATTTCTTGAGACTGAAGCCAGCATGCAACCCTTCATACAAACCCAGTAACACCAAAAGAAGTTGCAGGTATGGGCAGCCTACCATATGGTCCTTAGTAATTACGGTTAGTGACTGGCACAGGTAATGTGCTAAAACTGCTTTAGATATAAGAAGTTTCTCTTGAATTACCTTCTGTGTATCAATTTTTCTGGTAAGAGTAGAGTGGTTTTGGTGGGACAGGTAAGTCTTAGGGCTTCTCTACACTAGCTCTTACATCAATGTAACTTTTATCGCTCAGGGGGGTGAATAAGCACCCAACGTAAGTTACATTGACTTAAAGCAAGGTCTACACCACACTATGTTGGCAGGAGACAATCTCCCACTGATACAGCTTCCGCCACTCATTGAGGTGCAGTGATTATGTGGACAGGAGAGCACTCTCCTGTTGGCATAGCATGTCTTCACCGATGTAGTGCAGTAGTGAAGACAAAGTCTGAGGTTGCGATGCTAAGAACTGGCTGTCACCTCTGCCTCTGGTAGGACAGGAGTCTTCTAAACAATGAGAAAGTAAGTGACCCTTCCTCTATTTCTTGTTTCAGGTTCCTGGAGACCATGGAAGTTTGCTCTAATGAAACCCAGGTAGAGATCTGGATGAGGAGTGTTTCTGTTCTAGGCTGCAAGGGGCCATGAATGGAAAATCCAGCAACGACCCTATAGTCAAAAGAATAATCCCATTTTTGATATTTACTTATAACTGATGTTATCACCTTTAAAATATTTGATTAAGATCCTAGTAAAGTCAATGGTAAAGCTCCCTACTCTTCAATGGGAGACAATGGAAGCACCAAGTCAAATCGTATCAATATTAGAAGGGCTTTCGTAGGATGTTTTTTTCCTATTTAAAGAGGAAAAGCTCAGTGTTCTGTCTGGCCATCGTTCAACGAGCATTGAAAGAAATCAAGGACCTTTTGCCACACAGAAGGCTGCGGAGATTGGATCATATATGGAATATGTAATAAACATTGTGTTACCTAAATGCTTTATAATCCTACTGAGTGAAAATAGCTTGCAGCAAGATCAACTGCTATATGTAATTCCCTGTCAATGGGGTAAGCAAATAGGAACAGCAATAATGTTGTAGGGTTATAGTAATAATACTTCACAGGCATCTTTCATCCAGAGCCCTCAAAGAGCTGTACCAGGTAAACAAATATTACTGTCTGCACTCCACATTAAGTGAAGTAGAGACCAGCCCAAAACATGCCAATTACAGAACTTATTACAGGCTACAGATTTTCAAAAGAACTTGGCTTCCATTTAGGCACCAAAATAACTGACAGCATTTTCTAGAAATCTCAGCACCTTGGGTGCCTAGCTGTGTGTGACAATCTGGCCATGAATGAGCTCTCTTGAAAATCTGACTCCATTGGTCAGTGCTGAGCACTTGAAAATCTGTCTCTTAAGTTTCTAAGCTAGAATTAATGAGAGTGACTTACAATTACTATGATGGATTTGGAGCTATGTAATAATCTAAGAATGTTGAGATGTAGTAATTTTATGAACACTGTATGTTAGCTGGTCAGTGAAGGGAAGTTATTGTATTCTGGCTTAAGACATTCCTGTAGAATGTATTGATCTAGTCAAATAGGGGACGGCAGGAAAAACAACCAAGAAAGCAACACAATAGCCACATACAAGCAAACCTCCCAACAAACACTGGGCGTCAATTACAGGACAATAACCTACTTCCAGTCTCCAGCTCAAAGTAATGCTGTTTTGCTAGGCTGGGAGCTTAGAGATTAAAAGCAGCAAAGAGTCCTGTGGCACCTTATAGACTAACAGACGTTTTGGAGCATGAGCTTTCGTGGGTGAATACCCACTTCGTCAGAGATCAAAAGGACACTAAACAGTTGAAAAGCACATATCAGGAGAGGATAGACATGCGTCTGGAGGGTCGCGGACAAGATATGCATATAGACAGGTTTATTATTTAAAGATTTTTCTCTTCAGTGCTGTGGTTCTAAATATAGATTTTGCTTTAAGAAGGCTGCCTGGTCACTGGTTAACACTGTCACTGCTTCCTGGGAGCACAGGCACTGAAGATGAATCATGTGAGGTAATCACAGTTTAGGGCCAGGGCTGCAGGCCCCTGCATTGTGGGAGAATCGTGTAATTCTCCCCCTGAAGAGAGTGACAGCTTGGGACCTGAATGGGTGTGCACTCAGAGGCCAGGTGGGGTCAGAGGTGCAGTTAACCTGGTAACTGTGACATATATGGTGGCAGCATGGTGGGATGGTGAGAGATTTGAACTTCTAGTAAGTGCCAACAGCAGGGAAAGCAAGTGCTATTGTAGGAAAAAGCAAAAAGAACGTGTCTTGTGGCCTCTTCCGGAAATGAATAGGAAAGGGCAGGAAAGATGAGCTATGACTGTGCAACTGAAGAAAGTCAGCTGGTGAAGATATGCAGAGAGGGGCAGCTAAACTCCCAAGAGATGACAAGGCCACAGCTGTTTACCCTGTTGTATTCTGAGAATCAGAAAAGGAATTTCAGAGGAATCTAACCACACTAGGTAAATGGATAATATTGTGGTGGATTAAATTCAGCATTGATAAAGACAAGGTAACACACCGTGGAAGGGATCATTTGAATTACTCATACACATTGCTGGATTCCAGGTTAATCGTATCGGCTCCAGAGAGAGACCTCAGCATCAGCGGAGAGGAGCAAACAAAATTTTCGGATGCATAAGGAGTTGGGTTGAAAGTAATACAGCCTCTCTAGGAACCCTGTGCTCAATTCTGGGCACTCTGCTTCAGAAAGGAGATAGCAGACAAAAGTGTTCACAGATGGGTGATGAAATGATTAGACATCTGCAGAAACTTTTGAAGGAAAAGGTCTGATACTGGCCACTGCTGTAAACAGGCTACTAAAAAGGATGGGCCACTGATCTGATGCACTATAGCATTTTTTGGCTTCCCATGGTGAGGCAGTGTCTCAGCTTCTCATGTCACCGCTCTCATAAATCTGTCCATTTTTATATATATATATATATATATATATATATACACACAGGGCCGGCTTTAGGAAGTGTGGGGCCCAATTCGAACATTTTCGGTGGGGCCCTGGCAGGGATGACTAAAAAAAAAAAAAGCCTTTTATTTCTTCCATGTATTATTTACTTTCCATAACTATATAAATAATACAATTATATATTATGTACATTGCATCATATATGCTGTTGATTACTTATTAATGACCACCATTTCACATGTGTGGGTCCCTGCCACTCCCTGCGAGTGTGCACATGTGTGGGTCCTAGCTGCTCCCTGCCCCCCTCATTGAATCAGGTGTGCAGGGTTACTGCCCTGGGAACTGCAGGGCAGCAGTGGACATGAAGCCGGTTGGAGGCAGGGCAGGGGCTGACTGGAAGTAGGGTCTAGCTGCAGGCAGGGCAAGGGGTGCAGGGCTGGCTGGAGACACGGGGGTGTGGGGTGGGCTGGCTTCAGGCAGGGCCGCAGGGGGATGCAGCAGGGGTTGAGAGGGCTGGAGAAAGAGGAGTGTGGAACTGGCTGGTTTCAGGCAGGGGGGTGCAGCAGGGATTGGCTGGAGACAGGGCAGGGGGTGCGGGGCTGGGTGTGGGCAGGGCGGGCAGGGTGTGCAGGGCTGGTGCAGGCAGGGCTGTGTGTGGGGCTGGCTGGCTTTGAGCAGGGCCACAGAGGTGTGTGGCAGGGGTTGGCTGGAGACAGGGCAGGGGGTTTGGCGGGGCCTGGCTGTGGGCAAGGGGTGCAGAGCTGGCTGCAGGCAGGGGGAGCGGGGCTGGTGCGGGCAGGGCAGGGGGTGCAGCAGAGGCAGCTGGAACCCCCACCCTTTAAATAGCCCCCAAGGCTCCCACTATCCCAGGGTTCTGGGGGTTATTCATAGGGCCTGGGGCTCCCCTGCTTCTACCCCCCCAGCCCTTTTAAATAGCCACGGGAGCCCTGGAGAATACATGGGGGTGGAGGGGCTCTGGTGGCTATTTAAAGGACGGGGGGGCAGAGGCAGCTGGAGCCACGGCTCTTTAAATAGCCCCCGGAGCCCCCGCTATCCCAGGGCTTTGGGGGCTATTTAAAGGGCCCAGAGCTCGAGCAGGGCTGCAGGGTAGGTCTTGCGCTCCGGCCGGGGCTCCAGCCGGAGTTGCAGCGTGGCTTGCCCCGCTCCCGCCGGGGCTCTGGCCGGGAAAGCAGGGTTGCAGCACGGCTTGCCGCGCTCCGGCCGGGGCTCCAGCAGGGGCCGCGGGGCTTGCCGCGCTCCGGCCGGGGCTCCAGCAGGGGCCGCGGGGCTTGCCGCGCTCAGGCCGGGGCTCCAGCTGGGAGAGCGGGGCTGTGGGGCTGCCACGCTCCCGCCGGCGCTTTGATCATGGGAGCGGGGCCATGGAAGACCCCGGAGCAGACCACAGCCGGGGTAAGTAAAAAAAGTTTAAAAGGCGCTTAAGGCGCGAGGCCTTCTTAGGCGCGGGGCCTGATTCCGGGGAATCGGCTGAATCGGCCTAAAGCCGGCCCTGTATATATATAGTCCTAATGGATGAAATTATACAGGGGGTCAGCACAGCCCATGAACTGCTTATTTTGTTCTGGCCCTTTGCATGAGGTGACTGTCCCCTACTAAAAACAGGATAGCACCACTGCCTGGTCCCTTTTTGACCGGGCACTCCAGTCGAAAACCAGACACCTGGACACCCTAAGCATGGGGTCTGCTTTTGAAGATAGTTTGCTAAATACAGGCTTGGGGGTAAAATTCAAAATGCAGTGTTAGGGTGTAAAGAGCACTGGCCCCTCCTACATCCCATTTAAGCCCTATTGCAAAGGCTTTAAGTGGTACATAGGCCTTGTTCTGGGTTTGTGCAAAGGAGGTGATTTTACCCCGAGCTGATCATTTACAGAAATCAGTCACTCTCTTAGTGCAAATGAGTGATTGAGAAGCTACTATGTTTATACCTTTTCCACTTCAGTTATTAGGACTCTCTTACGCCTCCTCTCTCGGTGTTCAATTTTGTCTTCCAGCTTGCATGAGCATGGCTGGACCCAACATTGTAAAACATTGCACCTGTTATCCCCCCCCCCCCGAAGATACATACATACACACACACAGAGATCCGGAAGGGGTTAATGTGAACCCCAGAGCCCATTAACATACCTCACAGCACCTGGGAGAGAGAGGAAGCCAGGATGAAGGGTGTGATTGCTGACTATAAAGAAAGAAGTTTGCAGCAGAAAGGGGGTTAGATTCTCTGGGACCAGAGGAAGGACTAGCAAGTAGGAGGGCAGGAAAGGAAAATGGAGACGATTACATAACAGTAAAATCCCTAGGTAAGGACATACAAATAGAGGATATGTAAAAGCAGCAAAGAATACAAATAGAGGATATGTATCCCCTGAGGATTTGAGAATGGATCTCCTCCTCCCGCCCCTCCCCCCCCACCCCAAAGTGCTGGAGATATAGTAAGACCAAGGAAACTACCTGGGGGAGACTTGTTAGTGAAATGTGAATACAAAAAGAAGAGAGCAGCTCCTTCAGATAAAGGTGCTAGGTAGAATAAAAATTAACTGTCTGCTGCCCAAATTCCTCACAGAAACTGAGGGATGGTATATGGTGTGTCAACGGAAATGTGACAAGAAAGAGCAAGGAATAGGCGAAGATAAGGTGATAACTGCTAGCAGGTTAATTAGCAGAAGCGGTGATAGTAAACCCTCCACAGCTCTGCTGGTCACATTTAAGGGAAAGATGCTGCCAGAGTAATTTTAGGGCAGGGGTTCTCAACCTTTTTCTTTCCCCCCCCACCCCCAACATACTATAAAAACTCCACAGCCCACCTGTGCCACAACAACTGGTTTTCTGCATATAGAAGACAGGCGTGGTGTCAAGGGGTACCGAGTATGGCAATTGCCCGGGATCCCATGACACAGAGGCCCCCGTGAAGCTACATTGCTCAGGCTTTGGCTTCAGCCCTGGGTGGCAGGGCTCAGTGCCCAAGGCTTCAACCCCATGCGATGGGGCTTCGGCTTTCTGCCCTGGCTCCTAGTGAGTCTAATGCTGACCCTGCTTGATAGACACCCTGAAACCTGCTCGTGGGCCCCTGGGGGCCCTGGACCCTATTTGAGAAACACTGCTTGCTGTTCTGGACTAAGACCTATGTGCCTCATCCTGTGAGATGCTAGTGGTGCCAGTCATGCAGCAGATAATTGCAAAAGGACTGTAGGGTGCAGTAAGCATGGAGGTGAACATTGGGAGGAAGGAACAAAACAAAAATGTGGCAACTGGGAACACAGTTCAGCATGTGGAGGGTCTACTGAGGCAAAGTGAGCTGGAGAAATACAAAATACCAAAATCACTAATAACACTTCATATGTAGAAACTGCTAGGAGATATCTAAAGGGTGGGGGAGAAAACCTGATATGAGAAAAGGAAACCTGATGTGAGGAAAGGAAACTGCCAGCAACAAATTAATGGGAAGGAAGTAATGGGTGACATCGGGGTAAAAGGAGATGACCTACTGCTTATAGAAACAGAGCGATTTATCGTGTTCATGCCTGAAGTAATAAATTGTACATTTCAAACAGGGAAGAAAACAGAGAATATGAGAATTATAATTAAAACTGCTGCTAAGTACCTATGGGCCAGCAGCCCACATAAAGGAAGTGTTAATTTCAGCTGGAACGCCTATAGCCGAATAGCGCAGGGGCTGTGTAGCGAGGCAGTCTGGTTCCCCGCTGCCCCAGAGGGGGATGAGCCGCTCCGGATACCAAAGTGGGCGGAGCCAGTGGAACTTGTGCCCGCCCCCCAGAGGTCAGGGCGCAGGACAGGAAGTACAAAAGCCCAATCCCAGAGCTCACTAGAGGCCCGGCTGCTGGAGAAGCCAGACACTTGTGGCCTAGCTCCTGGTGGGGAGACTCCTGCAGTTGGCGACCTACTTGAGGACTGGCCAGACCCCAGAGAAGCTGTTAAGCCTGCCCGTGGCAGGTTACCCAGAGGAGCTGCCAAGCCCACCGCTTGCTGGGTACCCAGAGGAACCCACGGTGCTTGACCCCTTGGAGGACACCGTCCGGATGCAGGTACCTCTAGAGCGGGAGTGTGGAAGTAACCCGAGGGCAGCCGGCCCCAGTCTGACTGCAGCACTGCCAGAGCCCTTGTCAGTGTGTTGCGGCCAGGATCCCCACTGACACAGCAGCGAGTTTCCCCTGCTGCTAGGGCCCTGAGCTGGGATGCAGTGGAGTGGGTGGGCCTGTGCCCCCCCCGCCACCCAGTGTGTGGGTGTCAGTCTCCCCCTCTCCCAGGTCCTTCGGAGCCAGGGCCTGGGCCTCCTAAACTTTTTTGTCTGCGCAGTTCCTGCCTGAGGGTCTGAGCCACAGACTTTTCACTGCCTTGCCCTGACCCAGGGCCTGGGCCTGTTATTTAACTGTTTGCGCTACCCTTGCCTGAGGGCCTGAGCTGCTGACTGTTTGCCGCACAGCTAGGCTAGTTCCTCAATACCCCGACCGAAGTAGCGAGGCGGTCTGGTTCCCTGCCACCCCAGATGGGGGCGAGCCCCGGCCAAACCCCCTACAGGCAGGAATTAAAGAAAAATACCCAATGACATGCAACCACAGCCTGATATAAGATGCGTACAAGAGACTTGGGCTAGATGACCTCCTGAGGTCCCTTCTAACCCTGATATTCTATGATTCTGTGACTTGCATGACAAGAAAAACTGGATTGTATGTTCCCAGGATATGGCTTATATAGACATGGCTGCAAAATAGAAAAGGGTAGGGGTGTCTGCACCTTCATTAAGGGGACCTGAACCAACTGAAGTAAAGGTTAAAAGGCTAAATATAAAGCTATTGAGATACTGATACAAAACAACACTGCTTCTCTAAGATTTTATAATGTTTATAACACAGGCAGGAAACTAAAGGCGATGGACCTAAAAGAATTAACTGCAAATGTCACATGCCCGTTCATTATCTGTGGTGATCTGAAGTGAGGAAAATGATAAAAAGGGAAAATGTTAGGAACAATTCTTTGAAGAGAATAATTTAGCAATATTAAATGATGGCGCACCTACCAGGACCAATACTTCTGGCAGAAGCTTCTCATACTTGATTTGGGAACAGCTTCTGGCACCATAGCTAGGAAATGCAGCTGGGAAATGTACAGAGAGGAGGAAATGGGTAGTGACCATTTCCTGACTTCAATTATATAGCAAGGAAAAGGAAATACTGAAGATGAGGAAAATATCTCCACTTGAAATCTAAACAAAGCAAACTGAAAATCTTTTAGAAACAAAAGTGAGGAACATGGGAATGAGCAATGTATAAATGAAAATATTGAGGAATTCTCTTGTAATGTTACTAGAAGAATCATAAAGACAGCCAGCCTAGCTACTTCTAGGATATCAATGCTGCGTCAAGATAGGAACACTGTGCCATGGTGGAACAAGGCATGTGAAATGGCAGTTAGGGGAAGGAAGAAGGCATACATGACAGCAAAGAATTCATTAAATAGAGAGGAAATATGAAAAAATAATGAAATGTAAAAAAACGAAGGCAGTTGCACAGAGGGCAAGAAGAGAAAGCTGGAGACCAAACTGTGGTAAAGTAAATAAAGATACCAATACAGGAGAGGTATAGAAACAAATTAGGAAAATGAATGGAATAAAGAATAAGAGCCATATAATACCATGCCTTGAGAAAGTCTGTAATGATGAGGCTCAGAGGATAGAGATTAGAGAGAGGAAAAGAACATGCATTGAGGAAATTAAGTTATGATGAAGAGGTGGGAGGAGGACGTGGCTATTATTTTAAATGAAAACATTAGTATGAGAGAACTCTAAAAAGCAATAATAAGGAGTAAAATACACTGCACCAGGAAAGGATGAAATAAGCTTTGAAATACTTAAACATATAAATGAGGGAAGACTGGGGTGTGTGATGGGGTGTAGTAGGCCCTGCAGTCCTACTGCACCCCACCCCAGGAAAGGGAGCAGTAGAGGTGGGCCCTCGAAGCTGCCTCGAGAGGCTGCAGGGAGCAGCCAGTCAGAGACCAGCAGGCTCATGTGAAAGAGAGCTGCTAGAGAGAGCAGTTCAGTTGCTTGGTGGAGCCAGAGGAGCAAGGATATTGCTCCTGGCTGGCTGGAGTCAGGCTGCAAGGAAGGTACCAGGGCTAAGAATGGAAGTGGACAAGGGAAATGCCGTAGCAGATAGTTAAAAGGAAGCAGCAGGCGGCTGCTATTTGTAGGGTCCCTGGATTGGGACCTGGAGTAGTGGGTGGGCTTGGGTCTTTCCTCCACTACAGTTGGAGTGACTAAAACCCTGAGGAAGGAAGTAGCCCAGAGAAGGGGCTGATGAGCTGAAAGAGGGTCAGTAATTGTGGAAATTAATTACACACATTCCCAGAAGAGGGATGAAGTGTAAACTGTCACCCAGCTGGAGAGCTCGGACACCAGGGAGGAAGCCCTGGGGGCACTGCTAGAGTGCTGGGGGTGTCGCACCACCCCCTGGCTTGATGTAGTTTCTGTCATATGCAGGGTTTACAGTTTGGTTCAATGGCTCTCAGCACCCCCAATATAAATATCACTCTAACACCACTGGGACTGCTCCATATCAGAGCTGCAGATGATATTTGAGTGAGTGAAAAGGGGTCAAGACACTCTGAAAGCTAGCCCAGGAGGGGCAATAACCAGGGTACTGTGACAGGCCCTGTTGGACTGTTTACCCCCAGAAAGGGTCTGTTTGTGTGTTTGTTTCACACATGAACTGTGTGTGACTTGGCTGGAGGGCTGAGTCACTGGAAACCACCAGAGATATTTAACGGCCAGCAGGGGTCACTGCAAACAGCACAATGCAGAGGGAGTGCAGGTTCAGGACACTCAGTTGGTAGGGGCGCTCACATGAAATGAGTGGACCCCATCACAGGGTGATACTAAAATGATACAATAGGAGACAAGGTGAAATGCCTAAGGACTGGAAACATTCAATGATCCTCCCAGTGAGGAAAACAGGTAAATTGTGCCCAAGACTTGAAGCATACAGACTAATTGCCCTCCCGGCATGTTTAGGTAAAACTAGCCCACTGTCAGGAGTGGCTCACGACCGTGAGTGCCAAATTCAGGGCAGTGTTGTAGCTGTCTCGGTCCCAGGATGTTAGAGACCCAAGGTGGGCAAGGTGATTGTGACAGGTTGTGACCCCCAGGGTGCAGTCTGGAGCCGTGGGAACCGCGGTCCCTCTAACCCTCCAGCTGGGCAGGCCTATCTCACACCGCTTTGCGGGAGATTCAGCCGGTGTCTTCAAAGCCTGTTATCACCCAACATTACAGCAGGTGGCGCCACACCAACTGAATTACCTGAGTGTATTACCTAAGCGGCTCAAGGACAGACAGAATACAACAGCCAAATTCCCAGCTTCCCAGCCTTGCTCCCTTGCTGGAGTATAAACCCAGAATTATACTGTCTTGCACTGCCCAGGGATCTGTATAATGTCAGCTTATTAATATATTTGCTCCCCTCCTGATGTGGGAAAGATACGCAACAGCCTTTGTGCACAGATCTGAGATTTTCCCAGACACTTCATTCAAAACACACTGGTTAAGAGAGAGCATAAAACAAGTTTATTATCTACAGAAAGGTATATTTTAAGTGATAGCAAACAGATCAAAGCAGATTACCTAATAAATAAACAAAACCGCAAACTAAGCCTAAAGTACTGGATAGATTACTGATTCAAATCCTCTTCCCCTGACTGATATTAGAACCAGGCTTGCAGATTCTTAAGATACAAGCTGCACTTACTTTGCAGCTTGGGCTCACCTCTCCCATCCCAAGTCCTTTGTCTTTCAGCATTTCTTTCAGGTATTGGGTTGTGGGGGAGTGAAGACCAATCATGATATCACTCCCCACCTTATATAGTCTCTTCATAGCTGGAAACAAAGGGTTCCCACCCAAAGTTCCCAGCCCAGTTTGTGGAAAAATACAGCTACCAAAATGGAGCTCAGTGTCATGTGGTCTGGTCACATGCTCTTGCTGTGTCCTAGCAGCCATTACTCATAGACTGGTTGAAATGTTCACAGGAAGGCTAAGCTCTTCCACGGTCCATTGTCTTTGCTTCTTCATTGTTGTACCTGAAAGGTTGGTTGTAGGTGTAACCCAGAGTAAGCACATTTGAAATATAGGTACATTGTCAATATTTATAACTTCAGATTCAAAAAATGATACATGCACACAAATCGGATAATCATAACTTTTCCAATCGTGCCTCATGTGTCAATTAATGCTTCTTTCCTGTTTGGTGAGTTTCACAATTAGAGAGATTTACAATGCAAACACTCAATATAATGGATAGTATGGGCTATACAGGTTATAAGGAAGATCAATACCTGCAGCATCCTACAAGTATTTAATCAAACATCTTCTTATCAACTTAGCATCCATTCTAAAAATACTAGCCCAGGTGAACTAGATTGGCTTCCAGCTGTGCGTTTGTCAATTTTCCGTGAGGCCTGGGGCCTTGGCATGAGCTGGCACCTGGTGTGCCAGTGTCACAAGAACAACAGAACGACTAGTAATGGAGAGATTAATAGCACACTTGGAAAGAAATACGTTCTTACATGGAATGCAAAGTGGGTCAGCAGAGGTAGATGTGCAATTGACCACATTGTCGATAGAGACAGAAGCACAAAAAAACATGAGAATCAAAGAATTCATGATTGTAACCTAGGACATAAGAAAAGCCTATGATGTATTATAGAGAGAGAGACTATGTCATAAAGTGGCCTCCATGGGTATTACAGGAAGGATGTACAGGTGGATAAGAGACTTGTTAAGGAAAAGAATGATACAAGTCCCACTAGGGAAAGCTTCTTCCAGTGTATAGTCAATTGCAAATGGAACTCCACAGGGGAATTCCAATTAGCCCAGCTCTCATTAGTATGGTAAATGTCTTCCCTAAAGGAATAGGGATCATATGTGTTGACCACTATCATGTGGACCAAATGCAGAAACCTTAGAAGCACTGCCAAGAGAATCAGTGATGCACTTAAAAGAAGCACAGAAAGGAGAATAGGTGAGACTTCAAATTCTCCATAGCCATAACTGAGGGAAAGATCATCACAGCAAAGAAAATCCAAAAAGATGTGAAGTTATATCTATCTGAGGGACAGATAAACATAGTGGGGAAAATTACAAATTCTTCGATGTGATATTTATAACATACTCACTTGGAGGGAAAATATTAAAGATAAGTGCAAAGGTAGAATTAACGTATTTAAAAGTACCTCAGGAACATCCTAGGGAGCAGATAAGAAAACAGTGGAAATGCAATATAGAGCGCAAATTACACCAATTGTTGAGTATGGACGCGAAGCCTTTGGGTCAGCAATGAACACCACTCTGAGAAAACGGGACTATATCCAAGCACAGGCATTGGATATCGGATGTGATGCCTGTACCTTTGTGTGTACTACAGATAGCAGCCAGCTAAATGCTTCTCACTCTTACGATGAAACACCTAGACTTCACTTTTTGGGCCAGAGTACTAGGTAATAATGGTGACAGCACAAAGCTAACATATAGTGATTGTTGGGAATTACATGGAGGCCAGATAGGACAAAAAATCAAAATTCCCCCTGTAAATAAGGTACAGAAGTAGATAAAGGATCTTGATGAAAAGAAAGGATTGAAAAAGACCAAAATCTACAACTATGGGAAAATACTCTGTCACTGGAAAACCATCCCCCCCCAAGATAGACATGGAATTATAAAATGAATTAAATAAAAGGAGAAGACTGATACAGGATGTAGCAAATCAATATATGTGTGAGAATAGGGACATGATTGCCAGATATGTGCAGATGACTCTAGGAAGGAACAGGGAATGAGAACAGCTTTCTGCTTGCCCTCCTCGGGCTCAAGCAAGTCGTGAGGCTAACTAACTTTGTATTCATCTTTACAACGGAGCTAACGGGGATTATGCTAGCGCTGAATTAGACTTTAGATGTACAGCCAGCAGCTGTGGCTATCTTGTCTGACTTCTTATCAGAGCTGTAGGCAATTTACAATGATAAATCTGACAGCATAAATGATATTCTTAATGAAATATTAATGCTAACTGAACAGGCGCAATTGGACATAACAATAGAAATAGCATGGATCCCAGTGCATGTAGGGATAGCGTCCAGCAAACTGGTGGATAAACTGGCAAAAAGTGCTGTTAATCACAAACAAGACTACCTAAGGATCCCCTTAAGCAAACAGGAATTTAAACACCTAATCAAAAATGAGCTAAGGAAGGAATGACATGAATTGTGGGCAAATGAAACAAAGGGAAAAGAATTCAGAGAAGTATGCCCAGCAGTTGAAAATGCTGATCTAATCCAAGGCCCTGAGAGGAAGAGCAAAGTGGCTCAATTTAGAATTCTAGTTGGACATTTTGGATTAAAAAGTAATTTATTTCTAATTAACAGTCATAAAGAGGGATTATTCATAGCATATAAGGTTCAGGAAACAATAGATCTGATCCTTTGGGATTGTAAAGACTGTACCAGTGAAAGGAGGTGATTATACATGTCACCCTTCTGCCCCTCTGAGTTGGCAGCAACAAGGGCCGGGTTCAGTATCCAGGGGTTCCGTTTCAATAACACAATGCAAAACTGGCTCGAGCCCCCACCCAGTGACCTGGGACACTTACATACCACCCCCCGGGGCACCTCTAGGAGGCAATACTTCCCCTCTTGCAAGCACAGAGTCTGAGTGTAGCAAAATCCTTTTAATAAAGGAGGGAAACAATGCGGCATCACGTTGGAGAAACACCACAAACAGGGTTATAACACAAACCATAAGAAAAAAAAACTCACCTCCAAGTATGTTTGGCAATGACCTTTCCCCTTTGGGGTCTTAAGTCCAATCACCCCAAAGTCCAACAACCCAAAAGTCTCTGGTCAGTGCCACCCCAGAGTTCAAAAGTTTATCTGCAGAGTTTTACCCCCCTCAGCCTGGGTGGAAATGGGGGGGGGGCCCACACAGGTCCCTACACCCCAACTCTGTAGTCAGACGTGACTCTCAGCCAGCTGGTAAAACAGAAGGTTTATTAGATGACAGGAACACAGTCTAAAACAGAGCTTGTAGGTACAGAAAACAGGACTTCTCAGTCAGGTCCATCTTAGGGGGTGGGGAGCCCAGACCCAAATTCTGGGCCTCTCCCCATTTCCCCAGCCAGCTCCAAACTGACACTCCCTCCTCTGGCCTTTATGTCTCTTCTGGACAAGGAGGCCACCTGATCTCTTTGTCCCCAACACCTTCAGGTGGCACCTTACAGGGGAAACTGAGGCACCCAGACAGTAGTCAGAGAAAACATTAAGAACATTCCCACTTTGTCACAACAGGTGCAACAAAATATAATACCTTATATTGAAGCAGGCAAGTGCTCCTTCTTACTTTCCACTTTTAATTGACCCTTGTAATCTTGTGGTGCCGACATGGTGTAGCTTCATTTTATATCGGCTTACAGGGTGGGAGCAGGGGGGTAACACCATTTTGGGCACCCCTAAAAATTATACAGACCTGCCACCTATGTGTTTCACCAGTAGTCTGCACATTTTTGAGGTTGAAGCAGTTCCTAAAACTGTTAAGCCAACCTTGGCTGGCTTTGAATTCCTTCTTATCAGAAGGCTGTCCCTCTTCAGTGGGAGGTTTGAACAGCGCGTAGAGAGTAAGAGCCTTTTCTCGCAATGTGTTGCCATCGATAGGCACACATTTTCTTTTCATGTCTTCCAGCCATAAGTTTAATGCCTTTTCAGTCTTCACTAAAGTCTTATCATGCTTCTGGCTCACCACCTTAGCAGTTATTGGAGCACTTGATGCCACAGCTTGACGAATTGCTCTCTCTCGAATATTGATGGCATGGATGCTAGATCTGTTGTGGCCATATTTACGCGCCACATTGGAGACTGACATATCATCTCTCAGTAAATCCAACACAGCCAGCTTTTCCTCCAGCATTGGAACAGATCACTGTTTCTTTGCTTGAGCACCAGATGAAGTAGTTGGCTTGCATTTAGGGGCCGTGTTGTATGAAAAATATGTATATTTAAACACTAGATTTACGCTCAGCGTGGCGAGATGCTCACACTACAAGAGGCCCGCAGAAACTGAGACTGACTGAGAACAGCAGATTCACATCTCCCATCTCACGCTCACTGCGGGGCATACACTCATTGGGTGGAATCACCTGCACTATTTACAGGTATCCTGTTTTTCTTTTTTTTTTCGAGCATGTATAGTTGAATTTGCATAAGTTAAATGCGCCTATGATATGATTCACCTGTAATGCACTCCGTGAAGCTCCATCTGGGTATCTAAAGGAGACAGTTTACTATAATATTGTCTATCAACACAGAATCACAGAAATGTAGGGCTGGAAGGGAACTTGAGACATCACCAAGTACAACGCCCTGTGCTCCCACAAGATCAAGTAAATGTCATCCTGCTGTTCTTAATAAATATAGCACTGGTAAGGTCAGCTATCATGCCAGTTTCTTGTGCCATCTGATTGCTGGTCAGTGGTAGATCAAAATGAGCTAGACAAGGTGGATGAGGCAATATCTTGTATTGCAACAACATCTGTGGATGGAAGGTATAAGCTTTTGAGCTACATGGAGCTCTTCTTCTGGTCTTCTTTGTGCCTTTCACCAACAGAAGTTGATTCAATAAAAGAAATTACCTCATCACCATGTCTCTTGAATATCCTGGCTACAACTCTGCAAACAACAATGGTAAATGACCTAGTCAGTTTAGCTCAGATCTCCTCAAAGGTATTTTGATGCCTAACTCCCACTGGAATCAAGTGATGCCTTCGAGGATCTGAGTCTCTCAGTCAAACTCTTACTGGACTATCACTTACATCATAATCCCCTCTTCTACACCTACAAACTTCATTTGCAATGTAATTGCTATAGAAATGCTCATGTGCATAGCACACCCAAATATATTTGCAGATAAAAGTCAACTTCACACTCTAATCTACTGCCATCTTTCTCAAGCACTACTTTTCTTTTATTCCTTTACACCGAGAACAATATACAACATTCTCACCAGACCCCTGCAAAAAGGTATTTAGCCACTTAACTTCCACTGATTTCAGTGGATGGTAGGAGCCTAAACATCTTTGAGGACTTGGGCCCACATTTTAAAGTGGTTTCAACTGGGCCTCCAACTCAGTGAATGTAAAAGAGCCCCTGAAGAATATGTATCCTCCAAATATCCTTTCTAATTAAGAGCAGTGAAATGTTAACAGCATGTAACCTAGCTATTGATTTATAACATAGGGAGACCAATGACTCATTCTGTGTTCCAATTCCATTAAATACCTAATACGCTAGCTAATACAAAGAATAACTGTTTGGCACAGCGATATGTGTGATTGTTATAAATGCTTTTGTAACTCAGATTGTTATGGAGTGGTTAATTCTGAGCTAAAATATTGGCAAGGGCCTAAGGCAATAATGAATCAATATTGTGCCCCAAAAGAGGAAAATTCTATTAGCAAATCCATATAGTAATAACCATGTTAAGCTGCATTCTGAAGATACAGTAATTCTGTGAGAAAAAAGAGTGAGGCAGATTCACTGGTACGCACCAGCTGCTCAGGCAGCACAATGTATCAGTAACCCTGGTTAAACTGGCTGGGTAAGTAGCCGAGTTCATGGTTGCTTTGAGTCACTGGAGTGAACCCAAGCAGCTAGATAAACTGGGTCAGATTGACTGGTACTGAGGAGCTGAGCCCACATAAATAAATTAAAGGTATTCAGGCTCCCAATGCCATTGGTAGTTAGGCACCTCAATACCTTTGAGGAGCTGGGCTATGGATACTTTTGTTTCACCCGCTAGACATATTTTACCTTACATGAAACAAATCTAGGATGGATAATTGCTACGGCTGACTAGAAGGGCTACATTAATAGTATGTGAGACAAATGTATTTTTGGCTTTAAGATACCTGTAATGCAGCCTCAGCCAATGCAATGAGTGGAACTGATTCTGGAGTGTGTTTTTAACACATTGCCACTTTCCCTTAAAAAGGTATACCATTAAGGCACTTTTCACAGTGTTGCAACCCCAGGTGTTTACAAATTATGAGTCAAATCTTGGAAAAATCATGAGATTAAATGTTGTTGTGTTCGTTGTAGTTGCCTTTAAGAATTGGAGTATTTTGGATGAACATTTTCATGCTTATTTCTGCAGCCATGAGGGCTAGGAATTTACTTTAAAACATTCGAAGCTGAGATTCTCCAGTAGTAACTTGATTTTAGGAGCTGGGGCTCTAACGAAAACATTGTCTGCTGCAAGACTCCTGATAAAGTCCTGAGAGTTATCAATACTGTTTTCATGGTTCTAAAAAACCTCTCCATTCATCATAACCTTTTTGAAAGCAAACTCTTAACATTTTGTCTGACAAGCTTTTGCTGCTGTCTAATTGATCAATATCAATTTTTCTTTCATTGAAAAAGCAAATATGTTAGAATATGTATTCAGGGAAGAAGCACTCAAAAAAAAAATACTGCCCATTGGCTTCGCAAAGAGAAGAGAAAAACAGGTTGTGCTAATGTGATAGCAGCCATCTTGTCCAGCACAGCCGGTATTGAACCAAACTGCCAGACAGGCCTGGCTCCAGGCACAGCGAAGGAAGTAGGTGCCTGGGGTGGCCAATAGAAAGGGGCGGCACTCCATCCGTTATTGGGGTGGCACATCTGGATCTGTGGCGGCAATTCGGTGGCAGGTCCTTCAGTCCCTCTCTTCCTCTTCGGCAGCACTTTGGCGGCAGCTCAGTCATTCCACGTCAGTCTTTGACGGCACTTCGGCGGCAGCACAATTGGGTTTTTCTTTTTTTTTCCCTTCGCTGCTTGGAGCAGCAAAAATGCTGGAGCTGGCTCTGCCCTCCGAGAAAAAAGCACAAGCTGTTACAATTTGAGCTAAAAAGTCATGCATCCTTAGCTGCAGCTGTAACAGACCCAAGTCTTCTGGATTGGGGATGTGTATCACACACTCACCTTTAGCTTAGAATCATAGAATATCAGGATTGGAAGGGACCTCAGGAGGTCATTGTAGCCCAGGGGTCAGCAACCTTTCAGAAGCGGTGTGCCGAGTCTTCATTTATTCACTTTAATTTAAGGTTTCGCATGCCGCTAATACATTTTAATGTTTTTTAGAAGGTCTCTCTCTCTAAGTCTATATAGTATATAACTAAACTAGTGTTGTATTGTAAAATAAACAAGGTTTTCAAAATGTTTAAGAAGCTTCCTTTAAAATAAAATGAAAATGTTGATCTTACACTGCCAGCCCGCTCAGCCCACTGCTGGTCTGGGGTTCTGTTCACCTAGGCCGGCAGCAGGCTGAGTGAGGCCTGCGGCCGGGACCCTGGCTGGCAAGGGTCCGTCAGCCAGAACCCTAGACCAGCAGTGGACTGTGTGGGGCTGTCAGCCAGGATCCAGAGGGCTGGAGTCAGAGCTGGGGGCTGGAGGTGTCAGGGCAGAGGGGGGGCTAGGTATGGGTGGGGGTGCCAGAGTCAGGGCTAGGGTTGGGGGGTGGGGGAAAGGAAGGAGTCAAGCAGAGGGCTGGGTGTGTATGAGGGAGGTACAGGGCTCAGGGCAGGGGCCTGGGGGGTGTGTGGGGCTCAGGGCAGAGGGCATGGTGTGTGTGTGTGTGGGGGGGGCGGGAGGGTCGGCAGTCAGGACTCAGGGGAGAGGGCTGGGTGACTTCCTCCCTAAAAACTCCCAACCCCACTGCTCCTTGTCCCCTGACTACCTCCTCCTGGGACCCCTGCCCCCCCAGGACCCCACCCCCTATCTAAGCCTCCCTGTTCCTTGTCCCCAGACTGGACCCTACCTGTCCCCTGACTGCCCCGTCTCTTATCCACACCCCCATCCCCAAACAGACCCCCAGGACTCCCATGCCCCATCCAACCGCTCTCCACCCCGACAGGACCTCCAGAACTCCTGATCCATCCAACCCCACCCCTACTCCCTGCCTGACCCAACCCCTCTCCACACCCCTGCTTCCTGACAGGACCCCCAGAACTCCCAACTCATACAACCCCCCCCAGCTCCTTGTCCCCTGACCACTCCCACCTTAACTGCCCCCCCTAGGACCCTCGTTGCTCCCGGTCCCCTGACTGCCCTGACTCCTATCCACCTGCTGCCCCCTCACAAACCCAGGGACGCTCATGCCTCATTCACCCCCCCCCCCACTCCCTGACTGCCCCCTCCAGAGACCCCCCACCCCTAGCCACTGCCCCCGCCCCCCAGGATCTGGGCCAGGCTGGGCAGGATTTTTAATAGAATGCTGGAGTCTCGGCAGGCTCCAGCATGCCATTAAAAATTGGCTCGCTTGCCATTTTCGGCACGCGTGCCATAGGTTGCCAACCCTGTTGTAGCCTATAGGATTAACCTGCTTGCATATGCATATATCTATCTATCTACATATATCTTATAGTTTAAGTATTTTGGTTTCTTGTAATAGGTTTGTATAAATTTATATTAAAGTAAGTTTGGCTGTAATGCAAAGGGATCTACAGGCCATATGCTGTATGTTAATCTAAGGCAAAGTCAGCATGTCTATATTAAGACCTTTTACCTAGCTAAATATCCACACATATGTCTAAGACCTTTTATCTGGACAGATAGATAATGGGAAAATGGTATAGGGGATTTCCAAGTTTGTACCCACAGACTTAACAGGTACACCACAAGGAAAAAACTGACATAACTAAAAAGAATAAAAATAATGTGTGTATGTACACGTCATCAATAAGCACCAACATACTAGCCTATGGAGTAAGTGTGCACTAACATTTTGTGGATGAGGAATGAAATTTGGGCATAGGAGGAAGGTTTTCCAGCACTTGTGCCCTATAAAAGATGTGAGCCACCTCACTAGAGTACTCACACTCTCTATTTCTACTCTATTCTATTCCTCTGTCTATCTACTACTATTAGTAGACTGTACTTGTTTTTCTTAACTTTCTAAGTTCCAAGGGGACCAGGCTAAGCTTGGTTTCCCTAAGCTTTTGTTCTTAGTTTTATTTATTAGGTTTTGATTTTAAGTTTAAGTTACTCAAGTAAACTCTAAGTTAGCTTTGATAGCTCTTTAGCTATCTGTCTCAGTGTGAGCTTCCTGTCATAGCCCTGATGGTCCTTTGTAAATTCTGTGGAGCCTGATTTGGGACAAGAACTTTTATCTTTGGATCAAACAGATTGGCGAGCCTAAAACCCATACTATCCAAATTAATATTAACAACACCCTAAATCAGGTAACAGACTGGCGAGTCAGCCAGGAGACTCGAGGAGTATGTGACAGGAATTTTCAAGGATTCCAGGCATCCTTAGACCCCTGAGAATCTCACCTGAGGCATAAGTAAAGAGTTAAAGTTACAGAGAGTTAGAGAGCAAGAGTGTGTGTCTTACTCACTCTTAAGAACACAGAACCTGATTTCCTGTGGCTGCAGCTTGGCACCAATCCCAGTATTTCCTGTTCTGTATTGTGGTTTAACTTAGAGTTTTAGATTAGAGATTTTGAAATTTAATCTCTCAAGATAGAGAGTAATACACACATTTAAGGGGTTTTGTTAAAGGTTGAAATTCTAACGAATGGTACTGATAAGATATTAGCAGTAGCATCGGGCCAGATGACCCACACTAGTGGTGGCAGGGTAGTTGATAAATCTATGTATTAATTGCCACCAAGAGGCCGCAATAACTCAGAATTCATACAGTTCTTCAGTCCCCACATCAATTTCACCTGCTGTTAAGTGCAGCATGGCATAGTCACATGAAAGAGGAAACAGATGAGCCACCATACATTAGTTTGTTGGTTAATAACTCTTCCCCATTTATGGAAAATGGTTAACATACATATAATTGAGGATACTTCTTTAAAGGAGGCAGTAGCCTTACTGGCCAAGGTATATTCTCAGGGAGGTCCTAAAATAGGTCGGTATATTCTCAGGGAGGTCCTAAAATAGGTCGGAGCCACTGTTGCAATACTTCAGGAACCATGAGCTACTCCCACTTTGAGGATTGAGGGACTCCCAGGGTACCAGTGTTGGCAAATGACCCTAACTTACGTAGTAACCCTGGATCTTCAAGTGGGTGTGCCTCTCGATAAGGTTATGCATTTGGATCCCATGTAGGGGCCTGGTACCATGTTTCTTTCTTTTCAGATGCTGCATAGAACAATTCATACCTGCAGAGACCCAAGTCACCACCTCCTCACAAAGATGAGGACTCAGTTGTAATGATGCTTTAAAAAGGTTAGCAGATGATTGAGGCTCAATGACAGGATATCTGGGAACTCCAAGCCTGCATGAATGAGCTGATGATGGATGGCCAAGACCCAGCACCCTCAAACCATCTGGTGGCCTTGGTTAACTCATTTCATTCTCTCTGGCGGAAAGAAGAAGGAGAGAGATGTTACCGAAATATCGGGTCTGCCTAGCTGAGAGCCAATTAACAGCCTGACAGGGATAAGGCAAAATGCTTTATTCTGCAGAAAAAAGGAGAGCCTGTACCTTGGTACAAAATACTCTTCCTTACACAAATTTCACAAACCTTTTATACACATTCAGACAAAGACCCTTGCGTGTTAACACTTGATTGGTAAGTGTAAAATCTCATGCTCCTGTTATCTGGGTAGTACTGACTGGTTTGGAGCAGGATTTCTCTGCTTTGAGGCAGAAGAGAAGAGAGAGTGCTAAAGTTCAGGCTACTGTGTCCCTGAGCAGTACTGTGTACTGCTCCCCCCTCTACTGGTAGCTTGTAAACTATTAAGGGGGGCCAGCCAGCTATCACAATCCCCCCTTCGGGCCTGGCAAGCCCAGATTGCCAGGCCCGTTACGTAATTTACGATCTAGCTGAAGAGACAGGTACTGAGTTGTTTTACGGACAGCAGAACCTTTGGCTACAGCATTACACAGACATTTTGCACATTGTATTACTATTTAAACAATACATAGAAAGAAAAGACAGAAAATAATTCATTTAACAATTGTACGGAAAAGGCCAGTAAACCATGACCCAAGGTCTGGGAGAAGGTCCTCAAAACTAAACGTGTGATTAAGAGATACAGCATGGAAAACAACAGCAGCATGCTTAATAGCCTGTAAATCCTGTTCAATTAAGCCAGAGTGATTAACATAAAAGCAACATTTTTTCCCAATGCGAGCACAAGCCCCACCCTAATTCAGCATTCATGGCATCTAGCACACGTCTATTTTGCAGAGCTACTTCTGCTACTTCATTAATTTTTTGTTGCAACTTTTGGAAAGCGTCTATTAATGCATTAGCTGCTTTTTTAAGCTCTGCAGAAATATTTACAACTGCTCTCTCTAGTTCAGCTACCCCCAACCCAGGAATGAATGCATGGACAAAGGAATGAAATCCTGTCTGCTTAGCAACTAAGGGATTCTTGGCGCGCTTGGTTTTAGCCCTTATGGAGGGGGTAAAAAGCTTGTGAGAATAGCTTTCCAGGTTGAGGATTTGACTAGAACCTAACGTGGTGTTAATTTGAACATCAAGCAATACCTGGGCCACACCATACCGACCCTGCCAGCTGGGAGGGAGAGCCTTGTAGGCGCTATGGCCACAGATAAAATACAAGCCAGAGGTCTCTAAATAGAGGGTAAGGGTATTACCCATGACTCGGTGGTGTCGGGTTACTAATACATCCCACTGCTTGGGGGTACCTACCATGCGGTCTTGGCACCTCCAATGGGAGATATTTAAGCGTCCCAGGGCATGGGTAGCATTTAGGATGCCCCCACAATACATAACAGCAAACAAATTAGCTGTAAAACTTGCAAGCAATTCCATGGGCTGTGGGTGTTCCGACATTTTTTCAAGGGATGGGTGAGGCAACACAATGCCAGAGTAAATATCCATATAAAACGTATGAGTACTATTTACAGGGCCCAGCGGGAGGAACGAGGGGATCCATTTCTCTTGATAAAGAATGCCTGTTGCCCTTACAGTAAAGGCCCCGTCTAGGAGGCAAGGGAGTTTCTGGGTGTTCTCAGAAGTATTCAAAGGGGGAAACGTCCCAGTTTCAATATCAAACCGAAGGGTTTGGTCACAGGCCTTAAGGGCAAGGTAGCCTACCTTTTCCCAATTCCTTTAGTATTTTCCAAACAAAGGGGCAGGTTATACCCAATCCCAAGGATATTAAAAAGAGGGACCCCCTCAGCTGCCCAGTAATAATGCCAAACTTCAGACACCTTCCCGTATTTATTATACTGGTATTCCCCTACCCAGGCCCATTCAGTTTTTTGTGCTACCTGCAAGGAGAGTACTTCGGAGAGATTTGCAGGAACAGCCCACAACCCTATTCCTTCTTCAGAATGAGTTTGGTGGCACAGCCAGCAATCAGACAGGTGTCCCTATGTAGCCAATCGCTGTAAGGACTCAATCGCTGGGTGGAGGTTGGCATATATAAAGGGCAAACTGAAAGCAAGTGACCATTGTATCACCCCCCAGAAATTCATAGTCAGTAAAGTTTCAGGACTTATTCTGTCAGAACAGGAGCTTTAGTCCCTCGAAAGGCTCAGGCTTCCAGGTATCGTCTGCTTCTGGCTCCTCCGGGTCGTGGTGGGAAGAGCAGGCAGGGCTCCCTCAAGGTCCAGAGTCGTCTGCTTTTGGCCCCAGCCCAGGAGCTAGCTTGACTCGGGTGTGATGAGTCCAAGTGTTTCTCTCCCACACTCAAACTGTAGTGTGAGAAGTAAGGAGGACCTGGAAAGGGCCCACCCACTGGGGCTGGAGAGGCTCGTGTTTTCACTTTTTTACATAGACCCAGTCTCCTGGAGTGATCCAATGGGCAGGGACATCAGCGGGTAGGGACTGAAATTGAGCTGCGTACCCAGTAAGTTAATATTAGCCAAATTACGTGCCAGGATGGAGGAGAAAATATTTGGGGATTCAACATATCCCTGGGGTAGCCGAGTCCAGGTCAGTTGTTCTGCTCTTCCAGTCTCTGGATCCGTCCATGTAAATGCAAAGATATTTCAGCTGACCCAATCTAGAGGAATACTGAAAAAGGCATTACACAGATCTATTACTGAATAACAAGCAGTACTTGCTGGAATGGCAGTCAGGATTGTATGAGGGTTAGGTACCACATTGTGTCTAGCCTGGACAATTTTATTCACTGCACGCAAATCCTGGACAAATCGGTATGCTGGTTTTTCCTCTGAATCCAGGCCAGGTTTTCTAACAGGCAAAATGGGTGTTAAAAGGAGATTCAGTATGAACAAGCATTCCCAACTGTAGGAATGTGTTGATAAGATCCCGGAGGCCAAGCAAAGCTTCTCGAGGGACTGGATATTGCCGGATTCGAGGAATGTCAATGTCTCGCTTCAGGGTTATTTGTACAGGCTCTGTCTGGAGAGATCCAAGGTCTGTTTTGGAAGTGCCCCACAGGGAGGCGTGTACCTCTTGTCTGAGTCATTCAGGCAGATTCATTGGGCTCACAGGCAGAATCGGGTCCTCCGCAGCCTGGGTTAATGCGGCACATAGCTGGGGGAGCTGATTCTGAGGCAATCGAAGAATGATTTTATCATCTGTAAAGAAAATCTGAGCACGTAATTTACACAGCAAGTCTCTGCCCAAGAGATTAACTGGGCTGTCAGGAGCCAGCAAAAATGCATGAGAGGCTGAGACACCAGAGATTTTTACAGCAGCCTCCTGCAATACAAGACACTTAAATGACTTTCCGCCTATACCCATTACCGGAATGCTTTTTTCTGTAAGGTTTCCTTCTTTTGGCTTAGCAGTAACAGTGGAAAGGGCAGCCTCAGAGTCCAGAAGACAAGAATAAATGGTTCCTCCCAAAGTTAAACGGACCAGGGGGTCTGTGGAGGAACAAACATAAGTGGTAAAGTCATTCGAATAGGTAACAAGTGGACCCCCAGATCGCCATCATTCCTCACTATTGACAGGGTCTGTTCTGTTCACAGCCATCTGGTACTGAGGTCGGGACTGTCATGCCGGCACGTCGGTTTGGGCACTCTCTTTTCCAGTGACCAAGTTGCTTACAGTAATGACATGTCTTATTAATGCGGCTTTGGCCCCCACCCTTATCCGGTTTCGGTTGCCACCTGGGGGGTCCCCGCCTCCCACCTTGTCTCTTACTCCCCATGTTTACAAGAGCTGCTAGCATTTTTACTTGTTTGGTCTTTTGAACTTTATCTCTTGTGTGATACACACAGGTGGCTACTCTTACCAGTTCCTCCAGAGATTTTCCCTTAACACCCTCAAGCTGCTGCAACCGCTTCTTAATATCCGGAGCTGACTGAGAGATAAAAATAAGCCTGACCTTGGACTGTGTGTCCACAGCTTTGGGGTCTATATTAGTAAAAGTACAAAATGCTTTACGAAGTCTTTCATAAAAGTCAGAAGAGTGTTCTTCTTTCCCTTGCACAGTATTATGAACCTTAAACCAATCTAGAGTTCTTTCTCCTGCTTGTTTTATACCTGTCAAAATATGGGTTAGGAATTTTTTTAAGTTTGCCTGGTGGGCTGAATTATTCGGGTTTTATTAAGTAGGGTTAGTGAGAGCTATAATATCGCGCCTATTACCGGCAGCCTCCCTGGCCCTCCTTAGAACTGGCTCCTTCTCCTCCGTGCGCAGTAGGCAATCTAAAAGTTGGCCCACATCCTGCCAATCAGGATTATGAGATTGAAAAATAGCACGGAATCGCCTGTGAACGATGTCCGGATCATCTCTAAGGCGAGGCATAGTGTTTTGCCAGTTCATAAGATTTGCAGTAGTAAAAGGGACATGGACATAACGATCTACCACATTCCCATCCATTGTGGGGACTGGGATGGTCCAAAGGGGTGCCTGAATATTAACTGCTTCTTCCCTATAGAGTACTCCCTGTCTCATACGAGACGAACTAAGGACAGTGGTCAGAGAAGAAGTGTACCCACCACCTGTCGCTCCACTAGTTAGCTCACTGGCTTGAATCGTGGCTTCCTCAATTTTTATTGGCGGGACCTGTTCTGATACATCTGCTGTCCCGGGCTTTGTAGAGGAGGATACCGAATCCGCCACAGTCAATGGTGCTACCGCCGAAGGTGGCCGCGGTCTGGGGCAATACATGGGGGAAATATCCTCCCAACAATCAGCTTCGTGAGGGGCAGAGGCTTTCGGGAATAGAGGGGCCTGAATGTGCGCCTCCTTTAAGCGACGATGAGCCTCATCGTCCCACAAAAACCAATAATCCATTTGACCTGGCGCTTGATCCTCCAATATCAGGCGCAAAGGGATTAAATGAGTCGGAATATTAAAGAAGCCAAACTCGGGCCATGCAGTTCCCAGGACTGGCCAATCCTTGGTGCAAAGTTGTAAAAAGTGCTTCCTTGACATCCCTTTTTGAACACCGGGCAGGGGCCATTTACTTAACATATAATTCAAAGAACTATCCTTAGAGGGTTTATCCAGAGACTCACCCATCTGCTGACACTCAAACAGAAAAGAGAATTACACAGCGAACAGAGGGAATTATGGTCTAATTCAGGTTTTTCTACTTCTATTACACTGACCACTACAGGGGATGAGACAGAAGGATCTCAATTCAACCTCAGAGCTTCATTGCACGCAATGGCTTCCACCTTGAGGAATTACAAACGAGAGGCTCAGTTCCGCCCACACACCTAATGCCCAAATGTATACAGAGCAGAAGAACGACAGTAACCGGTTAAACAGAACAGAACCAGATAGTGCACCAGAACCAGATAACCAGATAAGAGGCCCGCCTCTAACCAGAACCAGATAGTGTTTCCTTATTCTATTAGGGCTCACCTTATCTGAGCACGAACCCCAGGGGCCACGGAGAAGTGAGGAAGAGGGGTTAAGCACCCCAGTGGCGCTGCTCCTAGTTCGCCACAGCCTCCAGAGTCCAATGTCCGAGCTAGGAGAGTCCCATCTGGGTCGCCAGAAAGTGTTACCGAAATATCGGGTCTGCCTAGCTGAGAGCCAATTAACAGCCTGACAGGGACAAGGAAAAATGCTTTATTCTGCAGAAAAAAGGAGAGCCTGTACCTTGGTACAAAAGACTCTCCCTTACACAAATTTCACAAACCTTTTATACACATTCAGACAAAGACCCTTGCGTGTTAATACTTGATTGGTAAGTGTAAAATCTCATGCTCCCGTTATCTGGGTAGTACTGACTGGTTTGGAGCAGGATTTCCCTGCTTTGAGGCAGAAGAAAAAAGAGAGTGCTAAAGTTCAGGCTACTGTGTCCCTGAGCAGTACTGTGTACTGCTCCCCCCGCCCCCACTGGCCGCTTGTAAACTATTAAGGGGGGCCAGCCAGCTTTCACAGAGAGAAGGAAAAACCCGTAGATTATTTGTCTGCATTCTCTACAAATTACTCAGCATGATGGCAATTGTCCCCGAACGTCGTCATAGCCCTTTTAGGCAGGGATGCAAGCGGGAGACCTACAGTATCTGCAGTGGTTGGGGTACTGCCGCAGGAATTTTATTATAGATATTGGGGTAGCAATTAGCATTAGCCATGTCAAGGATCCTAGATCCTCTTCTCTGTCATCAGGGCATATGAAAACACTTGCAACTTTTGCAAGTAATCAGGTTGTTACCACACTTTCTAAACCCGCTGAAGTACAAATTGGTCACCTAAGAAAAGGTTCATACCTTTGTGTTGAAGAAATTAGCAGACACAAGGAATTGCCTATTGGGAACTGATTTTCTATACAAACAGGGATTTGTTCTTAATTTGGATAACCAATTGTTGTGTCTTACCTCAGAGCAGGCAAAGAATAACTCAGCCATGATCATACCTGAGTGTGGTATGGTATTTCCAATGAAGGACTCTGAACCTGAGGGCTATGATTTAAACAAAATAGTGGCTAACCATGCAGACCAACCTAAGTTACAGGTGTTACTTCGCAAGCATGCAGATGCTTTTGCTAAACACAAACATAATTGCAGATGTATGGCAGTCACTACTGTTGTGGAAGGAGGAGATATATCAGCCCAAAGACAATATCCTTACCCAGAACAGGCAAATCCATATATAGAAAAGACTATCAAGTCTTTACTGACACAGGGAGTACTACGTAGATGTACTTCCACTGCCAATTCCCCTATTTGTCCCATAAAGAAACCAGATGGTTCTTGGTGTCTCACAATTGATTACAGATGCCTGAATAAGATCACACCCACTTATGCCCCTACAGTGGCCAAGATGCCAGATCTAATCAAGTCCTTTGATCCAGAGGCTGTGTAGCTTACTGTCCTTGACATCAGTAACAGCTTTCGGATACCCTACCATCTGTAGGTAGCAGTGAATGTTAATGCGTTAGCGGCTGTGGCTTCACAAGAAAGGCATGGGAAAATCAGACCTGGGGCCTATTCCTCAAGTTCAATTGGTGACATTAAATGTAAGTATGAAAATTGTGAAAGTACCTATTGGCAACCAGCTGGGCCATACAACAGTTTTAGTTTCTAATTGCCCTCAGCCCAATCATATTACACTCATCGCACACTCCCCTTCAGTTCTTACTGTCCAACAGGGTAAAAGATGGGCAAGTCTCAAATGCTCACCTAGCCCACTAGGCATTACTGCTGCAAGGAAAAGATACTGCAGTAAAACCTATTAGAACATCATCTTTGTTACCAACTGACCTACTGTATCAAGGAGAGCCATATGTGTGCCCAATCTTGATCAACTGGATCTAAGGGGGGAGGAAAATCAAAAGCTTTTCCAACCATTCATCCAGGGAACAGATTCCGTTAATCATTTCTTTGTTAATGATTCTAGTTATTACCATCCAGGCAAACCTTATATAGGGTTTGAAATCTATGCAGTTCTTCCCAAGGAGAAAGGAGTGGCTTGGGAGAAGGCATATTCATGCATTACACGTTCAGCTCAATATACTGAATTAGCAGCAGTGGCTTGCGTATTGAACTGTGTGCAGTTCTCCATCACCACCACATCCCAAAGTATCTGTCTGTTTTCAGACTCCGCATAGGTATGCAATTCTCTCACAGAGTTTCTACCATGTTGGGAGACAAATGGGTTCACATCTTCTGATGGCGCACCTATTAGGTATGCATCACTGATAAAATCTATCCACTGGTTAGCAGTTACAATCACTGTCCCAGCGTGGCCACTTCTTAGGATGGATGTGCAACAATATTGTGATAACTGTTTGGCATGTGCCCAAGCTAATCCAACTCCATCCAAAGGAAATGCACCATTGAAATCTCAGGTGTAGGAAGGTCCTTGGATGGCTTAGCCGACTGACTTTGTAGGCCCTTTACTAAGGACTCAAAGAGGTAACCAATACTATTAGTGGTCGATCCTTTTTCAAAGTGGGTAGAGGCATTTCCTCTTAAGGCCAATATTGCAAAAGCCACCACCAAGGTCCTAGTAGAGCAAGTCTTCTCTCAATGGGGGATCCCTGCAAAGATGGAATCAAACCAGGGATCATATTTCACTGGACAGTTCTTTAGGAACTGTCTTAAATTAATGAGAGTCCCGCAGAGACTACACATCCCATACAGACCACAGTTATCTGGGATGGTGGAACGAACCAATTGGATTATAAAAAGTGATATTGAGGAAACTGGTTGATGCCAATGGACATAACTGGGACACTCTCATGCCTCTAATTGTAATGGCATTGAGAGCAACACCAGCTGCATCTACTTATAAAACATCCTTTAAAGTGAAGACAGGCCGATTGATGCGATTACCAAACCATTTAATCTGACACAAGAGGCAGTCAATTAGAGGGAATAAAAATGGATACCTACAGAATCTGTAAAAACATTTAAATCAAATCCACTTTCAGGTAGCAGCCAAATTGGGAAAATCCAAAGGAAAGGCCAAGGCTTACTTTGACAAAAAACAGAGAGAGAATACTCGGAAGGTTAAAGACCAAGTAATGCTGTCATCGTATAAAGCACCAGAACATGGGCTGTGTAACCGATGGATCGGACCCTTCTGAATCATCAATAAACTCAGTTCATCAGTGTATAAAATTAGGATAACAGGAGCCAAGCATAATAAAGACAGAATCTATCATACTAATTAGTTAAAGCTGTATCGATCATTCCGGTTGCAGGAGCAATTTTCTCCTCCGGACTTAAGTGAACAGCATCCAACAGAATCGCGACAACTGGAGCCCAGCAGATTGCAACCATGAAATGGACATTGACATTTCTGATTTACTACACCCTTATCATTGCTCTAAGGGTAAGACTGAGCCAAAATCACAAATCTGGAACTGAACTATTACAACCCCATGAAACCATACAACACGGTCGTGCTCAATTGCCTGAGCATGTGAAACACGACATACCAACACAAAAGAAGCGGACTATTATACTCAACCCATGACTTATCCACAGGAAGGGCAATTTACTGTTTATAATATGTATGACATAACCCAACTGTTAAATGAGATCTAACGTAAAATTAATCAGCTGATCATTTTAAACAATGATCAGCACAGGGATCAACATTTAGGAAAGGAGATTATATACTCTGCATATGGGGAATACATCGTAAATGTAAGCACTGATGCATTACAATCCTTAAGATTGGGAAAGGTTCCTAACTTAATTAAAAATGAGCAATTGTTAAGTTGGTACTGTCCCAAGTGTTTTCAAAATCTGGAAAAGGAACAATCCACATGTTTGGATTCATGCCAGCATTTATCAGTGGATGCTATTAGAGAAATGGGATCTGTGACACCTTACCCCAGTCGAGACAATTGTTTTCTTTCTAAAGATTGTATGATGGCACAATCCTTGTATGTCTCATTCACTGTCTCGTTACCAGTGTTTGACCCAGACAAGGATGTGTACAGGCAATTGGTTGTTGTCCATTCTAGAGGTCACCTCAACGACAACATCTATAGGGAACTCATTAATGCACCTCCCCTGGTGGTCTGTCACACTCCAACTCAGACTTGGAAAGTGCCGCAGATGGCCTGTTGCACTGAAAAAGGGCCTCAGTATATCTGTAGGTGTAACGTGTTTGAAACAGACATTGTTCTGTGTGGACTGCAGAGAGAGAAAGTATAGAATTCATCACATTCATGCCTAGTGAGGCTGACGCAGTGGAAGACTCCGATGGAGAGGGTGACCTTTGCTGGAAATAACCAATTTTGTGTGGGTTACCAAGCAAAACACATACCAATATGGTTCCTTGGAGTGTTCTGTCACAGAACCAAATTTTTGTTTTACTCCAAAGCAACCTACTTTGATAGGAAATTAAGTTATTTCCCCTATTCCCACTTTTGAAAACATTACCATTATTCAGTCCGACCCAGCCTATCATCTTTATGAAAATGGCATTGAAACTACCCCCTTAAATACTTGTTTATTAGGTTTTGATTTTAAATTAGTCAAATAAACACTAAGTTAGCTTTGCTAGCTCTTAGCATTAGCTTCTTCTAAGCACTGCATCTCTTACTCAAGAATTGAGAAACCTGAACCGCGAGGCTGGTCCTGTGTCTCTTATCACCAGGTTATCGAGGAAGGGTATGAGTATATTAACCAAAGCTTTGTAGCATATAGTACCATAATACCATATGTATCTTTTGAATAACAGTAATGCAATTGTAACTTTGTAACTCTGATTATTTTAACCATTTAATTACTATTTCACTGATTTTAATAAAAAGTCTTTACGGCTATATCGGCCTCAGTGTGAGCTTCCTGTCATATTCCTGAACAAGAACTTTAATCTTCTGATCAAACAGATTGGCAAGCCTAAAGCCCATACTATCCAAATTAATAGCATTAATACCCTAAATCAGGCAACAATCATTTAGTCCAACCCCCCTGCTCAAAGCAGGACCAACTAAGTCATCCCAGCCAGGGCTTTTTCAAGCCTGACCTCCCGAGGTAACCCATTCCAGTGCTTCACCACCCTCCTAGTGAAAAAGCTTTTCCTAATATCCAACCTAAACCTCCCCCACTGCAACTTGAGACCATTGCTCCTTGTTCTGTCATCTGCCACCACTGAGAACAATCTAGATCCATTCTCTTTGGAACCCTCCTTCAGATACTTGAAAGCAGCTATCAAATCTCCCCTCATTCTTCTCTTCTGCAGACTAAACAATCCCAGTTCCCTCAGACTTGCCTCATAAGTCATGTGCTCCAGCCCCCTAATCATTTTTGTTGCCCTCCGCTGGACTCTTTCCAATTTTTCCACATCCTTCTTGTAGTGTGGGACCCAAAACTGGACACAGACTCCAGATGTGGCCTCACCAATGCTGAATGGAGGGGAATGATCACATCCCTCAATCTGCTGGCAATGTTCCTACTTCTACAGCCGAAAATGCTGTTAGCCTTCTTGGCAACAAGGGCATGCTGTTGACTCATAGCCAACTTCTCATCTACTGTAACCCCTAGGGTCCTTTTCTGCAGAACTGCTGCCTAGCCACTCAGTCCCTAGTCCGTAGTAGTGCATGAGATTCTTCCGTCATAAGTGCAGGACTCTGCATTTGTCCTTGTTGAATCTCAGATTTATTTTTGCTGAATCCTTTAATTTATCTAGGTCCCTCTGTATCCTATCCCTACCCTCCAGCATATCTACCACTCCTCCCATTTTAGTGTCATCTGCAATCTTGTTGAGGGTGCAATCCACACCATCCTCCAGATTATTAATGATAATATTGAACAAAACTGGCCGCAGGACTGACCGTTGGGGCACTCCGCTTGATACCAGCTGCCAACTAGACATGGAGCCATTGATCACAACCCGTTGAACCGGATGATCTAGCTGGCTTTCTATCCACCTTATAGTCCATTTATTTAGCCCATATTTCTTTAACTTGCTGGCAAGAATACTGTGGGAAACCATATCAAAAGCTTTGCTAAAGTCAAGGAATAACACATGCTTACATCAGTTCTGTTCCAACCAACCAACACTGATATTTTGCTCTGGGACCTGATTCTCAATTCCATTCCAGCTGCTTCACCTACTATGATAGCTTTGCAGAAAGCTTTGTGCTGCCAAACTGCTAACCTGAAATTTCTCTAGCAGCTTTGGAGGGGGCACAGCCAGCATCAGCGCCAGGGTTTTTGGTGCCTTAGGCGCAGGGCTGGCTCGCCGATCCCGCAGCTCCAGTGGACCTTCTGCAGGCTTTCCTGCGGACGGTCCGCTGGTCCCGCGGCTCCGGTGGACCTGCCGCAGGCGTGCCTGCCGAGGCTCCACAGGAGCCACGGGACCAGCGGACTCTCCGCAGGCACACCTGCGGGAGGTCCACTGGAGCAATCTGCCGCCCTCCCAAATCCTGGTGCCCTAGGCGACCGCCTAGGTCGCATAAATGGAAGCGCTGGCCCTGGGCGCAGCAGATGCAGTAGTGGGTCTGTGTCTCCCTCCTACCCGTTTTGGCCCCGGTGTAGGAGGTATGGCCAAGAGATAAGAGGCTTTGGAACAGGACTCATGGGTCTTTGGGGGGTTTTTTGAGGGGGAGATGGGGGGAAAGGAGCTACTGACAAGGTTACATAGTGATGTCATTACTAGACTAAATGTCTTCCAGAGTAAAACAGTAAAAGCCCTTAATTGTTAGCAATGATCTAACACATGGTGGGACAGATTCTGATTTTGGTTATGCCCATGTAAATGAGATCAGGATCCAGCCCAGTTACTGTGTTATCACAGATGCCTCCTCCTCTTTGAGGTAAAAAGTGCAAGGTCATGCATTTAGGGATTAATAACAAGAATTTTTGTTATAAGCTGGAGATGCATCAGTTGGAAGTAACAGAAGCAGAAAAGGACCTATTGGTTGATCACAGGATGACTATGAGCCACCAATGTGATATGGCCATGGAAAAGCTAATGCGGTCTTGGGATGCATCAGGTGAGGTATTTCCAGTAAAGATAAGGAGATGTTAGTACCGTTATACAAGGCACTGGTGAGACCTCATCTGGAACATTGTGTGCAGTTCTGGTTTCCCATGTTTAAGAAGGATGAATTCAAACTAAAACAGGTACAGAAAAGGGCTACTAGGATGATCCGAGGAATGGAAAACCTGTCTTATGAAAGGAGACTCGAAGAGCTTGGCTTGTTTAGCTTAACCAAAAGAAGGCTGAGGGCCGATATGATTGCTCTCTAGAAGTATATCAAGACAAAGCTTAATAAGTTTATGGAGGGGATAGTATGATAGGATAGCATTATTTTGGCAATTAATTGATCTTTGACTACTAGCAGTAAATATGCCCAGTGGTCTGTGATGGGATGTTAGATGGGGTGGGATCTGAGTTACTACAGAGAATTCTTTCCTGGGTGGCTGGCTGGTGAGCCTTGCCCACATGCTCAGGGTTTACCTGATCACCATATTTGGGGTCGGGAAGGAATTTTCCACCAGGGCAGATTGGCAGAGGCCCTGGGGGTTTTTCACCTTCCTCTGCAGCGTGGGGCATGGGTCACTTGCTGTAGGATTTTCTGCACCTTGAAGTCTTTAAACCACAATTTGAGGACTTCAAGAACGCAGACATAGGTTAGGGGTTTGATACAGCAGTGGGTTGGTGAGATTCTGTGGCCTGCATTGTGCAGGAGGTCAGACTAGATGATCATAATGGTCCCTTCTGACATTAAAGTCTACAAGTCTATGAGGAGCAGGGAAGAAGTGTGGGAATCTCAGATACTGCTGCCGCCACTGTGTCAGGGTGAGTTCACTGAGCTGTAATAATTGAGTGTATCTTTGGCTGGTTCTGGTGCAGCTAATCTTTGCTTAGTCTCTGAGCAGCCTGAGACTCAGAGAGCAGCAGGTTTGTCAGGCTTCTCTAAAGACTCTGGGCCAAATCTACACCCGGGTCCAAATTCTGCTCCTGGTCGTAGATATCCAACTCCATTGACTTCAGAAATGCTGCCTGGGTGCAAGGGAGCAGAATTGTCTCTGAGGTGCTGTTGCATGACTTACACCTTGTCTGCATGATAAAGTTGCCCTGGCTTAATTTAGCCAGTGATTTTTGAACCCATGTAGTGAAGTCAGTGCAGAAGGCTGTGTAGACACACGTAGTTTGTTTAAACCAGGCATAGTGCAGTTTAGTCTATGGCAATGGGCAAGGCCTTGGAGTAAACGGGCTTGCTCTGGGGAAGTCAGCAAGGTAAAGTGGTGGGGGGGATCCCTTCCTTACTGACCCGCAGCTGTGGAATGGCATCATTGCTGCTCTGACTACTGCCACTGCAGCCAACCACCCAGTCAGCAGAGCCCCTGTGCCCCAGCCCTAGCACCTGTAGTCCAGCATCTTCCAAACTCTTGATAACTGAGCCCCTCTTCAGACAAATTAAACCTACTGATGCTCCTTTTACCCCATCACATGCTACTGAAGGACCATCTTCATGTTTACACCTCCCAGGTCCCTCCAAGTTGGGAAAGGCTGCACTAGTGGATCCCCCAGCCATTTCCCTGCTCTGCTGGGCCTCCAACCTTTCTGTGTGACCTCCGGGCACAGCTGAGCAACAACCATTCCAATCCAAGAGGAATCTCTGCACCTGTGGAAGTGGTCGAAGTTATACCCCAAATCATGCAATAAAGTTGTAAATTGGAGTCTGTATCTGTTTACTGTCACCTGGCTTCAACATACAGCTGCTTCAGCCAGGCCCAAGCATCTAGAAGTGAACTATCCTAGTAATATTTCCAATACAATGCTGCAGAATCATGTCTTTTTTCTTTGCCAGCCGTAAAGAAATACACAAGCCCAGTGAGCCATGTTTTATCTTTAATGACAGCCGAGTGTCAATGTATTCACACAGCAGTGTCTGTACCAAAGCAGCGTGCGAAAGCTACATAGATTTACAGAGTTTATCACATTGCATAAATCTGTCCTTTTCAAACTTAAACTATTCAGTAGATCAATAGGCCTGGTATCATATTCTAAAAATCGATGGCCTGTGACAATTTACAGGACAGGTAAGCAAATAAACTGAACTTCCCACGCAATGGTGCACTGCATCTCAAGGGGTTCAGAAGAGACACTTTGTTCACATCACTACTCCAACTATCCTGTCCACCAGCCCTGGGGAGTTGCAAGTCTCCAGCAGTGGCAGAATTAGATCAAGCCGTGAGATAGTGCATTGATCATTTCTAATGCTGGCCTATGATGTTTTACATGCATCTGTATTTAGCCAGTGACTATACAAAGGCAACAGAAAAAGCAGACATGTCAGACAGTGCTTTATTATCAGTGAGAAGCAGTTTCCTAGTCATGTCTATTGAGCCCAGGAACAATTCTGGCACTGGCAGAGCTGTGCTGTTTGTCCTGATAAGTCCACAAGCTGTTCCAGCTCACACTTCCACCTAAAAGAGACATCTCAAAGCCTTGCATGGAGAGGGCTCTGAACCAGCCTGGCTTAATGCTGACAGAGGGCATGTGTGAAATTGCTCACGCAGCCAGGGTGGGGACTGAGCTGAGCTCAGGTAGCACTGGAGAAGCCAAGAAGTAAATAGCAACCAAGATCCTTTCAGCATTTCATATTTACCTGGAGAGTTCCCCCTGGGTCCTCACCTCTAACTTGTCCTGATGTTACCCAGGACTGGCTCAGACATATGAGGACAGGAAGAGGAGCTTCTGCAACAGCCAGCCCCATCTCCTCTCTCTAATGGATTCTACCTTCTAACCTTACCATCCAGATTAGGGGCCATTGAAGTCAACAGAGCAAGCCTGCCTTGCACTCGCTGAGGATTCTTTAATTACATTCTCTTCCATAAGCTCACTAAGTGTCAAGAAAACATATCCTTAGTCCATTAGCCCGCCTCCAAGACGAGATGAATACTGCATGGCTCCAGACACAATTATGCTGACCAGGGTCAATGCTGGCACTTTTAAATTCGGGGGTAAAATTGCAGCGTGCATGGCTGTGACGGTGCTGCCCATGGGAGCCAGCTGAGGTCACTCAGTCAGGGTGAACTGCAAACAAAACGGGGCAGACAAACCCCAAACGCTGGTAGTTAGTCCAATACTTAGATTTACCAAGCCAGCACAAAACAGCTTCTATAGTACCTCACTGGTCACTTAGAAATCCAAACCATGCAGTTCCCTTAAAGTGCCCAGCCTCAGGCCTCCGTCCAGACACACCTGTCAGATATGATGATGATTCCTGAAAATCTCACTTCATCATATAAAAGAAAAGGTTCTTCCAATCCCGAAGGATCAGCCACATTCCCAGGTCCAATTATAACTTAGATCTTACCCAAAATACATGCTATAGCCAATTCTTATTAACTAAGCTAAAATTTATTAGAAAAGAAAAGAGAGAGAGTGTTGGTTAAAAGATCAATACACATACAGACTTGAATTCAGTTCTTGAGGTTTAGATACATAGTAGAGGTGAGCTTGTAGTTGCGAAAAGTCACTTTAGAAATATTCCATAAGTTATAATCCAATGTTAATATTCAGGGTGACTCAGTCAGTGACTGGGATCTCAGTCCTTGTGGCTTAAGGTTTCCCCTTCTTGAAACCCAAAGCAGATCTGAGATGAAGAAGGATCGTGTCCCAGGCTTCTTATACATTTCCAGCAGCCTTTCGGCCTGAGAAAACAATAGGCTTAACTCCTTCTCCCAAACATCCTGGCAATTAGCACAGAGTAATTTATTCATTAAACAGTTCAGATACAGGTTACCACAACCTTCAAAAAGACACACAGACAATAATACTATTTCACTCGAGTATCATCATAAATGCTAATATTCCTTTTTTGATCTTTGAATTAAAACTATAGCAATAGACAAGACTTGTTTGCTGACATCCCAAGACCTGAGCAAACATCTACCCTTCTACCTCCAACAATGCAGACTTGCATTTCAAAGCTCTATTCATTTACATAGCTTGCTAACCAGTTCTTAAGGTTCACCCATGGGTCGGGTCAGTTGGTGAGGTGAGTTAATTAACTCTTTCTGGCCCTGTCACCTTTTAATGAGATATTATATTATACTCATAACTTCACAATGGCACATAAACATGGAGTGTTTGACGCTTACTTCCAATTAGTATATTCAGTTCTAATTTACTATAGCGTGATCCAATCTATCCTTGTCAGATCAGTAAAGGGATAATTGAGCAATTTCCTCTGAACAGCAGATTCTTTCAAAGGAAACCAGCTACCTGTTCAAAAAACATTTTGGTTTCGGTGCAGAGCTGTTTCTTCGTTGGGAGCAAGAGTGGGAGGATTTAAAAATATAGTCTCATACAGGAGCCAGTGGGAGTGGGACTGGGAGTGGGGAAGGTATTGTGAAATCAGAAGTCTAGAGCTGTTCCAATAAGGATACCTCCTTCCCCAAGGGAGCAGGGATGGTCCCAAGCATTCAGTGGTGTAGGAACAGGGCACATGCATTCTTCCCATGTTTCTCCTTTAGCCAAACAGCAATTCCATGTGCTATATATGCTCCCTGGAGCAGGCACCGTATGTTAGTTCTGCGTTTGTATAGCAGATAGCACAATGGGTCCTGGTCCATGAATGAGGCTCATAGGTGCTTTGTAATACACGACATTTATAACAGTCAATGGAGCAAGTCCAGCCTGTTCCAGCTGAGCTCCTGGCCCATGATTTTCAGTTATAAACTTCATTAGATTCAATTATCTTTTTTAAAAAATTTGATCTGCAGCCTCAGAGTCCGATTCTCCATGTGCCGCCATTGTGCAGCTGAGTAACTCATTTAAAACCGGTGTAAATGTGCTCAGAATCAGGCTCAGGGAGCTTAGCACCAAAGAAAGGGGCTGGCTTTCAAATTCAAAGCCGAAAATGTGATTTTCTTTTACAGATGTTTAGGCTTTTCTGCTTCCCATTCCAACTGAGCTCTTCCACTGTAATTATAAAATGTTCTTGATGTCTGAGGGGGAGGCTAGTTGCAGGCTAGGTTAATAGATAAATGTAGTAGAATATAGTGGAATATACCAGATCCTCAAAGGTATTTAGGCATCAGTATATTCAGGTGTACGTGAAAACAGTTCAGGGACAAACACTAATCTTAGCGCTATATAACTGAGTGATCCATAAGCTACTTAGTCTGTTATACACTAGACTTACCAGGGGGAAAAAAAGAGAATGATTGCTTTTTCCTTCACGTCAAGTGAAGGTTTCTAGACTCCAATAAAAAGAATACAGCTTTTCATCTTGGAAAAAAAATGAGTCTCTGCATTAGGGCCTCTAAATCATAGAGCATGAGTTGAACAGATCCATTTAGAGAAAAGCCTCCGAGACTGAGAAAGTGGAAGAATTAAAAGGGTCACTCCTGAAAACAGAACTCTCCCTAGGGGACTATCATGGTAATCGGGGCTTTGGCATCCTACCCCAGTTGTAAGTCTAACTATGGGGAAATAGATAAAAGTTTTAAAGGTCACAATAATCTGAAACAATAAATATCGGTTGGAAAAGGAGATAGAAAAACTGCATTCATCCAAACAAGAAGGCTGACTGATAGGACTCCATGCCTGTGTTAAGATCAGGCCTGGGAAACAAGAGAAGTGTAGGACTGGGAATCAGTGAACCAAACTGGTGACTCAGAAATTAGGCCTCATTGGTGGACACAATAATGAGAGTACGGGCAATTCTACCCAGCACTCCCTTTTGGGGTCCTTTGGGGAGATGCTGGCTGAGTGAAAGATGGGAGAAAGGAAGGGATATGCTTCATCATCCTGGCTGCCACCCCTACCATCTCCTGGGACCCCCAGGATCCACTGGGACACGACTGTCCTTCAGTGATCCTGAGAGATGTCCTGATCAGACCAAAAGAGGGACCTAGCTGACACTGTCACCCATCTCAGCCCCACCTTAATCCCCCAAACCATCTGGGCGGTGAGACTTTGTCACCTCTACCCCCTGTTGTGTGTCCTTTTTTTCTCCCTATTTCTCTCTTTTTGCTGTCTGTTTAATAAGAGCCTGGCTTAGCCAACCAAGACTGGTTATTTTGCCTGATGATGATACAGGGCTCAAAGTGGCTGATTAGACCATTGGCTGTTGTGGTGTTTCTCCAGCAGTGATCCTGCAAGTGAGAGTCAATACCAGAGACACCCTTTGTATGTTTGTTTTGTCTTCAAGGAGGCCAGCCCAACCTTAGTAGCTATAACAACGGCTCCAGCTCATTTCAACTAAATTCTCTTCCCCCCAAATTGGACAGTTGTTCCCATCTTTAATACTAGTGAAAAGACTGTCAAATTCAGGAGTGGGGGTGGGGGAGTCCTTCTAAAGACTCTCTCCAGGTAATGGGAAACGGAACAAGGGATGCTGCAACACTGAACGCCATACGTAATACTTTATATTTCAAATGCTTTCACTGTTTTTCCTTCTTTTCTTTGTCTTTAATACAAGGATGGTATGTTTGCCAGGGTGCTAAGCAGGCTGAGGGCTCTGTATATGCACCTTGAATGCTGCACATGATTTTGGACAGTGACAGGGTCATGTTAACACCTTTCACTCCTTGGGCCCATCTCTTCCGTCGAAAATCATCCAACAGGCCTTGGCTTCCAATTGGTTCCAAGGAGTGGAATGAGAACCCTTTCTAACCTGTTACTCACTGTCACCAGCTGGGCACCACCACAAGGGGTTTGTTACATCAGATGGGGCTGCACTACGAGCCCTGTGGGGTGGTAATGCACCAAGGAGTGCCGCATGCCTGGCAGCACTGGGACAAATTCCTTTCTGGGGTAACTCAGTTGGCTTGAATTGAACAAACACTAGAGCTGCATTTGGCCCAGGGAGTCTGCATAGGGCAGGGGTCAGTGTAACACCTGCTGGGACCCTGAGGCCAGTGTGCTCACTGATGGCCCTGTTACACCTTTTAGTGAGGTGTAGAATGCACTCCCCTCCACTGCAGCCACTCAGGCAGTCCCCCCGGCCCAGAAACTCCCCCTCAGGGCTATTCTGTGCGGCCAGCAGTGTAAATATCTTCTGGCTTCCCCTCCCTTTGGCACACAGGCAGCACATGCCGCCCAATGACGGTCGCCAGCTGCGTGGAAGGGCTAAGTGGAGGTAGGACATGGCTCCCATCACCTAACTGGAGCAGCCACAATACAGCTGTGAATGAATATGAGGAGCAGGTTCTCTATACCTTTAAGGAGCTGGGCCTAAGACACTATGGCTGAGTGCCTGTGGATATCTTTATAGTTTCCAACATCCTCCCATTTAGTGTTAGGTACTACTAAGGTAGCATTTGCTACAATGAAGATAGAACCCTTCCCCACCCCCCAGGATGGCATATAAGTGGTTGGACTCACTGCCTCAGTGCCCTCTAGTGCCAGAGCTTCTCACTGCAAGGATTCTTGCCCCATCGCCCTTGTGGAGCGTCCTGTTCAGATCCCTTTTGGGGTAACAAAAATTCAGACAAACATCCAAAGCTTCTCAACAACTCAGCCCTTCCTCTGTGCTCCATCTTCATTCCTCTTCATAGGTGCTGACTCTGTGGGTTGCTCCAGCCCTGGAGCACCCATGAGAAAAAATTAGTGGGTGCTTAGCACCCACAGGCAGCCAGCTCGTCCGCTCTCCCCCAGTGCCTCCTGTCCACTGGCAGCCCTGCTGATCAGCTCCTCCCAGCACCTCTCGCCTGCTGCGATCAGCTGTTCTGCAGCGTGCAGGAGGCGCTGGGGAGAGGGAGGGAAGCAAGGGCGGGGACAGAGCACATGCAGGGACGGAGGTGGAACTAAGCAGGAAAAGGTGGGGCAGGGGCAGGAAGAGGTGGGGCTGGGGCTTGGGGGAAAGAGTCAAGTGAGGACGGTTGTGGGGTGGAACAGGGGTTTGAGCATGCCGGGGGCCTGGAGGAAGCCAGCACCGGTGTTTTCCTTTCTGGGCTACTTTCTCAGCCTTTTTTGAGGCCCAGCTGTCTAGTAAGTTTTCACCCAACACCTCAGTCTCACTCCTGCTGGCTGAGAATCAGCTAATTTCTTCCAGCACATCTGTGGTAACTGTGACTAATGTGCTTTTAACTCTTTTAGACTGCTTTCACCCCACCACACTGCATCCTTCCGTTCTTCCTCCCTGTGGCATGACAGGCTGCAAACACACTCATGGTGGAGTCTGGAGAGTCACTAATCCACGCATCATACGACTCACAACAACCATCGCTCCCCACTGCTCTACAAAGAATTAACTGCAGAAGGCTAGCACAAGCTCGCATCCTGTGCTCACTAGCTACACAGCTGTGCATTTACTTGTAACTTGTGAAGCATTATAAATAATTCAAACTAAATGACAATGGTGGAAATAAATAAGCCAAGTTCATTATGTGATGCATTAACCTGGCTTGTTAGATCTGGGTTTATTAATTTACAGTGAGATTCACCTCTGGACAGAAGAGTAGCATGTGGCCTGCGTATCACTTATATTCCACTAAAGGCTAGTTTCAAGGTCATAAATGGTGCAGAAGCCTTGCACTGTCTGTCTGTACTGGGCTGAATTTCACCCTTAATGAGCTGAAGTAGTGCTCTCTGCTCAGCCAAATTATGTTCAAGTAATATTGGCACAAATAACCAAATTAGCAACAGAATTCTCTTTGAGATGTTAGTTTTGTGCCTCTGGAATGTTGTCTGGAGCCAATTTGTGGTTATCTCCCCATCTAAAGGCTTGTTTACACAGAAACTCAGGAAAACTAACGCAAATTAGCTCAAGGGGTGAATTTAAAGTGGATTAATTAAATTGCATTAAAACACTGTATGGATGCTCTCATTAAGCAGCTTTAGTTTCATTTAATTTAAAGCTGCATTTTGAGAATGAATTAATGCAGTTTTGCTAATTCACTTCAAAAATTAATTCCAATTAATTTTCCTGTGTAGACAAGACCTAATGGTAAAATCCATCATCCTACTGGGCTACTGTTAATAAAAGCAATTTGGATTTCAATTGTCAATGACTCTGTGCCATGTTCATGTTGCACCAGACCCTGATTTTAATGCGAGTGCACCTTTCCAAGGAAGATGGGTTGGGTTGACAACACAAGTTCCTTCCCTGGGCCTTGTCTTTTAATCTCTTATTTGCTTTTATGGACTTTTTACTTCAAGACGTTCCGGGATAAGAGACTTTGCAAAAGCAGGCTATGAATGATTTAGTAACTGTTTCAAAGTCCTGTGCACTCAATCCCCGGGGAGGGATCTGCTAGAACGCACAGTTATTTGAAATTCGCATGGTTTGTTGAAAGAACAATACCGAATGGGAAAAGAGGTATTCGTAAGGGGTTTATTAACTGCAGGAGCACCTCCTCTTGGCCAGATGTAGGGTAGTGGCTCTCTGCCCAGATGACAGCCCCTGACAACAGCTGTTCCATCACTGTGGTGGTCTCTCTTTCTGCAGCTTGGCCCTCTGGCCAGGTCACACTTTAGTCCATCCCTTCCGGGGTAACATAGTCCAATGACATTACAGCAGGTCTTCCATTGGGTTTCTGGAGTTTGTGGTCCTTGCTCCGTTTATCTCAGGGGTTTTCATCCCACCTCCCTTGGTGGCTGATAGGAGAATCCTGGGCCTCCCTCTACTCTGGGCTCCATCTCAGGGACCCTGTAGGCAAAAGCCAAGGTCTAAACTCTCAGACTCCTTATGGCCTGTTTCCTACCTTTTCTGTTCCACAGAGAATGACTACAGACTCTCTCCCTGAAGCCCCCTTTCTCCTTTTTCCTCTTCTTGGGTTTTGTGGCATAGCAGATGTCATTCCTGAGTCTATCTGACTGCCATGCATTGTACTTTGTATCTCATTCATGACTTAGAATTCATGGTATTCGTGAAGAATTAAAGAGAGAGTTTTTTCACTGGGCCCCATTTTCCTTGTATTCTTGATAGATGTCGCAAGGAAAAATAGATACTTTAAGGCCTCTGCATTTTCTGGATGTAAGCAGAGTCAGGATGAGCCCTACCCTGACATCTGGTGGTGAATTATGGGGAGAGTGGAAAGGAATTTTAGGTATTTGCATTGGCACACCCGCCTCACCTAGCATAGCCCACGGCAGCCTGGGATGGTTATTTTGACAGTTCTGGGATCCCTAATTTCTTTATTCCTCCTGCCCCAGTAACAAAGTGTTGTCACCCTGATTATGTGAATGAGGAACTATGAGACTGCTTTATGACAGAGATGTCTCAATATAAATTAAGTAACACTTGCTAGACAAGGGACATGGGTTCCAAAATCCAGTGAACTGAGAGAGGTTGGAGACTGGTGTGTGTACCTGATGGTGTGGGCCCCTTTTGAGGGCCTGGAACACCAATTGCACATCCTCCTCTCTCCGCTGTTAAAGAGTAAAGCTAATTTTGATTCCATTAGGAGTCCATCTAAAGGCTGCTGAGCTGAACTCATGGTGCACCAGCACTGGGGCTCCCCTATTATGAGCTGAAATCACTAAAAGAGCTGAGCTGAGATCACTGAGTGCTGTGTTAACTAGTGGGGGAGCCTGAAGACCTATCACTAAGCGGCTGGCAGAGTGGAGCAGTTTGCAGCATGTTGGAGTAGCCCATGGAACAGTGAGCGGAGTGGAGCAGTTTGCGGGGATGGCTGGAGTGGCGGCACAGCTGGTGTAGTGGAGCTGGTCGTGGTGATGGCTGCAGCAGAACTCCACAGAGAGGTGGAGCAGTTGGCCTTGGCCCACGTAAGGTGCCCCTTACCACCCTGTGTAGGGCCCATCACCCTGTGGTTGCCCCAGGACCTGCCTGGGCAGACTCGCTGCAGAAAGCGCACGGTGTGGAAGGGCATGCTGAATGCTCTGAGGTCAGACCCAGAAAGGTGTAAGCTTCTTGCCCTGGAGACAGTATGCTCAGAGAGAGGAGGCTCTCCCAGAGTCCTGACTGGCTTTGTATGGAGTAGTTCCAAAGCATCCCAGCCTCCCCTTCCACACCATGCGCTTCCCGGAAGTCCGCACAGGCACTGACACTCTCTCCTCTGGCCTTTGTCTCTTTTCCAGGCATTAGGAGGCCACCTGATCTCTTTGTTCTCCAACGCCTTCAGTTGGCACCTTGCAGGAGAGCGGCCCAGGCCATCAGTTGCCCAGAGACAGGGTTTCGGCCATTATCTGTGCAGAAGGCATAACACTGGCTCTACAACAATCACACCCCCTTATCCCACCATCTAGATCCTGAGTAATGCATAGGGGAAACTGAGGCACCCACACAGTGTTCAGAGAAAACATTAAGAACATTCCCACTTCGTAACACCTGTATACAACTAGTTATGTACTTTAAAGGGTGTAAAATAATCAAGTATTGTGCTAAACATAATGATACTCCATACTGACCACCAAATTTAAGGTGCATGTTTTTTCCCCTCAGGTGAGGGCTCTGGGGTGGGGCTGGGGCTGAGGGGTTCACAGTGCAGGAGGGTGCTCAGGGTTGGGGTGCTGGGGGCACAGGCTCTGAGGTGGGGCATGGCTGGGGATAAGGAACTTGGGGTGCAGACAGGCTGCCCTAGGGCTAGGGCCAGAGAGGACTCCCCCACCCCCCACTGGCAGCAGCAAGCTCCAGGGAAGGGACCCTCCTCTTCCCCACCCCACCCCCCCAGGAGCACACTCACTCTGCACCACGGTCACTGCACATGCTCCTAGGGCCTCTCTCAGGTCCAGAAAGCCCACCTGCCTCCCCATGGTGGGTACCGGCGAGGGGGGTTGCCATCACGTGTGACCTCCCCTGCTGCTGCCCCTCACCATAGCCTCACTGGGGATGGGGGATGGGGCTGCCTCTGGCCCACCGTGGGGCAGGAGAGGGGACTGCAGGGTTGTGGCTGGGGTGGGAGGGTAGGGTGTCACAAAATTCACCCAAGCCCCAGCTGCTCAGGTCTAGGAAGCCCCCCTCCCCCATATCCCCTGTGGAGGGTGGGTGGGTGCTGGGGGAGGGGACTGCCATCACATGTGGCTTCCTTCCTCCCCTGCTGCAGCCTGCTGCCCCTCGCCCTAGCTTCACTGGGGATGGGGCTGCCCCTTGCCCAGCATTGGGCAGGAGTGGGGGCTGCAGAGGGGGAGGGCGTGGATCACAGGTTCAAACCTCACTGAAGCCCCAGCAGCTGCTCAGGTGAGTGAGGTCCACTCCAGATGTCCATCTCCTGGCTGCAAGTCCCCTTGGCATCTCCTCCAGGTGGGAGCGGGGGGACGGGAAAGAGGTGCGTGCCTCCTCCTCTCTCCCTCTCCCCCTCCTGAGGTGCTCCAACAGTCTGCCCGCTGCTGCTCTCTATAGCCTTAGGCAGAAGCAGCAGCAGCCGCAACACAAGCAATTGAGAGAGACACTAGCTGATTTTTTTTCAGGCAGGTAAGCTCCGAGGTGGGGGGGCGGGGGCAACGCTTCAGGGCGCGGGGGTGGAGGGCGCTCCAGGCAGAGCCAGGGAAGAAACTCAGCTCCAAATATTGGTGGAGCACAGCCCCCAGCCTTGAATATTCCTGGTGCTCGAGCACTTCGAGCTCATATAACTTGCCACCCCTGGTGAAGCTGCATCTGCCAGTGAAGAGGCAGCAAAAGCCTACCCCGAACAATTAAAGAAAATCATAGAAGAAAAGAGCTATCTTCCGGAACAAGTTTTTAATGCTGATGAGATTGGGCTTTTCTGGAAAAAACTGCCCAATTGCACTCACATTTCAAAATCAGAAAGACAAGCCCCTGGCTTCAAAGCAGCTAAAGACTGTGTGACTGTGTTATTTTGTGGCAATGGGGCTGGGCATTTAATAAAGCCGGGATTGCTCTACAGGGCTGCAAATACCTATGCCCTAAAAGGCAAGAACAAAAATCTCTTGCCTGTGTTCTGGCAATCAAATAAAAAGACTTGGGTGACGGCAGTATTATTTCTGGATTGGTTCCACAAGTGTTTCATTCCGGAGGTCAAGCGGTACCTCAAAGAGAAAGGACTTGACTTGGAAGTGTTGCTGATTGTAGACAATGTTCCTGGCTACCCTGCAGCACTCCAGTTTGCACATAATGACATTGAAGTCATGTTTCTCCCCCCCAATACCACCTCCATCCTCCAACCTCTCAACAAAGGCGTGAATCGCTGTTTCAAGGCCACGTACACGAGACTTAGGTTCTCACAGATACGTAGCACTGTGGCTGCTGATCCCAATCTTAATATGATGGAGTGTTGGAAGTCCTTCAACATTGTGGATTGCATCACTTACATTAAACAGGCAATGGATGCAATCAAGCTTGAAACAGTCAATGCATGTTGGCGAAACCTATGGAAGGAATGTGTAAATGATTTTAAGAGTTTCCCAACCATTGAAAAAGAAGTGAACTGCATTGTTCAGGTGGCCAGGCAAGCGGGTGGTGATGGTTTTGTCGACATCCTTGAGGAAGAAATTGAAAAATTAATTGAGAGCCATAGAGAAACATTGACTAACGAAGAGTTAGAGGAACTGATAAAATTGTCTACAGAAGATGAAGATGATGATGATGAACAGGAAGAGACAGCAAGTTGGAAATTGCTGAAGTATTCCAAACAGTGAAACAATTGAATGATTTAATTTCTGAATATGATCCCTCTATGGAACAAAGCCTCAAAATCACATGTAGTATTAGGAACGATTTGAGACCATATCAAGAAATGTTAGAGCAGCTCAAGAGACAACAGCGACAGTTGCTGATCACCATGTTTTTCAAGGAAAAACAGCCAGCAGCAGATGACCTTATGCAATCAACTTCTCGAGCTGAACCAGAGCCAACCACTTCGTCTACAACTTGTTCTCTGTCACCCAAGCTCTCCATCACCTCCATTTCCTAGATTGATATCAAGCCCTGATTACCCCCTGTAATTAAAAATACAGTACTGTAAAATTATATTTTGCATATGTACTCTATATACAGTACATTACTGTATACATTATACATATTACTGTACAGGGTTGTATGCACAAAACCATGTACAGTATACTGTACTTTATATGCGATTTAAGGGATTTTAAAGGGTTATTTTGACTATATGCAATTTTCACCTTACGTGCTGACTTTAGAACCTAACACCCGCATAAGATGCGACTCCACTGTATCTTCCATTTCCTGATGTATAAATAGAATACAAATTATTAGCAAATGCACATACCCCCTTCCCCTGACCAAACTAGCCCCTGGGAGCAAGAGCTCATCTCTATTCTCCAGTGCCCCGTTTCAGTGCCAGAGATGCCCAGCTGATCTTTGAATGTGCTCACAAACACCAGGGATAAAAGCACCTAGAGGACAAAGGAGCCTAAGTCTAATTGACTTTCAGGGGAACATAGACCCCTAGAGGGCGAGGTCCTGAAAGGTGTGTGGACATCTAACCCCCACTGATTTCTGTCTGGGTCTTAAGACACTTTTGAAAATGGGGCACAGACTGCAAAATCACGTAGGCCCTTTTTGCATTTTTTTTTTCAAAATCCTTCACCTAAAACAAACACACAAACAAAATACCCAACAAATAAGAGTGACCTATTTATGTACAAAACACGTTAATGTGGGCTTGGAAAATCTATTATTCAAATAATGAATTATGTTTAGAGTATCTAGTTTTCCTTAGAGTGAAACTTGTATAAGTGATAACTCTCCCTGTTCTCTGGAGGTCTCTTTCATGAGCTGTATGTTCAGAGATACCACCTTCAGTTCCAGAAATTAAGGTGAGGAAGTTGCTTGCAGTTGTTTTGAGAACGGTGAAAAGTGAGTGTACTGACTCCCAAAAAGATGCTTACAAATGTACTCTGTTGTTTTGCAGATCATGTACCCTTTCCCCTGGCATATTCCCTAAGTACCCAGTGTTCTCCAGAAGACTTCACTACTGGAAATGGTAAAGTGTTATTCCGTCAGCATATTCGGGGCATTTCTGAATGTGCTTTCATTAAAGACAATACATGTGAGAATCACAAATCTGCATAGCAGGGCCCAGTGACTTTGTAGGTGGAAGAGGTGACTAACACTTGTCTGTGAAACTTTCATTCCTTATTACCCTATCACATGGGGATTGGCCCCTTTGGGGGGGTGGTCCCCACCTGTGACTAATTAGCAGATTAGTTGACTGCAGGAGCAAGGGAAAGCAAACAAGCCTGTCTGGCTCTTATAGGAGTCCAAGGCTCAGAACAAGGGGGTGGGTGGGCTGAACGAGATGAGGGGACCATCTCTGGGAACTGTAGCCGATGTTGGGCTGAGGATCTACTTTATGCTGACATTTTTGACAACACTTCTGGTCAGCCAATACATTATGCCCTGAGGCAAGGGCCTGAAACCGACCCTGGGATGATATTGATGTTTCCTTGGCTAGTGGGAGCCCAGCAGCTTCCATGTGGTGGAGAATGCAGGCCAAGGATTGGGCCTTGGGTGTCTGGTGAGGCCCCCACTCCTAATAAATGGAAAGGATGGAGAACATTCTCTGCCTGCTGATGCTGAACCGGAATAACAGCTCCCTCCTGCAAAGTCAACAAAGAAGCAGAAGTCTCAAACACCAGCAGCAGAAGTAGTTCCTGAGAGTAATTTTCACAACTGTATTTTGCCCCAAATTCTCCCAGCCAGATGTGTACATTACATCATCCAGGAAGAAGAGTGATTTCCAGAGCTGGGGAGGACTTGTAGGTGCTGGAAGATGGGCTGAGTCGCCTTTGAGCAGGCCCCCAAAGTGATTCTGTGCGAGATGGCCTCTCTCAGATCCAAATGGAGGCTTATGGAGCACTGACTGCTTTGCATTTTAGTGTGGTCCACACAGGGGCAGAGCTACGGTGGCCCAACTAAAATGCACAGTCAACACAGGCTCTCCATGGGCCTCTCCATGCATCTCAGAGGGGCTTTCCCAGCTGCCCCTGCACCATGTGTAAAATAACCAGCGTTTAACCCAAGATAAGGAAAATGTGTGCCTCTGGGAGGTAACATACATAATGGTTCTGTGAAAAGGACTTTGCTTTGATTTTGATCTTGATATAATGAATTAACTGCAGCTCCTAGTTAATAAGAAGATTAGAAGAGAATTAGAACTCAAAACTGTCCTCAAAGATATTACAGCCCAATCAACTATAATTCAACAGGGACTGTGAGTTCAGAGCCTTGCTGATGAGACACTGAGTCCTAATCATGGAAATGAGCCATGGAAAGTCACTCATTTCAGCTGTTTCCTAGCAACACAGCCAACTATTAACAAATGCATGCACAAGAAGAGAAATTTGGACTTCTGCTTTTACTTTGTCTTGGCTTTACTTCCAGTGTGTTTGTAGTCAGACATGAAAGATGACTTTGATTGTTTCCATCTTCTCTTTCTGACAAGGTGAACTCCAACTCACCGAACGTTCCCCAGCTAATCTTGGTTTTGCCTGCACATGTGAGAAGATGCATTGCTATGTATGCAAATAAGGAGATCAAGGTCAGTGAAATGTACACAGAGAAATCTCATCCATTTACAGTAACTCCGCCTAGCACCTTGCATAGCTAATTATTTATGCATTCTTCCTCCTAGTTATCTGCACAACACTTTGTTCATTGTCCATCCTGCCTATCATTTTCCATCAACTTGCCCTTCTAGTTCTTGAGCAGACAGTCTCCTGATTTAGGGGCTGATCCAGCTCCCACTGAAGTCAGAGGTACAATTATTATTGCTTGGCTTTGACCACTAGGTCTGGCTGCCCATGACCTGGCTCTGACAGTGGACCAGGACCCCTTTGTACTAGAGGGGTACAGACACAGAACAATGCTCAGGTCATTTATTTCCTGCATTAAGAACATAAGAACAGCCAGACTGGGTCAGATCAAAGGTCCATCTAGCCCAGTATCCCGTCTTCCGACTGTGGCCAATGCCAGGTGCATCAAAGGGAATGAACAGAACAAGTGATCATCAAGTGATTTCTCCCAGGTCACCTATTCCCATATCCCCGTCCCCCAGTCATCTCTTTTCCAAGCTGAAAGGTCCCAGCCCTTTTAATTTCTCCTCAGATGGAAGTTGTTCCACACCCCTAATCATTTTTGTTGCCTTTTCTGTACATTTTCCAGTTCCAATGTATCTTTTTAGAGATGTGGTGACCAGATCTGCATGCAGTATTCAAGATATGTGTCAAGGTATTTTCCCCCCAGTTTGAACTTTAGCGTCCAAAAGTGGGGACCTGCATGTACCCTTCTAAACTTAATTCCTAGCTTAGACCTGATAGCGCCGCCACCAGCCAAAATATAGTGTTTGGCACACTTTCTGTTCTCCCAAAACCTTCCCTAGGGAACCCAAGACCCAAACCTCTTGGGTCTTAAAACAAGGAGAAATAAACCATCCCCCATCCTTTCCCCTTCCCAGACTTTCCCCTCCCTGGGCTACCCTGAGAGACTATACTGATCCAAACTCCTTGGATCTTAAAACAGAGAGGAATTAACCTTCCCCCTCTCTTTCCCCCTACCAATTCCTGGTGAGTTCAGACCCAATCCCCTTGGGTCTTAAACAAGGGGAAAAAAATCAATCAGGTTCTTAAAAAAGAAAGCTTTTAATTAAAGAAAGAAAAAAGCAAAAATTATCTCTGTAAAATTAGGATGGAAAAATGTTTACAGGGTATTCAGCTCATATAGACTAGAGGGACTTCCTCCCCCTTAGCCTGAGATTAAAAGTTACAGCGAACAGAGGTAAAACTCCTTCCAACAAAATACACATTCACAAGTTAAGAAAACAAACATAAGACTAATCCACCTTTTCTAGCTAATACTTACTATTTTGAACATGAGAGACTGTTTCAGAAAGATTGGAGAAAGACCTGGTTGCACGTCTGGCCCCTCTTAGCCCCAAGAGCGAACAACAAACAAAACAAACAGCACAAACAAAGACTTCCCTCCACAGAGATTTGAAAGTATCTTGTCCCCCCATTGGTCCTCTGGTCAAGTGTCAGCTAGGTTCACTGAGCTTCTTAACCCTTTACAGGTAAAAGAGACATTAACCCTTAACCATCTGTTTATGACAATATGGGTGTACCATGGATTTATATAGAGGCATTATGATCAGGGCCAGCGCTACTGTTTTTGCCGCCCCAAGCAGCACGCCAAATTGCCGCTGCGGGCAGCTGAAGACAGAAGCTGCCGCCCAATTGCCGCCGCTGCGGAAATGCGCGTGCCACCCTAGTGGCACAAGGACTGCCCCAGCTGTCCGCAGCGGCAATTCGGCGCGCTGCTTGGGGCAAGGGCGGGTGCAAGGAAGTTTTGTGCCCTAGGCGAAACTTCCACCTTGCACCACCCCACCCCAAGCCCTGTGGCAGCTCTTTGACCCCCTGCCCTGAGGCGCCCACCTAACCCCGCAGCAGCTCCCCACCTCTGCCCTGAGGTGCCCCCAGCTGTTTGGAGCCGTAAGCCTGGGAGGAAGAGAAGCAGAGCAGGCGGGCATGCTCAGGGGAGGAGGCGGAGCAGAGGTGAGCTGGGGCGAGGAGCGGTTCCCCTGCGTGCCATGCCCCCCCTTACTTGCTGCAGGCAGCCCTCCCCGCGCCCCCCTGCCCCAGGTCCCTCCGGCTAAATGCCGACGACGACTGGGGTGGCCAAAGATCTAGCCGCCATGGACGCCGCCGAAGGACCCGAAATACCGCCCCCCAAATGCTAGTGCCTTAGGCAACTGCCTAGGTTGCCTAATGGTTTGCACTGGTCCTGCTTGGGGCCACAGAAACACACGGGCTGCTGCCCCCTGCAGATTGCCGCCCCAAGCACCTGCTTGGAATGCTGGTGCCTGGAGCCGGCCCTGATTATGATCGCAGAGTTAGGGGTGCCTGCATTATCCTTGTCAGCGTTCTGTCTTTCTGCTGCAAAGCCCTTAGAGTCCTGTAATGGCTTTCTAGCAAACATGCTTTCCAGACTTAGGGTCAGATCCTGTTCGCCTGATGCATACAACTAGACTTCGATGTGACTTACATAAGATTAGCAGAATTTTTCCCTTAATGGAAAGTATTAGGGTTCTATAGTGACCTTACAATGGAAGTGTTCTCCGCCCCCACTCCTTTCCTATGCAGCTGCACACATCTGCCATGTGTCACCTAGTGGCTAGGGAACTGACGTAGAACGCAGGAGGTGTGGGTTAATTCCCAGCTCCGCTAGTGAGTTTCTGGGCAACCCTGGCTACATCAATTCCCTCACTATACCTCAGTTTCCTATCTGTAACACGGCGATGATACGACCTTTCGTATTGCGCTTTGAGATCGAAAGATGAAACTGCTAGATGAGACCTAGATACTATTATTGCTGTTGCTTCTAAATCTATCATAGCCACAATAGGCAATTAACAATCCTGAATAATTAAACAACACACCTGAAAAGCTCTTTTAAAAATTTTGTGAAATAATAGCTGCATCCAAATGGGTTAAAAATTTCTTTTGGACATTTCACCTCTTCAATAACATTAATCCATTTCTCTTTTTTGAATAGGTCGCCTGCGTAGCTGGAGTTTGGAAGCAATATGGTGATGTAACTCAACCAGTTTCACTTTTGCTCCTAACCTTATCTTAGCAAGGCATGTGTCACAGAGTCCTGTGTTGATACATGCAGTAGAATTTGATTCAGTGTAGTGTATGGTCTGCTAATAGTGTCCCATACAGTTTACTTTAGTGGTGTCAGAAAGCTGCTTTTCATACATCAGGAAACGTCTGTCTTTTGTCAGCTGCCTGAAGGGTCCCACTCACTGAACCCAGTTATCTTTCAATGATTTGGGCTAAGAATTGTTTCCATATCGTTGTGGATTTTCCTGTTACTCTGAATAAGAAGCCCTGATCTAGTGCATGTTCTGGTTTGCTTTCCACGTGGCAAGCAGCACAAATACACACAGGTTTTCTTTTATTCATTAGAAACATTGTGTGCAGATCATGCACATCCTACAATGGCACAGGTAGCACCAGGAATTTAAACACCTGTGTCAACATAACTGCTAACTATGCCTGCCAGTGACCTGGTTATGCTTAACAGAACATGTCAGCAGAGAGAGAAAATAATGCATAGAAGGTGAACAAGAATTAGGTCTAATAAAAGGAAGTTTTTGGAATGGCAATGAAACTTACAGGCCAGCAAGTGGAAAAGAGTGAAATCTTCATAACAAATTGTTAGTTTAAAAAATCATCCAGTGCTTTCATAGGCTGAATACTACTGTAGTTAATGGGTGTTTTGTGTGAGTAAGTACTGGCAGACTTCAAAGGTGAATCAAAGGGTTTTTCTACCTTCCAAAACCTGAGTGTAGTCATTCAAGAGTCTGTTTCCTAGAAATGAGCGAGTTGCGTTTTTCATGTGTTTCTAGAGCCCTTTGCTCTAGTCAAATGCAAGCCCCTGAAATCAAAGTTTTTTTCACAACTAGTACGTTGTACTGCTTTAACTATAGTGGTATATTAGTATGGTTAAACCGTACAACCTCCCTTACTGTCCCCCTCAGCCCCCCTAAAGGAATGCAAATGCTTTATTCTGGCAATAGCTCTGCCTGTACAGGAAGAGACATAACGATACCGGTATTAGGCACTGTTATACTGAGATAACTGCATCCACCCTTGGTTGCACTGGTATAATTGCATCAATTAAAAAATCACAGTCAGGCCTGATTGACCCTTCAAAGTCGTACCATTCTATGTACTGGCAGGTAAGCAAAGGGAAAACAACTTTTAAAAAAATATTTATTTTATGTGGTGTAGCTTTGTTATTTTAGAGACCTGAATGGGTCGTGTTTAAATGAGGAAAGGGAGCATGAGATCTGTTACTTTAAAAGTTTTCTGGCTGTATTCCTCAGAGTCTGTCTGAATAATGGAGCTCAGCCTTGACGGAGGCAAGGAGACAACAGCCATTGAATACAGCAAAAAAATCCGAACAAAAGACAGGAAACGGATCATAACACACGTACGAGTAGAGTGTGAGGCTGAGGGGTGGGGGGAGAGGAGGACTGCAAAGAGCTGTACCTAGGAAAGGAGACAATAGCACATATACTCTTCATTAATCTAGGCAAAGCTTTGCTCCTATTACTGCCATCCTTGTCTCTCCCCCTCACGTGTGTTCTACAACCTCATTGTGCCAAGGCCCCATTTAGACTGTAAATGTACATAGGGGACTGCCTGTATTTTTATGTGTACGATGCTTATATAATGAGGTCCTGATATTGACTGGGGCCTCTGTGCGCAAGTGGAATAAATGCTATTGCAGCTAACTGGTAATGTTAGAGTACAGAAGACCTCCACGGAGACCGTATGTTCTTGGCTTTGTGGTGAAAAGTAAAACAAATGGGATGGACAAACGAATACTCACCCAGCTTGAAACTCCTGCATGTCGGCCTTTTTTTTATTTTACATTTTCGAGGCTATATCTGCAAGGAATAGGACTTTAAAAACAAAAGGGGCTGAGATTCTTCTGGCTTTGCAATTCAGCAAAGGCCAAGTCTACATACATACCTACTCTAGGCAGGGAACACTTGCATAATTCACTTGTGATATCACAGTGTTTTCATCACCTGGAAATCCCTCAGGGCTCTGAGCTCAGGTGTGATAACTGCCTCACTTTCGCTTTCCCTTTCCAAACACTTTGCTGCTCTTTGCTGGGTGACAGCAGAGCTGGGGGGGGGGGGTTTGCCCTAGATTAAAGCAAAATGAACTTTCATATTATTTTTCTGAACCAGAAAAAGCCTTTGGGTATAAAAGCAAGAGCCGTGGAGAAGAAAAACCACATTCAGAGCCAAGAGAGAGGCAAAGCAGCCCTGAGACACAAGAGGCAACTAAAGCAACATCCCAGCAAATACACACCAAGATAAGGGTGACTAGTCTGGAGCCTCTCCTTGCTACATGATTTCTCTTTACTGAGTGATTATATTGTGCTCTATGGTAGACAGCAAGGAATGAGTGTTGTACAAGCAAAGTGCATTACATCTGTAATGTGTTATTAACAGCTGAATATTTAAACAAAAAAAACCCCTCTGATTCATGAATATTTTCCTGGAGAAAATCAGAGTTCAAGTTGCTATGATCTGTATGGTGTTTTAGTTTTGTATCTAGAGAATTGTTGGGTACTTGCAAAAAGTGTTTGCCTACCCCCAAAACTTTGACAAATGATGTTTCATACAGAAATGTGCATGGATTAAAAATAGTTCTGTCATCAAAGTATGGAGAGGAAACAATGCCCTGTGACTTAGGAGACCAGCAACAAAATATACGACTATCAAATTGAAAATAGACACAAAACAGTCATCAATTAAAAAATTAGGATTAGTTCACACTTTGCTGTACTAAAAGAAGCAAGATAAATCTGTAACAAATGCTATAGAATGATGTACCCTGCCACACTTACTAGCTACTTTATTGTTTGGCGACATCGTGTGCAAGTATTTACAACAGCTGAAGTCTGAAGGGTAGTCTGAAAAGAACAGATAATTCTGCTGAATGTCAATAAGTTAGTGTAAGAAAAAGAAGAAAACATCACTTTCGTCAGCTATTTCATTTCACAACCAATGAAATGAACTGGTTGGCTTGAGGAAGGCTTGAGAAATGGCAACAATTGTTTTACTTCCCAGTCCTCTATAGGAAGCCACAGATCAGAGCTGAGCATTTTACTGATTCTGTGTCACCAGCTGCCTCCTGCAGTAGATTTAACAATGTTTTAGAAACAATAAAAGGAAAATTTAGAGCTAGGTTTGTCTCCAGTGCAGGCCTAGCTTATAAGACACTATCTAACTCGCTGGCTGGTAAGCCTTGCAGCCTGGCATGGCAGTGATGTATCTCTCCCATTCTGTCTCCGGTAGGGAAAATGGTGAACGTAAGCTACAAAGTTCTCTTTGCTCTGGCCATCTGGACGGTGACAACAGAGGCCTTTCCCAAAGGCGCTGAGAGGACAAAATGCCACCTCGCAAAATACAAATCCCTGCCACCTCGGGAACTGGAGGCCTTCAAGAAAGCCAAGGACAAATTTGTAAGTGTGAAGAACATACACTGGGCAATAAGAGCACTGTGAGCCCTAGGCTGTCATCTGAACAGCGGCCCGCTCTGCATGTCCCTCTGGACTCAGGAACGAAGCTCAAAACCAACTACCAAGAAGGGTTTGGCTTTACTTTTCTGCCAGCTCGAGCACCCTGCTGGCAAGCACCAGGTCTCTAGCACAGCGCCTGCTGAACCCAGGTCCTCTCCTCACTGGAGGAGAATGACAAAGCACAGTTTAAACTTGGTCATGCATACCCCTGTCATATCCCTTGTGAATACCAGCCCTCGGGGTACAAGGGAGACATCTGATGTCAGCATCTCGTCTCCCTGCATCTCCACTGGGATTGCGTGGAGAGAACTGAGAGAAGAACTAGTACAGGTTTGTTCCTGCTCCTGCATAAATGTGGGTGTCTGTTCTTTCCTTCTGCCTCCAGGAGGACATGATGCTGTTGTCAGACCGAAAATGCAGCATCAGGATTTTCCACCGGAACTGGGAAGTCAAAGAGCTGTCGGTATGAAAAATCTCAGCCAAGAGGTACAAGAAGGTCACATTCCAGCACAGGGGTTCTTAAACTGGGGGCTGGGACCCCTCAGGGGGTCGCAAGGTTATTACATGGAGGGTTGTGAGCTGTCAGTCTCCCTCCCAAATCCTGCTTTGCAGCCAGCATTCATAATGGTGTTAAATATATTTTAAAGGGTTTTTAATTTATAAGGGGGGTTGCACTCAGAGGCCTACTATATGAAAGGGGTCACCAGTAGAAAAATTTGAGAACCACTGTTCTAGCAGATGGTTCTTTCCTAACATGTGTCCCTTTCTCACTGAATCTGATCTCACTTAGTGCTTGTGCTAATCTGACACATGGCACTTTGACCATTGATTTTGTAGTCATTGATTTAGTCAGGAGCATGTCAGATCTGACTGTGGCTCTTTCTCAGTGTAAATAAGGGTGTAACCAGGCGGTCTCACCCCCGCAGCGCCTCCTGCTGGTCACTTTAGGAATTAGCTCAATATTCCAGCTCGGAGCACCCTCTGCAGGCCAGTAATCCACCTGTCCCAGCTGGCCCCTGTGTCACTTTCTGGACCTGGTGCCCTTTTACATGGGGTTCTGCCCCCTGGCAGTAACCCCTTTTCCTTAGGGCTTCCCCTCCCTGGGAACCCCCCACCCTCTATCCCCACTTTGCTTCAGTATTGGCTACTGCCAGTCATTGTCTAGCCCCATGCCCTGGGGCAGACTGCACTATCAGCCACTTATCATCAGCAAAAGGGTTTGGACCTGCTGCCTTGGCCTACCCATGGGTTGCACCCTGCAACCCCAGTACCTCTTGGCCTAATCCTAGGCCGCAGCCTGGGGCTTTCCAGGCAGGAGCTCCCCAGCTCCACTGGCTTTCCCCAGCCCTGCTCCACGCTAGGTACCTTATCTAGTTCCCAGCAGCCAGGCCCTACTCCCTCTACAGCCAGAGGAAGACTCTTTTTGCTTCTGGCTCCCCTGGCCTTCTTATACAGCCTTATTGCTCAGTTTGGGGCGTGGCCCCCAGCTGCAGCCACTCCCGCCATCAGCCCAGGCTTCTGGCTCCAGCTCCAGTCCCCTCCTGGGCTGTTTTAAGCAGCAAAGGGCAGGAGCGGGTAACCACCCCGCTACAAAGGGTCACCCCACTTCCTCACCCTCGTGTCCCGCCCCGATACGAAGTGGAGGGACCTCCTGCCACCTCTGGAGGGTGAGGAGCCCCGGTGGGTCAGCCTCTACTCCACCTTGGTCCCAAGGCCCACTGGGGATATCAGTTGGCGGCTCCTTCATGGGGCCGTGAGCACCCCCTCACCTTCAGTTCAGGTGCCTTCTCACTGGCTATAAACTGGTGTCAAGAAAGATATGTGGAGATGAAGCTGTTTCCAATCAGGAGTGATTTTCATATTTCATTTATTGACAAATCAAGAAAGCCTTGAGTAGCTTTAGAAAATCTCCTGTTTCAATCTAGTCTACTCGCCCCTACGCATGGGAATTTCTAGTCCTGTATCTGCACAGCTGTGCATCTTTCTCCCATAGACACTCTCTTACCTACAAGTTTCTCTCCCCAGGTGCACGATAGTCATCCTGGTAGAGAAGGAGCTAGACTTTACCACTAACGTGCTGGAGAACGTTGAGGACCCCAGTCTGTCCAAGCTGCTCTCAAGGCTGCTAGAAATCCTGACGCAGATCAGGGGGGACCTGAGGGACTGTGTGAGTATTCAGTGCCAGATTTCTCTTTCAGTGCCAAATGTGAATCTCTTCGAGGAGAACCCTTAGGAATTCCCAACTAGAGCTGCTTGTCCTTGTATCAGCAAATACTTGCATGTGGCTCTTGCTTTGCGTCCATCCGTATATAGGACATTGAAAGCAGAAGTAGTTGATATGATATGCACAAGGATAGCAGCCTAGACTATGTCAGGGCAAGAACTGCTCTGCACCTGGAAAGAAAGGGCTTTGGTCCACTGTCGGCTGAAATCTCTGGGCACCAACCCATCTGTATCAACTTTGTTTTCAGACCAGACAGACTCATTCTCATCGACACTCCAGGAGGCTGAACAATTGGCTCCAAAATTTCCATGAGAGCAAAGAGACAGTGAGTAGTCATTGGAGACAATGAGGAAAGTGAACTTCCATGCAAATTAGAGATGGAACAAGCCTACTGGCTTCCCATCCAGAGGCCAGAGTGGGATTACTGTAATGTATTCTGTGGTGCCTTGTCCGGTCTGTTTCAATAATCCCAGGACTGTAGTTGTGCACAAATCTAGTAGATCTCAATAAAAAAAGCTTCCTGTGTCTGCTGCTAGACTGACTGTCTCTTCCCGGCACAGCCTGTAAGAAGATTATACCACCAGGAATTTTGACCCTTTGCAATAAATCAGGCTTTTTAGGAAATGAGGGGTGGAGCAGGGAGATTTCTATCATTATTATCTCTTAGATTTTATTTGTAAATAATGCAATAAAATGAGCCTGTTGATCTATTCAGATCCACTGTGCAATGACGTCACAGACTACAGCAACAGCTAATGTATGGTTTGAATTATGTTGCATTTCATGATCGCAAATTCAATTGCAGTTTGCGTGTGCATCTGCTTGTGTTACAGAAATCCACATTCACATTACTCTGTTTCCAGCATTCACCCTCTTTCCACATCTTCTGTGCTTCTTCTAGATATGCACTTGCCTCCTACTTATGCAACATATCCGTGGTGGCTTTAATTTGGCCCCATTCACGCTTCTTGTTGTAAATATTCTCTCATTTCCCAGGAAACACCTAACTGCCTGGAAGCATCTGTGACCCTCAATATCTTCCGCCTGCTGAACGAAGACTTGAGATGTGCAGCCTACATGGAGCTCTGTGTCTAGCATCTGGTCTCTGCAGTGCCCGTGTCCACATCTACTCTACAGACTGGAGAGTCTTTAGCCTGAGAGCACTGCATACATATTGGGAGAAGACGTGTGTGAACCAGGAACATTCATCTTCTTCCTCTGGCTTCTGATCATAGATCCCCAAGCAAACTGATATCATCCTTTTATGCCAAAGAATTACACAACAGTTGACCTCCAGGTTACTCCAATTTCCAGCTGGTACAGCCCTCTAGACTCCTTAGACTTCACAAGGATTTGGTCCTCTGGGGATATTATTTATTGAATGTAATTGTGTTGTCACTATATAAAAGCATTTTAGTCAGAGTAACATATCCCAAAATATTGGAAACATTTAATAAGGTTTAATTTTTTAAAAAACAACACTCCAGTTCTAGGTTTTATACACTAGTCATGGCTTCAGGTCTCTTAGAAACAACCTCAGGAAATGAATTAATATTGAAGTTTGGAAGTTCTTACTGTACAGATCCTCGACAGCTGTATTTATACAGAGTATATTTTTACCTTGCTGCTTCTTTATGTATTACCCAACTGAGAAGAGTAATTGGTTTGTATAACTTCCCATCTTGAACCAAAGTGTTACTTATTATGGATCAGCTATTTATTGTTATGTATTTATCTGTTATGAAGATTGTGCCTTTTTATCTATAATTGTGAACAAATAAAATTGTTTTCCCAGGCCTTGGCATTCCTGTCTTTTAAGCTGTAAACAGAAAATTGGGTAATAAAACCCAGCTCCAATACGGTGCTGTGCAGCAGTAGATCCCAAAGTGCTTGACAAAGGAAGTCATTTTCATTATTCCTGATTTCACAGATGGGGAACTAAGGCACAGAGAGGCAAAGTGCTTGTCCAAGATCACTCAGAAGGCCAGTGACAGAGCCAAGAATGCTGAGAGCTGGTCTCACACTCTAACCACTAGGCCACACTGCCTCCCTCTTGCATTGTGAAGCTGCTTGTTTTTGGATCATCCTCACTGCACTTCCAAACACACAACTAAAAGTAAAAAGAGAGATGTGACTCTTGTCTTTTCTCCTTCCTTTTGGCATTACCATTAGAGCTAGACCAGGGGTAGGCAACCAATGACACGCGTGCCAAAGGCGGCCAGCAAGCTGATTTTCAGTAGCACTCACACTGTCTGGGTCCTGGCTACCGGTCCGAGGGGCTCTGTATTTTAATTTAATTTTAAATGAAGCTTCTTAAACATTTTAAAAACCTTATTTATTTTACAAACAACAATAGTTTAGTTCTATATTATAGACTTATAGAAAGAGACCTTCTAAAAATGTTAAAATGTATTACTGGCACACAAAACCTAAATGAAGACTCGGCACACCACTTCTGAAAGGTTGCCGACCCCTGAGCTAGACAAACGTTCCCTGAGGAATCCAGACTCAGTTTCTGTGGCTGTCGATTCCATAAGAAGCTGGAACCTCAGACCAAACTCACAGGTTGCACACCATTTCAGAGCAACCCTGAGAGGACTTCTGCACTCATGGCAAATTCCAAGCAAAAACTAAGCTCCTACTTTGTGGCTTGCAAAGTTCACATGTGACAAGATTGCAAAACAGACAGGTTCCCACTGAACTGACAGCAATACCCCTGAACTGACAGTGCCGACTCCTGGAGCTCAGTGTAGATTGCTTTCCCCACAACAGCTGCTTTAACTACACACTGATCGGAGACTTTTAAAATACCAACCGGAAGGACTGTCACATTTTTCCCTGAATGCAAGAGTCATTCAGCTTCGCTCTAATCTCCACTCTTTGCCTTACAGGATGGAGGCCGGATGTCTCCGCTGAATGGTAGAGTTGGCACTGCCACTCTGGTGTACTGTGCTTGACCTGACCACAAAGGCATGGCTTCACTTGCTACTGGCTGGTTTTTGGATGGAACAGGCAGTAATGGATGCTAAACTGTATTATACTATTCAGTCACGAGGTGCTGTGTGCAAAATACCTTATTTAAAACTTACTGAGTCATACCTGGTAGAGTATTAAAGAATCTTATGTTGAACATATCTGGTATATATAAGCAAGGTCTGTAACCAGGCCATTGCTGGTACAGGAGAACATGACTTGTTGTCAGGAGTAAACTAAGAACAGAAACAGAAGGAAAACAGCACCAAAGGTTGTAGACAGAAGGAACAGAGCAAGAAAGGTTGCAGGATCTCATCAACATGCCACTCTTCAATGTCCCAGAGAATGTCTACTTTGGCAAACCTTTGCAATGGACAGGCTGGAAACAATATTTTGCAAGATTTCACATTGCTTCCAAGGTCCACAAAGAAATGAGATATGCAGGTATATTCTTTCATTTATGCTGTGGAGACGCAGGCAAAGTATATCTCTAAATCCTTTGATTTTTACTCAAGACAGTCACAAATAAGACTATGCAAGTATTCTGACTATGGTTCATGCATTCGTTATACATTAGAGATAAGTGGTTTATGAAAGCTTGAGAATTCAAGAGCCATGGGAAAATGTTGAATGTTTCATAAGAATTCTGCATACTCTGGCTGAAAACTGTGATCGTGGTAATGCAAAACATGAAATATCAGACAGTCTAGTTATTGCATTAACAGATTAAAAACCTTTCATAGGAGCTACCACTGAAAGATTTAATCTTAGCCACAGCTATTCAAATAACAAAGCCATTGGAGCTGGTGAGACAGCAAAAGCAATAGCAACTCGCTGACTTGAAAAGCAAAAAAACTAGCTTAGAAGCTGTTAACAGATGCAGCATGAGAATTAAAAGTCATTATCAGAGAGCTCCGTGACTAAGAGGGACAGATTCAACCTATATCAACAAGGTGTGGAAAAAGTCATAGTCCAAGAAATGATGCATTTTCAGCCAGAAACACATGGTATACTAAATGCACAAAATATGGACATTTTTCACCTGTTTGCTGCATCAAAGCAGTCAGGGAGTTGATCATATTACAGACAATTAAGAGTCATTGTTTCTGGGATCTATCACTTGGCATAATATAGACCCTGCCCGGTGAGTGAAACTAAATATTTTTGGCAAGACTGTTGATTTTCAAATTAACTCAGGAACTGACATCACAATCATCTCAGTTAATTAAAAGGATCCAGGGGAGCAAGACGCTCACCAGGCATGACATATATAGGCTAAGTGCAAGTTAGACTGGGTTAGACGGTTCTGAGATAGATGCAGCCAGAAACAGTCAGAGATGTGACTGGTATGAGAGGACAACAGAAGAGGCGGTAAGGTTGAAGAAAGAAGTATTCTATAGAGTCTTTGTCAACCAGCTTCTCTGCCCAATAGGCCCATGCACTCACAGCCCAACTGCAACAATTCCTTACTAGGCCTGGAAGAAATGAAAGGGGGCGAGTTCCCTCACTACAGTGGTTTGAACAGTTACAAGAAAAGATACATGTGCTGGTTCCAACTCTGCAACTTCGGCCACTCCTCATGCTGAATACAAGTGTATCCTTGCCCTGGGGGTGACTCGGGCCGAGACCTTGGCCTGCCCTTGGTAAGCCGTCCCTTTGTGGAGGGAAATTAAGTATTGGCTTGTAGGTCCCACTGGCCACAGTTCAGACTTGTTGCTGGTGATTTAACTGGGAGTCTCTGTGAATTTTCTTCCTGTTGGTCACCTGTCAGAGCCTCTGTTGCAAGCTACCTGCTAACAAACCCCTCTTGACACATAACCCTTATTTATGTCAGTACCTCTGAAAACACACAGCCCCTCCCCAGTGGTGAAGAAGAGTCCTTCTCTACACAAGTGCCCTGGCTCTGGAGTACCATGGAAGGCTGCTACCTCTGTGCCTCCACCCTCCAGTCTCTGCTGTTTCCCCCAGGCTATATTGTACTATTGCTGCAGTTTCTAATAATCTCCTGCCAGCTTCGGCCTGCTCCCCTGCGACACTCCCATTCAGCCTGGCCCAGCTCTAAGGCTGCTGGTTCTCAGCATCCCTGGCCCAGATCTCAGACAGCCTGTGGCTGGCTCTTTCTCCTTGCTGATCAGTGATGACTCGCAGAGTCACTCCTGAGAGTGGGGGAAAAAGTGAATGAAAAGGCTGCTCACTAGATTATTACAATAACACAGCAAACCTGGAAACTGGGCAATGCTAAGATTAGAAACAGAACTTGCCTACTCTAGGGCAAGGAAACCTTGCATCATTTGGTCATGATGTCATGCAGAAGTTCCCTCACCTGGGAATCTCTGGCAGTGGTAGTGGCAGGAGGGCAGAGGGTTATGAGCTAGATGCACCCGCCGTACTTTCACTTTCCAGTTTACATTGATCAAGCAGCAACATTAACGTGCGGGTTTTTCTCTTTTGACTAACGGAAAAAAAGATTTCATTTTGTTTTTTCCTAGAGAGTATAAAAGCAAGAGCAATGGAAAAGAGAGGCAACATTCACAGACCCAAGGGAGGACAAGCAACCCTGAGGAAGAAGAAGGGACTAAAGCGATTTCCCAGCAAACATGCTCCAAGGTACGTGCCACTAAGTCTGGGGTTTCTATCTAGCATCTGAGCTAACTAGACTGATCTGCCGTGATCTACTCTGAAGAGTGAGGCTCAAACATTATCCATCCCTCTAAGTATCTGACCAGTTTAGTTTCTATTATTAGTGCTGGGGGTTGTAAATTAAGAGGCCTGATCTGAAAACATTTGTGAATAAAAGAGTTGAGTTTGCTCAACTGTGATCTTTGGGGTCAACCTACCAATATATATATATTTGATTGTAGCCCTCACCTTCCTGCACCCCTTCTTCCCCCACTTTGTCAGACTGTTAACAATACAAGTTATACTCCTTGTAATCTGGAAATGGAGTGATGCGTGGAATTCCCCTTTCTGATTCAACAGGAAAAATGATGGGTTGCAAACTGCTCCTGGTCCTGACCCTATGGACAATGTCTACAGAGGCCTTTCGCAGAGGTGCTCCAATGAAGAAGTGCCACCTCTCAAAATACAAGTCCCTGCCACCCCGGGAACTGGAGACCTTCAAGAATGTCAAGGACAGATTTGTAAGTGCAAAGAAGACACATAGGTAGGGCAATAATAGTAATGTGAGTGCTAGGCTGTAGTTTCAACAGCAGCCTTCTATGCATATTATTATGGGCAGACAAAATAAGATGGGAGGCATATGCTTAGGAAAAGTTGGGGTATAGAGTTGCAGATAAAATAAAAGTCTCTCTGTCTGGATCTTCTTTTTTGGTGATTCCCCACCCAGTCTTAGTTAAGAAAGGGCAAAGCTCAGAATGTTCAGCTCCAGCAACAATTCAGATATTTGGGGAATGGGGATCATAGATGTGGAGAGAGTTATGTACAGGGCAGGAAGGTGGAAACTGATCTAAGGCAGAATCACAGATTAGACAATAGCAGGGAAAGAATGGGATTCTTACTATTAGAAAGGAGCTAGGAGAGAAAGTAGAGACAATCTGTCTAAGTGGGTGCTCCTGATCCGAGTCAGGCTAAGGAAGCTAGGGCCTGGCCAGCTCAGATTTCTTATAGAGTCAGTCGTCCTTAATCTTAAATCTCAAAAAGTTCTGAAAGGGGTTCAAACTCTGTCCTGAGTTATCATCAAACCTAGAGAATGAGACCCAGGTTTTAACTATCTGTGGTCTTTCCTTTCCAAAGAAAACTGAGTCTGGTCCCTTAAACAGACATTCTGAGGAGCCCAAATTCATGTCATGCCATCAAGCAGCATTAGAGAGATCAAGTCACTTATTTTTAAGTTGTGCAAACATTCCATGTTAACTAACGCTGAAGCTGAGGAAGTGCACCACTCAGCTTAGTGCTTAAGTTATCCTCCTTGTCAAGAGTTAAAGGATGCCGGTTCTCAGTTAAACTCCTGCACAAATGCAGTTCACAACGTGAAACCAGCAAAGCAATATGACAAGAGTGTGTTATTGACATCTGTCCTGTCTTTGGCACCTTCTTGGAAAGAGCCAGGACTCTAGGACAGCAGTATTGTTAGGGGATCAAGGTGTTGAGTCAAATTCTGCCAGGATTTTGCACCTTTGCTTGTCTCAGCGGGATTATATGATGTAACTGAGGGCAGAATTTGACACTTTCTCCCCTGCTTTGCTTCCTTTACACATTTCCCTGTGTTCTCATTTTGTGCCTCCAGGAGGACATCATGCTGTTGTCAGACCGAAAATGCAACACCAAGATTTTCCACCGGAACTGGGAAGTCAAAGAGCTGTCGGTAAGCAAGACCTCTGCCAAGAGAGACGAGGTTTCAAAATAGCACTTGCTTCTTTCCAAAGTTGCAGTACTGTCTCTTTCCAAGCTAGATTCTGATTTCAGGTGATCCTTTTGTAGATTCAGAATAACATGGACAGGGACTCCTCCACACCTGTCTTTTTCATCTATTTCCAGTCTGAACTTGGTTAACCTCCTTCACATAAACAGCTCCCAGTTGTGTGGCAGGAAATCCTCAGTTTCTGTGTTTTTGTTTCCCACGAGAGAATGTTTTAGTTCTCTAAAACCATATCCACATCTATGTACAGCCTGTCTGAAGATCCAGAAACCGTTCTCCAAATCACCAGCAAAAAAAAAAAAAAAAATGCTTGCACTGCCCAAATATGTCTTCAGACTTTTGTAACATAAAAAAAGTTTGAGATGGATCTGAAGCATAAAATGTTGTTGGATTCCAAGGAAGGAAGGTGTAAGTAACAGAGTCCAAGGGTTCATGACTAGCAGGCTCTGTGTGCAGAGAGGATTCATACCTCCCCTGCATCTTAGGTCTCTTCCCATTGGCCATGGCTTTGGAAAGTCTCCTTAAGCAAGCCACTCCTACCTGCTGCAAACACAGACATTCCTTATCTCCATGTCTGCCATTCCCCTGGACACACTGTTTTACCTGCACATTTTCTCCCTAGGTGCACGACAGAGTGATCCTGGTAAAGGAGGAGCTGCACCTCATTATTGATGTGCTGGAGAACATTAGGGATCCCAGTCTGTCTGAGCTGCTCGGGAGGCCATTAGAAATTCTGAAACAAATCAGAGAGGACTTGAAGAGCTGCGTGAGTGTTGGATTGCAAATGTCTTTTGCCACAGTGGGGCTGGGAGTTGTCTATTGAACTCCCAACAGCACTAATTTCTTAAGTGGATCCAGGATCTAGTAATCCTTGTGCCACTAATTGTGGACTTTGGTTTGCACTCCTCTGTATAACAATGAAAGTATCTGGATTACGTAGCTGCTGTGTGCCTTGCTCATATAAATAATCTAATTAGCTAATTAACTTGATTAACTAATTAGGGACAGATGATGCCCGACTGCTCTGCTACTGTGCAAGTGGGTACGTCCTCATGTTTGGCTCCTGGGGTGTAGTTTGGTATCACTGCAGACACTGTATCTGTAGCATAGCTCCTGTTGTTTCCATGCACCCCCCAGAACATCGCAGTGAGGTACGGAGGAGCCGGGAGGAGGCAGACCCATGGCTGGCTGCATACACTGGGGGAGTATGCTGCACTCCTGCTCAGCTCTGGGGCATGTTCTGTTTCTATTAAGTGGAGTTCCTCCCAGAGCTCTTCTGGGCAGTACAAGGCATTCCTCCCCCTACAGAGAGCTATTCCCACAGATCTCAGTAAAGCCCTTAGTTAATGCTTCAAGCACTTCTGAAGTTGAAAAATACCATACAAATGCTTGGTATTATTAATAGAACACAGCAGGTTAACATGGAATCCACATGTCTAAAGAACGAGATAAACTCAATCAAACCAATTTGTGCCTCAGGTCTTGTACCAAGAGGAAGGAGGCTCAGCCACTGTTCCTGAAATCTCTACTCATGTGCTCTACTCTGCTTCATGTATTGATTTTCTTTTCAGACCAGACATCAGCCTGACAACCATCAACGCTCCGGGAGGCTGACTAGCTGGCTCCAAAAATTCCACGCAGCCAAGAAGATGGTGAGTACATTTGGCAAACACACATGACGAACTTTCATCACATGTTAGTGGGAACAAATCTATACAGAATCATCAGCTCCATTCCCTTCCCATGGGGCCACAGCAGGATGGTGCCCTGTATATTGTCCCAGGCCTTCTGCAGTCTAGATGTCTTGAGGCTGAATTAGTTCAGAAAGCTGGTAAATCTCTCATATCAGAAAGGGTCATTACATCTGCTGCAGACTATAACAGACCTGGCATCCAGAAAACAGCCATTACCTTGTGGCCTAGTTTGGGTCCTTCCATAGGATGCAAATAGCAGAGTTTCACGTGGTGTCTGATCCTCCATTGCTTTGCACCTTATACTTGATGCAAAGTATTTATATTTGTGAAAAATGCTGCTGAATCTGAAATTTGCCCTCCCTCACACTGTTGGTAGAGCTTTACACCAACTTGCTATTTGCTTTGAAGAGGTGTAGATGCTGGGCTGAGAAATGGGAAAAGAGGCTCAGAGATAATTCGTTCATACAGATCTGCCAATCCTAGGCCTTCCTAGGAATCAGATATAGCCAAAGATAATACCCTTCAAATTTGCTATTACCCCAGATCAACCTCACTGGTTAATGTAATAGACTACAGCACATGTTGTTATATACTTAGAATTACAGCACATTAGAGCACCATGTAAATGAGTATTTCCTTAGGTTAGAGTGTTTGTAAGGTCTTGTCTACACAGAGACATCCAGGAAAATTAATCTGAATTAACTAGAGATGTGAGTTTGAAGTGGATTAGTTAAACTGCACTAAATCTCTATATGGATGCTGTTATTCAGAGTTAAAGTTATTTCTGGAAGTGAAGTGAAGTGACCAAATTAAGACCACTTTAATTTTGAATGAGGATGTTTACACGGGGATTTAATGCCATTTAACTAACTCATTTCAAATTCACACAGTTAATTCAGAATATCTTTCTTAGATGTCCCTGTAGACACTGCTCTGTTCACCCTTTTTCTGCATGCTCTGTGATCCCTATTTATTTGCACCTCCCACCTCCATCAGGCCCATGGTAGCTTTCACTGGCCCATTGCTAACCAGCCATTCTCTGTTACAAATGCGTTCACTCCCTCTCTCCTATCCCAGGAAACTCCAGGGTGCCTGGAAGCATCTGTGGTCCTCAATCTCTTCCGACTGCTGAATGAAGACTTGAAGTGTGCAGCCTACATGGAGTCCTGCACCTAAACACCAGGTCTTTACACCGTCTCACCTCATGCATCTAATCAGACACTGCAGAGCCCAGCAAATGGGAACCCTGAATCCTTCCTACAGGACACTGTATTTTAACCACCTTGGCTCTTTCCACCTTGGTATTTTACCATGGATACCCTCACCCATGATCTCTGAACAAAAGATTCAACAGACCTCTCCGACTCCAGTTGCCAGTAACTGATTGGTTCCAGGCCAATTCCTTAACTGCAGCTAAAGTCTAGGGCCTGTGCCCCCTGAGATCAATGGGAGATTTATTTCAGGGTGATTAAAATTTGGCTCTGGGGGATAATATTATTTATTGTTTTGGTTTATTGCTACACAAAACTATTTGCCAATAGTATGTTAAGTGTTGCCGTTATTTATATTAATTTAAAGAACTAGTTTTTTCACCCTGTTTCTTTGATTTACAGACTAGGGAGTATTTCATTAGTGTCTTAGAAAGATGCTGGAAAACACAGTAATTTTGATGCATGGAAGGTGTTGCTGTATTAGACAGATTCTGAGAATCTATTTTTGTTTCACTGGCTGACATCATGTTAAGCCATCTGATGCCATCCTTATTTAAACAAATCTGATTTTTATTTAAGTTATTTATTGTATCTATCATGTATTTATGTGCATATTTATCAAATGGACTGTTTTTATAATATTTAATGTAAAACTGGAAGATGTAAAATAAAAAGTGAAATGATACAAATTGACAGTTGGCCCTCTGCTTGCTGACTGCAGTATGTTCTCATCTCATCACCTCCAAAAATAGAAACCAGCAAAAGTGATTAGAGGCAGGGAAGTACTTCCAGATAAGGAGAAATTGGGGACATTAATACTGCTTAGATTAGCTGGATGGTGAGAGGGGACATAACAAAGATACTTAAAATAATGAAAAGTATAAAGTTATAGGTATGTTCCCACTATAGCACTTTTTATATGCATTTTGCATCACTTTGCATGTGTGTAAATGACACTACATTGTTCAGGAAAGCAGAGGATCAAGCCTGGACTCTCTAAATGTTGGTGAAGTATCATCGTCTTCCCCATGAGGATGAAATTCTGGAATTAAAAGCAAAAAATATTTTGGCTCTGAAGGACATATTCCCAGTTTGATTTAAAGTGACAGTATTGTCAACCCCACAAATTCAAAAATCATTAGTCAGGTCCCCCCCAAATCACAAGATTGCCTTTAAAATCATGAGATTTTTTTTTTTTTTTAAATAATACATGATGGGTTCTTTTGTAATTGTCTGCTGGTTATTGAGACTTTTGGGAGTCAGGTTTATTAGCCCTTTTCCTCAATCATAAGGCCTAGAAATATATATTTTTTATTTTAAATCAAAGCTGAGAGTCACACATAATCACTTGATCTAGGAGCTGGGGCTTTAAGAATAACACCAAATATCACAAGATTCAGAAAAACTCACAAGGTCTGGCAGCACTGCAAGATAACCTGCCTTTTACCAGGATAGTCCCATGTCTCAAGGGGCTGTCCAGCAAATTTGGAATTTGAGAACAAGACACCTAAGGGTCCTATTTTATGCTTAGTACAGCCCCTCATATCACCACTTCTGGAGGGAGCCGAGCTGTGGGATGTCAAATGCAGGAGCTCCAGGCTTGGCAACACATCAGGACAGGCAGGTGGTGGTGGTAGTGCCTGGTGATTGGTACCGGCATCACCCAGGCCAGGAGGAATAAAACCCAGTTGGCGACAGCAGCCCAGGAGACAAAGGAGGTAGGTGCAGAGAATGGCCTTCCCATGGGGGTGGGTGAGAAGGGAAAGGAGAGGCCCTGGTCCCCTGAGCTCTTAGCTGAACGTTTACAGACCAGCAGGAAACAGATGGGGAGACTTCACATAAGGGATTGGTTGATGCAGGTTTCCTCAGGGGTGATCAGTGGCAACCAGTATCAGAAGGGTAGCCGTGTTAATTTGGATCTGTAAAAAGTGACAAAGAGTCCTGTGGCACCTTGTAGACTAACAGATGTATTGGAGCATGAGCTTTTGTGAGTGAATACCCACTTCATCGGATATAACCAGGTGAATGATCTGTGAGAGTTGGGGGAGGAGGGCAGGGTGTGTGAGGCCCTGGGGGGCAGTGGGGGTTGAAGGAAGGAAGGAAGGAAGGGGGGTCACAGAGACCGGACGTGTGGGGCCCTAGGTGTGAGGGTTGGAGGTGAGAGTCTAACTGTGGCAGGGGGCGTGGGGAAGCATGAGGGTTGAAGGCAAGAGTATTACGAAGAAAGGGTGTGGGGCCCTGGGGGGTTGGAGATGAGGGTGTCACAGAGGCAGCGGGTGTGAGCCCTGAGGGGAGTGTGCAGGTTGGAGGCGGGGGGTTCACAGGTGCAAAGTATGGGTGGGGCCCTGGGGGTGTTGGAGGCAGGGGGGTGTCACAGAGGCTGGAGGAGTGGGACCCCGTGGGCAGTGTGGGGGTTGGAGGTAAGGGGTGTCACAGAGGCTGGGGGAGTGGGGCCCTGGGGGCAGTGTGGGGGTTGGAGGTGTGGGTGTCACAGAGGCTGGGGAGTGGGGCCCTGGGGGGCAGTGTGGGGGTTGGAGGTGTGGGTGTCACAGAGGCTGGGGGAGTGGGGCCCTGGGGGCAGTGTGGGTGTCAGATGCGAGGGTGTCACAGAGGCTGGGGGAGTGGGGCCCTGGGGGCAGTGTGGGGGTTGGAGGTGTGGGTGTCACAGAGGCTGGGGGAGTGGGGCCCTGGGGGCAGTGTGGGGGTTGGAGGTGTGGGTGTCACAGAGGCTGGGGGAGTGGGGCCCTGGGGGCAGTGTGGGGGTTGGAGGTGTGGGTGTCACAGAGGCTAGGGGAGTGGGGCCCTGGGGGTAGTGTGGGGGTTGGAGGTGTGGGTGTCACAGAGGCTGGGGGAGTGGGGCTCTGGGGGCAGTGTGGGGGTTGGAGGTGTGGGTGTCACAGAGGCTGGGGGAGTGGGGCCCTGGGGGCAGTGTGGGGGTTGGAGGTGTGGGTGTCACAGAGGCTGGGGGAGTGGGGCTCTGGGGGCAGTGTGGGGGTTGGAGGTGTGGGTGTCACAGAGGCTGGGGGAGTGGGGCTCTGGGGGTAGTGTGGGGGTTGGAGGTGTGGGTGTCACAGAGGCTGGGGAGTGGGGCCCTGGGGGCAGTGTGGGGGTTGGAGGTGTGGGTGTCACAGAGGCTGGGGGAGTGGGGCCCTGGGGGTAGTGTGGGGGTTGGAGGTGTGGGTGTCACAGAGGCTGGGGGTGTGGGGCCCTGGGGGGCAGTGTGGGGGTTTGAGGTGTGGGTGTCACAGAGGCTGGGGGAGTGGGGCCCTGGGGGCAGTGTGGGGGTTGGAGGTGTGGGTGTCACAGAGGCTGGGGGAGTGGGGCCCTGGGGGCAGTGTGGGGGTTGGAGGTGTGGGTGTCACAGAGGCTGGGGGAGTGGGGCTCTGGGGGCAGTGTGGGGGTTGGAGGTGTGGGTGTCACAGAGGCTGGGGAGTGGGGCTCTGGGGGCAGTGTGGGGGTTGGAGGTGTGGGTGTCACAGAGGCAGAGGTGTGGGGACCTGGGGGCAGTGTGGGGGTTGGAGGTGTGGGTGTCACAGAGGCTGGGGGAGTGGGGCCCTGGGGGTAGTGTGGGGGTTGGAGGTGTGGGTGTCACAGAGGCTGGGGGAGTGGGGCTCTGGGGGCAGTGTGGGGGTTGGAGGTAAGGGGTGTCACAGAGGCTGGAGGAGTGAGGCCCTGGGGGCAGTGTGGGGGTTGGAGGTGTGGGTGTCACAGAGGCTGGGGGAGTGGGGCCCTGGGGGCAGTGTGGGGGTTGGAGGTGTGGGTGTCACAGAGGCTGGGGGAGTGGGGCCCTGGGCGCAGTGTGGGTGTCAGATGCGAGGGTGTCACAGAGGCTGGGGGTGTGGGGCCCTGGGGGCAGTGTGGGGGTTGGAGGTGTGGGTGTCACAGAGGCTGGGGGAGTGGGGCTCTGGGGGCAGTGTGGGGGTTGGAGGTGTGGGTGTCACAGAGGCTGGGGGAGTGGGGCCCTGGGGGTAGTGTGGGGGTTGGAGGTGTGGGTGTCACAGAGGCTGGGGGAGTGGGGCTCTGGGGGCAGTGTGGGGGTTGGAGGTGTGGGTGTCACAGAGGCTGGGGGAGTGGGGCCCCGGGGGCAGTGTGGGGGTTGGAGGTGTGGGTGTCACAGAGGCTGGGGGAGTGGGGCCCCGGGGGCAGTGTGGGGGTTGGAGGTGTGGGTGTCACAGAGGCTGGGGGAGTGGGGCTCTGGGGGCAGTGTGGGGGTTGGAGGTGTGGGTGTCACAGAGGCTGGGGGTGTGGGGCTCTGGGGGCAGTGTGGGTGTCAGATGCGAGGGTGTCACAGAGGCTGGGGGTGTGGGGCCCTGTGGGCAGTGTGGGGGTTGGAGGTGTGAGTGTCACAGAGGCTGGGGGAGTGGGGCCCTGGGGGCAGTGTGGGGGTTGGAGGTGTGGGTGTCACAGAGGCTGGGGGAGTGGGGCCCTGTGGGCAGAGTGGGGGTTGGAGGTGTGGGTGTCACAGAGGCTGGGGGAGTGGGGCCCTGGGGGCAGTGTGGGGGTTGGAGGTGTGGGTGTCACAGAGGCTGGGGGAGTGGGGCCCTGGGGGGTAGTGTGGGGGTTGGAGGTGTGGGTGTCACAGAGCCTGGGGGAGTGGGGCCCTGGGGGCAGTGTGGGGGTTGGAGGTGTGGGTGTCACAGAGGCTGGGGGAGTGGGGCTCTGGGGGCAGTGTGGGGGTTGGAGGTGTGAGTGTCACAGAGGCTGGGGGTGTGGGGCCCTGGGGGCAGTGTGGGGGTTGGAGGTAAGGGGTGTCACAGAGGCTGGGGGAGTGGGGCTCTGGGGGCAGTGTGGGGGTTGGAGGTGTGGGTGTCACAGAGGCTGGGGGTGTGGGGCCCTGTGGGCAGTGTGGGGGTTGGAGGTGTGAGTGTCACAGAGGCTGGGGGAGTGGGGCCCTGGGGGCAGTGTGGGGGTTGGAGGTGTGGGTGTCACAGAGGCTGGGGGAGTGGGGCCCTGTGGGCAGAGTGGGGGTTGGAGGTGTGGGTGTCACAGAGGCTGGGGGAGTGGGGCTCTGGGGGCAGTGTGGGGGTTGGAGGTGTGGGTGTCACAGAGGCTGGGGGAGTGGGGCCCTGGGGGCAGTGTGGGGGTTGGAGGTGTGGGTGTCACAGAGGCTGGGGGAGTGGGGCTCTGGGGGCAGTGTGGGGGTTGGAGGTGTGGGTGTCACAGAGGCTGGGGGAGTGGGGCCCTGGGGGTAGTGTGGGGGTTGGAGGTGTGGGTGTCACAGAGGCTGGGGGTGTGGGGCCCTGGGGGGCAGTGTGGGGGTTGGAGGTAAGGGGTGTCACAGAGGCTGGAGGAGTGAGGCCCTGGGGGCAGTGTGGGGGTTGGAGGTGTGGGTGTCACAGAGGCTGGGGGAGTGGGGCTCTGGGGGCAGTGTGGGGGTTGGAGGTGTGGGTGTCACAGAGGCTGGGGGTGTGGGGCCCTGGGGGCAGTGTGGGGGTTGGAGGTGTGGGTGTCACAGAGGCTGGGGGAGTGGGGCCCTGGGGGCAGTGTGGGTGTCAGATGCGAGGGTGTCACAGAGGCTGGGGGAGTGGGGCCCTGGGGGTAGTGTGGGGGTTGGAGGTGTGGGTGTCACAGAGGCTGGGGGAGTGGGGCTCTGGGGGCAGTGTGGGGGTTGGAGGTGTGGGTGTCACAGAGGCTGGGGGAGTGGGGCCCTGGGGGTAGTGTGGGGGTTGGAGGTGTGGGTGTCACAGAGGCTGGGGGAGTGGGGCTCTGGGGGCAGTGTGGGGGTTGGAGGTGTGGGTGTCACAGAGGCTGGGGGAGTGGGGCCCTGGGGGGCAGTGTGGGGGTTGGAGGTGTGGGTGTCACAGAGGCTGGGGGAGTGGGGCTCTGGGGGCAGTGTGGGGGTTGGAGGTGTGGGTGTCACAGAGGCAGAGGTGTGGGGACCTGGGGGCAGTGTGGGGGTTGGAGGTATGGGTGTCACAGAGGCTGGGGGAGTGGGGCCCTGGGGGTAGTGTGGGGGTTGGAGGTGTGGGTGTCACAGAGGCTGGGGGTGTGGGGCACTGGGGGCAGTGTGGGGGTTGGAGGTAAGGGGTGTCACAGAGGCTGGAGGAGTGAGGCCCTGGGGGCAGTGTGGGGGTTGGAGGTGTGGGTGTCACAGAGGCTGGGGGAGTGGGGCTCTGGGGGCAGTGTGGGGGTTGGAGGTGTGGGTGTCACAGAGGCTGGGGGAGTGGGCCCTGGGGGCAGTGTGGGGGTTGGAGGTGTGGGTGTCACAGAGGCTGGGGGAGTGGGGCCCTGGGGGCAGTGTGGGTGTCAGATGCGAGGGTGTCACAGAGGCTGGGGGAGTGGGGCCCTGGGGGTAGTGTGGGGGTTGGAGGTGTGGGTGTCACAGAGGCTGGGGGAGTGGGGCTCTGGGGGCAGTGTGGGGGTTGGAGGTGTGGGTGTCACAGAGGCTGGGGGAGTGGGGCCCTGGGGGTAGTGTGGGGGTTGGAGGTGTGGGTGTCACAGAGGCTGGGGGAGTGGGGCCCTGGGGGCAGTGTGGGGGTTGGAGGTAAGGGGTGTCACAGAGGCTGGGGGAGTGGGGCCCTGGGGGGCAGTGTGGGGGTTGGAGGTGTGGGTGTCACAGAGGCTGGGGGAGTGGGGCTCTGGGGGCAGTGTGGGGGTTGGAGGTGTGGGTGTCACAGAGGCTGGGGGAGTGGGGCCCTGGGGGCAGTGTGGGTGTCAGATGCGAGGGTGTCACAGAGGCTGGGGGAGTGAGGCCCTGGGGACAGTGTGGGGGTTGGAGGTGTGGGTGTCACAGAGGCTGGGGGAGTGGGGCTCTGGGGGCAGTGTGGGGGTTGGAGGTGTGGGTGTCACAGAGGCTGGGGGAGTGGGGCTCTGGGGGCAGTGTGGGTGTCAGATGCGAGGGTGTCACAGAGGCTGGGGGAGTGAGGCCCTGGGGGCAGTGTGGGGGTTGGAGGTGTGGGTGTCACAGAGGCTGGGGGTGTGGGGCCCTGGGGGGCAGTGTGGGGGTTGGAGGTGTGGGTGTCACAGAGTCTGGGGGAGTGGGGCTCTGGGGGCAGTGTGGGTGTCAGATGCGAGGGTGTCACAGAGGCTGGGGGAGTGGGGCCCTGGGGGCAGTGTGGGGGGTTGGAGGTGTGGGTGTCACAGAGGCTGGGGGAGTGGGGCTCTGGGGGCATTGTGGGGGTTGGAAGTGTGGGTGTCAGAGAGGCAGAGGTGTGGGGACCTGGGGGCAGTGTGGGGGTTGGAGGTGTGGGTGTCACAGAGGCTGGGGGCATGGGGCTCTGGGGGCAGTGTGGGTGTCAGATGCGAGGGTGTCACAGAGGCTGGGGGAGTGAGGCCCTGGGGGCAGTGTGGGGGTTGGAGGTGTGGGTGTCACAGAGGCTGGGGGTGTGGGGCCCTGGGGGGCAGTGTGGGGGTTGGAGGTGTGGGTGTCACAGAGGCTGGGGGTGTGGGGCCCTGGGGGGCAGTGTGGGGGTTGGAGGTGTGGGTGTCACAGAGGCTGGGGGAGTGGGGCCCTGGGGGCAGTGTGGGGGTTGGAGGTGTGGGTGTCACAGAGGCTGGGGGTGTGGGGCCCTGGGGGGCAGTGTGGGGGTTGGAGGTGTGGGTGTCACAGAGGCTGGGGGAGTGGGGCCCTGGGGGGCAGTGTGGGGGTTGGAGGTGTGGGTGTCACAGAGGCTGGGGGAGTGGGGCCCTGGGGGCAGTGTGGGGGTTGGAGGTGTGGGTGTCACAGAGGCTGGGGGTGTGGGGCCCTGGGGGCAGTGTGGGGGTTGGAGGTGTGGGTGTCACAGAGGCTGGGGGAGTGGGGCCCCAGGGGCAGTGTGGGGGATGGAGGTGTGGGTGTCACAGAGGCAGAGGTGTGGGGCCCTGGGGGCAGTGTGGGGGTTGGAGGTGTGGGTGTCACAGAGGCTGGGGGAGTGGGGCCCCAGGGGCAGTGTGGGGGTTGGAGGTGTGGGTGTCACAGAGGCTGGGGGAGTGGGGCTCTGGGGGCAGTGTGGGGGTTGGAGGTGTGGGTGTCACAGACGCTTGGGGAGTGGGGCCCCAGGGGCAGTGTGGGGGTTGGAGGTGTGGTTGTCACAGAGGCTGGGGGAGTGGGGCCCTGGGGGCAGTGTGGGGGTTGGAGGTGTGGTTGTCACAGAGGCTGGGGGAGTGGGGCCCTGGGGGGCAGTGTGGGGGTTGGAGGTGTGGGTGTCACAGAGGCAGAGGTGTGGGGACCTGGGGGCAGTGTGGGGGATGGAGCCGTGGGGGACACAGAGGCGGGTTCTGGAGCCTGGTGGGGAGTTGAAAATGGTGGCCATCTTGGCTTATGAGAAGCTAAGTTGAGGGGGTGGGAGGGGGGCTCAGGACATTATTCGGGAGCAGGAAGAGGGGTGAAGTCTGGCTCGGGGGAAGGGAGCTGGGCGTGAGGCAGGGGACTCCTGAGTGCAGTGGAGGAAGCTGCTGCATCAAGTGCTAAGGATTTGGGAGAGGAACGCCGCCCTCCTCCTCTCTCTGCCCCCCGCCCCATGAAACACGCGTATCCTCCTGCTGGGATGAAGCCACATCAGCCTAGACGGGCTGAGAGCGTGGTCCTTGGAGCTGACTGGGCCTTTCCAAAGGGGCTCTGGCCCCAGCACAACCCACCAGCTCCTTGCCACAATTTAGCTCCATCCTCTGGGGGCAGGGAGCCCGCCTCCACTCCATTGGCCACAGGTTCATTGCACTCACAGGGGGGTGGCTTACATTACTTCCCTTCTGCTATAACAGAGGTGGGCAAACTACGGCCCATGGGCCACATCTGGCCTGCAGGACTGTTCTGCCCGGCCCCTGAGCTCCTGGCTGAGGAGGCTAGCCCCCAGTCCCCCCTCCCCTGCAGGCACGCTGGGTGGCGGGGCTGCGCACTCATACCAGGCAGCTCAGCAGCATGGCTGGCTCTGGGAGGCGCAGCTCCAGACAAGCTGCTCTGAGTGGCATGGTAAGAGGGCTGGGGGTCTGGATATGGGGCAGGGGGTCCTGAGGGGTAGTCAGGGGACAGGGAGCGCAGGGGTTGGATGGGTGGAGGGGTCTGAGGGGAGCAGTCAGGGAAGGGAAAGTAGGAGGGGTCAGATAGGGGGTGGGGACCAGGCTGTTTGGGGAGGCACAGCCTTCCCTACCCGGTCCTTCATACAGTTTCGCACACTGATGTGGCCCTTGGGCCAAAAAGTTTGCCCACCCCTGTGCTATAATAATTTATGCTGAGCCTTATCCTATACCATTCATTCTAGGGCGACAGTACTACTATGCATATGGTAAAGGGACCACTATTAGGAGAATTATGGAACTGGGTCATTGGTTGGTAGCTCACAAGCCTGTCCCCAGGTTGAAGGAAATCAAAAGCATCTGAACATATTCCTTGCCTGTAGCCATGGTGCATTGGTTGCTTTGGAGCTGAGCTGCAGGTAAGTGTTGAGCTGAGCATCACATGCCATCAGTAGGAAAGGAAGGGAGCTGGTGAGGGATGTGTGTGCTCCATGTTACCTCTGGGGTCCTGTTTGCTCTGACCAGCAATATTGAGCTGGCTCTCCTGTGAGGTTAAACAGAAGAATGCTCCTTGTGGGGCTGGCTGCGTGCAGTTCTTCTGTTTGTGTAGAGGTCTATGGAGTGAACACCCCATCCAGAGTGTTCTGCAGCTAATGTTTACAAATGTGATTTCTTCTCTTAACAATTAGAGCTGAGTGAGTAATTCACAGCCAGGGAATTTTGCCTCTATTTCTGTTTGCAAAATTCCTGCAAACCAATAACAAACACACTTGAGAATATTGCTTAGGAAAACATTCAACATCTTTTTGTTTACCCTATGGCTTGTTAGTCAACAAAACATTACATTTGAGCCATGAGACCTAAAACTGAGTGGCTTCATAATAATATCTAGCTGTTATATAGTGTTTTTCACCAGTAAAGCTTAGCATGCTTTACAAAGGACAATAGTATCATTATCCACATTTTACAGCTGGGGAAACTGAGGCACAGAGCAGCAAAGTGACTTGCCTAAGATCACCCAGGAGGCCATAAGTCATGTGATATGATAGCACTTCTATCCTTGTGTAGATGAGCATAAGTTATGAAACCAGATGTCAGAGAATCATAGAATATCAGGGTTAAAAGGGACCTCAGGAGGTCATCTAGTCCAACCCCCTGCTCAAAGCAGGACCAATTCCCAACTAAATCATCCCAGCCAGGGCTTTCTCAAGCCTGACCTTAAAAGCCTCTGAGGAAGGAGATTCCACCACCTCCCTAGGTAACGCATTCAAGTGCTTCACTACCTCCTAGTGAAAAAGCTTTTCCTAATATCCAACCTAAATCTGCCCCACTGCAACTTGAGACTATTACTCCTTGTTCTGTCATCTGGTACCACTGCGAATAGTCTAGATCCATCCTCTTTGGAACCCCCTTTCAGGTAGCTGAAAGCAGCTATCAAATCTCCCCTCATTCTTCTCTTCTGCAGACTAAACAGTCCCAGTTCCCTCAGCCTCTCCTCATAAGTCATGTGCTCCAGCCCCCTAATCATTTTTCTTGCCCTCCGCTGGACTCTTTCCAATTTCTCCACATCCTGCTTGTACTGTGGGGCTCAAAACTGGACACAGTACTCCAGATGAGGCCTCACCAATGTCAGATGGAGGGGAATGATCACATCCCTTGATCTGCTGGCAATGCCCCTATTTATACAGCCCAAAATGCCATTAGCCTTCTTGGCAACAAGGACGCACTGTTGACTCACATTCAGTTTTTCGTCCACTGTAACCCCTATGTCCTTTTCTGCAGACACTCTCAGAAAGTAAATTTACTGTTCACTCATTACAAAAACCTGCAAATGTGTATGCTTAACATTTGCATTCTCTGATCATTTATGCTGTTAATTCTCAATTACACCAGTGTTTGTGGAAAGCAAACACAACAGGAGTATGAACACAGCCAGTGTAAATGTGTTTAAAATTCAAACAAATTTTAATGGAAATTGTTTTGCAGTATTTTTCCAAGCCTAGTAACAAGTTACTTACTAAGCTGGCTTGTCTTTTTATTTCAAATGAGCCCTGTTGAATTGGCCCTATACACCCATGAAGATCCAAACTTGTCTTTGCATGCACTTGCTTGGGATTGCTGCCGGTTACAATCTGATCTCAGTTAAAGTAAGAAAATAGGAAAGCTATAGTATTTCTCATTTTAACATCTCTACTGAAGGATATTCAGCCACTGGCACTACAGGGGTAGGATTTGAATGCTCTACTTTTGACATCCTAGGCTTGGATATTATTGCCACACCAGGAAGCCACCTCATAAACTCAAAGAATCTGTATTACTTTACAAAAACAACAAGGAGTCCGGTGGCACCTTAAAGACTGACAGATTTATTGGGCATAAGCTTTCGTGGGTAAAACGCCCACTTCTTCAGATGCACTGAATTGTGGACACTGGTATTATTATTTATACCTTGTATTACCGTTCACATCTGCTGATGGAGTTGGGTATTATCGAAGTTCTCTTTTGTTATATTGAGTGAGTAGATCTCATGGGGGAATATTCACTTAAGGCTGCATTCTCAGTGGATGTGGTAAAGATACTCTCCATTATTACAGCTCAGTGAACTCACCCTGAGACAGTGGAAGCAGCAGTATCTGAGATTCCCATACTTCTTCTATACTGTGATAACACAGGAACTGGGCTGGATGCTGATAACCAAAATCAGGATCTGTCCCACCATGATCATTGCAGTCAATTAAGGGCTTTCATTGTTTTACTCTGGCAGTCATTTCTTCTAGTAATGACAGGAACAGGTATGTTAGCCCCAGGCTAACCAAATCCCTAGGACCCTGGTAACCAAATGGCAGTTGCTCCAGGTTAATCAAGACACCTGGGGCCAATTAAGAGCTTTCTAGAAGGCAGTGGAGATAGCTACATTGATTGGGCCACCAGAAGCCAATCAAGGGCTGGCTGGAACTAGTTAAAAACCTCCCAGTTAGTCAGTGAGATTTATGTGTGATTTGCTGGGAGCAAGAGGTGCAAGGAGCTGAGAATGAGATATGTATTGCTGGAGGATTGAGGAGTACAAGCATTATCAGACATCAGGAGGAAGGTCCTGTGGTGAGGATAAAGAAGGTGTTTGGAGGAGGCTATGAGGAAGTAGCCCAGGGAGTTGTAGTTGTCATGCAGCTGTTACAGGCGGCGCTATAGACAGTTGCAATCCACAGGGCCCTGGGCTGGAACCCAGAGTAGAGGGTGGGCCTGGGTTCCCCTCCCACTCCCCAACCTTCCCACCTCCTGATCCAACACAGGAGGAGTTGACCCAGACTGTGGGTTCCACCAGAGGGGAAGTTCACTGAGGTGAGCAAATCCGCCAGTAAGCGCAGGACCCACCAAGGTAGAGGAGGAACTTTGTCACACTATGTAAGCATGTCAGTAGCTTACCCCCCACCCCTGACCCATGATGCCTGTTCCAAAGCTGCCTCTTTCTTGACCATATCTCTTACACCAAGGGCCAAAATGGGTAAGAGGGAGGCACAGAGCCACTACTGCATCTGCGTCCCCTCCAAAGCTACTAGGGAAATTCCAGGTTAGCAGTTATGACAGCTTTGCACCAAGCTTTGTGCTTCCAAAGTAGGTAAAGCAGCTTGAATGAAACTGAGAATCAGCTCCCAGAGCAAAATATCAGTGTTGGTTGGCACAGAGCTGATGTAAGCCCATGGTGAGTGTGTGATACACGTCCCTGATCCAGAGGACATGAGTCTGTTACAGCTGCAGCTAAAGACGCATGCCTTTTTAGCTCAAACTGTAACAGCTCATGCTTTTGTCTCTGGGGGACTTGGTTCAGTCCTGGGTGTGGTGGACAAGATGGCAGCTATTGCATTAGCACACAGTGTTTTTTCCCCCTCTGTTGGCAAAGCCAACCCAACATTTAATCTTATGATTTTTAAGCCAGTCTGGTGATTTTCCAAGGCTTGACTCATAATTTTTAAACACCTTACCAGTATCCCTTTTAAAGGGAAACTGGTAATGTGTGTAAAGCACAACTCCAGAATCAGTTCCACCCATTCCATTGGCTAAGGCTGCATTACAGGTATGTTAAAGCCAAAAATACGCATGTGTCACATAGTATTAATCTAGCCCTTCTAGTCAGCCATAGCAATTATCCATTCCAGATTTGTTTCATGTAAGGTAAAATATGTCTAGTGGCTGAAATAAGAGTATCCATAGCCCAGCTCCTCAAAGATATCTGGGTGCCTAACTCCCAGTGGCATTTGGAACCTGAATACCTTTAAGGACCTGGGCCCACGTAATTAAATTAAACTGGGTCAGATCCACTGGTACTTTCTAGCTGCTTGGGTCCACTCCAGTGACTCAAAGCAGCCATGAACTCTGCTACTTACCCAGACAGTTTAACTGGGGTTACTGGTGCCTTGTGCTGTGTGAGCAGCTGGTGCATACTAGTTAATCTGCCTCACTCTTTTCTCACAGAATTACTGTATCTTCAGAATGAAGCTTAACATGATTATTACTATATGGATTTGCTAATAGAATTTTCCCTTTTTGGGACACAATATTGCCATAGGCCCTTGCCAATATTTTAGCTCAGAATTAACCACTCCATAACAATCTGAGTTACAACAGCGTTTATAATAATCACATGTATCGCTGTGCCAAACAGTTACTCTTCATATTAGCTAGTGTATTAAGTATTTAATGAAATTGGGACACAAGGAGACTAATAGCTCATTCTATGTTATAAATCAATAGCTAGGGCACATGCTGTTAACATTTCACTTCTTTTAATTAAATAGAATATTTGGAGGCTACGCTAGATTTGAATTAACTCAGTTGTAATTTAAGTTTACTGCTGTTAAAGCAAATTTTAATCAGAAAAATGACTATTTTTGAGGAAAATCACTGATAATATGGATGTTTTTTATTATAAATCATCTCCAGTTTTGTACAAGTAGTTACTAGCAGCGGGAGGTCTAATTCCTTGATTGTGCCTGTGAATCAGACAATGAGAAACCTGAGGGCTGGCATTTATACGTGCCCCATTTCAGTGCCAGTGATGCCCAGCTGATCTTTGAATGTGCTCACAAACACCAGGGATAAAAGCACCTAAAGGACCAAGCAGCCTAAGTCCAATTTCCTTTCAGGGGAATGTAGACCCCAAAAGCCCATATCCTGAAAGGTGTGTGGACACGTAACCCCCACTGATTTCCATCTGGGTCTTAAGACATTTTTGAAAATGGGGCACAGACTCCAAAATCACATAAGCCCTTTTGAATGCAAAATCCTTCACCTAAAATAAACACACAAACAAAATACCCAACAAATAAGAGTGACCTCTTTATGTACAAAACACATTAATGTGGGCTTGGAAAATCTGTTCAAATAATGAATTATATCTACAGTATCTAGTTTTCCTTAGAGTGAAACTTGTATAAGAGATAACTCTCCTTGTTCTCTGGAGGTCTCTTTCATGAGCTGTATGTTCAGAGATACCACCTTCAATTCCAGAAATTAAGGTGAGGAAGTTGCTTGCAGTTGTTTTGAGAACAGTGAAAAGTGAGTGTACTGACTCCCAAAAAGATGCTTACAAATGTACTCTGTTGTTTTGCAGACCATGTACCCTTTCCCCTGGCATATTCCCTAAGTACCCAGTGTTCTCCAGAAGACTTCATTACTGGAAATGGTAAAGTGTTATTCCATCAGCATCTTCAGGGCATTTCTGAATGTGCTTTCATCAAAGACAATACATGTGAGAATCACAAATCTGCATAGCAGGGCCCAGTGACTTTGTAGGAGGAAAAAGTGACTAAATACTTGTCTGTGAAACTTTCATTCCTTATTACCCTATCACATGGGGCTTGGCCCCTCTAGGGGAGATGGTCTCCACCTGTGACTAATTACCTGCCTCACTGGTAAGGCTGAGGGTCAGAAGAGCACCTGGTCCTTGAAAGGACCAGCAAGAACTGCAGATTAGTTGACTGCAGGAGCAAGGGAAAGTGAGTCTGTCTGGCTCTTGTAGGAGTCCAAGGCTCAGGACAAAGGGTGAGGGGGCTGAATGAGGTGAGGGGACTGTCTCTGGGAACTGTAGCCCATGTTGGGCTGAGGATCTACTTTGTGCTGACACTTTTGACAACACTTCTGGTTAGCCAATACATTATGCCCTGAGGCAAGGGCCTGAAACCAACCCTGGGATGATATTGATGCTTTCTTGGCAAGTGGGAGCCCAGCAGCTTCCATGTGGTGGAGAATGCGGGCCAAGGATTGGGCCTTGGGTGTCTGGTGGGGCCCCCACTCCTAGTAAATGGAAAGGATGGAGAACATTCTCTGCCTGCTGATGGCTGAACAGGAATAACAGCTCCCCTCCTGCACAGTCAACAAAGAAGCAGAAGTCTCAAACACCAGCAGCAGTTCCTGAGAGTAACTTTCGCAACTGTATTTTGCCCCAAATTCTCCCAGCCAGGTGTGTACATTACATCTTACAGGAAGAAGAGTGATCCCCAGAGTGGAGGAGGCCTTGTAGGTGCTGGAAGATGGGCTGGATCTCAGCTGAGCAGGCCCCCATAGTGATTCTGTGTGAGATGGCCTCTCTCAGATCCAAATGGAGGCTTATGGAGCACTGACTGCTTTGCATTTTAGTGTGGTCCACACAGGGGCAGAGCTATGGTGGCCCAACTAAAATCCACACAGTCAACACAGGCTCTCTATGGGCCTCCCCAGGGACCTCAGAGAGGCTTTCCTGGCTACCCCTGCACCATGTGTAAAAGAACCAGCATTTGACCAAAGATAAGGGAAAATGTGTGACTCCGGGAAGTAACAGACATAATAGTGCTGTGAAAAGGACTTTGCTTTGAAACTCTGGTGTGATGTTATGTTTTGATCTTGATACAGTGAATTAACTGCAGCTTCTAGTTAATAAGAAAATTAGAAGAGAATTAGAACTCAACTGTCCTCAGAGATGTTACAGCCCGATCAACTATAATACAACAGGGACTGTGAGTTCAGAGCCTTGCTGATGAGACACTGAGTCCTAATCATGGAAATCAGCCATGGAAAGTCACTCATTTCAGCTGTTTCCTAGCAACACAGCCAACTATTAACAAATGCATGCACAAGAAGAGAAATTTGGACTTCTGCTTTTACTTTGTCTTGGCTTTACTTCCAGTGTGTTTGTAGTCAGACATGAAAGATGACTTTGATTGTTTCCATCTTCTCTTTCTGACAAGGTGAACTCCAACTCACCGAACGTTCCCCAGCTAATCTTGGTTTGGCCTGCACATGTGAGAAGATGCATTGCTATGCATGCAAATAAGGAGATCAAGGTCAGTGAAATGTACACAGAGAAATCTCATCCATTTACAGTAACTCCGCCTAGCACCTTGCATAGCTAATTATTTATGTATTCTTCCTCCTAGTTATCTGCACAACACTTTGTTCATTGTCCATCCTGCCTATCATTTTCCATCAACTTGCCCTTCTAGTTGTTGAGCAGACTGTCTCCTGATTTAGGGGCTGATCCAACTCCCACTGAAGTCAGAGGTACAATTATTATTGCTTGGCTTTGACCACCAGGTCTGGCTGCCCATGACCTGGCTCTGACAGTGGACCAGGAACACTTTGCGCTAGAGCGGTACAGACACTGAACAATGCTCAGGTCATTTATTTCCTGTCTTAAGAACAGCCAGACTGGATCAGACCAAAGGTCCATCTAGCCCAGTATCCTGTCTTCTGACTGTGGCCAATGCTAGGTGCATCAGAGAGAATGAACAGAACAGGTGATCATCAAGTGATTTGTCCCAGGTCATCCATTCCCAGCTTCTGGCAAATAGAGGCTAAGGACACTGCCTGCCCATCCTGGCTAAATGCCATTGCCGGATCTTTCCTTTATGAACTTGTCTAGTTCTTTTTTTAAACTCTATTATAGTCTTGGCCTTCACAACATCCTCTGGCAAAGAGTTCCACAGGTTGACTGTGCATTGTGTGAGAAAAATACTTCCCTTTGTTTGTTTTAAACCTGTTGGCTATTAATTTCACTTGGTGACCCCTAGTTCTTGTGTTATGAGAAGGAGTAAATAACACTTCCTTTCTACTTTCTCCACACCAATCATGATTTTATAGACCTCTATCATATCCCCCCTTAGTCATCTCTTTTCCAAGCTGAAAAGTCCCAGCCTTTTTAATTTCTCCTCAATGGAAGTTATTCCACATCCCTAATCATTTTTGTTGCCTTTTTCTGTACTTTTTCCAGTTCCAGTATATCTTTTAGAGATATGGTGACCAGATCTGCATGCAGTATTCAAGATATGGGTGTTCCATGGATTTATATAGAGGCATTATGATCGGAGTGTTAGGGGTGCCTGCATTATCCTTATCAGCTTTCTGTCTTTCTGCTGCAAAGCCCTTAGAGTCCCGTAATGGCTTTCTAGCAAACTGCTTTCCAGACTTAGCGTCAGATCCTGTTCTCCTGACGCATACAACTAGACTTCGATGTGACTTGCATAAGATGAGCAGAATTTTTCCCTTAATGGAAAGTATTAGGGTTCTATAGTGACCTTACAATGGAAGTGTTCTCCGCCCCCACTCCTTTCCTATACAGCTGCACACATCTGCCATGTGTCACCTAGTGGCTAGGGAACTGACGTAGAACGCAGGAGGTGTGGGTTAATTCCCAGCTCCGCTAGTGAGTTTCTGGGCAACCCTGGCCACATCAATTCCCGCATTAATACTTCAGTTTCCCATCTGTAACATGGCAATGATACTGACCTTTCGTATAGTGCTTTGAGATCGAAAGATGAAACTGCTAGATGAGACCTAGATACTATATTGCTGTTGCTTCTAACTCTATCATAGCCACAATAGGCAATTAACAATCCTGAATAATTAAACACACCTGAAAAGTTCTTTTAAAAACTCTTGTGAAATAATAGCTGCATCCAAATGGGTTAAAAATTTCTTTTGAACATTTCACCTCTTCAATACCATTAATACATTTCCCTTTTTTGAATAGGTAGCCTGCATAGCTGGAGTTCGGAAACAATATGGTGATGTAACTCAACCAGTTTCACTTTTGCTCCTAACCTTATCTTAGCAAGGCATGTGTCAGAGTCCTGTGTTGATATATGCAGTAGAATTTGATTCAGTGTAGTGTATGGTCTGTTAATAGTGTCTCATACAGTTTACTTTAGTGGTGTCAGAAAGCCGCTTTTCATACATCAGGAAACATCTGTCTTTTGTCAGCTACCTGAAGGGTCCCACTCACTGAACCCAGTTATCTTTCAATGATTTGGGCTAAGAATTGTTTCCATATAGTTGTGGATTTTCCTGTTACTCTGAACAAGGAGACCTGATCTAATGCATGTTCTCGTTTGCTTTCCACATGGCAAGCAGCACGAATATACACAGGTTTCATTTTATTCATTAGAAACGTTGTGCGCAGATCATGCACATCCTACAATGGCACAGGTAGCACCAGGAATTTAAACATCTGTGTCAACATAACAGCAGAGAGATAAAATAATGCACAGAAAGTGAACAGAATAAGAGGAAGTTTCTGGAAAGGCAATGAACCTTAGAGGCCAGCAAGTGGAAGGGAGTGAAATCTTCGTAACAAATTGTTAGTTTAAAAAATCATCCAATCCCACTATTGAGAGAGTTTACAGAGACTTGGGCATGGGAAGCTTCGTGTCTGCAGTGCGTTCATAGGCTGAACACTACTGAAGTTAATGGGTGTTTTGTGTGAGTAAGTACTGGCAGACTTCAAAGGTGAATCAAAGGGTTTTTCTACTTTCCAAAACCTGAGTGTAGTCATTCAAGAGTCTGTTTCCTAGAAATGAGCGAGCTGCGTTTTTCATGTGTTTCTAGAGCCCTTTGCTCTAGTCAAATGCAAGCCCCTGAAATCAAAGTTTTTTTCACAACTAGTACGTTGTACTGCTTTAACTATAGTGGTATATTGGTATGGTTAAACCGTACAACCTCCTTTACCGTCCCCCTCAGCCCCCCTAAAGGAACGCAGATGCTTTTTACCAGCAATAGCTCTGCCTGTACAGGAAGACACATAATGATACTGGTATCAGGTACTGTTATGCTGAGAACTGCATCCACACTTGGTTGTACTGGTATAATTGCATCAATTAAAAAATCAGTCAGGCCTGATTGACCCTTCAAAGTCGTACCATTCTATGTACTGGCAGGTAAGTAAAGAGAAAACAACTTTTAAAAAAATATTTATTTTATGTAGCATTGCTTTATTTTAGAGACCCAAATGGGTCGCGTTTAAATGAGGAAAGGGAGCATGAGATCTGTTACTTTAAAAGTTGTCTGGCTGTATTCCTCGGAGTCTGTCTGAATGGAGCTCAGCCTTAACAGAGGCAAGGAGACAACAGCCATTGAATACAACCAAAAGATCAGAACAAAAGACAGGAAACAGATCATAACACACATACGAGTACAGTGTGAGGCTGAGGGGTGGGGGGAGGGGAGGACTGCAAAGAGCTGTACCTAGGAAAGGAGACAATAGCGCTCATACTCTTCATTAATCCAGGCAAAGCTTTGCTCCTATTACTGCCATCCTTGTCTCTCCCCCTCACTTGTGTTCTACAACCCCATTGTGCCAAGGTCCCATTTAGACTGTAAATGTACATAGGGGACTGCCTGTATTTTTATGTGTACGATGCTTACATAATGAGGCCCTGATCTTGACTGGGGCCTTTATGCATGAGTGGAATAAATGCTACTGCAGCTAACTGGTAATGTTAGAGTACAGAAGACCTCCATGGAGACCATATGTTCTTGGCTTTGTGGTGAAAAGTAAGACAAATGGGATGGACAAACGAATACCCACCCAGCTTGAAACTCCTGCATATTGGCCTTAACTGTAGTCTGCAGTGCACCTCTATGGTGTATCTAGACATTAAAGGCCAGCGCTGGTTTGCTGTGAGTAACCTGTGATCTGCAGGAGATTGGTGAGAAGGTTCCAACCCTTCTGATCACTTTACATTTTCGAGGCTATATCTGCAAGGAATAGGGCTTTAAAAAGAAAGGAGCTGAGATTCTTCTGGCTTTGCAATTCAGCAAAGGCCAAGTCTACATACATACCTACTCTAGGCAGGGAACATTTACATAGTTCACTTGTGATGTCACAGGGTTTTCATCACCTGGAAATCCCTCAGGGCTCTGAGCTCAGGTGTGATAACTGCCTCACTTTCCCTTTCCCTTTCCCTTTCCAAACACTCTGCTGCTCTTCGCTGGGTGACAGCAGAGCTTGGGGGGGTTTTTTGCCCTAGATTAAAGCAAAATGAACTTTCATGTTTTTCTGAACCAGAAAAAGCCTTTGGGTATAAAAGCAAGAGCCATTGAGAAGAAAAACCACACTCAGAGCCAAGAGAGAGGCAAAGCAGCCCTGAGACACAAGAGGCAACTAAAGCAACATCCCTGCAAATACACACCAAGATAAGGGTGACTAGTCTGGAGCCTCTCCTTGCTGCACGATTTCTCTTTACTGAGTGATTATATTGCTCTCTATGGTAGAGAGCAAAGAATGAGTGTTGCATAAGCAAAGTGTATTACACCTGTAATGTGTTATTAATGGCTGAATATTCAAACAAAAACCCCTCTGATTCATGAATATTTTCCTGGAGAAAATCAGAGTTCAAGTTGCTATGATCTGTTTGGTGTTTTAGTTTTGTATCTGGAGAATTGTTGGGTACTTGCAAAAAGTGTTTGCCTACTCCCAAAACTTTCACAAGTGGTATTTCATACAAAACCGTGCAGGGACTAAAAATAGTTCAGTCATCAAATTATGGAGCAGAAACAATGCCCTGTGACTTAGGAGACCAGCAACAAAATATACAATGACTATCAAATTGCAAACAGACACAAAACAGTCAGTAGCCTGAAAATTCTTTGTCAGAATTATTTGGCAAGTAGCATAACATTGGGATTAGTTCACACTTTGCTGTGCTAAAAGAAGCAAGATAAATCTGTAACAAATGCTATAGGATGATGTACCCTGCCACACTTACTAGCTACTTTATTGTTTGGTGACATCGTGTGCAAGTATTTACAACAGCTGAAGTCTGAAGGGTAGTCTAAAAAGAACAGATAATTCTGTTGAATGTCAATAAGTTAGTATAAGAAAAAGAAGACAATATCACTTTCATCAGCTATTTCACAACCAATGAAATGAATTGGTTGACTTGAGGAAGGCTTGAGAAATGGCAACATTTGTTTTACTTCCCAGTCCTCTATAGGAAGCCACAGATCAGAGCTGAGCATTTTACTGATTCTGTGTCACCAGCTGCCTCCTAGGGTAGATTTAACAATGTTTTAGGAAACAGTAAAAGGAAAATTTAGAGGTAGGTTTGTCTCCAGTGCAGGCCTAGCTTATGAGACACCATCTAACTCGCTGGCTGGTAAGCCTTGCAACCTGGCATGGCAGTGATGTATCGCTCCCGTTCTGTCTCTGGTAGGGAAAATGGTGAATGTAAGCTACCAAGTTCTCTTTGCTCTGGCCATCTGGACGATGACGACAGAGGCCTTTCCCAAAGGCGCTGAGATGACAAAATGCCACCTCGCAAAATACACTGGGAACTGGAGGCCTTCAAGAAAGCCAAGGACAAATTTGTAAGTGTGAAGAACATACACTGGGCAATAAGAGCACTGTGAGCCCTAGGCTGTCATCTGAACAGCGGCCCGCTCTGCATGTCCCTCTGGACTCAGGAAAGAAGCTCAAAACCAACTACCAAGAAGGGTTTGGTTTTACTTTTCTGCCAGCCCGAGCACCATACTGGCAAGCACCAGAGCTCCAGAACAGCACCTGCTGAACCAAGGTCCTTTCCTCACTGGAGAATGACAAAGCCCAGTTTAAGCTTGGTCACGCATATCCCTCTCACATCCCTTGTGAATACCAGCCCTCGAGGTATAAGGGAGACACTTGATGTCACCATCTCATCTCCCTGCATCACCGCTGGGATTGTGTGGAGAGAACTGAGGGAAGAACTAGTACAGGTTTGTTCCTGCTCCTACATAAATATGGGTGTCTGTTCTTTCCTTCTGCCTCCAGGAGGACATGATGCTGTTGTCAGACCGAAAATGCAGCACCAGGATTTTCCACCAGAACTGGGAAGTCAAAGAGCTGTCGGTATGAAAAATCTCAGCCAAGGGGTACAAGAAGGTCACATTCCAGCACAGGGGTTCTTAAAGTGGGGGCTGGGACCCCTCAGGGGTTCATAACGTTGTTACCTGGAGGGTCGTGAGTTGTCAGTCTCCATCCCAAATCCTGACTTGCAGCCAGCATTCATAATGGTGTTTAAATTAAAAACCCTTTAAAATATATTTATAAGGGGGCTTGCACTCAGAGGCTTGCTATGTGAAAGGGGTCACCAGTAGAAAAGTTTGAGAACCACGTGTGGCAAATTGCCGGTACTGTTATGGTGGGTCTCGCGCTTTCTCTTCTTTGGGGAAGGTTCAGGGCACCATTGCTTGCCTCTGAACCAGTGTTTTAATTACCCCACTAGCCTCCTTGAGGAGGGGAGTGGAAAGGGAGAGACCTGGGCCCACCTTCTTCTCCAGGTCCCAACCCAGGGGCCCTGAGGTTTGTGGTGAACCACCTGAGCTAGCGGTTCCTTCCCCTGGGCTACTTCCCTCTCCTGCCCTTCAGCTTGTGAAGGGGCTTCTTGCCCTCCTTCTACATATCCTAGGTAAGGGGCACCTGGCTTTTCTTTTGGATTTCTCAGCCCACCACAGCACTCCTCCAAACTTTCCTTTTGTCTCTCTTCAAAACTGTTCTCTTCAACTCCTTCAAACTGCTCTCTGCTCCAACTCCCACACTGTCTGACTGAAGCAGGGGTTTTTATCACATGACTGGCTTCAGGTGCTCTAGTTAATCTATAGCAAACCTTCCTCTCCTTGCAGGGAATAAGGATCCCTGCTAACACTCTCCTGCTACCCTCTGGCCATGCTGTATCACACACTGTTCTAGCAGATGGTTCTTTCCTAACCTGTCCCTTTCTCACTGAATCTGATCTCACTTAGTGCTTGTGCTAATCTGACACATGGCACTTTGACCATTGATTTTGTAGTCACTGATTTAGTCAGGAGCATGTCAGATCTGACTGCGGCTCTTTCTCAGTGTAGATAAGGGTCACCCCTCACCTTCAGTTCAGGTGCCTTCTCATTGGCTATAAACTGTTGTCAAGAAAGATATGTGGAGATGAAGCTGTTTCCAGTCAGGAGTGATTTTCATATTTCATTTATTGACAAATCAAGAAAGCCCTGAGTAGCTTTGAAACAGGGGATTTTCTAATCTAGTCTACCCGCTCCTACACATGTGAATTTCTAGACCTGTATCTGCACAGCTGTGCGTCTTTTTCCCATAGACACTCTTACCTACAAGTTTCTCTCCCCAGGTGCACAATAGTCATCCTGGTAGAGAAGGAGCTAGACTTTACCACTAATGTGCTGGAGAACGTTGAGGACCACAGTCTGTCCAAGCTGCTCTGAAGGCTGCTAGAAATCCTGATGCAGATCAGAGGGGACATGAGGGGCTGCTTGAGTATTCAGTGCCAGATTTCTCTTTCAGTGCCAGATGTGAATCTCTTTGAGGAGAACCCTTAGGAATTTCCCAACTGGAGCTGCTTGTCCTTGTATCAGCAAATACTTGCATGTGGCTCTTGCTTTGCGTCCATCCGTATATAGGACATTGAAAGCAGAAGTAGTTGATGTGATATGCACAAGGATAGCGGCCTAGACTATGTCAGGGCAAGAACTGCTCTGCGCCTGGAGAGAAAGGGCTTTGGTCCACTGTTGGCTGTAATCTCTGTGCACCAACCCATCTGTATCAACTTCGTTTTCAGACCAGACAAACCCATTCTCATCGACACTCCAGGAGGCTGAACAATTGGCTCCAAAATTTCCATGAGAGCAAAGAGACAGTGAGTAGTCATTGAAGACAATGAGGAAAGTGAACTTCCATGCAAATTAGAGATGGAATAAGCCTACTGGCTTCCCATCCAGAGGCCAGAGCGGGATTACTGTAATGTATTCTGTGGTGCCTTGTCTGGTCTGTTTCAATAATCCCAGGACTATAGTTGTGCACAAATCTAGTAGATCTCAATAAAAAAAGCTTCTTGTGTCTGCTGCTAGACTGACTGTCTCTTCCCAGCACAGCCTGTAAGATTATACCACCAGGAATTTTGACCCTTTGCAATAAATCAGGCTTTTTAGGAAATGAGGGGTGGAGCAGGGAGATTTCTATTGTTATTATCTCTTAGATTTTATTTGTAAATAATGCAATAAAATGAGCTTGTTGATCTATTCAGATCCACTGTGCAATGACATCATAGCCTACAGCAACAGCTAGTGTATGGTTTGAATTATGTTGCATTTCATGATTGCATATTCAATTGCAGTTTGCAGGTGCATCTGCTTGGGTTACAGAAATCCACATTCACATTGCTCTGTTTCCAGCATTCACCCTCTTTCCACATCATCTGTGCTTCTTCTAGATATGCAGTTGCCTCCTACTTATGCAACATACCCATGGTGGTTTTAATTTACCCCATTCACACTTCCTGTTGTAAATATTCTCTCATTTCCCAGGAAACACCTGGCTGCCTGGAAGCATCTGTGACCCTCAATATCTTCCGGCTGCTGAACGAAAACTTGAGATGCGCAGCCTACATGGAGCTCTGTGTGTAGCTATCTGGTCTCTACAGTGCCCGTGTCCATATCTACTTAGAGACCAGAGAGCCCCTAGCCTGAACGCACTGCAACATATTGGGAGAAGACGTGTGAACCAGGAACATTCATCTTCTCCCTCTGGCTTCTGATCATAGATCCCCAAGCAAACTGATTTCATCCTTTTATGCCAAAGAATTACACAACAGTTGGCCTCCAGGTTACTCCAATTTCCAGCTGGTACAGCCCTCTAGACTTCTTAGACTTCACTAGGATTTGGTCCTCTGGGGATATTATTTATTGAATGTAATTGTGTTGTCACTATATGAAAGCATTTTAGTCAGAGTAACATATCCCAAAATATTGGAAACATTTAATAAGCTTTAATTTAAAAAAAAACAACACTCCAGTTCTAGGCTTTACACACTAGTCATGGCTTCAGGTCTCTTAGAAACAACCTCAGGAAATGAATTAATAATTGAAGTTTGGAAGTTCTTACTGTACAGATCCTTGACAGCTGTATTTATATAGAGTATATTTTTGTCTTGCTGCTGCTTTACATACTATTATCCAACTAAGAAGAGTAATTGGTTTGTATAACTTCCTGACTTGAACCAAAGTGTTACTTATTATGGATCAGCTATTTATTTTTATGTATTTATCTGTTATGAAGATTGTGCCTTTTTATCTATAATTGTGAACAAATTGTTTTCCCAGGCCTTGGCATTCCTGTCTTTTAAGCTGTAAACAGAAAATTGGGTAATAAAACTGACCTCCAATACGGTGCTGTGCAGGAGTACATTCCAAAGTGCTTTACAAAGGAAGTCATTCTCATTATTCCTGATTTCACAGATGGGGAACTAAGGCACAGAGAGGCAAAGTGCTTGTCCAAGATCACTCAGCAGGCCAGTGACAGAGCTAAGAATCCTGAGAGCTGATCTTACACTCTAACCACTAGGCAACACTGCCTCCCTCTGAGTGTAGATTGCTTTCCCCCCAATATCTGCTTTAACTATATACTGATTGGAGACTTTTAAAATACCAACAAGGAGGTCTGTCACATTTTTTTCTGAGCACAAGAGTTATTTCAGCCTTGCTCTCATCTCCACTCCTTCCCTTAGAGGATGGAGGCCAGATGTCTCTGTTGGATCCTAGTATTAGCACTGCCACTGCATAGTGCCTCCTCTTTCCCCAGCATATATAGAATAAATATACTTGAAAGACATAACATGTCACAGTGTTACTGAGAAACTGAAGTGCACTTTTCCTCACTTTGGTATTCCAGAACAACTAGTGACAGACAACAGACCACAATTCATTGCAGTAGAATTTAAGTCAATCTGAACATGTTACTAGCAGCCCACATTACTCACAAGTGAAAAAAGAACTGAGAGACCTGTACGCTGCACTATAGCGTGGATAGAAAACTGGCTAGATCATCGGGCTCAATGGATAGCGATCAATGGCTCTGTGTCTAGTTGGCAGCCAGTATCAAGCAGAGTGTCCCAAGGGTTAGTCCTGGGGCTGGTTTTGTTCACTATCTTCATTAATGATCTAGAGGATGGTGTAGACTGCACTCTCAGCAAATTCGCAGATGACTCTAAACTGGGAGGAGTGGTAGACACGCTGGAGGGTAGGGATAGGATACAGAGTGACCTAGACAAATTAGAGGATTGAGCCAAAAGAAATCTGATGAGGTTCAACAAGAATAAGCGCAGAGTCCTGCACTTAGGACAGAAGAATCCCATGCACTGCTACAGACTAGGGGCTGAATGGCTAGGCAGCAGTTCTGCAGAAAAGGACCTAGAGGTTACAGTGGACGGGAAGCTGGAGATGAGTCAACAGTGTGCCCTTGTTGCCAAGAAGGCTAACGGCATTTGGGGCTGTATAAGTAGGGGCATTGCCAACAGATTGAGTGGCGTGCTTATTCCCCTCTATTCGGCACTGGTGAGGCCTCATCTAGAGTACTGTGTCCAGTTTTGGGCCCCACACTACAAGAAGAATGTGGAAAAATTGGAAAGAATCCAGCGGAGGGCAAGAAAAATGATTAGGGGGCTGGAGCACATGATTTATGAGGAGATGTTGAGGGAACTGGGATTGTTTAGTCTGCAGAAGAGAAGAATGAGGGGGGATTTGGTAGCTGCTTTCAACTACCTGAAAGCGGGTTCCAAAGAGGATGGATCTAGACTGTTCTCAGTGGTACCAGATGACAGAACAAGGAGCAATGGTTTCAAGTTGCAGTGCGGGAGGATTAGGTTGGATATTAGGAAAAGCTTTTTCAGTAGGAGTGTGGTGAAGCACTGGGATGCGTTACCTAGGGAGGTGGTGAAATCTCCTTCCTTAGAGATTTTTAAGGTCAGGCCTGACGAAGCCCTGGCTGAGATGATTTAATTGGGAATTGGTCCTGCTTTGGGCAGGGGTTTGGACTAGATGACCTCCTGAGGTCCCTTCCAACCCTGATATTCTATGATTCTACACACAACCAAGAAAATCCTACAGCACAAAAACCTATTGTTTGCTCTTCTGAGTTACAGATCAACACCAATAGCAACTACTGGATATAATCCAGCACAATTCCTGTTGGGAAGACAACTCTGACCCACTGTTCCAATGTTGGAAAAGAATCTGCTCCAGAGTGGCCAGAAATGAAACAAGTAGCAGATGCAGAACAAGAAGAAAACAGTTTAAGAAATCCAGATGAACCTAGTTGTTGCAACTAACAGACTGCCAGATGACCAAGTTGTTATGTGTTTGGGTTGTGTAATTAAAAAAACAGTATGATTCTGAGACACTTAAAAGACTAATCCATACTGAACTTCAAAGGTAGTGTGATAGTGTAAATATTGTAAATGGTCGGAATGTAGAACTAATAGGAGGAGATGTAATGGAATGCTAAACTGTATTACACTGTTCAGCTACAAGGTGATGGAGGAATTAGAGTTACTGGTGCAGGAAGTGAAACCGGATATTATAGGGATAAAAGAAACATGGTGGAATAGTAGTCATGACTGGAGTACAGGTATTGAAGTGTATGTGCTGTTTAGGAAAGACAGACATAAAGGCAGAGGTGGAAGAGTAGCATTGTATATCAATGATGAGGTAGACTGTAAAGAAATAAGAAAGGATGGAATGGATAAGACAGAGTCTGTCTGGGCAAAAATCACGTTGGGGAAGAAAGCTACTAGAACCTCCCCTGAGAGAGTGCTTGGGGTGTGCTATAGACTGTTGGGACCTGATTTCGATTAGGAGAGAGACCTTTTTAATGTGGGAATTGTGTGATCATGGGATACTTTAACTTCCCAGATATAGACTGGAGGACAAGTGCTAGTAATAATAATAGGGCTCAGATTTTCCTAGATGCGATAGCTGATGGATTCCTTCACCAAGTAGTTGCTGAACCAATGAGAGGGGATGCCATTTTAGATTTGGTTTTGGTGAGTAGTGAGGACGTCATAGAAGAAATACTTGTAGGGGACAACCTTGGTTTGAGCAATCATGAGCTAATTCAGTTTAAACTAAATGGAAGGATAAACAAAAATAGATCTGTGACTAGGGTTTTTTATTTCAAAAGGGCTAACTTTAAAGAATTAAGGAAATTAGTCATGGAAATGGATTGGACTGAAGAACTTGGGGATCTGAAGGTGGAGGAAGCTTGGAATTACTTCAAGTCAAAGTTGCAGAAACTGTCAGAGGCCTACATCCCAAGAAAGGGGAAAAAATTCATAGGCAGGAGTTGTAGACCAAGCTGGATGAGCAAGCATCTCAGAGGGGTGATTAAGAAAAAGCAGAAAGCCTACAAAGAATGGAAGATGGGAGGGATTAGCAAGGAAAGCTACCTTATTGAGGTCAGACCATGTAGGAGTAAAGTGAGAGAGGCCAAAAGTCATGTAGAGTTGGACCTTGCAAAGGGAATTAAAAGCAATAGTAAAAGGTTCTATAGCCATATACATAAGAAGAAAACAAAGAAAGAAGAAGTGGGACTGCTAAACCCAGAGGATGGAGTGGCAGTTAAGGATAGTCTAGGCATGGCCCAATATCTAAACAAATACCTTGCCTCAGTCTTTAATGAGGCTAATGAGGAGCTTAGGGATAATGGTAGGATGACAAATGAGAATGAGGATATGAAGGTAGATATTACCACATCCGAGGTAGAAGCCAAACTCGAACAGCTTAATGGGACAAAATCAGGGGGCCTAGATAAGCTTCATCCAAGAATATTAAAGGAACTGGTACATGAAATTGCAAGCCCATTAGCAAGAATTTTTAATGAATCTGTAAACTCAGGGGTTGTACCGTATGACTGGAGAATTGCTAACATAGTTCCTATCTTTAAGAAAGGGGAAAAAGGTGATCCGGGCAACTACAGGCCTGTTAGTTTGACATCTGTAGTATGCAAAGTCTTGGAAAAAATTTTGAAAGACAACATAATCAAGGACATTGAAGTCAATGGTAATTGGGACAAAATACAACATGGTTTTACAGAAGGTAGAGCGTGCCAAACCAACCTGATCTCCTTCTTTGAGAAGGTAACAGATTTTTTAGACAAAGGAAATGCAGTGGATTTAATTTACCTCGATTTCAGTAAGGCATTTGATACAGTTCCACATGATGAATTATTAGCTAAATTGGAAAAGATGGGGATCAATATGAAAATTGAAAGGTGAATAAGGAACTGGTTAAAAGGGAGACTACAACAGGTCATACCGAAAGGTGAATTGTCAGGCTGGAGGGAGGTTCCTAGTGGAGCAAAAGACTAACAAGATGGCCAAACTGGTTCTAGTGAAAGCAGCATAAATTCTGATATTAGTTGAATCAGCTAGGCCTGCCCCTCAGAACGGGGACAGCTGGTCACCTACCTGAGCAGCAGAGATGGCTGGAGAGTCAGTAAAACAACAGAAAGTCAAAGGCAGAAAAGGAGGAAAGATAACTAACTCTTCCACCAGCCCCATGTTCACACAGTCTTGGATTCAGAGTTCATATGCCATCAGCGTAGATTGCATCAGGGTTGAACTCAGGCCCACCTCATTGTTAGCCTCTGTTGAAGTTATCAGATCTGATGGCCTCATAGATTTCTCTTTGACCCATTTCATCTACAGCCCCAACTTTTAAACAAGGGTCTGTCTGTCTGTCTGTCTGTACTTGGTCTTGATGCTCCCACCAGTTAATTAGTAGCCAAAAGTAAATAACATGCCAAAGATTAAATGCTCTGCACCGCTGTTCCCCAGGCACCATCTGTTTGCAGGGGTTTGAATTGAGGGATACGAAACCATTCAAAGAAGTTAATTAAAAGAATCCATGGGAGTAAGACACTCAAAAGGCATGACATGTATAGGCTGAGTGCAAGTCAGACTGGGTAGAGGGTTCTGAGCTAGATGCAGCGAGAAACATTCAGATATCGGACTGGTATGAAAGGACAACAGAAGAGGCTGTAAGGTTGAAGAAAGAAGTATTCTGCAGTCTTTTTCAACCAGCTTCTCTACCCAACAGGCCCATGTACTCACAGCCCAACTGCAACAATTCCTTACTAGGCCTGGAAGAAATGAAGGGGGGAGAGTTCCCTCACTATAGTGGTTTGACCGGTTACAAGAAAATTTACATCTGTTGGTTCCTAACTCTGCAACTTCGGCCACTCCTCATACTGAATACAAGTGCATCTTTGCCCTAGAGGTGACTCAGGCCAAGGCCTTGGCCTGCCCTTGGTAAGCCATCCCTTTTTGGAGGGAAATTAAGTATTGGCTTGTAGGTCCCACTGGCCACAGTTCAGGCTTGTTGCTGGTGATTTAACTGAGAATGTCTGTGAGTTGTCTTCCTGTTGGCCACCTGTCAGAGCCTCTGTTGCAAGCTACCAGCTTACAAACCCTTCTTGGCACACGGCCCTTATTTATGTCTGTGCCTCTGAGAACACACAGCTCCCGCCCCCCAGTGGTGAAGAAGAGTCTTTCTCTACACCACTGTCCTGGGTCTGGAGTAGCTTGGAAGGCTGCTACCTCTCTGCTTCAGTCCTCCAATCTCTGCTGTTTCCCCTAGGCTGTATTGTACTATTGCTGCAGCTTCTACCAACCTCCTGCCAGCCTCGGCCTGCTCCCCTGCGACACTCCCATTCAGCCTGGCCCAGCTCTCAGGCTGCTGGTTCTCAGCCTCCCTGGCCCAGATCTCAGACAGCCTGTGGCTGGCTCTTCCCCCTTGGCGTAGTGGCAAAAGTGCTTCCCAGGTTCTTCTTCCCCCAGGCCCTTGCTTCCCAGCTAAATCATAAACATGGATAATTAACCTGAATGTTATCAAGACTGCAAGGGAAGGCTCCCTTCTGGGAACAGCCCCTTTCCGCCCATTTGTGAGAGTACTCAAATCACTATCCTCCCGTCCTTCGCTGATCAGTGATGACTCGCAGAGTCACTCCTGAGGGCGGGGGACAAAATGAATGAAAAGGCTGCTCACTGGATTATTACAATAACACAGCAAACCCGGAAACTGGGCAATGCTAAGATTAGAAACAGAACTCGCCTACTTTAGGCAAGGAAACCTTGCATCATTTGGTCATGATGTCATGCAGAGGTTCCCTCACCTGGGAATCCCTGGTAGTGGCAGTGGCAGGAGGGCAGAGGGTTATGAGCTAGATGCACCTGCCTTACTTTCACTTTCCAGTTTCAATTGCTCAAGCAGCAACATTAACATGTGGGTTTTTCTCTTTTGACTAAAGGAAAACAAGATTTCATTTTATTTTTTCCTAGAGAGTATAAAAGCAAGAGCAATGGAAAAGAGAGGCAACATTCACAGACCCGAGGGAGGCCAAGCAACCCTGAGGAAGAAGAAGAGACTAAAGAGAATTCCCAGCAAACATGCTCCAAGGTACGTGCCACTAAGTTTGAGGTTTCTGTCTAGCACATGGACTTACTAGACTGATCTGCTGTGATCTACTCTAAACAGTAAGGATCTATTATTATTCATTCCTCTAAGTATCTTACCGGTTTATTTTTTATTAGTGCTGTAAATTAGGAGGTCTGATCTGAAAACATTTGTGAATAGAAGAATTGAGTTTGCTCAACTGTGATCTTTGGGGTCAACCCACCAATGTATATATTTGATTGTAGCCCTCACCTTCCTGCACCCCTTCTTCCCCCACTTTGTCAGACTGTTAACAATACAGTTTATACTCCATATAACATGGAAATGGAATGATGCGTGGAATTCCCCTTTCTGATTCAATAGGAAAAATGATGGGTTGCAAACTGCTCCTGGTCCTGACCCTATGGGCAATGTCTACAGATGCCTTTCGCAAAGGTGCTCAGATGAAGAAGTGCCACCTCTCAAAATACAAGTCTCTGCCACCCCAGGAACTGGAGACCTTCAAGAATGTCAAGGACAGATTTGTAAGTGCAAAGAAGACACATAAGTAGGGCAATAATAGTAATGTGAGTGCTAGGCTGTAGTTTCAACAGCAGCCTTCTACGCATATTACTGTGGGCAGACAAAATAAGATGGGAGGCATATGCTTAGGAAAAGTTGGGGTATAGAGTTGCAGATAAAATAGAGAGAAGTCTCTCTGTCTGGATCTTCTTTGTTGGTGATCCCTCACCCAGTCTTAGTTAAGAAAGGGCAAAGCTCAGAATGTTCAGCTCCAGCAACAATTCAGATATTTGGGGAATGGGGATCATAGATGTGGAGAGTTATGTACAGGGCAGGAAGGTGGAAACTGATCTAAGGCAGAATCACAGATTAGACAATAGCAGGGAAAGAATGGGATTCTTACTATTAGAAAGGAGCTTGGAGAGAAAGTAGAGACAATCTGTCTAAGTGGGTGTTTCTGATCCGAGTCAGGCTAAGGAAGCTAGGGCCTGGCCAGCTCAGATTTCTTATAGAGTCAGTCGTCCTTAATCTTAAATCTCAAAAAGTTCTGAAAGGGGTTCAAACTCTGTCCTGAGTTATCATCAAACCTAGAGAATGAGACCCAGGTTTTAACTACCTGTGGTCTTTCCCTTCCAAAGAAAACTGAGTCTGGTCCCTTAAACAGACAATCTGAGGAGCCCAAATTCATGTCATGCCATCAAGCAGCACTAGAGAGATCAAGTCACTTATTTTTAAGTTGTGCAAACATTCCATGTTAACTAACGCTGAAGCTGAGGAAGTGCACCACTCAGCTTAGTGCTCAAGTTATCCTCCTTGTCAAGAGGTAAAGGATGCCGGTTCTCAGTTAAACTCCTGCACAAATGCAGTTCACAACGTGAAACCAGCAAAGCAATATGACAAGAGTGTGTTATTGACATCTGTCCTGTCTTTGGCACCTTCTTGGAAAGAGCCAGGACTCTAGGACAGCAGCATTGTTAGGGATCAAGGTGTTGAGTCAAATTCTGCCAGGATTTTGCACCTTTGCTTGTCTCAGCGGGATTATATGATGTAACTGAGGGCAGAATTTGACACTTTCTCCCTTGCTTTGCTTCCATTACACATTTCCCTGTGTTCTCATTTTGTGCCTCCAGGAGGACATCATGCTGTTGTCAGACCGAAAATGTAACACCAAGATTTTCCACCGGAACTGGGAAGTCAAAGAGCTGTCGGTAAGCAAGACCTCTGCCAAGAGAGACGAGGTTACAAAATAGTACTTGCTTCTTTCCAAAGTTGCAGTACTGTCTCTTTCCAAGCTAGATTCTGATTTCAGGTGATCCTTTTGTAGATTCGGAATAACATGGACAGGGAATTTGTTCCCAAATGACACAGGAGTCATCTGAGCTTGGAATCTGGCCCTTTTTCTATTTCAATATTTTGTATATCCTTAGGGCTGAGAAGCCAGACAAACGTTGAGACTGTGAATCTGTTTAAATATTGCAGCACAATATTTAGCACATGATAAGGCAAGGCACTGAAAAACAGGGGCAGGAGACAGAACAATATCTTGTCTGGCTTCAGATGGTGTCAAATAATTGAGCTAGGAAACAATTTACATCTCAACATCTCTAGCCTGGCCCTGACAAATTGAAATTACTGTTTCCTTTTAATACAAGGCATGATACTAACCTTATCCTCAGAGCTCAACAAACCAAAGGCTTTATCACCTCCAACTCATCCACACCTGTCTTTATGATCTGTTTTGAGTCTGAACTTGGTTAACCTCCCTCACATAAGCAGCTCCAGGTCGTGTGGCAGGAAATCCTCAGTTTCTGTATTTTGGTTTCCCACGAGAGAATGTTTTAGTTCTCTAAAACCATATCCAGACCTATGTACAGCCACTTTGTAGATCCAGAAACTGTTCTCCAAATCACCAGGAAAAAAAAATGCTTGCACTGCCCAAATATGTCTTCAGATTGTTGTAACATAAAAAAGGTTTGAGATGGATCTGAAGCACAAAATGTTGTTGGATTCCAAGGAAGGAAGGTGTAAGTAACAGAGTCCAAAGGTTCATGACTAGCAGGCTCTGTGTACAGAGTGGATTCACACCTCCCCTGTGTCTTAGGACTCTTCCCATTGGCCATGGATTTGGAAAGTCTCCTTAAGCAAGCCACTCCTACTTGCTCCGAACATAGATATCTCTGTGTCTGCCATTCCCCTGGACACACTGTTTTATCTGCACATTTTCTCCCTAGGTGCACGACAGAGTGATCCTGGTAAAGGAGCAGCTGCACCTCATTATTGATGTGCTGGAGAACATTAGGGATCCCAATCTGTCCAAGCCGCTCGGGAGGCCATTAGAAATCCTGAGGCACATCAGAGAGGACTTGAAGAGCTGCGTGAGTATTGGATTGCAAATGTCTTTTGCCACAGTGGGGCTGGGAGTTGTCTATTGAACTCCCAACAGCACTAATTTCTTAAGTGGATCCAGGATCTAGTAATCCTTGTGCCACTAATTGTGGACTTTGGTTTGCACTCCTCTGTATAACAATGAAAGTATCCAGATTACGTAGCTGCTGTGTGCCTTACTCATATAAATAATCTAATTAGCTAATTAACTTGATTAACTAGTTAGGGACAGATGATGCCCAGCTGCTCTGCTACTGTGCAAGTGGGTACGTCCCCATGTTTGGCTCCTGGGGTGTAGTTTGGTATCACTGCAGACACTGTACTCTGGAGCACAGCTCCTGTTGTTTCCATGTGCCCCCCAGAACATCGCAGTGAGGTACGGAGGAGCCGGGAGGAGGCAGACCCATGGGTGGCTGCATACACTGGGGGAGTATGCTGCACTCCTGCTCAGCTCCGGGGCATGTTCTGTTTCTATTAGGTGGAGTTCCTCCCAGAGCTCTTCTGGGCAGCACAAGGCATTCCTCCCCCTACAGAGAGCTATTCCCACAGATCTCAGTAAAGCCCTTAGTTAATGCTTCAAGCGCTTCTGAAGTTGAAAAATACCATACAAATGCTTGGTATTATTAATAGAACACAGCAGGTTAACATGGAATCCACATGTCTAAAGAACGAGATAAACTCAGTCAAACCAATTTTTGCCTCGGGCTTGTACCAAGAGGAAGGAGGCTCAGCCACTGTTCCTGAAATCTCTACTCATGTGCTCTACTCTGCTTCATGTATTGATTTTCTTTTCAGACCAGACATCAGCCTGACAACCATCAACGCTCTGGGAGGCTGACTAGCTGGCTCCAACAATTCCACGCAGCCAAGAAGATGGTGAGTACTTTTGGCAAACACACACGACGAACTTTCATCACATGTTAGTGGGAACAAATCTATACAGAATCATCAGCTCCATTCCCGTCCCATGGGGCCAGTGCACAATGGTGCCCTGTATATTGTCCCGGGCTTTCTGCAGTCTAGGTGTCCTGAGACTGAATTAGTTCAGAAAGCTGGTAAATCTCTCATATCAGAAAAGACGGTTACTCACCTTTGTAACTGTTGTTCTTCGAGATGTGTTGCTCATATCCATTCCAGTTAGGTGTGCGCGCGCCGCGTGCACGTTCATTGGAAGATTTTTTACCCTAGCAACACTCGGAGGGTCGGCTGGGCGCCCCCTGGAGTGGCGCCACTATGGCACCGGATATATACCCCTACCGACCCAGCACCCTTCAGTTCCTTCTTGCCAGCTACTCCGAAAGTGGGGAAGGAGGGCGGGTTTGGAATGGATATGAGCAACACATCTCGAAGAACAACAGTTACAAAGGTGAGTAACCGCCTTTTCTTCTTCGAGTGCTTGCTCATATCCATTCCAATTAGGTGATTCCCAAGCCTTACCTAGGCGGTGGGGTTGGAGTGAGATGTGGCAGAATGCAAAACTGCTGAGCGAAAGGCTGCATCATCTCTAGACTGTTGAACCAGAGCATAATGCAAAGCAAAGATGTGGACCGAGGACCAGGTAGCTGCACGATATATTTCCTGGATTGATACATGAGCTAGGAAGGCAGCGGATGAAGCCTGAGCTCTGGTAGAATGTGCGGTGAGATGGCCCGAGGGAACATGAGCCAAGTCATAGCAAGTGTGGATGCATGCCATCACTCAAGAGGAGATCCTCTGGGAGGAGATAGGTAGGCCCTTCATTTGGTCAGCCACTGCAACGAAGAGTTGGGGCTATTTACGAAAGGGCTTTGTCCTTTCAATATAAAATGCGAGCGCCCTACGGACATCTAGGGAGTGCAACTGTTGTTCCCATCGAGATGAGTGCGGCTTCGGGAAGAAGACCGGAAGGAAGATGTCCTTATTGGTGTGGAAGGCCGATACCACTTTAGGGAGGAACGCTGGATGTGGTCGCAACTGCACCTTGTCCTTGTGAAAGACAGTATACGGTGGGTCCACCGTGAGCGCACAAAGCTCAGAGATTCATCTGGACGATGTAATGGCTATGAGGAAAACTGTCTTCCAGGACAGGTATAGCAGTGAGCAAGTTGCCAACGGCTCGAATGGTCGTGACATAAGTCTGTTTAGGACTAGGCTGAGGTCCCAGATAGGGGCAGGGCGGCGTACTTGGGGGTATAGGCATTCCAGGCCCTTGAGAAATCTAGTAACTATAGGGTGTGAGAACACTGAGCAGCCGCTCTCTCCTGGGTGGAAGGTAGAGATGGCCGCCAAGTGCACCCTCAATGAAGATACCGCCAGGCCCTGCTGCTTAAGAGACCAGAGGTAGTCCAAGATGGTAGGGATCAAGACCTCAGTGGGAGTAACATTCTGCGTTCCGCACCAGCAGGAGAAACGCTTCCACTTGGCCAGATACGTTGACCGAGTGGAAGGCTTCCTGCTACCCAGCAGTACTTGTTGTACCGAAGCAGAGCAACATAACTCTGACTGGTTTAGCCACGCAGCAGCCATGCCGTGAGGTGAAGGGCCTGCAGGTCTGGGTGGCAAAGACTGCTGTGGTCCTGAGTTATGAGGTCTGGGTGGAGTGGCAGGTTAATTGGGTTGGCTATCAACAGGTCTAGCAGCATGGTGTACCAGTGTTGCCTGGGCCACGCTGGAGCGATCATGATTTGGTGTGCTCTATACCTGCGGAGTTTTAGTAGGACCTTGCAAACCAGCGGGAACAGTGGGAAGGCATAGAGCAGCCAGTTCTTCCACAGCATTAGGAATGCATCCGAGATCGACTCTGGTGAAAGACCCTGGAAGGAGCAGAACGTCTGGCATTTCCTGTTCTCGCGGGAGGCGAACAGGTCTATGTGGGGAAATCCCCACCTCTGGAAAACCGAATGAATAACATCCGGGCGTATCAACCACTTGTGGCACAGGAAGGACCTGCTCAGTTGATCCGCCAGAGTGTTCCGAACCCCTGGGAGAAAGGACACTTCCAGGTCTATCGAGTGGGCTATGCAAAAGTCCCAGAGTGGGATGGTCTCCTGACAAAGGGGGGAAGATTGAGTCCCTCCCTGTTTGTTTATATAATACATGGCCGTTGTGTTGTCTGTAAACACTGAGACACAATGGCTTTGTAGATGTTGCTGGAACGCCTGGCACGCCAGGCGGACTGCTTTCAGCTCTCGGACATTTATGTGTAGCTCCAGTTCCTGAGATGACCAGAGGGCCTGAGTACAAAGGCATCCGAGGTGAGCCCCCCAGCCGAGAGATGACGTGTCTGTCATCAGGGACATTGAGGGTTTAGGCGGATGGAATGGCAGCCCTGCACACACCAGGGAGGGAGTCAGCCACCAGTCTGGGGAGCCTAGAGTGCTCAGGGGAATGGTGACTATCATGTCTATTGGGTCCCTGCCCAGGCGGTATACCGAGTTGAGCCAAGTTTGGAGAGGACGGAGGCGGAGTCTGGTGTATTTGGTCATGAACATGCAGGCAGCCATGTGACCTAGGAGACAGAGACAAGTGCGAGCCGAGGTCGTCGGGAAATTCTGTAGACCTCGTATAATTGCTGCCATTGCCTGAAACCGCGGCTGTGGTAAGCAAGCCTTGGCTAGATTGGAGTCCAGGGTAGCTCCTATGAAGTCTAACCTCTGTATGGGAACCAGATTGGATTTCTCCATATTGATCATCAGGCCTAGACGTGTGAATAGGTCCCCGACGATGCCCACATGCTGGGTGACTTGTGTCTTGGAGGCTCCTTGGATGAGCCAATCGTCCAGATACGGAAATATGTGTATCCGACGTCAGCGGAGATATGCGGTGACTACGGCCATGCACTTTGTAAATACCCTTGGGGCTGTAGAAAGGCCAAAGGGCAGGACCGTAAACTGGAAGCCTTGACAGTCGGCTATGAAGCGAAGGTACCTCTTGTGTGGAGGAAAAATGGCGATGTGAAAGTATGCATCCTTCATATCGAGGGCAGCATACCAGTCTTCAGGATCCAAGGATGGGATAATGGTCCCCAGGGATACCATGCGGAACTTCAACTTTATCATAAACTGGTTGAGTCCTCACAGGTCTAGGATAGGTCTGAGACCTCCCTTCAACTTGGGGATTAGGAAATAATGGGAGTAAAATCCCTTGCCCTTTTCATCCTTTGGTACCTCCTCTATCGCTCCCATGGCGAGGAGCGTCCGCACCTCTTGCAAGAGGAATTGCTCTTGAGAGGGTTCCCTGAAGAGGGACGGGGTTGGAGGGTGGGAGGGCGGGGTTAAAACAAATTGGAGGTGGTATCCATATTTCACCGTGCATAGGACCCAGAGATCTGAGGTTAACTAGGACCACGCCAGGAGGAAGTAGGAGAGACGGTTGGAGAAGAGAGGAAAAGGATCCTAGCCTGTAACTGGTATGCCGACCTCGGGCGCACCTTCAAAAGTTGGACTTAGGTCCCGCTGGTGGTTTCAAGGGACCTTGGTTTTGGACCCCCTGGGGTCCTGACTGGCGTCTACGCCCACCTCGTCCGCACCACCTGCCAAAGTCTTGTCTGTGTCTAGGCACAAAGAACGGGCAGTGAGGCTGGGGACGGAAAGGCCTGCGTTGAGTCACCGGCATATGCATGCCTAGGGAACGCATTATGACCCTATTGTCCTTCAGGCTTTGCAGTCTAGGGTCAGTCTTTTCTGAGAAAAGACCTTTACCATCAAACAGCAAGTCCTGGATGGTATACTGCAGCTCCAGTGAGAGGTTGGAAACCTGCAGCCATGAGATGCGTCTCATGGCAACACCCGAGGCCAGAGTCCTGGCTGCTGAGTCGGCTGCATCTAGCGAGGCCTGGAGGGAAGTTCTGGCCACCTTTTTCCCTTCCTCCAAGAAGGCAGCGAACTCTTGGCAGGAGTCCTGAGGGAGTACCTCCGTAAACCTACTCACCTCCGCCCAGGTGTTGTAATTATAGCGGCTGAGCAGGGCTTGTTGATTTGCCACCTGGAGCTGTAAGGCGCCTGCTAACTGCACTTTACTGCCGAGCAGGTCCATTCTCCTAGCCTCTTTCGACTTCGGGGCTGGAGCCTGTTGGCCATGGTGCTCCCTCTCATTCACGGACTGAACGACTAGTGAGCAGGGTGGAGGATGGACATACAAATACTCGTACCCCCTAGAGGGTACCATGTATTTATGCTCAACTCCCCTGGCCGCAAGAGGGATAGAGGCTGGAGATTGCCATATAGCGTCGGCATTGGCTTGGATGGTCCGGATAAATGATAGACCCACTCTAGTGGGGGTATCCACCGACAGAATGTTCACTACCAGGTCCTCTACCTCTGGGACCTCCTCCACCTGGAGGTTCATATTGAGTGCTACCCTCCTGAGGAGGTCCTGATGGGCTCTCAGGTAGATTGGAGGAGGGCCTGAGGAGGATGTTCCTGCCACTGCCTCATCCGAGGAAGAGGAAATGCCGGGGATGAGCGGGTCCTGTGTGGACTGTTGCTCTTGGGTAGCCTCCTGCTCCAGTGGGACTGGGGAGACCGGTGGGTGGACTGGTGCTTCCTCTGTTCCAGCCGGAGGGGGACGGCTAGCTGTAGCCTCTGGCACTTGGTGCTCTGATAGGGCAGAGTGAGACAGAACTACTGGAGCACCTTGGGCTTGGTAGTACGCCAAAGGTGTCCAGAAGAACCACTGATGTGGGTCTTGGTCCTGGGTCTGGCCCTCCTGAAAGACTCCGGTGAGCACATCAGAATCGCAGTCCTGAGCATAACAGCTGTCCGCGTGGGACGACATTGAAGTGTGTTGCTCTACTCGGCACCGGAAACCGGTACCGGTAGGCATACCGGTACAAGGAACAAGATTGGGACCTGCGACCGGAGCGGTGCCAGGAGGTCGACTGAGATCTCGAGGCTTGAAGTCTGGAGCGGCTACGGGAGTCACGGTGCCTGGAGCGGTGCCGGGAGCTGGAACGGTGCCAAAAGTAGCATGCCTGTGAACGGGATGCCGACCAGTGCTGCGAGTGTGACCAGTACCGAGGAGAAGAACGGTGCCAGGACTGCGAGCGGCATCGGGAGCGGGAGCGCCGTCTGGACCTAGAATGTCTGTGGGACGGTGATCGTGAACGGTGCCGGTCCACTGTGCCGACAGAAGGTGGTCTTATCAAGGCCGGCTTGCCTATAGACTGTATTACCCGCACCGGCGGTGCCAGCGGTAGAGGCAGCGCCGACTCTGTCATGGCAATCAGATCCATCGCCGTTGAGAACGTCTCCGGCGTGGATGGGATAGTGAGCTCTACCATGGCACGCGCCGGGGAGCTAACAGGCGCTGGACTCGACAGCCCTTGTGGGTCTGGAATCGACAGTGCCAATGTTGTCAGTGCCGCGGTGGGTGTTAGCGCCGGGCGATCCAACTTAGACCAGCTCTCTGGCTGTGGTGCAGGCGGCACAGAAGCAGCAGGAGTCTTAGAATTTCTTGACCTCGGGGAGAGGGAGCTGCATGGAGCCAACTTCGGTGCCGGCGATGGCCGGTGCCAAGAGGCCTTGGCAGTACCAGCGCGGTCCGGTGCCAAGGAGGCACTTCTGCCCACCGATTGACCAGGGCTCGATGCCGAAGGCGGAGGGGTGAGAGCCGCCTCCATGAGGAGCTGTTTAAGTCTGAAGTCCTGCTCCTTTTTTGTTCGTGGCTTGAGAGCCTGGCAAATGTGGCACTTAGCTGTCAGGTGCGATTCCCCGAGGCACTTCAGACAGGAGTCGAGTGGATCTCCTGTCGGCATTGGCTTGCGACAGGCTGAGCACGGTTTGAAACCAGGTGAACCGGGCCTGGGCCGCGGCACCGGGTGCGGGGAAGGGGCTAATCCCCGAACCTCTCTTAACTATATTACACTAATTATGCTATAAACAGATAAACTAAGTATAACTATATAAAAAGTTTACAACTATCTACACAATAATGAACGAGAGAACTATGAGTAGCTAGGGAAGTGGAGGTCAGCTAAGCCGCGCTCCACTGTTCCAACGACCGACACGGGAGGTAAGAAGAAACTGAAGGGTGGCTGGGTCGGCAGGGGTATATATCTGGTGCCATAGCGGTGCCACCCCAGGGGGCGCCCAGCTGACACACCGAGTGTTGCTAGGGTAAAAAGTCTTCCGACGAACGTGCACATGGCGCGTGCACATCTAACTGGAATGGATATGAGCAATCACTCGAAGAAGAAAGGGTCATTACATCTGCTGCAGACTATAACAGACTAGGCATCCAGAAAACAGCCGTTACCTTGTGGCCTAGTTTGGGTCCTCCCATGGGATGCAAATAGCAGAGTTTCATGTGGCGTTTGATCCTCCATTGCTCTGCACCTTATACCTGGTGGAATCATTTACATTTGTGTAAAATGCTGCTGAATCTGAAAACTTGCCTCCCTCACGCTGTTGGCAAAGCATTACACCAACTTGCTATTTGCTTTGAAGAGGTGTAGATGCTGGGCTGGGCAATGGGAAAAGAGGCCCAGAGATAATTCATTTGTACAGATCTGCCAATCCTAGGCCTTCTTAGGAATCAGATATCGCCAAAGATAATACCCTTCAAATTTACTATTACCCCGGATCATTGTGCCTTTTGCTTCATTCATACTCACTGGTTAATATAATAGACTACAGCACACGTTGTTATATACTAAGAATTACAGCACATTAGAGCACCATGTAAATGAGTATTTCCTTAGGTCAGAGTGTTTGTAAGGTCTTGTCTACACAGAGACATGCAGAAAAAATAATCTGAATTAACTAGAGGTGTGAGTTTGAAGTGGATTAGTTAAACTGCACTAAATCTCTGTATGGATGCTGTTATTCAGAGTTAAAGTTATTTCTGGAAGTGAAGTGAAGTAACCAAATTAAGACCACTTTAATTTTGAACGAGGGTGTTTACACGGGGATTTAATGACATTTAACTAACCCATTTCAAATCAGGGCCACCCAGAGAGGGGGCAAGTGGAGCAATTTGCCCCAGGCCCCGCAGGGGCCCCCATGAGATTTTTTCAGGGCCCCTGGAGCAGGGTCCTTCATTCGCTCCAGGGCTCCGGAAAACTCTTGCAGGACCCAGGCCCCCGGAGCTTCTTCCGCTCCCAGTCTTCAGCTGCAGGCTTCCACCCCAGGGACCCGCTGCTGCCGAATTACCGCCAAAGCAGGGGGCCCCCCACCGCCGAAGACCGCAGGCCCCCTGAATCCTCTGGGTGGCCCTGTTTCAAATTCACACCGTTAATTCAGAATATCTTTCCTAGATGTCCCTGTAGACACTGCTCTGTTCACCCTTTTTCTGCAAGCTCTGTGCTCCCTATTTATTTGCACCTCCCACCTCCATCAGGCCCCTGGTAGCTTTAGCTGGCCTATTGCTAGCCAGCCATTCTCTGTTACAAATGTGTTCACTCCCTCTCTCCTGTCCCAGGAAACTCCAGGGTGCCTGGAAGCATCTGTGGTCCTCAATCTCTTCCGACTGCTGAACGAAGACTTGAAGTGCGCAGCCTACATGGAGTCCTGCACCTAAACGCCATGTCTTTACACTGTCTCACCTCATGCATCTAATCAGACACTGCAGAGCCCAGCGAATGGGAACCCTGAATCCTTCCTACAGGACACTGCATTTTAACCAGGCATGATGCTCTTTCCTTCTTGGCATTTTACCACGGATACCCATCACCCATGATCTCTGAACAAAAGAGTCACATACAACTGATCTCCAGGAACAGACCTCACCGACTCCAATTGCCAGTAGCTGATTCGTTCTAGGCCAATTCCTTAACTGCAGCTAAAGTGTAGGGCCTGTGCCCCCTGAGATCAATGGGAGATTGGCCAGTGATTTCAGTGGGATTAAATATGACCCTGGAGGATATTATTATTTATTGTGTTGGTTTATTGCTACACAAAACTATTTGCCAATAGTATGTTAAGTGTTGCCGTTATTTATTTTAATTTAAAGGACTAGTTTTTTCACCTGTTTCTTTGATTTACAGACTAGGGAGTATTTCATTAGTGTCTTAGAAAGCTGCTGGAAACCGCAATAATTTTGATGCATGGAAGGTGTTGCTGTATTAGACAGATTCCGAGAATCTATTTTTGTTTCACTGGCTGACATCATGTTAAGCCATCTGATGCCATCCTTATTTAAACAAATCTGATTTTTATTTAAGTTATTTATTGTATCTATCATGTATTTATGTGCATATTTATCAAATGGACTGTTTTAATAATATTTAATATAAAAAACTGGAAGACGTAAAATAAAAACTGAAATGATACAAATTGATGGTTGATCCTCTGCTTGCTGACTGCAGTACGTTCTGATCTCATCACCTCCAAAAATAGAAACCAGCAAAAGTGATTAGAGGCAGGGAAGTACTTCCAGATGAGGAGAAACTGAAAACATTAATAGTGCTTAGATTAGCTGGATGGTGAGAGGGGACATAACAGAGATACTTAAAATAATGAAAAGTGTAAAGTTATAGGTATGTTCCCACTATAGCAAATCCCAGGGAACCCCTGGTGGCAGGACTGTATATTTTGGGGCCTTTAAATTGACCAAAAAGCACTTACTATAATTAATATCCTATACTAACCACAGTATATGTGACACACTCCGCTTGAGTAAAATGCTGCTGTTTTAACTGGAGCTTGAATGTAATGTATTGTTGTTTACTTCCTTTTTATTTGTATGCATTGAAATCAGTGTGAAGACACAGCTCTGGAAAAAGTATTCACCTGCTGTTGCATAGTACATAGTGGCCGCAATTTGCCCTGTTTTTGCCTTGGGGGGATAGATACTGGGAACTGGCACTCAGGAAACCTTAATTCTCTTCTCAGCTCTGCCACTGACCTGCTGGAGTGGTGGATGACACTGGGGAAGTCACTTCACTGCTCTGTACCTCACTTTCCCCTGTAAAATGGGAATAATGATTCTGAATTCCTTTGTAAAGTGCTTTGAGAGTTACCAGTAAAAAAAAGCACTATATAAGAGCTGGGTATTATTAATATTATTATATGCACTATATAAAAAGCCTGATTCTCCACTGACCCAGTGTTGTCACGCTCATGACTTTTTCACAGGTTGCAGGATTTTAGCCAGGGCTGGAGCCTGTCAGGTGATGATGTGAGAATCTCCAGCTCTCTTGGGAATTTCAGCCTGGCTTCTGATAGGCTGTTTTTCCCACTATTTCTCTTGGGGAAGAGCAGCTAATCAAGGCTGTTGCAGGAAGCAGTCAGAGGTCTCTGCCCCTTAGGTGCCAACACCACTGTCACAGGAGTGGAGGACAGAGGAGCTCAGAGAGGCTCCACTCCCTGCCACACCCATCTCTGGGAGATGGCAGGGGAAGAGACACAGCAGCTTCAGAAGGAATGGAGGAGACAAAGAGGAAGTGGGGCAGAAATGATGGGGACCCAGGGGGCGAGTAGAGGTGATCTGGAGAGAGGATTGATTTGGGGCCAGGGTGCAGAATTAATTGCTGGGTATAGAGTGAGTAGCGGAGGGGCACAATTACCTTACACAATAAATAGTGTTTTTAATCTTTCCATATCTCACAAACACACTGGGGGTGGGCAGGGGAGTACAAAAAAAACAACCAAAAAACTACAGCATAATCTTTTTTTTTTTAATCTCATAATCTCATGATGTTTAGGGTTTGACATGATTTGTGAATCTTTGGGGGTGGGCTATATTGCTACCTTGCACTTGGATTTGTTATTTATACTACTGCAAAATGTTACCAATACAAAAGTGATCATTTTTTATCCTTTTGGGAGTCAAGTTTGTAAGCTTTATTCCCCAACCATGAGGGCTAGAAATGTACTTTTCTATTTTAATAATCACTTGACTCCAGGAGCTGGGGCTTTAAAAATAACACAAAATATCACAAGATACAGGAAAAACTCCCAATGGCTGGCAGCACTGCAAGACATCCTGCTTTCTTCCAGGACAGTCCCATGTCTCAAGAGGCTGTCCTGCAAATTTGGAATTTGAGAACAAGGCACCTAAAGGTCCTATTTTGTGCTCAGTATCGCCCCTCATTCCACCACCTCTGGAGACAGCCAAGTTGTGAGATGTCAAATGCAGGCGCTCCAGGCTTGGTAACACATCAGGAGAGGCAGATGGTGGTGATATTGCCTGGTGATTGGTACTGGCATCACCCGGACCAGGAGGAGTAAAATCCAGTTGGCAACAGCAGCCCAGGAGACAAAGGAGGTAGGTGCAGAGAATTGCCTTCCCATGGGGGTGGATGAGGAGGGAAGGGAGAGGATCTGGTCCCTTGACTGGGGTGAGCTATTCACTAAACATTGACAGGCCAGCAGAGAGCAGATGGGGAAAGTTTGTATAAGGGATTGGTTATTGCAGTTTTCCTCAGGTGGCAACCAGGTGAAGGATAAGTGGCAACCAGGTGAAGGATCTGGGACAGTTGGTGGAGGGGGTAATCATAGCAGCAGGGTGTGGGCCCCTGAGGGCAGTGTGGAGGTTGGAGGTGGGAGTGTCACAAATGCAGGGGTGTGGGGACCTGGGGGGGTTGGAGGCAGGGGGGTGTCACAGAGGCCGTGTGTGTGGAGACCTGGGAGGTTCGAGGGGAGGGTGTCACAGAGGCCGGGGATGTGGGTACCTGGGGTGGTTGGAGGTAAGGGGTGTCACAGAGGCAGGATGTTTGGGGCCCTGGGGGCAGTGTGGGGGTTGGAGGTAAGGTTGTCACAGAAACAGAGGGTGTAGGCCCCTGGGGGCAGAGTGGGGGATGGAGCCGTGGGGGACACAGAGGCAGGTTCTGGAGCCTGGTGGGGAGTTGAAAATGGTGGCCATCTTGGCTTATGAGAAGCTAAGTTGAGGGGGATGGGAGAGGGGCTCAGGATGTTATAGGGAGCAGGGAATGGGGAGTGAAGTCTGGCTCGGGGGTAGGGTAGGGAGCTGCACTGGAAGGCCTTCCCACCCAAAACACACGTATCCTGCTGCTGGGATGAAGCCACATCAGCCTAGACGGGCTGAGAGCGTGGTCCTTGGAGCTGACTGGGCCTTTCCAAAGGGGCTCTGGCCCCAGCACAACCCACCAGCTCCTTGTCACAATTTAGCTCCATACTCTGGGGTCAAGAAGCCTCCCCCACACATTGGCCACAGGTTCATTGCACTCACAGGGGCATGGCTTACATTACATCCCTTCTGCTATAAGAATTTATGCTGAGCCATATGTAATACTGTGCATTGTAGGGCTACAGTACTACTATGTATATGGTAAAGGGACCACTATTAGGAGAATTATGGAACTGGGTCATTGGTTGGTAGCACAGAAGTCTACCCCCTCTGTCTCCAGGTTGGAGGAAATCAAAAGTATCTGAACATATTCCTTGCATGTAGCAAGAGTGCAGTGGTCGCTTTGGAGCCGAGCAACAGGTAAGGATTGAGCGTCACATACCATCAGTTGGAAAAGAAGGGAGCTGGTGGGGGATGTTTGCTCCATGTCCTGTCTGGGGTCCTGTTTGCACTGATCAGCAATCTTAAGGTAGTCTCCTGTGAGGATAAACAGAAAAATGCTCATTGTAGGGCTGGCTGCATGCAGGACTTCTGTTTGTGTGTGTAGCACACCCCATCCAGAGTGTTTAGCAGCTAATGTTTACAAATGTGGTTTCATCTATGAACAATTAGATCTAAGTGAGTGATTCACAGCCAAGGAATTTTGCCTCTATTTCTGTTTGCAACATTCCTGCAAACCAATAACAAACACACTTGAGAATGTTATGATTAAAAAACATTCAACATCATTTTGTTTACCCAGTGGCTTGTTAGTCAACAAACCATTACATTTGAGCCATGAGACCTAAAACTGAGTGGCTTCATAATAATAATACCTAGCTATTATATAGTGTTTTTCATCAGTAAACCTTAAAGTGCTTTAGAAAAGGACAGTAGTATCGTTATGACAGGTTTCATTATCATTATCCACCTTTTATATATGTGGAAACTGAGGCACAGAGCAGTGAAGTGGCTTGCCCAAGGTCACCCAGCAGGCCATAAGTCATATGAAACGATGTAGCTTTTGTCCCTGAGTAGATGGGCATAATTTATGAAACCAGATGTTATCTGCAAACACTCTCAGAAAGTAAATTTACTGTTCACTCATTACAAAAACCTGCAAATATGCATGCTTAATATTTGTATTCTCTGATCATTTATGCTGTTAATTCTCAATTACACCTGTGTTTGTGGAAAGCAAACACAACAGGAGTGTGAACATAGCCAGTGTAAATGTGTTTAAAATTCAAGCAAATTTTAATGGAAATTGTTTTGCAGTATTTTTCCAAGCCTAGTAACAAGTTACTTACTAAGCTGGCTTGTCTTTTTATTTCAAATGAGCCCTGTTGAATTGGCCCTACACACTCATGAAGATCCAAACTTGTCTTTGCACGCACTTGCTTGGGTTTGCTGCCTGTTACAATCTGATCTCAGTTAAAGTAAGAAAATAGGAAAGCTATAGTATTTCTTGTTTTAGCATCTCTACTGAAGGATATTCAGCCACTGAGAATGCAGCCTTAAGTGAATATTCCCCCATGAGATCTACTCACTCAATATAACAAAAGAGAACTTCGATAATACCCAACTCCATCAGCAGACGTGAGCGGTAATACAAGTTATAAATAATAATACTAGTGTCCACAGTTCGGTGTCTGTAAAGTGATATGGACTCTGAGTTTATGAGGTGGCTTCCTGGTGTGAAGATGACATCTTAGCCTAGGATGTCAAAAGTACAGAATTCAAATCCCACCCCTGTAGTGCCAGTGGATGTGGTAACATGGATACCTTTTAGCGATCACATGGGATAAGCTATTCAATTTGAGTTCCTAGAGCAGGGATTGGCAATCTTTCAGAAGTGGTGTGCTGCATCTTCATTTATTCACTCTAATTTAAGGTTTCACATGTCAGTAATACATTTGAACATTTTTAGAAGGTCTCTTTCTATAAGTGTATAATATATAACTAAACTATTGTTGTATGTTAAGTAAATAAGGTTTTAAAAATGTTTAAGAAGCTTCATTTAACATTAAATTAAAATGCAGAGCCCTACCGCCGGACCAGTAGCCAGGACCCGGGCAGTGTGAGTGCCACTGAAAATCAGCTTAGATGCCACCTTCGGCACGTGTGCCATAGGTTGCCTACCACTGTCCTGGAGCCATGATGTGACAAAGTGCTAATGGAATCCTTGCAGATGTGAACATTGTGGAGATGATTTTACCCTGTATATGGTGTTGGAGAGACTGATACTGGAATACTGTGTCCAGCTTATAAAAGGATTTTGAAAAATTTGAGCGAGTGCAAAAAACAACCACAAAAATGATTTGAGGGCTGATGAAAATGCTTTGCAGTGCGAGACTTGAAGATCTCAATCTGTTTAGCTTATTAAAAAGAAGAATGGGAGGTGACTTTATCAGTGTCTTCACAGGGAAAATATACTTAGTACTCGTGAGCTTTTTAATGTAGTGGAGTAAGGTATACCAAGAACCAATGGCTGGAAACTAAAGCCCAATTCAAATTAGAAATAAGGCACGTATTTTTAGTGTTAAGGTTATTAAGGGAAAGGGAGGGTTCTCTATCTCTTGATAGCTTGAAATCCAGACTGGATGCTTTTCTGGAAGCCAAACCCATGATCTTTGGTGGCCCAACTTATGCTTTTAGACCATTTTGGGTTAGTAATGCCATACATGTAAAACAAATTTGTAAAACTGAATTACAGATCTAGCAGACACACTGCTGTTGTTTAAAATGCTAGCAAACTATTTGCACAATAGCTGTTTTGTTTGGCATTTTAAAAATTGATTTCTGTTCTAACCGTGTGTATCCTTCCATTGACTTTAACAGAGCTAGACTGGACCCTAGATGCCCAGAACTGAAAAATAAAGTGTGAAAAAAACAATCTGCACAGTTGTAGGGTTGGATGGATTGACTTAGGAGTAACTACTGAGAGCTATATGTGTATAACTTAGGTGATGGAGGCATAGCTCTAGAGAGAGTTGAAGGGTATTGTTTTGTATTGTACAACTCCGCAAAACTAGGAGTAGCAGGACAAAATTAAGAAAAGGAGAGTCAGATCTAGACAGTGGGATCTAGAACACTATGATGAAGTACTTTAAAAGTGGACTGGGCAAAGCGCTGCTGATACTTATATTTGATGAAGTGGAAGCTAGTGGAGGGTCTCAAAGAAGGAGTGGTTCTGGTCAGAGCAATGGGTAAAGAACTTGTTCTCCGTGCATAGACTCCACCTCCCCAGCCAAGTGTGGTGAGAAGCAGCAATGGTCCAGGGACGGGTGAGTGCAAATGGTCCAGGGACGGGTGGGTGACTCTTTATTGGTTTTAACTGTATATTGGAATGTGTCTCGTTGCTCAGGAGCCATATAGGTTCAATCAGCCTTCCCCCTTTGGACAGAGCTATGGAGGGTCAGCATAGAACCCAGAGTTTGCAGTCATTCAGCTTTACCCAGCTGTTAAGAGCAAGGCAAATGTTGGGATTTGGGCAGCACAGTGACTTCTGGGCAACATCTGTGTATACAAAGCGTTATGTGGTTTCTGCCCCACCAGCCAGGTCTCCCGTTGCTGGCAACCAAAGAATCAGTCTTAAACAATCTGCTGAACATGGAACTCTTCTGAATATACCTGACTTTGGACTTTCATCTGAAGGCATGTTAAGTAATGGCTTTGAAAAAAGCAGAATTCAGCTTTAAATGATCTGAACATGAGATGATCAAACTAACCGGGGGCTGGTTTTGAGCCAGAGAAAACACAGAGCCAGATCATCCTAACCTCTTTGAAAGTTTTCCATCCACTTCGTAGTGAAAGTGAATGCGTTTGGCTTTTCTCAAGAGATGAGCAGCTCAAGTCCCAGTACAAATTTCAGCTTTATAAGCCCAGAAAGCAGCAATAATACACCCTCTTTATTTGCCCCTGTTCTATCAAGCAAACTAAGAGACAAAAAGAGAGGACTTGAAATACAATATGGAAGAACTAGTAGCAGTTTCACTAGTCTGTCTGATTCATCTGGTGGGACTTTGAGGGAGTCCTTCAATATGAGTTCCATTACCAAGCATGGACATGAGGAAGCAGCAGGTTGGAGTGAGCTGCCTCTCAGCTTCATATAGAGAGTGAAAAGAGAAAGAGAATATGGGGCAGATGAGTGTCTCCTTGTTTCTAGGACTGACCATCACCCTTCCTAGAGCAAGAGGTTTGGCAGGTGGAACAGGCCCAGCAGAGGCTGATTGAGCTGAACATCATGGTTGGGTTATAATGGAACGGTGATGGACAGCTGACTGACAAGGAGTTGACCAACGAGAGAGTTACTCTTGAATCTGGAGAAACTATGCCAATTGCTTTGCCAGGGCTAAGCCCATCTATTCTTACAATGCCCTGGCTTTCAATGGCATTAAAGGAGGAAGAAACTAACAGGGAAACTGAGGAAGATGAGCACCAGGAACTAACAATGGTCTGTGAATCAGGTGATTGGAAATGAATACCTCTAGCAGCATAAGATAGCAGGGTGGCTTGTTTGCAGTTTTTCTTCTGCGTCTCACCTGTAAAACCTTCTGTTTTACACCTCCTCCCTTTGAGATAGTTGCTAGGGAAGACTGCCTTTTAAGGTATGGCAGAAAAAGCAATCGATAAAAAGGGTGTAAATAACACTTTGTTACATCCTTCTGTTAGTTGCTTCTGCCTCTCTGTGGACCCCTTGTCATGTATGTTACACCAACGCCTGCTCTGAGCTCTGTTGCCCTGTACCTTGAGTAGTGATGTACAGCTGCGCAAAGTGGGTGTAAATGCTACCAAGTCATAATGGTCATGTTGCACTGGTGTAAATGACAACAGACGGCACAGGGCAATGGTGACTGGGCAATAGACTCTCCTTGAGCCATCTGGATACAGAGGTCCAAATTCTAGGTGATGTAAGGGAATGCAAATTACACATTTCTAGCCAGCTGTGAATCCAGCTGGGTCTAAGGGAGTCTAAGCTTTGTCTACGTGTTATATCTTGTATACTGAGGGGGTGAGAGGAAGATGCACCTTATCCCAGCTTAGACTCCCTTAAAGCTTCCTAGATTCATTATGAATTTGGAGCATAATATTCATTAAATTTGGGTATCCTCCAGGAATATACTGTAATTCATAGACATGTCCAGCCTAAAGGACACACGCTATGTAAATCAGTTCTCTCTCTTCCTAGGAAGGACACACACACACATGCATGCACACACACAAAATTAAAATGTCTTGCAAGGCCATGTAGAAATTGGGGTCTGGACTTAAAGATAATCAATACTCGTCTTTGATGTAATATATCACAATATTGCATCAGCACAGTGGAAATTCATATCTATTGTGCATATTAAGTTAAACTGTGACATTTAGCCACAGCCCTGCATTAGTGGCAGTGCTGAGTAACTCTGCCCTGAAGGAGAGGCATCAAAAGGCATTTGGTTTGCGAGAAGCGCATTTTCTCCTGGATTTTGCTGCTTATGTGGGGAGGTGGTGAAGAAGTAATTTGCTACAGCCCTCTTCAGGGGATACAACCATGAGGTTCTTCCACCTCGTTTTTGAGGGTAGCCCATGAATTAAAGTACATGCTAAGTGCTTTGTTGAATTGGGGCCTCAGAATTGAGTTCTTGATGCTTATCTGCAGAAAAAATTACAATGGTCAGATGCAAAAATGTTCCCACCAACCTAAACAGGAAGACTATCCTGAAGAAGCATTTTGACAAGTTTGGGCAAGTGGAGCAGATTTATTTCACACAGGGAAAATAGAAAGAACAGGAGTACTTGTGGCACCTTAGAGACTAACAGATTTATTTCAGCATGAGCTTTCGTGAGCTACAGCCCACTTCTTCAGATGCATAGAATGGAACACACGAAAAACTCATGCTGAAATAAATTTCTTAGTCTCTAATGTGCCACAAGTACTCCTGTTCTTTTTGCGTATACAGACTAACACGGCTGCTACTAAGAGAAAATAAAGTTGGCAATTGTGTACTTCTGTGACCATGTGAGTATTTAAGACTGGAATCTTAAAAAATATATCAACTTCATATAATTGTAGGACATGGACCAAAACAGTCCACTGCTCTAAACTTCCACTTTTGAAAGCCTTGACTAGATTGTACATGTCATAAACAGATAGCTAAGGGTTAATGTCTCTTTCACCTGAAAAAAAAAGTAACCTGAAGCACCTGACCAGAGGACCAATCAGGAAACAGGACTTTTTTCAACTCTGGGTGGAGGGAAGTTTGTGTCTGAGTTCTTTTTCTTCTGCCTGAATCTCTCTCAGCTAGAGAAGGATTTTTTCTGTTTCCTGCTTTCTAATCTTCTGTTTCCCAGTTGTGAGTACAAAGTTGGTTTTTTGTTTTGTATTTACATGTCTATAGTTGCTGGAGTGCTTTAAATTGTATTCTTTTGAATAAGGCTGTTTATTCACATTTCTTTTAAGCAATTGACCCTGTATTTGTCACCTTAATACAGAGAGACCATTTGTATGTATTTTTCTTTCTTTTTATATAAAGCTTTCTTTTAAGACCCGTTGGAGTTTTTCTTTAGTGAGGAACTCCAGGGAATTGGGTCTGCAGCTCACCAGGGAATTGGTGGGAGAAAGAAGTCAGAGGAAAACCTGTGTGTGTTAGATGTACTAGCCTGACTTTGCATTCACTCTGGGTGAGGGGGGAAGAGAGATTGACTCTCGGTAATTCTGTTCTCTAGGCTGGGAACGGGGAGGGTGGAATCCCTCTGTTTAGATTCACGGAGGTTGCTTCTGTGTATCTCTCCAGGAACACCTGGAGGGGGGGGGGAAGGGAAAAGGTTTATTTCCCTTTGTTGTGAGGCTCAAGGGATTTGGGTCTTGGGGTCCCCAGGGAAGGTTTTTGGGGGGACCAGAGTGCCCCAAAACACTCTAATTTTTGGGTGATGGCAGCAGTACCAGGTCCAAGCTGGTAACTAAGCTTGGAGGTTTTCATGCTAACCCCCATATTTTGGACGCTAAGGTCCAAATCTGGGATTAGGTTACTGACATGGTGGCAGAGGTGGGATAGACAGAATCCAGAAGCCAGTAGGAATATTATATTTTTCTTTTCTCTGCTAGGGGCTTTTTAGCAGAGAGAAACAGTTTGGTTTTAAAAGGGAACCAGAGAGAATTTTTTTTTCTCTGCTCTCTCTGGCAGTTGTGGCTTGCATATTAAGCAAGAAACCATTAAGCTGTGACAAACAGGTCTTGTGTGAGACAATAGCACTCCCATTGAGAGTCATTACCAGCACTATATACATGCAAATAAAGTGTTTTTTCTGGTTTACTTTACATTAAAAAAAATTAGCTAGGAAGAAAGGGAAAAAGGCATTGTTGCTAGGCAGACCCCAGGAGGCAACAGAGCCTGCAGTTCAGAAAATAAACACCGGAGGGCACCCCAACACAAGAAAACAGGAACCATGCCTAACAAGACAAAAATGGAGGCTGAAGAACAAATAAAAGACACAGAGCACAAGCGAGATATGGAAAAAAAAATACAGGAACTAGAAATAAAACAAAAAGAGATGGAGCTAAGGGAAAGAGAAAAAGAGGCTACCCCACAGGAGAGAGTTGGAACTCCTGAGAGAAACCCACCGACAGGCCATGGAATTAGAAAAGGCTAAGCAAAACACAGCCAATCCTAGCAACCCTGCGCCAATGATTGTTCCACAGCACAGGAAATTTCCCACCTACAAGGCAGGTGATGACACCGAGGCCTTCTTGGAAAATTTTGAAAGAGCCTGTCTTGGGTACAGCATTCCTGAAGACCAGTACATGGTAGAATTGAGGCCACAGCTCAGTGGACCTTTAGCAGAGGTGGCAGCTGAAATGCCTAAGGAGAACATGAACGACTATAAACTTTTTCAAACCAAGGCCAGATACAGAATGGGGATAACCCCGGATCATGCCCGTCGGCGTTTCAGAACCCAAAAGTGGAAACCAGATGTGTCATTTCCCAAACACGCCTACTACGTTGAGAAAAATTATGAGGCCTGGATATCAGGACACAATGTTAAAACCTTGGAAGAACTGCACCTCCTCATACAAATGGAGCAGTTCTTGGATGGTGTTCCTGAGGACATCACACGGTACATACAAGATGGAAAACCCAAAAATCTCGCTGAGGCGGGGGAGATTGGAGCCAGATGGATGGAAGTGGCAGAAAGCAAGAAAGCTACTGTTAAGGGCAACGAATACCCCAAGGGGCACACCGACCATAAACCCTACAACCGAGGACAGCCAAAGAGCCCACACACAACCCAAGTAAAGCCACAGACGCCCTATTCTTCCACCTCACCAGTCTCCAGTAACTCACCTCGGCCCAGTAATCCATCAGATGGAAGATGCTTTAAGTGTAATAAACTGGGACATATCAAGGCCAACTGTCCAAAGAACGCCATCCGAGTGCAATTCATTACACCACCATCACACAAAAGATCCCCAGGTTCAGATGCCTCTCAAATACCCTTGGAGCGAAGGGAAAATTTTAGAGTGGGCGGAAAGAAAGTTACTGCGTGGAGAGACACGGGGGCACAAGTGTCAGCTATCCACCAGTCCTTCGTAGACCCCAAATTCATCAACCCAAAGGCCAAAGTGACAATTTACCCCTTCATGTCACAAGCTGTAGACTTGCCTACAGCTCAACTGCCTGTCCAGTACAAAGGCTGGTCAGGAATGTGGACTTTTGCAGTCTATGACAATTATCCTATCCCCATGCTACTGGGGGAAGACTTGGCCAACCAGGTGAAGCGGGCCAAGCGAGTGGGAATGGTTACATGTAGCCAAACCAGGCAAGCTTCCAGACCCATTCCTGTTCCTGAGCCGTCCACAGAGGCCCCGTCTGTGTTGCCAGAGACCCAGACAGAGGTAGTGGACCCAGATTCCATGCCAACCACTGAAACAGCCACAGCACCTCCAGTCCCAGGCCCGGAACTGGAACAGCAACCAGCACCAGCAATTGCAACCACATCTTCAAACTCAATGCCAGAGGGCGCCAGCGAGCCAAAACTGGCAGAAGCAACAGACAGCCATACCCAAAAGGCTCAGCCAGAGCCTGAAATACCCTCAGGTGCACCAGCGGAGAGCGGTTCACCAGCAACAGAAACCACCCCATCACCTACATCGCTTCCAGAGGGACCAAGTCCACAGTCTGAGGAAGAACTGGTGACCCCAGCCTCAAGGGAACAGTTCCAGACTGAGCAGGAAGCAGATGACAGCCTTCAGAAAGCTTGGGCGGCGGCACGGAGCACCCCACCGCCTCTCAGCTCTTCTAATCGATCCCGGTTTGTTATAGACCAAGGACTTTTATACAAGGAGATTCTTTCTGGTGGACACCGGGAAGAATGGCAGCCGCAAAAACAGTTGGTGGTTCCAACTAAGTACCGGGGGAAGCTCTTAAGCTTAGCCCATGATCATCCCAGTGGCCATGCTGGGGTGAACAGAACCAAGGAACGGTTGGGGAAGTCCTTCCACTGGGAGGGGATGGGCAAGGACGTTGCCAAGTATGTCCGGTCTTGTGAGGTATGCCAAAGAGTGGGAAAACCCCAAGACCAGGTCAAGGCCCCTCTCCAGCCACTCCCCATAATTGAGGTCCCATTTCAGCGAGTAGCTGTGGATATTCTGGGTCCTTTCCCAAAAAAGACGCCCAGAGGAAAGCAGTACGTACTGACTTTAGTGGACTTTGCTACCCGATGGCCGGAAGCAGTAGCTCTAGGCAACACCAGGGCTAACACTGTGTGCCTGGCCCTAACAGACATCTTTGCCAGGGTAGGTTGGCCCTCCGACATCCTTACAGATTCAGGATCTAATTTCCTGGCAGGGACCATGGAAAAACTGTGGAAAACTCATGGGGTGAATCACTTGGTTGCCACCCCGTACCACCATCAAACCAATGGCCTGGTGGAAAGGTTTAATGGAACTTTGGGGGCCAAGATACGTAAATTCGTCAACGAATACTCCAATAATTGGGACCTAGTGTTGCAGCAGTTGCTGTTTGCCTACACGGCTGTACCACATCCCAGTTTAGGGTTTTCACCGTTTGTACTTGTGTATGGTCACGAAGTTAAGGGGCCATTACAGTTGGTGAAGCAGCAATGGGAGGGGTTTACGCCTTCTCCAGGGACTAACATTCTGGACTTTGTAAGCAACCTACAAAGCACCCTCCGACACTCCTTAGCCCTTGCTAAAGAGAACCTAAAGGATGCTCAGGAAGAGCAGAAGGCCTGGTATGACAGACATGCCAGAGAACGTTCCTTCAAGGTAGGAGACCAGGTTATGGTCTTGAAGGCGCAACAGGCCCATAAGATGGAAGCATCATGGGAAGCGCCATTCACGGTCCAAGAGCGCCTGGGAACTGTAAACTACCTCATAGCATTTCCCAATTCCTCACTAAAGCCCAGAGTGTACCATGTTAATTCTCTCAAGCCTTTCTATTCCAGAGACTTACAGGTTTGTCAGTTTACAGTCCAGGGAGATGATGCTGAGCGCCCTGACGGTGTCTACTACGACGGGAAAAAAGACGGTGGCGTGGAAGAGGTGAACCTCTCAACCACCCTGGAACGTCTGCAGCGGTGACAAATCAAGGAGCTGTGCACTAGCTTCGCCCCATTGTTCTCAGCCACCCCAGGACGGACTGAACGGGCATACCACTCCATTGACACAGGTAATGCTCACCCCATTAGAACCCCACCCTACCGGGTGTCTCCTCATGCCCAAGCTGCTATAGAACGGGAGATCCAGAACATGCTACAGATGGGTATAATTCGCTCATCTACCAGTGCATGGGCATCTCCAGTGGTTCTAGTACCCAAACCAGATGGGGAAATACGCTTTTGCGTGGACTACCGTAAGCTAAATGCGGTAACTCGTCCGGACAACTATCCAATGCCACGCACCGATGAGCTATTGTAGAAGTTGGGACGTGCTCAATTCATCTCTACAATAAACTTAACCAAGGGGTACTGGCAAGTACCACTACATGAACCTGCCAAGGAGAGGTCAGCATTCGTCACCCATGCGGGGGTGTATGAATTCAATGTCCTTCCTTTCGGCCTTCGAAATGCACCCGCCACCTTCCAGAGGCTGGTAGATGGTCTACTAGCAGGACTGGGAGAATTTGCAGTTGCCTACCTCGATGATGTCGCCATTTTTTCAGACTCCTGGCCCGAACACCTACTACACCTGGAAAAGGTCTTTGAGCGCATCAGGCAGGCCGGACTAACTGTTAAGGCCAAAAAGTGTCAAATAGGCCAAAACAGTGACTTACCTGGGGCACCAGGTGGGTCGAGGAACCATAAACCCCCTACAGGCCAAGGTGGATGCTATCCAAAAGTGGCCTGTCCCAAGGTCAAAGAAACAGGTCCAATCCTTCTTAGGCTTGGCCGGGTACTACAGGCGATTTGTACCACACTACAGCCAAATCACTGCCCCACTGACCGACCTGACCAAAAAGACCCAGCCAAATGCAGTTAAGTGGACTGATGAGTGTCAAAAGGCCTTTACCCAGCTTAAGGCGACGCTCATGTCTGACCCTGTACTCAGGGCCCCGGATTTTGACAAGCCATTCCTAGTAACCACGGATGCATCTGAGCGTGGTATAGGAGCAGTTCTCATGCAGGAAGCAACAGATCACAACTTCCATCCTGTTGTGTTTCTCAGCAAGAAACTGTCTGAGAGGGAAAGTCACTGGTCAGTCAGTGAAAAGGAATGCTACGCCATTGTGTACACCCTGGAAAAGCTACGCCCATATGTTTGGGGACGGCGGTTCCAGCTACAAACCGACCATGCTGCACTAAAGTGGCTTCATACGGCCAAGGGGAACAACAAGAAACTTCTTCGTTGGAGTTTAGCTCTCCAAGATTTTGATTTTAAATTCAGCACATCTCAGGAGCTTCTAACAAAGTAGCTGATGCACTCTCCCGTGAGAGTTTCCCAGAATCTAGTAGTTAAAAAGTGTTCTTAAAATGTACAAGTCTGTTAGTTATATACTTAGTGGTATATGTAAAGGTGCATGTGTTGTATTAATCTGTTTAGTTTAAAGTTCTAGGAGGAAATCGCCGCCAGTGAGCTTCCCCACTGTCTGCAATTTGGGGGGCGTGTCATAAACAGATAGCTAAGGGTTAATGTCTCTTTCACCTGAAAAAAAAAATAACCTGAAGCACCTGACCAGAGGACCAATCAGGAAACAGGACTTTTTTCAACTCTGGGTGGAGGGAAGTTTGTGTCTGAGTTCTTTTTCTTCTGCCTGAATCTCTCTCAGCTAGAGAAGGATTTTTTCTGTTTCCTGCTTTCTAATCTTCTGTTTCCCAGTTGTGAGTACAAAGTTGGTTTTTTGTTTTGTATTTACATGTCTATAGTTGCTGGAGTGCTTTAAATTGTATTCTTTTGAATAAGGCTGTTTATTCATATTTCTTTTAAGCAATTGACCCTGTATTTGTCACCTTAATACAGAGAGACCATTTGTATGTATTTTTCTTTCTTTTTTATATAAAGCTTTCTTTTAAGACCTGTTGGAGTTTTTCTTTAGTGAGGAACTCCAGGGAATTGGGTCTGCAGCTCACCAGGGAATTGGTGGGAGGAAGAAGTCAGGGAAAAACCTGTGTGTGTTAGATGTACTAGCCTGACTTTGCATTCACTCTGGGTGAGAGGGGAAGAGAGATTGACTCTCGGTAATTCTGTTCTCTAGGCTGGGAACGGGGAGGGTGGAATCCCTCTGTTTAGATTCACGGAGGTTGCTTCTGTGTATCTCTCCAGGAACACCTGGAGGGGGGGGGAAGGGAAAAGGTTTATTTCCCTTTGTTGTGAGGCTCAAGGGATTTGGGTCTTGGGGTCCCCAGGGAAGGTTTTTGGGGGGACCAGAGTGCCCCAAAACACTCTAATTTTTTGGGTGATGGCAGCAGTACCAGGTCCAAGCTGGTAACTAAGCTTGGAGGTTTTCATGCTAACCCCCATATTTTGGACGCTAAGGTCCAAATCTGGGATTAGGTTACTGACAGTACATGCGAATGAGTTTGCAAAGGTGGTCTCATTTTAGTCAGATGAGAAAGTTTGTGTCACAAACCATTTCAGAATTGTCAGTCTCCTAGTCAAACAGGCCCACAACTGGAAAATCAGCGGGTTTACAGATCAAAACGGAGCTGTATTGCCAGAGCTGTGCATGTGTGTAAGATGGCACAACTCAGGTCTCAACTTTGCCTGACTCTACCTGTGCTTTTTGTCCCCCAATTTCATGAGCACAAAATAGTTCATAGTTTACAAATAGAAAAGCCTTCAGAGGGTGCAGGATCATCCCCTTAATACATCTCCCTATCAGTGTCCTAAAATATATTGTGATACAGCATGGCCAGAGGGCAGCAGGAGAGGGTTAGAAGGGAGCCTTATTCCCTGTAAGAGGAAGAAAGATTGCTATAGATTAGCTAGAGCACCTGATGCCAGTTAGAGCACCTGAAGCCAATTAGAGCACCTGCAGTCAGTCACATGATAAAAACCCCTGCTTCAATCAAACAGTGTGGGAGTTGGAGCAGAAAGGATTGGTGTTGGAGCAGAGAACAGTTTGAAGGGAAGCAGAGGACAGTTTGGAGAAGTGCTGTGGTGGGCTAAGAAGTCCTAGATCCTAGGTAAGGGGCACCTGGCTTGTGCAGAGGGAGGGCAGGAAGCCCCCCACAAGCTGAAGGGCAGGAGAGGGAAGTAGCCCAGGGGAAGGAACCGTCAGTTCAAGTGGTTCACCACTATCCTCAGGGCCCCTGGGCTGGCACCTGGAGTAGAGGGCAGGTTCAGATTCGTCCCTCTCCACTCCACTCCTCTAGGACACTAGTGGGGCAATTAATATTCCAATTTAGGGGCAAGAAATGGTGCCCTGAACGCCCCCCAAAGAAGAGAAAGTGAGAGACCCATCATAATAGTGCCGGCAATTTGCCACACATGGTGTCAGGAGTGGGATTTGCGTGCTGGGGACTTAAACCGGGGTGAGCCAAAACCCTCCCGTCCTTAAGATGGATGACGTGGTCAAGGCCCCAATACAGGCCACCGCGGCCCAGCAGTAGGCTACCCGAGTCCAAGCAACCGCCCAACAGGAGGCGACTCGAATGCAGCTGGTAACTAATCATCTGTTGATGAGTCAGGCTGCCCAGGACTGAGCCCTGCTGAAAGACCTGGTGAACCAGATGAAGGCCCTTATGGAACTGAACCGCAACTGTGAAGAGACTTGGATCATAGGGCCAGCCATTGCCTACAGAAAATGACACGGGAGGATAATGTGGAGGCATACCTCCTGGCTTTTGAAAGAGCAGTCCTGTGGGAGGCCTGGCCCCGAGATCAATGGTCTGGTATCCTCGCCCCATTTCTGTGTGGGGAGGCTCAGACGGTCTACTACAATATGGCCGCAGAGACTGCAGCAGATTACCCCCAGTTGAAGGCAGAGATCCTGGCCAGATCCGGAGTAATGACGGCATTTTGAGCCCAGAGCTTCCATGAGTGGCAGTATACAGAGGACAAGACACCCCGATCACAATTGTTTGACCTGATCCAGCTGACCTGTAAATGGCTGCGCCCTGAAGCCCTCAGCTCTGAGAAGATGATGGAGGTCCTGGTACTGGACCGGTATATGAGGGGGTTACCACCAGGCCTCAGGGCTTGGGTTGGCAAGAATGACCTCCTCGTCCTATGATGAGTTGGTCTCCCTTGTGGAAAGACAGATGGCAGCCTGTGAACTGTTCCAGACCGCAGGCAGGGAGACACGGCAATCCAGGAAGCCAACCCCAAGCCCACGGCCCTGGCCTGTCGAGAACTACAGGAGAACTGTAACAGGGAAGAAAGACCCCGAGGAATGGCCCGAGGCCAAGAAGGGACCTTGGAGTTTTATGAAGAGAGGTGAGGGACCAGCCAAGTAGCCCCAGGCAGAGGGTGATGACCAGGATAAGGGTGTGGTGTTATGAGTGTGGGGAATTGGGGCAGATAGCAGCCCAATGCTCCAACAGGGAAGAACCTATGCAGTATAATCTGGGGGATTACTGGGAGCAACGTGGCCTAATGAGCCTGGTAGGGGTCACAATGACCTCACATGGGTATACAAGATCAGTAAAAATGAATGGTATTAAGACCATAGCATTAATAGATTCTGGGAGTGCTGTCACACTGGTCTTGGGGAAGTTGGTGGGGCGAGATCAACTAACCCAGGCCAAAAACACAGGGATAATGTGCATTCATGGCACCGTGAATTTCTACCCCACAATCCCAGTATGGATTGAGATCCAGGGTAATACTATCAGGGTGACTGCAGGGGTGGTCCCCTATCCTGTCTTAATTGGTAGGGACTTCCCTGGGTTTGAGAGCTTACTTACCCCAATATAGCCAGGGGAGGGTAGCAACCCCCAGGCTGAAATGGAGGCACCTACAGATAGCCTCACCCCAATGTTTGCCAAATTTGCTCTAGAGTTATTCTCATCCCCTGGGAAACCCCGCAAGTCTAGGTGGGAAAGGAGGGCAGATAAAAGATTAGGGACCAGGATTCTAGCCAAAAACCATAAAACTTCCCTTGGGGGTAGGCGAACCCATTCAGGAGGCCAGGAGATAATTCAGGCCAGGGAGGACTCAGAGGCGGTTCCTAGCCCAAGTAGGAGCAACCCAGGGGGAAGAGTAGAATTAGGCCCCCTAGAAGTAGGTCAGATCGATATTGCACGTGAGAATTTCGGGCAGGGCCAGGCCAATGATCCGCTATATGTGAATGTGAGGGAGGAGGTAGTGGAAGTAAATGGCGTACCTGTGGAAGGAAAGATCAAAATCCTAAGGCCATATTATGTGCTCAAACGCGATCTCTTGTACAGGATAGAGCAAATACGAGGGGAAGAAGTAGAGCAACTCTTAGTCCCACGGAAACACACAAGGGCAGTATTAGAGTTAGCTCACAGTCATCTATTTGGAGGACATCTAGGAGTAGACAAGACACTGGATAGAGTCCTAAGAAGGTTTTATTGGCCAGGGATATGCGCAGAAGTCCAGTACTATTGTGCCTCCTGCCCTGAATGCCAGTTGCATAGCCCCCGACCTTACTTGCATGCCCCATTAGTACCTTTGCCTATTATTGAAGTCCCTTTTGAAAGGATAGCCATGGACATAGTGGGCCCACTGGAAAGATCGACACGTGGCCACCGAAACATATTAGTCATCCTTGACTACACCACGCAGTATCCAGAGGCCATTCCTTTAAGAAACCCCACATCCAAAGCAATAGCAAAAGAACTACTACAGGTTTTTGCCACAGTGGGCATCCCTAAGGAGATCCTGACATGTCAGGAAGGAACCCCTTTCATGTCAAAATTAATGAAGAACTTATGTGCCCTACTCCGCATCCAGGCCATAAGGACCTCAGTCTACCATCCACAAACAGATGGACTGGTCGAGCAGTTTAATCGGACCCTTAAAAGTATGATCCGGAAGGTGGTAGCACAGGATAGAAAAGACTGGGATACCCTTCTACCATATCTGATGTTTGCTATATGGGAAGTCCCCCAGGCATCCAATGGTTTCTCTCCCTTTGAACTACTATACGGACGCCACCCACGCGGGATATTAGATATTGCCAAGGAAGATTGGGAAGAACAACCCAACCCAGGAAAGAATGTCATTGAGCACGTGACACAGATGAGAGAGCGAATAGCTCGAGTAACCCCTATAGTACGAGAACATTTGGAAAAGGCACAAGAGGCCCAGTGGCCATATTACAACCGTTGGGCGAAAGTACGGAGACTTCAGCTGGGGGAATGAGTGATGGTGCTAGTGCCAACAGCAGAAAGCAAACTCCCAGCCAGCTGGCACGGACCATATGAGATAGTGGAAGTCATTGGGGAGGTGGACTATAAGGTCAGACAACCAGACCACCGAAAGCCAGAGCAAATCTACCACATCAACTTACTGAAGCCCTGGCATGACCGAGAGACGTGTCTGGTCATTCGAGAAGCTCCACCTTAGACAGACGACCCACAGGGGCAGGTAAAGATATCTCCTGAATTAACCCCAGAACAATGAACATATCCACCAGAACCAGGACATGTTCTATACACAACCGGGCCGTACGATACTGGTCCAACATCATATTGTCACCAGCCCTGGAGTAAGGGTGACAATAAGACCATACTGAATACCAGAAGCTAAAAGGGAAGAAATTAGGATGGAAGTGAAGAAGATGCTGGAACTTGGGGTTATCGAAGAATCCCACAGTCAGTGGTCCAGCCCTATCGTCCTAGTCCCCAAGCCTCATGGCACCCTGAGGTTTTGCAGCGATTTCCAGAAATTGAATGAAGTATCCCAATTTGATGCCTATCCGATACCACGCATTGACGAGCTAGTTGATCAGTTAGGCAAGGCCCGATACCTAACCACTCTGGATCTGACCAAAGGATATTGGCAAATTCCCCTGGCTAAGAATCAGGGCCGGCTTTAGGCCGATTCAGCCGATTCCCGGGAATGGGCCCTGCGCCTTAGGCACCTTTTTAATTTTTTTTACTTACCCCGGCTGAAGTCTGCTCCGGGGTATTCCATGGCCCCGCTCCCCTGACCAAAGCTCCGGTGGGAGCGCAGCAGCCCCACAGCCCCGCTCTCCCAGCTGGAGCTCCGGCTGGAGCGCGGCAAGCAAGCCCCACGGCCCCGGCTGGAGCTCCGGCCGGAGCGCGGCAAGCCCTACCCTGCAGCCCCGCTCTCCTGACTGGAGCTCTGGGCCCTTTAAATAGCACCCAGAGCCCTGGGATAGCAGGCGGTTTCGGGGGCTATTTAAAAGGCCGGGGCTCCAGCTGCCTCTGCTACCTCATTCTTTAAATAGCCGCCGGAGCCCCGCTTCCCCCATGCATTCCCCAAGGCTCCCGCGGCTATTTAAAAGGTCCAGGGCGGGGTAGAAGCAGGGGAGCCCTGAGCCGTTTAAAATAGCCCCCCAAGCCCTGGGATAGCGGGAGGCTTGGGGGCTATTTAAAGGGCTGGGGCTCCAGCTACCTCTGCTGCACCCTCTGCCTTGCCCGCACTAGCCCCACCCCCCCGCCTGCAGCCAGCTCTGCACCCCGTGCCCACAGCCAGCCCCTGCCAAACCCCCTGCTCTGTCTCCAGCCAACCCCTGCCACACACCCTTGTGGCCCTGCCCAGAGCCAGCCAGCCCCCCACACACCCCTGCCTGCACCAGCCCTGCCCACGCTGCCCTGCCCACCCTGCCCACACCCAGCCCCGCACGCCCTGCCCTGTCTCCAGCCAACCCCTGCTGCACCCCCCTGCCTGAAGCCAGCCAGTCCCACACTTCTCTGTCTCCAGCCCTCCCAACCCCTGCTGCATCCCCTTGAGGCCCTGCCTGAAGCCAGCCTGCCCCACATCCCCCTGTCTCCAGCCAGCCCCGCACCCCTTGCCCTGCCTGCAGCCAGACCCTACCTCCAGTCAGCCCCTGCCCTGCCTCCAACCAGCCCCATGTCCACTGCTGCCCTGCAGTTCCCAGGGCAGTAACCCTGCACACCTGATTCAATGAGGGCGGCAGGGAGCAGCTGGGACCCACACAGGTGCACACACCCGCAGGGAGTGGCGGGGACCCACACATGTGAAACGGCAGTCATTAATAACCAATCAACAGTATATATGATGCAATGCACATAATATATAATTGTATTATTTATATAGTTATGGAAAGTAAATAATACATGGAAGAAATGAAAGGCTTCTTTTTACCCTTGTTTCTTTTTTTTTTTTTAGTCATCCCTGCCAGGGCCCCGCTGAAAATGTTCGAATTGGGCCCCGCACTTCCTAAAGCCGGCCCTGCCCAGAATGCCAAGGAAAAGACTGCCTTCTCTACACCCGATGGCCTGTTTCAATATACTATCTTCCCTTTCGGACTCCATGGGGCCCCTGCAACATTCCAACGACTTATGGATAAGTTACTGCGACCCCATGCCAAGTATGCCGCCGCCTATCTAGATGACACAGTCATCCATAGCCCTGACTGGGAAACGTACCTACGAAAAGTAGAAGCAGTGCTAGATGCCCTGCGGAAGGCTGGCCTCACTTCTAACCCTCTCAAGTGCATGATAGGACTAGCTGAGGCCAGATACCTTGGGTATGTAGTAGGGAGAGGTTTGGTGAAACCCCAATGGAACAAAGTGGAGGCAATAAAAGGTTGGCCTCGACCAGTCTGCAAAAAGCAAGTTAGAGCATTTCTAGTGATAGTAGGATACTATCGGAGATTCATCCGTCATTTCGCTGCAAGAGCAGGGTCATTGACGGACCTGATAAAAGCTCGGGGCCCCGAGATAGTAAAGTGGACTGATGTGACAAAAGAAGCATTTGCAGATTTAAGGACAGCCCTATGCTGCCATCCAGTACTCATAGCCCAAGACTTCGAGAAGGAATTCATCTTACAAACAGATGCCTCGCAGGTAGGGCTAGGAGCCATCCTTTCACAGATGGTAGGGGAGGAGGAACACCCAATCTTGTACCTCAGCCGGAAACTCCTCCCCAGGGAACAAAAGTGGAAAAGAAATGTCTGGCTGTAAAATGGGCTATGGAGACTCTCTGCTACTATCTGTTGGGGCGGTGGTTTACCCTCGTGACAGACCACGCCCCACTCCAGTGGATGCACAGAAACAAGGAGAAGAACGCAAGAGTGACTAGGTGGTTCCTATCCCTGCAGCCCTTCCATTTCCGGGTCCAGCAGAGAGGTGGAAGCCAACATGGCAACGCTGATGGCCTATTGCGACAACATTGCCTCTCGTCCCAAGTAGCCCAACCCCATGGTGTTGAGCGGGGGGGGCAACAGGAGAGGGATAGAAGGGAGTCTTATTCCCTGTAAGAGGAAGAAAGTTTGCTACAGATTAACTAAAGCACCTGATGCCCATTAGAGCACCTGAAGCCAATTAGAGCACCTGCAGTCAGTCACATGATAAAACCCCCTGCTTTAATCAGACAGTGTGGGAGTTGGAGCAGAAAGAATTGGTGTTGGAGCAGAGAACAGTTTGGAGGGAGGCAGAAGACAATTTGGAGAAGTGCTGCTGTGGGCTAAGAAGTCCAAGACCCTAGGTAAGGGGCACCTGGCTTGTGCAGAGGGAGGGCAGGAAGCCTCCCCACAAGCTGAAGGGCAGGAGAGGGAAGTAGCCCAGGGGAAGGAACTGTCAGTTCAAGTGGTTCACCACTATCCCCAGGGCCCCTGGGCTGGGACCTGGAGTAGAAATCTGGCCTAGATTCGTCCCTCTCCACTCCACTCCTCTAGGACACTAGTGGGGCAATTAATATTCCAATTTAAGGGCAATAAATGGCGCCCTGAACTCCCCCCAAAGAAGAGAAAGCACGAGACCCATCATAATAGTGCTGGCAATTTGCCACAATATCTTCTGGTCTTAAACCAGACCAGCCGAACGTCTCTTGGATTGGGGCTTCCATTTCATCTGATTTTCAGATATTTTCCTGTATATGTAGCCTAAATATTACTCTTCTTAATTTCTTCTTAGTACTTAATCGTCAGTTATACACACTTGCATGATGCTCAGTAATTTCTCTCCATCCTTGGGAGTTTACAGCCTTCATATGTTTGTAGAGCCATGTGAGGAATGGCTTTCCCCAGGATATCGCTTCAAATAACGCAGATATCACAACCTCATCCATGGCATCCGCAAAAAGAGCGACAGCCTGTGACAGCTCAGCACAGAAACAGCCCTGGGGAGAAGGGCAAGGGTGCAGGCAATTCTTTCACCAGGGCTTGGTGAGTTCTACCTGTTGTGAGACAGTGAAGGGATATCCAGCTGACTTGTGCACTGGGAGCTGAATGTGTGGTTGTACCCAAAATCTCACTGAGGACACAAGGAGGTGTGGGCTCTGTGTGAGCATGCTGCCGTTCTGCTTTCTAGAAATGGGAAGGGTGCTGAGATTTAGTAGTGTCATGGGGAGCAGTCTCCGCCCTGGCTATGCCACCGTCTGTACTGGAGGGGTGCTGAAAAACGAGGCATGTGAACATCCCTTGAGTGTCTGCCCCCTTCTATTCATAACCCCCAAGCCCTATAATTCCAGTCTTGTCCCTTCCCTTCCATTCCTCTGTCAGCTCTTCTGTGCCCAAGGGAAGAGGTGTAGTCGTTGGGGTATCACCAACAGCAGCACAGCACACCCTAGTGGTGTGAGACCAGACAAACAGGTTCCTCTACCATTTCCATGTACCAAGAGCATGTGTTCTACTCATCTGTTCCCTAGAAAAGCGAGTGGACTGGTCATCTCCGAGTAGGAGCCCAGGCCTCACTTTGTGTGCATGTCTTTTTGAACCAAGACTTGCAGACAATCTGTGGGTGAAGAGCTCTACTGGAGCACACAGCATTGTGAGTTATCTGTTGGATGGGGTTGAGCACACAGTGCGATGAGCTCCGTGGGACGTCCTGCACCAAGAAATTATCTTCAGCTGTTCCTTTAAGACCAAGTGATATCACAATGGTGTGGGAAGATTCTAAGGTTTCCTGTGGGCCTTTCCGAGCCCTGGGACAGGTGACTCTTGCCCCGCTGAGGCTGTCTGCTACAAGTGACTCCACCAGGGACAAGGAGGATGACAATGACAGACGATAACGAGTGGATGAAGACAATTCAGAACGAAAATGCATACCTGAAAAATCAGGTTAGGTTGCTCCGGGAGAACTATGAATTACGTTCGTTACTGAGTCAGCACTATGAAAACAGCAACGAAGGGCAAATTGTCACTTCCTACCCTGCTCCCGTGTATCCGAATGCCTGCTCCCCAAGACAAGGAGGTAAGGAGAACCTGGATGATCTGTCTTGTTTGTTCTCTTGAGTAATGGCCCTCTAATGTAATAGGTTAGAGCCCTGGGTGAGCTCCCCCTAGTGGACAGTCCCCAGGCTGCTGTGCTTGGATCCACCTACTCAATGATCTGTGCGCTGGGTCTGGATAGAGTTCACTCATTGTTGCAAGCTCTGGGCTTTTAGGCTCATGCACCCAGCGTGCATATCCTCTATCTAGCCCCTTCCTAAGATATGGGATTCTGCAGTGCCACTACCTAGGCCCTGAAACCAGTGCCAGCTCTTCCCAGTCACTACTGCACGCTCCCCAGAGTTTCACCAAAGCCATGGACCCTGTGTGCTACTGTTTCACTCTTTGGGGATGACATGACAATTAAAGCAAGGGACACACAGGCTTTGCTAAAGAACTTCTCTTTCCACTGGCCCAGTCTTGAACTGTGGCTCTCACCTCTACTTTGCAAGAGAAAACTCCCTTCTAACAGCAGATTCTAAAGCCTTCATCTCTTCCTGTTCTTCCCTTGAGGTTTTTTCCATTCCTTGATCTTCGGTGTGCTGCGACAGATCAGTCATCAGCAAGTCAGTAGCCTTTGAATAATTGTCTCCATTGTTCTGCTTGGGCAAGGTTATTCAGTTATTGATGGCTCTCAATACCTGTCCCATTCAGGTATTGAACCCATTCAGGTTAAGGCCCTCTCGCCTTAACACAAGTGGGATGATGGAAGGACGTCTCTAAGGATGTAAATATACAGAGAACTCATTAAATCAATCTGGCATCCATAAGCTCACGTGGACAGACAGAGTTCTAAACTGTCACACAGTAATTCTCTGGCTGCAAGCAAACTGTGTGCGTGCTCGCACCCAGGCACACAATACAAGTCCTTCACTCCATCTGAGCCCCTCCTCTATCAGAAACTGGGTCTTTGTTCTTGCTAAGAGAGAGACACTACGGTGATGAGCATGGTATATGACCCTATGTAGATAATCTACATGAACAACGCACCCAACATCTCCCTTCTAGGGGTCCGTGGGTCTTACCAGCAGGTTATGGCACTTCCAGAACGTCATTGAGCAAAACTGGGAGGGACTTAGAAGACCTGGTATTCCAGAATCCTTTCTGAAATGAATCTTTTATCATGGAGATGGCCAGCCTTGTCTGAGGAGGTCTCAGTTTATTTTCCAGACAAGACTGCCCAGATTCACTGAGCTGTCCACCAAGCAATCCGCTCTACTGACTGCAGTGTCACATGTTCTAGGGGTGGGGGAGGGAAAATGCCACCCCCTGACAGATACAGATAAGATACAGATGAGATCCCTTATCCCTCAGTCAGATTCCTAATGTGATTTCCTTCAGCAATGCCCAATCTCACCTCCCCAGTCTCTCGTAGGTGTTCGTTACTCCAAGGTGACCTGCAGGTACAACAAAGATAGCAAGGGCTTGTCAGAAGACATAAAGCCAGATGTTCATCTGGTGCAAACCAGCATGGTTCCATTGAAGTCATGGAGCAAGATTGGCTTACATCAGTTGAGTGAAGATAGGATGACCATTGTCTATCATTCAGACAGATTATTGATAGGGTGCTCTGTTGTGTCTGTAGTTCCCAGGAGCTCCTTAAATCAAGGCTTTTGGGAGACTGAAGACTGAGGTGGGTAACTCTGAGCATTACTGCCAGTGGCTGCTCTGTACGAATATAAGCTTAGTACTCATTGAATTACATAGTCCAGTCCCTGCATGCTCTGGGCTCTGCATAAAACCTGGGCATCCCTTCCGTGATCTGAAATCCTCCTTGGGAATCTGGAAGAGGTGCCTCCAGCATGTTACATTTCTTCCTTCTTCCAGTGCTGAGAACTGGCTGTTGTTTGTGGTGTGGGCAGTGCAATAGATCTGTGGTTGAGCCCAGAAGCCCCCCACATTCTCAGGGACAGGGCATCTCCACCCAGCTGTAGCACTGAAACCAGAGGCCCCATTAGGGAGGGTGTTTTCATCATCACTTCCCTGAGGGGAATAGGGCTGACCCCCAGAGATGGGTGTAACGAGGCAGTTGTTGTGCCTGCCCTGATAAGTGTCATTGCAAGTGATGGGCTGATGTGGCTCGAGGAATGCCCAGCTTTGTCTGTGGTCCCACATCCCAGAGATGTATTGCCAATGTTCAGAACTGGCATTTCTGATCCCCAGCTCTGAACAGCAAAGCCCTTTCCTCTGCCTGTTGCTGCTGCAACATTGGTCCACGTGGACCCAGTGAAGTGTGTTCTGTCTAAGGCACCGCCCCTGGACAGAAGGGCACAGGGACTCAGGAAACAAGTTTTGCAACGCATGCCCATCCCTTAGCCACGTGGTGTAAGGTGGACACCTTCTTGTCAGCCTATTTAACACATCCTTTGGCAGGAAGGGCAGGCTTTAAAGAGAGAGAATACAGGAATTATCCCAAACAAGCACTCAGTCCTGGCAGTGGCTGTGTATGGGGCTGGGGTGTTCTGTTCCCCGCTCTCCTTGTTCCATGGACTGTTAGTAACAACTCACTAGCGAAGATTTCTGGCCGCAGAGAGGAATAACCTGATCTGACCTGTTAGTTTATTTTCTCTGATGACGGCCTTTCCAGTAAAAAGATTCTACTCTGGTGTGACAGGGTCGCCCTCCCTTTCTTCTAAGATGACCCCCACCTACCTCAATCTCTAACATGACACCAGCCAATTGTTGTTTGCTTTTCCCCCTCTCTCTCCAGGAGAGGGCGCTGTACTGTAGCTATAACATGTGACTGTCTTTTCACACTCACTGGAAATTTGGAAGGGTCCATCTACCCAGGAACACAATTGAAGGGCACCAATAAGATTCACTGGCAACAGGGCCGGCTTTAGGCTGACTCTTCCGATTCCCTGGAATTGGGCCCCGCGCCTTAGGCTCCTTTTTATTTATTTGTTTTTACTCACCTGGTGCCGGTCCTCTCTGGGGATCTTCGGTGGCATTTTGGCAGCAGGGGGGTCTGCTTTGGGGGTCTTGGCAGCAATTCAGCGGCAGGGGGTCCTTCAGTGCCGGAATGGACCCCCCGCTGCTGAAGTGCTGCCGAAGCCCCAGACTGCCACCGCGTATTCAAATTGGGCCCCATAGTTCATAAAGCCAGCCCTGACTGGCAATGTGTCTGAAAACACTGCCCTGCTTCCAAGCTCTGGCAGGCACATGGCACCTCCCATGGGGGATTCATAGTCAGTCATTCTAGCACCAGAGAAAAAGAGATCAGCTGTCAGAATAACACTATATGAATGGTAACACTCTATGTTCTGTTCTCTGTTATAGCCCCGCCTCACGGAAGAGATATCAAGCCACCAGAGAGTCCAAGTCACCTACAACCTTCGCTGCTGCAGGAGTTCAGTTATTCCCCTCTCCACATTGCAAATGAGGAAGCAACTCTGTCCAGCCCCAAAGCCCAGGCAGAGGCTACATTTAAGGGGATTCCCAATAATCCCGCTTTGTTTCAGCCTACACCCAGGGAGAGGAAACCAGTCCTGCTTTCCAGCACTTCCTGGACCACCAGGGTGGAGAAACAGCTTCCAGAATCTATAGACCTCTCAAGGTTGAAGAAAGTCTGCTTCACAGATGTCACTTCACCTGGAAGAGATAAGGCTCGTTTATATAGGATGGGTAAGAACTGACCCCTCTACCGTAGTTCAAGATTTCAGGGAGCTCTCAACATCCAGGTGACTACAGTAAGCATTTCAAGTGGTGTTCTCAGGATCAGATCACGAGGGCAGGGGCATCAGTGCTGTTCCGAGACCATGTCCTCTAGAAGCCATGGCGAGCCCTGAATCTGTGTTATATTGCATTTAGGTTTGTGTCTCATATGGGGGTTTTTTCAGCTGAAATGACTAGTCCTCTTCCTCTTGTTCTGGGGTGAACAAGTTGCTTGTGGCAGATGCAGGACATAAATCTGGGCTGTGGCACAGTGTGTCCCCTGACTTCCAGGAAGACTTGAAAGTGATCCAAGTGAGGCAATCCCCTTGCCTGACCTGTGACTAAATGCTACAGTGGCAAAAATGTTAGTGCTGGGAACCTCCCAGGCCAGCTGGCTCTTGGCCCCAGGCTGGTTTCCCAGCAGCCTCACTGCACATAGGGGGGCATTCAAAAGGGACCACAAGGAAAGACGAGATGGAGAAGGGGTCAAGGCTGACCCAGCTCTCACCAAACCTTGCATTCTCCAATTACTCTGCTCAGTACATCCCCACCAAACTTCCCAAATACATTTGTCCTTGGCTATGGGACATTCTGTGAGAGCAGTGACTAGAAAAAGCCATGGAGTTTCCAATGCCACTGACACCTCTGCCAGTGCCCCTCAACTCTGACCACCTCACCACCTGTTCTGCCAGCCAAAGCTCTCCTTGAACAAAGAAAACCCTCTTGAGTTGTGTCCAGTTTTGTTTGTGTGACAAGAGCTGGGAAAGAGGGTGTGTTTCCAGTTTTGAATGTTGTCTGATATCTTCTAGAATCAACACTGAGATCCCCAAAATGGGAAGCACTAAGCAGGCACTTGGATTTACATTCATAAACACCTAGACATATAATCAGAGTTAGGCCCTCTAGATTTCTAGGGTCCTCTTCACTGGAAATCTATATGAAGCCGTGGCTAACTCTGATCCTATACCCCCCTTTTGCTTTGTTGTAGCTCACCAACAGCATGGAAGTGTCCTCAATGCACCAGACCTGCTGAGTCAGCCCCAGCCATCGTCCCTGGGAGAATTTATTTCTTCAAATCCCCTCAGCATTTCAAACAAGGAAGGGGCCCAAGCACAGCTTGTGTTCCCAGGATACTTCAAAACATCTGAGCCATTTTCCCCAGGAATTCCCCCAAGGAAGCCAGTCCCCCTTATAAACAGCACACGGGATATAGTGGGTGAGAAAATGTCCTTGGACTTGGAAGAGATGCACAGGAAAAAGAAAGTCTGGTTCTCAGAGAGCCCAGGAGGAGATGAGCCGCGGAAGCCCCATACCTATTATTTAAACGGTAATGATGTGATTTCACCCTGGCCTTGCTGCTAATAACAGTAGCTAAGGATGGGCTTAACTGACTCCAGTCACAAGTTATCTCAGCAAGCATGGAGGAGTGGAGTTTTTTGATGCCCTAGAGCTTGGCCACACTAGAATAAAAGGCATCTTTTTAAAACTTGATCACCAACACTTTGCATTTAAGGAAAGGAAGGAGTGGTGAGAGCAGCGGAATAAGGACAGTTGATTTTTAAAAAGCAGACTTTAACAAACGCAGAGAAGTGGTGGGTAAGGTTCCGTGGGAAGAAAATCTAAGGGAAAAAGTTTAGAAGAGCTGGCAGTTTCTCAAGGAGACAATATTAAAGGCACAACAGCAAACTATCCTGATGCAAAAGAAAGATAGGAAGAATGATAAGAATATAACGAGTCAAAAAAGAAAAACTGGATAAGTTCACAGAGGATAGGTCCATCAGTGGCTATTAGCCAGGATGGGCAGGAATACAAAACCATGCTCTGAAGTGCCCAGAAGCTGGGAATGGGGGGCTGGGGGGAGGATGAATCAAGGGGTGATTACATGTTCCATTCATTCCCTCTGAAGGACCTGGCATTGGTCGCTGTTGGAAGACAGGATACTGGGCTAAATGGACCATTGGTCTGACCCAGTATGACCATTCTTATGTTCTTAAGAGTCCAATATGGCTCCATCAGGAGCTCTTTAATGACCTAAAAATCAAAAAAGAATCCTACAAAAAGTGGAAACATGAACAGATTACTAAGGAGAAGTGCAAAAGAATAGCACAAACAGGTAGAGACAAAGCCAGAAAGAATAAGGCTCAAAATTAATTGCACCTAGCGAGAGACATAAAATGCAATAAGAAGAGGTTCTTTAAACACATTAGGAGCAAAAGCAGGATGAAAGAAAGTGTGGGTTCCCTACTTACTGGGGAAGGTGAGCTAATAGCTAATGACATTCAGAAAGCTGAGGTGTTCAATGCCTGTTTTGCTTCAGTATTCACTAAAAAGGGTTTAATGTTGACCATTTATTCAACACATTTAATATTAATACCAAGGGGGAAGGAGCACCGGCCAAAATAGGGGAATAACAAGTTATAGAATATAACCTAGGTCTATCCAAGTCAGCGGTGCCTGATAAAGAACTAGCTGAAGCAACCTGGGAGCCTTTAGCATTTAGTTGTGATAATTCATGGAGGGTAGGTGAGATTGCAAGGACTGGAGAAGGACAAGCACAGTTCTAATCTTTAACAAGAGGAACAAAGGGGACCTGGGATATTATAGCCCAGTCAGCCTACCTTTGATATCTGGAAAGATACTGGAAATTACTGAAAAAATCAATTTGTAAGCACCTGGAGGGTAATAGGGTTATAGGGACTAACATGGATTTGTGAAGAACAGGTTATGTCCAAACAACCTAATTTCCTTCTTTTAGAGGCTTACTGACCTACAGGATAAGGGGGAAAGCAGTAGACTTGATATACCTTGATTTTAGTCAGACTTTTGACACAGTCCCCCATGACATTTTCATAATCGAACTAGGAAAATATCTAGATGTACTTATTCCTGCCTCAGTGCAGGGGGCTGGGCTGGATGACGTCTTGAGGTCCCTTCCAGCCCTACATTTCTATGATTCTATGTTTTAATTAACATGTTTCAAAGTCCTAGTGTACCCAGGGCAAGCATGTATTTTAACATGTGTTCATAAGGGCCAGGTGAACCTGGGGTTCCCCAATATGATTTTTAAATACCTCTATGCTACAGAGCCTTTGTCAGCATGGCTTTATCACTACAGTATGCAGTAGAGCCCCCTAATGCAGACACCGCTTATGCTAATACAAGGAGTTTTTCTGCTGGCGTGGTAACATCATCTCCCCATGCGATGTTGCCTATGCTCGCAGAAGCACTCTTCTGTCAACATAGCTGTATCTATACTGGCAGTTCTGTTGCCGGGAGGGCATGATTTTTTTTCCCACCTCTGACTAACATAGTGATGCCAGCAAAACTTTGTAGTGCAGGCCTGACCCTAGTGTGGATAAGCCCATCTGGAAGGGCAGTGGGGCTTTTATAGCTGAGAAAAGCCTTGAATGTGACCTGCTCCTTCTCCTTATACACGTATTTATTTCCAAATTGTATTTCCACACGTATTTACAGAACCAATCCATTTAAGGAGGCAGATATTATCCAGTTTGTGCATAGCACTGGGAAGTCAGTGCTGTGTTTGGTTGTAAATGTGCACATCTATGCATATAACTTGTGTGATTATACTCTCTCCTGGCAGCTGGCTCAAACCAAGCTGTAAAACTTTAACCTGAATCTAAGCATGGTGAAAACATTTGGTCTTCCTGCCTTAAGTTACTATGTAACTAACAACCAGCTTGTCTTTCATATAGAGCTTGAGCTGAACAGCAAGAAAAATGGCCGCATAGTGGGTGAAATTGCCTTCCAGCTAGACAGGCGCATCCTTGCTTATGTATTTCCTGGAGTAACGAGACTTTACGGCTACACAGTGTCCAACATTCCTGAGAAAATCAAACAGGTAAGTCCTTCCTTGAATCTCCTGAGGCAGAGGATGGTGCATAGAGCTGGTTGGAAATTTTCTGATGGGACAGTGTCCATTTGCTGAAAGCAAAAAATTTCATGGAAACATGTCATTTTTGGTGAAAATTCATTAGAAAGAAAAATAGAAAAACAACATATCAATCAGGATGAAATGGACCATTTCAGAACAGAACCTTTTTGGGATTTTTGTCCATTTTGAAACAAATTTTCATTTCAGTTTTTTTTAAACTGTATATTCTGTTGCATAATATATAGTGTTTTAAAAGTCAGAATCAGAACAAAACATCTTGATTTTTGACAAAATGAAAGATTTCTATGGACATTTTGAATTTAGTCTGCCATGGAAATGGCTGTCAGGGAGAAATACTGATTGTTAAAGTTGGTAACTGAATGAGGGGAGAGGCACAAACTCCCTCCCAGCTGGCAGGTCTGCCCTCTTCCCTGGGACATCCAGCCACACGGGGGATGACAGCCGGGTAGCCAAGGGGCAGCGGTGAAGCTTGTGTTGCACAGTAACAAGCATGGTGAGAGCTAAAAGAACTCCCATGTTCTGTGGGGGGTTGGTTCTCCATACAGTCGCTCGTTAGCTGTGTGTAGAAAACCTGGAGTTCATAGAGGCGTGGCCACTGCAGCCCTCCAGCCAGGTGAGGCCTGCAGAGTCTGGGACCTCACTCAACTTCAGCTATCGCTGCATCTAGCCAGGTGCAGCTTAATTCATCCCTGGCCGGCCCTGCTGTGTCCCTTCCGCAGCTGTACTGGGACTTCATTCTCCAGCATGCCAGTTTCCAGCACTGTCATCGCTAAGCTGCAAACAGACTGGGATGCTTTGGATGCAGCGAGAAAGTGGTGGCTTTAGGAACCCCCGGGGCCTGCCCATAGTTATTCATGAAAGGAGCCAACAGCTTCTCCCTGGTTTTTTAAACCTCCTAGGCCTCCATGAAGTGCCTGGATGGCTCCATGGATGAGAAAAAGCACCGAGCCATGATGCAGCAGTACCTGTCCCTCACCGCACGCCTCGAAAAGATAGGCTACAACCGGGATGTGCACCCGGTGTTCAGTGAGTTCCTGATCAACACCTACGGCATCCTGAAACAGCGGCCAGATGTGCACTCCAGCCCGCTCCACAGCAGCCCAGCGGATCTGCGCAAGGTCGTGATTGACATCGTCCCATCCAAGTTCCTTGGCGACACTTTGCTGCTGCTGAACTGTTTGTGTGAACTCTCCAAGGAAGACAGTAGACCTCTCTTTGCTTGGTAGTGGACTCTGCTCGCCGTACCCCCCGCTGGCAAAACAATCTTCCCATAGACATGAACTCAAAAGCATGAGTTTTAAATACAGACATGGATTTTTTTATCTATGTCACAAGGCTCAGTCCGAGCAGTTAGCTCCAGCAGGAATACTGTGTGTGTTTGTTTTTTAATGTGATAGGTTTCTAGATTTTCCCATCCTCTTTTCTATTATCCTATCCTAGCCTCTGTTCCACTTCCAACTGAAAAAGCCAGCAGGCCAAGGGCAGTCCCTTCTCTCCCCCTCCCCCCTCATCACACTTTCCACCCCCTGAAATGGCAGGATCAACTTTGCACTCAAAGCTGGGAAAGCTTCCACCTGTTGTGGCTAGCTCTAAAGTCACTAGGAGGTGCTGTGACAGAGACTGGGGAAGGGGATGAAACACATCCTGCTTGTATGTACTCGCCTTTCTGACTGTAACTAATAGTAAGAGCCAAACGGGCTGGTGCACCAGCCATGCCTGTCCTGCTGCTGGATGGCTTTTCATGCCCTCTTGATGATGTTTACAGAACAAAACACAATCCAAAAAAAGAGCGCAGGGGAGAGACGCACTGGGGTTACACAGCTGCCTTTGACTCCATTGACTTTAAAGCTGCCACCTTTTTCATCTAGGGCTGCGGAAGCTCATCTCATTGCGTATCCTATGGGCCAGGAACCTGGCTTGGGCAGACCATTAAACTGAGTTTATGGCCACTCTGCGTTGGAGGCCTGGTGCATTGGGGCCCTGCACCACTGTTCACCTGGAAAGCTGCAAGCCTGTTGAAGTTTTAACTGGCATTGGGTAACAATGATTACTGTTTGCTTTTGCATAACAAGTGCCTTCAGACCTAATCTGTATTTAGCAGAGTAGCCCTTGCTTCTCTGAGTAATCCCATTGGTATGAAGAAGGATTACCCACGTGAGTAAGAGTTGCAGAACCGGGTTCTTTATTTGTGAGGTTTCTAGCTACTGCAGGAGGATCCAACATGAACATGGGTTAGGAATCCTCTAGTTCCTCTGAAGAGAGGAAAGACACCAGGGCTTTGACATTGGGATCTGAGGATGGGGGGTGCTAGGAGAAAAAGTCACAGGGCCTCAACAGTAATCCAAAGTACTCTCTCGCTCAGTAAGAAAATTAGTCTGGTCCGAAAGCTGAGCAGTGTTATAACTAATGCAGCTCTTCTTGTCTGGAATTCCTTCGCTCTTTTCCAATACACCACATAACACTAGAGATGGTGCATGTCTCTGCAGTTACAACCAGGCTGTATGTTGATATAGAGGAGCAGTCCTCAACTCCTGGTCTGCAGACAAGTCTCTCGTATCTGCTCATTGGTTGCCTGAAAATTAGCCATACAACAGAATCTTTGAAACACGTTGGTTGCTGCAAAAGTATTAAAGAATCTGCAAATTAACTGGCCTGGTTTTCTTCTATGGAAATGGAAGAAAAGGTGGTGAAATAGTGAAACAGCCCGTACGTGGGTCAGGTGCCTGAACCTTTATTCTGTAACCCCGAAGTGCAAGGCTTGCTCATGCCACTGCTCCTGAGTAGCACCACAGCCCTAGCGCTTACTGTGTGCTGTGCCGCCTCTGCGGAGGAAGCTCGCCACATTGTGGTGCAGATGTTCCGTAGAGCATTTGTGTGTCTGCTGCAGAGGAAGCTCGCAATCCCGTAGCCCTGATACTCCCATAAGGCCTCCGAAGGCTTGTGCCATAGCTGCTGAGGAAGCTTGCAGTACTGCAGCTCAGATTCACCTGCACAGCTGTGGAAGGCTTGTGCCATTGCTGCTGAGGAAGTTCACAGCACTATGGCCCCAGTGCTCCAATACAGTTACTGAGCACTTGTACAACTGCTGCCTAGGAAACTCCCAGTGCTACAGCTCCAGTGTTACTGTAGAGCAGGCCTGCACAACTTGTAAAGCGACGAGGGCCACATCACTCCAAAGAAAACAGCTGAGGGCCGAAACGTCCCAGCCCCGTGGAAACACCCCCCACTCCGTCCAGCACCTCCCGGCCCCGCAAAAACACCCCACTCCAGCGCCGCCCAGCCCTGCAGAAACGAACCCTCCTTCCCCAGCGCCGCCCCACCAAAACAGCTGTGGGCCAAAATGGAAGGTTGGAGGTGGGGAGGTGATACTTGATTTTAAATCAACCAGGGGCTCCCAGCTGAAGAGGTGGCTGGGAGCCCTCAGGGGCAAATTAAAGGGCCCTGGGCTCCGGTTGCTGGGGGAACCCGGAGCTTTCTGGGGCTGGGGCAGGGATTTAAAGGGCCCAGAGCTCCTGCCACTGAGGGGAGCCCAAGCCCTTTAAATCCCAGCCCCAGCCCATCCGCTGGAGCCGCGGCTGGGATTCAAAGGGCTCTCGGCTGCCCACAGCGGCGGGGAGCCCTGAGCCCTTTAAATCTCAGCTGCGGCCGGGAATCTCTGCGGGCAGCCCAGAGCCCTTTGAATCCTGGCAGTGGCTCCAGCAGATGGGCTAGGGCTGGGATTTAAAGGGCTCTGGGCTCCCCACCACTGCGGGCAGTGCAGAGCTCTTTGAATCCAGGCCGCCGCTGGGATTTAAAGGGCTCTGGGCTGCCCGCAGAGCCCCGTGTGCGGGGGATTTAGAATCCCCCCACAGGCCGCACAGTGAGGCTCCGCAGGCCGCATGCTGTGCAGGCTTGCTGTAGAGCCATGTGGTCCTGTGCAAGCCCTGTGGATATGCATAGGAAAGTCAGCTAAGAGTAGTTTTTTGTTTTTGTTTGTTTTCTGTGTGAGTCTAAAAACATCACACAAATGCCACAAGTTTTTCCTTCCCCTGGCTAGTTTTTGTGAGAGGCTAGAGCATAATGCAGTACGGTGTTCTCTGCAGCCTGACGTTCGGAAATACCATTTCTCAGGAGATATAAAGGAGGGGTGCAGAGGTGGTGCTGAGATTGCTGCCTTCGTCTGGGTATGCACAAGACAGGTGTCTTTTTGTCTGCATGCACAAAGGGATATGCACCTAGGCCCTAATTCACAAAGGTACTTAGGCACCTATGTACCTTTTTGAATCTGGGTCTGTGATGGGGTGTATCAATCCTACACTGGTAACACAGGGGTTAACAAACTGCTCTGGGCCCAAGCAGCCCTGCCCCCTCACCCTTGCTGGGCAGGCTCCCAGTGAAGGGAGTGTATAAAAGGAAGCAGCTCAACTCAGTCTGGGCTGGCTGAGGAGGGGAGCAGACACTTGCTGCAGGATCCTGCTAAGAAGCTGCCAGGACTCCAAGCTGAGGTCGAAGACCCTGATTACCCCTGAGGAGCCCAGGTGACCATGGGGACCGAAGGGGACGACGCACCTCTACCAGCAGAGGAGATACCAGAGCTGGGACTAAGGGTAGGAAGCGACCCAGGGGATGCGCTTGGGGATATGGAGATCTGAATCCTGCAAGAGGATAACTGGTTTTGAAGAGCCCTGGGTTGCAACCTGGTGGAGTAGGGTGGGACTGGGTTCCCCTGCCCTCCCTGGACTTGCCCGTAGGCACTACTGCTGCAAGAGAGGGTGGCTTCTTGGACTCTTCCCTACTACTTCCTCCTGCCAGAAGAGGCACCCTTTTAGTCCCCACCGCTGGAGGCACTGCTGTCCTGGAGCCAAGCAGCGCCTCAGACCCCATTCCCTATGTTTCTGCCAAGCAACATTAAAATCCACTGTGGCTCTGAATCAGGAAAGGCTGCTGAGGGTATGTGCCGAATCGGCTGCCCTGGCCCAGCCCATTTAATCTCTCATGTCTTTTCTTGTCCTCAAACAAAGTAGTGCAAGGGGCCACGCTGGCGTAGGCTGTTGACACTTCTGAGGATCTGCCCCCCTCTTCCTTTTTTTTTTTCCAGCCTCCCATTGTCTTTGAGAAGCTTCCTATGATATACACCGTAGAGCAGAACTTGGCATGATGTTAAATCCAGTGACTCGGAGCTGCCCCATTTCCAGGGGCAGAGTGGGAGCTGTGGCAGCCTCACGTTCTGGCGGTGCAATATTGCACAGATCACTGCATGCCTGACAAGACTCTTTCCTTGCTGACGCACAGCTGTGCGTGTCTCACATTTATTACCCGTCACCTAGGAAGGACACACTCAAGTGCTATTTTTATAGCTTTCAGATTTGTCCGAATCCCTTTTGTACCTTTTCATGACAGCATCCATCTCCATGGGGGGGCACCCAGCTGGTTGGTAATAGAGGGGGAACAGAGAGCTCACCTTTGCTTTCCCCAATCCTGCCACCACTGTGTGCCTGGGCAGAGCTGCCTGACAACTGCTAATGGCTCTAAGGATCAGAAACCGCAGCTGGGGCGAGATGTCCCTGCCTGCTGCAACTGAGCAGCATAGGCCAGCAGAGGGCAGTGCGGTGAATGTATTTGCGGCTGCTTATGTCCCCTTGCTCAGGAGTGATACAGCTCACCAGGAGGGAAGGTTCTGTGGGGCACAAGGGCAGGAGGGCCATGTGGGACCTAGGTGCTAGGGCTTCCTGTGCACGACATGGTACGGAGAGTACTGTCCTGTTCACGGACTCAGTACACAGTCTGGTGATCCCTCGCCCCCACCCCAGGGGCGATGGATTCACAGCCGCCACTCGGAGAGCTGCACTCTTGGCGAGTGACTTCTCTCCTTCACACACAGCTGCCTGGGACTGTCTTTTCATGGCAATATTTTTCTTTCAGTGAAATTTGGCTTTTTTGACGCAAATGAAAATTTGTTGCTTTTTTGGGGGCAGGGGGGAGGTTGGGGAAGGAATGTTATGAAAAGCTAACCCCCCAAAATATTTCAGTCAAAGTGTTTGGGGTTTGGTTTAAAAAAATGGTTTTCAAAACCAGGTTTTCTTAATAACTGCATTTTTAGCAAAACGTAGCTCTCAACACTGGATGGTAGTTCAGGTTTCTGTAAAATATTCTTGGAAAGTTGTAAAAACCACAACAGCCGCCAGTCCTGCTCTGAGCCAGCTTCCCCGTGGCCGTCTGTGGGTTCTGCAGCTGGCTTCTTGGTCAGAGTTGTCTGCATGCTGAGAGGGTGGGGTTCGCTGGACAGCTGTGGAAAGGCCAAAGGAAATGAGCTGTTGTCAGCCCAGAGGCCAGTCCCTCCCTAGCACTTGACTCCTGAACACCAGTGTGCTTTGGCGAGCCTCAGGCCAGTGTGAGTGGATGCAGAGGATGCTGGGGAGGCCAGTGTGAGTGGATGCAGAGGATGCTGGGGAGGAGAGGCGCAAAGAGGTGGCTGAGGTCCAGCCCTGCCCCTTTCTGAGTAAGGCGGGAAAGCCAGGCTGATGGTAAGGCTAGGGTGGGTTGTGTGATGAATGCTGCAGTACAGAAGAGTGGGTGCTACAGACACCACCATTCGTGGGAAGGGCCAGGCCATCACCTCCTGCCTCCTCACCCTTTCCTGGCTTGCCCCTGGGATTGTAAACCTGCCAGTCTGCGCAGACTCCATTGCCTGCCTTCTGCAGCCATGGGCCTGTGGGCTAGCAGCTGCAACATCCCCACTGGGCACTCCTTGAAGTGGGGACAGGCGTCGGAGCACAGCCAGCCAGGCCTTCAGGGAACAATCTGCCTGCAGGCTGAAAACAAGGGACCTGGACAGGGATATGTGGGGAGATGAATTTTGGTGCTGTGGGCCTGGAGATAGAGGGCTGCTTGGAGTGAGAAAAAGCCAAGGGAGGAGGCAGCAGATGGGAAGCCCTTGACACCTCCTCTCACTGTCTGATGTGCATTTCAGGTTTAACAGGGGCATTCCCCTAAGATCAGAAAGCAGCTTGACACCCCTTCATCCCTCCCAGCAGAGGTGCCTGTGATAGCAGGGGATTGGACTCGAAGACCCAGGAGTTTTGTGTTCTTAATGGACTGAGCCCATTCTGTGTTCTTCACGTATCGTTTCAGTCTAAGAATTGATGTCTAGAACTTCCTGCTGCTGCCCTCGCACTTAAGCAACGTGCTGTAGGGGGTGTGGTTTGCGTGGCTGGGTTCTGTCAGCTGCTTCCTGCCCAACCTGTACTGAAAGCAGCAGCTCTGTCCAGAGTCCCGGTGATGTGCTCTTATCATTCATCATCAGCGGAGGTGCCATTCATTGAGGCCTGCATTGCTAGTGTGACCATATTTCCCAAAGGGAAAATGAGACACCCGCAGCTGCTCGCTGAGGCCTCCCCTGTCCCTGCGAGGCTGTTGCTGCTCACTGGAAACCTGCTCCCTCCCCTCGCTCATACGGGACTGGCATCTCCCCTCGCAGCCCCCTCCTTCATGTTCTTCCACACACACCCCCCAACTTTTTTCACAAAATGGGCATTTGTCCCCTTTGCTCTTGCCAACTGATCAAGCTGGCAAGAGCAAATGGGGCAAATGCCCATTTCTGGGGGGGAAGGAGTAACTGGTGTGTTTGTCCCAACCCCGTTGCAAACTGTGATTTCTTGTGTTTCATAGAGGAAGCCTATGAATGTGACTTACATACAGGCTGTAGGCACCGACTCTGTGGGTGCTCTGGGGCTTGAGCATCCATGGAAAAAAAATAGGGGGTGCCCAGCACCCACCAGCCACAGCTGTTCCATGGGGCTGCCGATTGGCTGTTTGACGCCTGGCAAGAGGTGCTCAAGAGAGGGTGGGGTGGGAAGAGGGAGCAAGGGTGGGGCCTTAGGGTGGAGTTGGGGTGGGAGCACCCACTGGGAAAAATAAAAGTCAGCACTTGGGAAACTTGCTATACAAAAGCAGTGTGTATCCATTCATCTGGGAGAGTAGATATATACTGCATTTGGCTGCTAGCTCCTTTCTTATGCCTGATCTAAATAACTTTGTGCACAGTGTAAAGCAGTTTGTTGCGAGGTACACTGAGTGGCACTTGGTTGGCTATTCCCTGAGAGAAAATGTTTGGAGGTGTTTGCTTATGTGAACAAGCAGTAGGTACAGGAGAACCTCAGAGTTAGGAAGACCTCAGGAGTGGAGGTTGTTCATAACTCTAAACAAAACATTATGGTGGTTCTTCAAAAGTTTACAATTGACCATTGACTTAGTACAACCTGAAACTTTACTACGCAGAAGAAAAATGCTTTTCTTAACCATCTTAATTTAAATGAAGAAAGTACAGAAACAATTTCTTTCGGGGTGCCTGTGTTCATACCTACATATTCAGCAAAGGCATTTGAAAATGAAAGCACATTACTAATCCCCTGGAGTCAGCTTGTACCCGCCACAAATAGTAGGTTTAAGAACAATAGGCCTGTCTTCACATGCATGTTTTATACCAGTGCAACTCCAGGCGGTATCCTGGGTGGGTCCAAAGGATTATTCACCCACAAAGAGATTAGCAGAGGATGGTACAGAATGGGCTAGGATGCAAACCTGTAATAGCGGAGATGCAACATAAAAGTCAGTGGGGTTCTTAGTCTTATGAAGCTATTCCTTATTTACACCAGTTTAAAAGAGAGGGCTTAGTATCGGCAATATAAGGAGGAGTGTCTGCATGAGCGGCTTGAGACTGCAGCAAGATTGCATACCTTCGGAGTGACACTTCAGTCCCACTGTGCTGCCATTTTGCTGAGAAAAACATCTCGCTGTGCCCCAACTAGCTATAAGTATCACTCTAGTTTTGCTGAGGTGGACACTTGTCTGCAGGTGAAGTTGATTCCCTCTTGTGAGGGCGGCCTGTGCCCTCCTAGCTCTGAGAACGCCCACAACAGCTCCACAGGTGAGGTGGGCTCAGCTGCAAACACACCAGGGGCACTGCTACAAAGGCAGAAAGACGTGAACTAAAGAACAAAATGGCAGGACCTGAGAGAGATGTGGGGAGGAGCTGAGGGCGGCAGCCAGCTGGAGAGAAGGAAGTCAATAGCTAAGTTCAGTAGCAGGCTGAGTAGCTGGATGTGATGTGACATGCTGACAATGGCAGTTCTATAAACCTCGAGAAACCGTTCCTCCCTCAAAGGGCTTGACGTTGCCGGTGTTATTTGCAGCTAAGCTGCTAGTAAAAGTCTGCAGATTTGGGCAATACACCTGCAGCAACAGTCCCCATAAGACCAGGGAAAAGAGTAAACCCTGTTTCTGCCCACTTAAAAGGATCCTACAATATCTACCATGCCAGTGCTCAATGCAGTACTTTTCCCCTCCAAAAAGCTTCAGCAACGAGTAGGAGCTACTCACCTGCTGCTGTCTAAGTCCCAAATACTGGACACGAATGATGATCATCTGGGGATGAAGTCCTGTGTCTGAGATATATAATCTCCTTTTGGATGAGTCCCCTTCCTTGGATTTTATGTAATGAATGGCTTGGAGATTTCTTTTTAAAAGCATTTTGGGGACGGAGCTAAGCTGTGTTACCCCCTTTAGTTAAAGAGCTATAGAAGTAAAGCCTCCAAGCAAGATGTCCCACATTATTTGGCTTGGACAGGAAGTCAAAAGGGTTGATATCACTTTGTCTTTCTGCTCCTGTACTGCTTTGATATTTTCCTTAAAAATTTCTGGCTCCGTGATTATAGCATCTACTATTCATCAAGGGCCAGGGCCAGCTGTTCAATGCCATTTGTGACAGCTGTTCAAATTCAGGGGAATAGAGGAACCAGAGGACTGAATGGCTTAGAGCCCCTACTTGACAGGAAATTAGTTTTATTCCTCAAATGTCCAATGCATCACAGTCTAGATTTATTAAAGATAGAGAAGAAATGACTCCTTCCTTATCTCCCTCTGTAGCTCCTGGGACATGATTTCCTGTCTTTATCTCAGGGGATATGGTTTTCGTGTTTGATTCTCCTTGCCCCACATTATGTGACTTCAGCAGGAAATAAGAGGCATTGATATCATTTTGTCTTTCTGCTCCCATACTGCCTTGATGTGTGTCATCTGACTTCTGCCACAGAAAAGCTTAATGATGGCTGAGAAGGTTTGCAAAGCCGATCTGTTAGTTCATCCTGACTGTCCCTCCTCCCCCACGTCCACCTCCTTATTTCTTATGCTTCAGCTAGACAGGCTGGTAAGATCTTTAGACAATTATCACCCTTTTTGAAACACTGAAATCACAGTCAATGACCGTTCCAGCCCCCAAAAAAACACTTCCCTCCTCCCCCCCCACCAAAAAACCAAACCAACCTTCTTTGCCTAAGTGTTTGGAAACAGTTTGGAAGAAGGAAGGACTCCACACAGGATGTGAGGAACTGTCTGTATTATCTTAATTTTGAAGGGATGATTCTGACTCTAGCCAACCAATTAAAAAGTGTGCCAAATTAATTGGAAAGAGAGTTTAAGGCACAGTTCTATCCTAACATAACTCTGCAAAAATGTCTTTGTATAGTGTTCAAAGTGACGGTTTAAAGATTGCATCACTGGTCTTATGTTATCCCAATAATTTACATTTGAAATATGCCCAATTTAAAACAGGGTGCTTTTTTCTGTCCTCCCTAAAAACTTAATTTGGGATCTGGAAGTCAAGCTGGGTCCTTTCCTGCTCCCACATCATCGCCATTAATAAAGGCTCTGCAAGCCAAATTAGGCACTCAGCAACAGCTGCACAATCAGCCCATGTTGCTGTGTAAAGGTTTACACAGGTGTAATCACTCATCCCCAGACTGAGAACTTAATGTGACAGATTATCAGCTAGTTCAAATTGTCCTTAATCCAGGGTACATGGGTGTAACTCCATTGGCTTCAATAGAGCAACAATGACTTACGCCAGCTGTGGATCTGACCCGATATATCATTCTGTTTGATGCAGTAGAAGACCTCTAAGGCAACTCGCTCTCTCCTAACTCTGGTGGCTGCCTAGGGCTGAGGGGAGTAAAAAGGAGTTGTGTTACTCAAGTAGGATAACCATATTTCCAAAAGGGGACACCGTGTGGGGCTGGCCCAAGCCACTCGCCTGAGCTCCCTCCCACACCGGGCTGGCCTTAGGGAGACCCCCCTCCCCGCCCACATGCGGGGCTTGCCCGAGCCGTCTGGCGTCACTCCTCACCCAAACCTCACCCTGCAGAGCGGGCATTGCTGCTTGCTCCCCCTCCAGATATTCCTCCGTGTCCCACTAGGATCTGGACTGCAGACTTTGTTCATCTAGCTGGGAACATCTTACAGTGTTTTCGCTCCATGCAGTCATGACTCCTTTCTTCTGTTAAGGGGGAGTTATCCGCCTTGCACAATCATGAACAGCTCTTAGATTATTGTTTCTAATCATTCCCTGAGAGGCCTTTTCCCACAAGCAGGCACCCTGGTCTCTGTGAACATCAATCAGTATCAGCTTTGAGATTGTTTAACTGTCTGATGTGTTTCTTAGGGCAAATGTGATATGCATTTAGCAAATATCTTTTGATCCATGTACCATTTCTTTGTGTCTCTCACGAAGCCTTTGCTTGAACTAACATGCTACAGCTAAGACTGGAATGTTCTGCTTTGTGATTTTTATACCTTATTAGCACTTTCTGCAACTCCGCAAAGTTTGCAGGATAATTGGCTTCTAGCTATGTATCTAACTTATGGTTTTATATTGCCGTCCAGCACTGTCATATCTCATCACCTTCCATATCGTCAGAGACTTCAATATAATCACTACTGACAAACCTCAATACTGGATTTTATTTTTATGCACAGTCGCCCTGCATCACACACTGGGCTACAGAACTAGCTCACAATGCTACACTCCAGAGCTGAATATCTTTGGGTGACAGAACTCTCCGACTGAATTGTATGACAGCCCTTTGCACCCAGTCAGTGGTAGCAGAATTACCAAAGCTTAGAAGATCAGGAGCCGCATGAGGACTGCTCAAGGCAAATATTTCAAGTAGTTGTAGTTTTGTGGTTAACTAATACATGGAAGTGTGTGCAGCTGCTGTAATCCAGGAGAGCGCTGGCATAGTGTGTTTGTTCCCCATGCATGAGGAGCAGCCATGTACTTTCCATCAAGATTAGTTTCGTTTTTAGATTAAAGATAATAAGAAATAGAGAGAAGAGAAAAGAGTGTAGAATCTCCCTGTTTCTCATTCTGGAAGAGCTTTCACCTTGCAGACTCCTTAGAGTTGCAGCACACAGAAACAACGTGGCTACGTGCAGCACAATAGACATTACCCCTTCAGGACAGATAAATGGAACATGAAAGCGATCAAGGACTGTCTCCAACAAATATACCTGTAGCAAAAATCAGCATCTCTTCTGTAATTCTGTCGCACACAGGATTCTATGTGGGCAGACTGGCGATCACAGCTCAGTTAAGCAGATGAGACTTCTGGGCAATACCTGAACTAACTCCAGCCTACCCGTCACAGTCACTTTACCTCAATGCTCCACTCGGCTCGCTCAGCATTTTCCAATTCCAGCAGTAGGTTTCATGTCTTTTGCCTACATCCCTTTCTTTCTGTAGATAAATGAAAAAGAACTCAAAACAAAAAAAACCCCGACCTGTCTGGCATTAATCACTGCGTACGCTGAGTCCATTCAGTGAAAACTCTACCATTAATATTCTGAAAGCTGTTTCAAAGCTACGTCAGTGTCAGTCTTTTCCTAAACTTGGAGCAGTCGACCTGGGGCTGATGCAACGTGAGGCTCTAAATTACTGCCAGGCATAGTTCACTAGGTAGCTGTTCATCAGGAGTTTACTTCTAGAGTCATAATGACCCAAATGGAAGTGTCACCCTCCCAGCTAAACTGCATCTGCTCCCATTTAGTGAAATGAAGACTGTTGGCATATGTGTCACTCTGCAGTAGTTCTGACAGGTTGCATGTACCCTCCATCTCTGATAGGCCTATGTTTAGTCTTAGATGGGGCTGATGCACAAGGACATGGGGGGCTGAGGGTGTGTCTGTAAGCAACAAGGGAAGATTTCTGAGTCATGCTCAGGAGCACTGGGAGTAATAGGCAGCTGCTGTGGTGACCCACACACTATGTGGGTGAGACATATCTCAAGTGCCTTAGCCAGCTAGAGGGTCTGCTGCTGTCAGAAATACTTTAGTCCTCTTCAAGGGAGCAGCATAATGTGCTCCGCACCTCTTTGCCCTAGCTATCCTCAGGCACCCGGCCACGCCCAGCATAGAGTCATAGATATTAAGACCAGAAGGTAGCATTCTGACTATGTAGTCCAGGAGTTCCCAAACTTGGTCTGTGGCTTGTTCAGGGTAAGCCCCTGGCGGGCCGCAAGACACTTTGTTTACCTGAGCGTCTGCAGATACGGGTGCTCGCAGCTTCCAGTGGCCATGGTTTGCCATTCCCGGCCAATGGGAGTTGCAGGAAGCAGCACGGGATGGGCCACCGCTTCCCGCAGCTCCCATTGGCTGGGAACGGCAAACTGTGGACGCTCAGGTAAACAAAATGTCTCGCAGCTCGCTAGGCGCTTACCCTGAGCAAACTGCAAACCAAGTTTGGAAACCCTGGATCTAGTCTGACTTCTGACATGCCACAGGCCAGAAGATTTCACCCAGTGGTCCTACTTCAAACTCATAACTGCTCACTGAGCCAGAACAAGTTCCTTTATGAGACAATGTCTTTGGCAGAGTTTCTGCTCCCCTTAGCTGTGCTAGCTGGGTAGGGCATGGCACACCTGGTGTGATAATTGGGCCAAAAATTTACCCTAATTGTGAGCTTAATTGTAAACAGTCAGTTCCCAGCAACCTATAATAATAAATGTTGATGGGAAAAGATGTAAAAGGGACACAGACTGAATTAGTCCAAACATAAAGATTGACTGATGTAGCTCAAGGACTGTGTTCAGATCATGCCTCATAAACAAGAGACGTGTGGAACTGGAAATAATGGTCCAAAACTTGTGTGTCAGAAATTAGGCCTAATTGGTGGGAACAAAGTAATGAGGGGCTGGGCTATCCTGCTACTCCCTTTGAGTCCTGAAAACAAAAGATTTCTGAGAGAAAATTGAGGCTCAAACACAACAATTGTTGACTGAATCAAAAAGAAGATGTCTGCCAACAACCACCGAAGCAAACGTTACCATCCTGGCTGCTATTCCATCATTTTCTGGGACAATGAGATCTACCCTAACAGCATCGGGTCTTCATCCTCCTGATCCTGAGAGATCCAGACCAGTCCCGGCCTGGTAGAGGGACTCAGCTGACATCGGCATCTCCACCTGCTTTGGCTAAATCCCTAGAATGTGAGACTTTGTCACCATCACCCCTCTCGCCATGTGCCTTTTCCTGCCTCACCTTATTTCATCTCTTTCCTATCCCTCACTTTTTTCCTTCAGTCTAATAAGAGTCTGGCTTACTTGGCAAGGACGGTATATTTTGCAACTGTGGTCTAAGGCTATCATAAACATACAGCTAAGGATAGCATAACATCCCTCTTTACCCTGTAAGGGGTTAATTCCTTTTTTACCTGTAAAGGTTTAAGAAGCTCAGGGAACCTAGCTGACACCTGACCAAAACGAGCAAATCTGGAGGGGGAGGCCTGTTCTGTGTGCTTGCCAGACACAGATCAAGAAAGCAAGCAATCCAACTCCATTAGTTTTAGTAACTACTAGTGAAGGAATGTGTTACCTTACTTTTATTTTGGCTTGTGATTTCCTTTGTAGGAGGAGGGAGGTTTATCCCTGGTTTTGTACTTTAAGGTTTTGCCTAGAGGGGAGATCCTCTGTGTTCTTGAGTCTTTTGTTATTCTGTAAAGTACTTACCATCCCAATTTTACAGAGTTGATTCCTTTACCTTTTCTTTAATTAAAATTCTTCTTTTAAGAACCTGATTGATTTTTCATTGTGTAAGCAGAGTCAGGATAAGCTCTACCCTGACATCTGGTGGAAAGAATGTCAGAGAGTGTATTTGCATAGGCACGCCTACCCTATCCCAGACTGCTGAGCGGTGGGACTGCTTGGTGACAAATGACTCACCCTCAGTTGGGTGGTACTTGCTAGACAAGGGACATGGGTTCCAAAACCCAGTGAAGTAGAGAGGCTGGGGACAGGTATCTGTGCCTGGTGGTGCAGTCTCCTTGTGGAGCCAGAAGCACCAGTTGCACCCCCACCTCTCTCCACTGTGGAATGTCAGAGTTGATCTTTTTTATTCCCTCAAGAATCTAAATACAGGTTACTGAGCTGAATGTACTTTGGGCTAATGGTGCACTAGCACGGGGGCTCCCCCACTAAGAGCTGAGATCACTAAGAGTTGAAATCACAAAAAAGCTGAAATGACTGAGCTGAGAGCACTGAGCATTGTGCTAACTAGTGGGGGAGCCTGAAGATATGCTGTGGAACAGAGCAGCTGGTGGAGTGGAGCAGTTGCGGGGACGGCTGGAGCGGATCATGGGACAGCTGGTGGCGGCAGAGCGGAGTAGCTGTGGGACGGGTGGAGCGGCCCACAGAGCGAGCAGAGCCGAGCAGTTTTGCAGAGCAGCTCATGGAGCAGAGCAGCTGGTGGAGTGGAGCAGTTCCTGAGGACAGCTGGAGGAGCAGAGTAGAGCAGCTGGTAAAGCGGAGCAGTTCGTGGAGAAGGCGGAAGCAGAACCCACGGAGAGGCAGGGCAGTTGGCCCTGGACCACATAAGGTGCCCCTTTCTACCCAGGCTGGGGGGAGGGACCTTTACAGATAGACTCTCGAACTCTGGGGTGGCATTGACCAGAGACTTTTGGGTTGTTGGACTTTGGGGTGATTGGACTTAAAACCCTAAGCGGAAAAAGGACAGTGCCAAACGTACTTGGAGGTGGGTTTTTGTTTATGGTTTGTGTTATAACCCTGTTTGTGGTGTTTCTCCAATGGGATGCCGCATTGATTCCTTCCTTTATTAAAAAGGATTTTGCTACACTCAGACTCCGTGCTTGCGAGAGGGGAAGTATTGCCTCCTAGAGGCGCCCAGGGGGGTGTGGTATGTGAGTGTCCCAGGTCACTGGGTGGGGGCTCGAGCCGGTTATGCATTGTGTTACTGAAACGGAACCCCTGGATACTGAACCCGGCCCTTGTTGCTGCCAACTAGAGGGGCAGAAGGGTTACAATTGTTTGAAGATCCAAGGGTTTGGATCTGTGATCACCTGTACCAACTGGTGAGGAGATTATTCTCAAGCCTCCCCAGGAAAGGGGGTGTAGGGCTTGGGGGGATATTTGGGGAAGGTAGGGCTCCAAGTGACTCTCCCTAAATGTTTGTTTAAATCACTTGGTGGTAGCAGCATTACTTAATCCAAGGTATAAGAAAGAATTTGTGCCTTGGGGAGTTTTTAACCTAAGCTGGTAGAAATCAGCTTGAGAGGTCTTCTTGTGGGTCCCCACGTCTGTACCTAAAGTTCAGAGTGTGACCATAAGGGCAGCTAAAAGCAATGCCCTAAACAGCCTGACACAGATACAAGTTTGCCAGGTCTTGGGATGGCTAATAAAGACCATATGCCAGGCCTGTGGCTTGTCCAGCAATAAGGCAGCAAGGAAAAGTCAGCCCCACAGCCACAAGCTGCATTTTCCATCTTAGCTGTTGTTCTTTCTCCCCTCTTGTGTGTGTTTGGCTAGGAGACGGGATGAGACTTTAACACCAACTGCTCCAGCCTGTCTCTGCTAACTAACGTCTGCTCTTTCCTCCCCAAAAGACAGTTGTTATCATATAAACGGCTATCAGCTGGGCAGAGTGTCGTCCTAAAGAAAAAGGGAACAAAGAATGATGTTGAAAGTTCCCTTCTCTCTTTCCCTATTGAAAGAGGCCCACAGCCACAGAGGTATTTCGGAGCCTAGCTCCCACTGAAATCATTGGGGGTTGGGTGCCTAAATATCTGTAAGGATCTGGGCCTTAGGCTTTTTACCTGAGGCCTTGCTGAAAGGCTGCAGTTTCCCCCTTTAAAATCATTCTCTGCCTTCACTGAGGAAATTGCAAGCTGCTACTCCTGTCCTGCAGCCAAAGCCTAGGCAGAATTATAATGGACAAGAGGAGAGAGGGGTACATGACCCCAGGCCCACATTATTACTATCCTGTTGATATCCCTCCACAAGGTGGTTGCAGGACTAGTGTCTTCCCACTTCTAGTGTCTTCCAGCTTTTTTCAAATGTGGCTGCACCTCTGAGCAAAAGCCTCTTCAGACCTCACCCTCTATTGTACCGTAGATTGGTCCCCTTGCCACTTTTCATTGCATTGTAATCTTGGGCTCTTGTCCAAGGCATGAAATCTGTTGGGAAGCAAGCTAAAGCAATGTGCTGATGGATGAATTAGCTGTCTAATGTAGATGCATTTCGTTTGCAAGACGGCCCTGAGGGAAGACTCAAGCAAGGCAGGAAAATATTAAGTTAAAACAAACAATTAGCTGAGAAACATTAAAGCCAGGGCATGACTTACTGAAATGTTGCGTTATGCTAATCAGTGGATAAAACCGTATAAATCACTTATAGTCCTGTGGTGTGATGGGAGAAATGGAATTCTTTTATCATCAAACATAATAGCGATCTTTGATCATAAGAATGAACTCTTTAGGCAGAGGCTGCAAGGATTCTAATGAAGACTGTGCAAAGGCAAATTTAAACAGCAATATTCTTCAAAGTTATTTCAGCTATTCTTTAGTGTGCAGAGGAAACGTAGCTGATTTATTAACAAATTGGAAAGAGTGTTATTGTGTAAACTCAGAGGGCATATGTGTGCAGTAGTGTACCATGGATTTAGGATTTGCTTCGGAAAAAACTCCCATTTGCAGTAATAAAAATTTGGCATGTAACACTGTGATGAGGTGTCCACCCCACACAGGACTGGAAGGGGTTTAGGAGGCCAGACAGGCTGCACCTGGAGGAAGAGCCAAAGAGCAGGGGATTGATTGCAAGCAGACTCAGCTGGGTAGGAACAGCCAGGGCCTATAAAGCCAGGAAGTTGGCAACAGACAGGGGCTACTGGTGGGAAAGGGGGTGTTTGGAGGCTGCAGGGACTTCCCAGGAAGAGGGATGCCCAGAACTGCTGGGTGGAGGGATCCTGGACTGGAACCTGAAGCAGTGGGTGGGCCTGAGTCCCCCTACCCGCCACCTAGGATGTGGTATAGCACGGCGGCACAGTGACTAGGAAGACTGCCTAGGTGACTGTGGGAGTGACAGAGAATTGAAGGACTGTACCCTGGAAGGGGGGGACGATGCAGAGTGACCCAGCCGGAGGGCAGCCTCACGTGACGGATGCTGTGGTTCCTGGGATGCAAGAAGAGCGGCACACCTGAGAGAAAGACAGCGTGACAGCATGCGACCCTGGGAAGGGTGTTAACCTCAAGAGCTAATCCCCAGAGTGACCAGGAGGAGACACCAGACAGGTGGTGAGTGGAGCACCCCGTGACAGGTACTTGGAGCTGAGCAAACTGGTTTTTCAGTTCTGTAGCTGATCTGAAAAATCTGGTAAAAACCTTGGTTGGTTTCAAACCAAAACTGGGTTTTGGGTTTGGTTGATTGGTTGATTTTCTTGATGAAATGAAAACCTTTCATTTGGGTCAAGTGAAACACTTCAAACATACATTTAAAATTTGATTTTGAAATAAAATAGCAAATCAGCATTTTCAACTGTTTTGACATTTTAAAAAAAAAGTTGTTCTGATATTTTTGTTTTCAGGGGGTTTGGGGCCAAAACTATTTGCCAAATTCAGCCTGAATGTGTGTATAGGTTCAGTGTCCCGAAAGTGCTTTTTAGCAAAATTTAATATTTGCCAAAAAAGCTTGTACAGTTTTAAGCCCTTACTGTACAGTACATAGCATTCTAACTCATGAGCCGCGTACTTGGCTGCTGTGTATTTCCCTATTATTCCAGTGAAATAAACAGGTAGCCAGAAGGAACATTTCAAATAAGAATTGAATAGTGTTGGAAAAGATCGTCAACAATCTTTTCCTCTTTACTTGTTGCTGCAGTACTATTCAATACACAATGCTGTGTGTGTTTTGTGGCTTAGGGCCATAGCAGTCAGCTGCTAAATGGGATGTTTAATTAGCAGTCCAGATTTACTTGGCTGGAACACAGTAGAATATGACCCTTGAATAGAGAAATAAGTGTGCGTGTGTGCGTGTGTAAGTAAAATCCTGTCAATATTTGTTTTATTTCTTCTTGCAGTCAAAATACAATTCCTTTCTTGAATAGTATAAACCATGTAAACAAAGGAGATAGAACCGCATGGAACTCCGCAAGTGACTGGATATGTCAGTAACTCCTTCCACAAAAGAACAACTCCTAGCTGACTTCAATTTGATTGACTTCTCTCAATGCTCTGCTCATTTACATTGAGGGAGGGCTTCTGATGCTGGAAAGGAGAGGTGTAAGGACTCTGAAACTGTGGTTGAGGTTGATGTTGGAGCAGGAGGAAGACGAGGATTTTCTGTGGAGGGAAGGTGAGTTAGGGGAATTCAGGGTGTTGCACTATGAGGAAAGAAAATAAACAAACCTGTAACTAGTAAGCTCTGTGCCTGCCATCATGCTAATCCCTTTGCTCCTACGTTGTGTTCCTTCCCCCCACAACTTTAGTCTCTATCTTTTCAGATTGTTCGTTTTTTCAAGTCTTCTGTGTTTGCAAAGCATCTGGCATATTTTGGGTGCTGCTGCCAGTCTGAGTAATAATGGTGGTGATGATGAATAGAAAAAAATCCTAGTCTTCAGGCAGAAGCAAACAATAGAATAGCAGTTATAGGTTCTTATGCCGCCCATCACTGTGGTATCTGAGCACTGAGCAATGTGTGACTAATATCTTTTATTGGACCAACTTCTGTTGGTGGGAGAGACAAGCTGTCAAGCTACCCAGAGCTCTTCTTCGGGCCTGGGAAAGGTATTCATAGTGTCCCAGCTAAATAGTCGATGTATTTAGCTGTGACTCTGAGTACTTTTCTCAGACTTGAAGAAGAGTCCTCCTCTCACCAACAGAAGTTGGTCCAACAGAAGATATTCCCTCACCCACCTTTTTGTCTCAGTAATATCCTGGGAGTGACACGGCCACAACAACAGTGCATATGACTAACATCTATCATGTGAGATTTGATCTTAGTCTCATCTACTCTCTATGGGAAGAATTGTGTGTGCAGTGGAGTGTTGTATTTTGGTAGGGCTTTTCATTTTATTTATGTATACATTGCTCTGTGTCTCTATTAAAGAAGTCAGGTCTGACTAATGAGATCTAGGGGCCAGAGTTCTCCACTTTCACTCAGAGTTTTGCAGAGTCAAGACTTTTGAAGAAAAATCAACAAAAATGTCACCTGAATTTTACTGGTGGGCCACATTATACACTTGATGACATAAGTAACTTCTGCTTGGAATACTACTTGGAAATTGAGATTTATGTGGTAAGTAATGAGAACTCTGTCACCTACTGATAGGGACATTTCTCAGGAATAATTGAAACTAGGGAGAAATATAACTATTTATAAATATATTGATTTAGCCATGTTCTGTGAACAAGACTGTGCCTGTGTATAAGGATTAAATAAAGCACGTGCAGCAAGAGAGAAAGAAAGGATTGTTATTAGCATTTTCCCCAAAGATCTCAATAGCAACTGTTAATAATACGCTGCTTTTATTACTGTTAAATACTTACGACAGTATCTCCCACAGACCCCTTTGCACTGGATATTGCACAAACACATAGTTAAGAGGCAGTCTTGTCACTATTCGCAGGTTACCGATAGGCATCTGAGTGAGTGCTGCTAAATCCATAGGGCACCCATCTACATAAATAGGGGTCTTCTCAATGCTGGACTAAGCCAACCAATCTATCTGAGTTGGAAGGGGCTGGGATCCTGGCTCCCATTCCCAGAGTCCTTTCAGTATAGTCCTGGATTCACTGCCTCTGGGAGGGATGACTTTATTGAGGGCAGTTTCCCTGTAGAGGTGCTGTCTGCTCTGTCCCAGAGCTGCCCACCAACCGTCTGGCACTTCTGGCTTTTAAACCCTTATTCCAACCATTGATATGATTGACATGGATGGAGGGGCAGGGCCCACATGGCCCACAGCAGCTCTTTGACCCGTTTGTCCCCAGGTTGGGCTTTATATACCCTGTCATGCAGTGCCTGCCCTGAGCGGTTACATTCTAGAGCCCAGATCTGACAAACACTCCTGTGAGTAACTTCAGACATGGGTGTAGTGCCACTGAACTTGAGTAAATAAGGAACAAACTGCCTGACTGCTGAGACTCGGTTATGTGTGCAAGTCTTTGCAGGGTTGTGGCCTAGGATAGCATGAGTCCTGGTTGAAACACTTTTCACAAAACAGTTTTCCATCAGAAAGTATCATTTTTGTCAAAATCAAAACGTTTCACAGGAGAGGCTATTTCAATGGCCTTTTTGACAGGAAAGTCAAAACAAATTGTGGCCACTTGTTTTGTTTCAGTCATGTCAAAACATCTTGTTTTGAGTTTATCATTTTGATTGTCAATCTTTATATTCTATTAACATGAATGTTAATATACCATTCTATTTCTATAATATTGTAAACATCTTACCTTTTATCAAAATGTGTCACCATTTATTAAAAAGAAACTAGTCAACATTATCAAAACACATTTTGATAGTTCAAAATTTAAATTTTTCTGAACTTTAATTTCACTGGAAACTTTTTTGAGATTTTGTTTTTTTGTTGAGATGGATGGAAATTCCTGGGTCCAATCAGTTGAAACAAGCTGCAACAAGTGAACGTAAGAAACAGACTGAGGGAGTGAAGAAAGAAAGTCAAGAGTAGTAGCGATAAGAACTCAATGCTTTGAGTATTGGCCTGTTAACCCAGGGTTGTGATTTCAGTCCTTGAGGGGGCCACCTAGGGATCTGGGGCAAAATCAGTACTTGGTCCTGCTAGTGAAGGCAGGGGGCTGGACTGAGTGACCTTTCAGGGTCCTTTCCAGTTCTATGAGATAGGTACATCTCCATATATTTTTATTTTTTTATTTATATTTACCGCTTGTTGTAAAAATATATCCATGTCTAGGGATTGTTATCTGATTCTCATTTACACCAAGGTCACTGCTCTGGCAATGTAAAGGAGCTGAAAGTGGAGTAAGGTACAGTTATACCCCTTTAGCCTGCTCAAGCAGTGTGTCAGTGCAGATGTCATCTCCATAAATGAGAATCAGACCCATTTGTTTTAATCCTATGTGAAAAAGGATTTAAAGTGTTCATTTCATTAAAAGGCTTTTTCAATATTAACTTTATGAAACAATATCCTATTCCTCCTTCAGGAAAATCTACTCCTCTTTCAGCTTTGTAGTTATTCTACATGGTCAGAAATAAAACTGTTGCCTCTTCCAGTTGCAAGATGGTACTATGACATTATTGATTTGCAGATATTAAAGCCAGAAGAGACAAATGATGTAGTCTGACCTCCCCCATAAGTCTCCCCATAGACCCTCAGCCAGAAATTTCTCCATCAAGCCCAGAACTTCTCGTTGAGCTTTAGTATATCTTTTTAGAAAAAGACTTCAGATGATAAATATCCCACACACCACTAGGTAAGCCGTTCCAATGACACTCGCTGTTAAAAATGGGTGCCTTGTTTTCAGTCTGAACTTGTTTAGCTGCAGCTTCCAATCGCTGGATTTTGTTATGCCATTTTCTGCTAGGACAAAGAGCCTTCTCCTATTTCAGTTTTGTTTGTTCCTGATATATTTAAAGAATTCCTTCGTATTATCCTGATTGCTACAAGCCTTAGAGTTTTCATTGATACCTTTGGCTTTCTTTATCAATTGTCTATATTCCCTAACAGCCGATTTGCACTCATTGCAATCAACTTTCCAATTTTTTCCATTTGTTCCAGATGGTGGGGTTTTAATTATTATTTCTAAGTTCTACATTTACTTCCCCTCTTAACCAGGATGTTTTTTTTGTAACCAATAAAGGCTTGTTATGTGATTGCAGGATTATGGAGAGCTGTCGGAAGGGAGGGGGCCCTTAGGCATCTAATAAAGCATTTTTAAACAACTCTCAATTACCATTCTCAATTCCATCCAGTGAAGTCAAGATGGATTTTACCATTGATTGCAATGGCAGTAAGACTGGGCCCCACTAATGCTGGCAATCACACTGCATAGTGATTATTTTATTATTTGCACCACAATAGCACCTAAGGGCCCAATTTAGAACCAGAGCCCCATTGTTCCAGGAGCTATACAAACATGTTCGAACAGGACAGTCCTTGCCCAAGTTCTTTAGATTCTTTTCTCTGGATTACAAGTTAATGTTGTTCATCTTGCACATAATAGGATGAAAATAAGAACTGAAAGGTGAGATTTGTCCTCACGTCGTCATGAATTATGGTGAATATGCCAGTCATTTAGATGAGCCACACATTACACTGCTTGTTCTGCACAGGCAGAATTTAGACTGGATGGCTTGCACTGGTTGTTCTAATAGACAAGTTCAGATCAGTGATTTCCTGTTATGCATTGACCTCCTTTCCCTGGCCATGAACACTGTTCAGTTCCCCATTTGTAAAATGAGGGAAATAATATTGCTTCACGCCTTTTCTCTCTCTACTTCTTCAAGCTCGGACCGCATCCAGCGGTGTATTATCGCCTAGGCTGACAAGGGGTGGCAAATTTATGGGCAGGTCTTCACTACCCACCAGATCAGCGGGTGGTGATCGATCTATCAGGGATTGATTTATCGCGTCTCGTCTAGACACAATAAATCGATCTCCAAACGTGCTCCCTGTTGACTCCGGAACTCCAGCTCATGAGAGGTGGAAATGGAGTCGATGGGAGAGCGGCAGCGGTCGACTCACCACCATCCTCAGGGCCAGGTAAGTTGACCTAAGATACACTGACTTCAGCTACGCTATTTGCGTAGCTGAAGTTGAGTATCCTAGGTGGACCCCGCCCCCCTAGTGTATTAGCAGCTCGCCTCTGCCTCCGCCTCCGCCTGCTCCACGAGCACGCCACTGCGTCCTGCTTCTCCCCACTCCCTCCCAGTGCTGTTTCGGGAGGGAGGGAGTGAGGGGGGGGAGGAAGGGGAATGCGGAACACTGGAGGAAGAGGCGGGACTGGGGTGAGGATTTGGGGAAGGGATCCAATAGGGGCAAGGAGGGAGCGGAGTTGGGGTGGGGACTTTGGGGAAGGGGTTGGAACGGGGGTGGGGAAAGGGTGGAGTCAGGGCGGGGCCAGGGACAAGGGGGCGGCATTATTTCAGGGTCTAGAGGTGGCAAAATCGTTAATCCGCCACTGACCGCATCTCATTTTGTGTGTCTGTACAGTGGCTAGCATAATAGGGCCCCAATCTCGGTTGGCACCACTTTAATCCTACTGATTTCTTGTTGAGATTTCTGTTCATCATTTTGATTTAACATTTACAATATTTGTTACTAGAGAGGGTTTGGATTGATTCAGTTTCTTTTCAGAAAGGTCCTTTCTTATTGCCCTGCTGCATATTGGTACAGGAGTGACTGACACGTGCCCTATTTTGTGCATAATCTTTTATATTGCTACAGCAATAATCTAAATCTCTGCTTCAGATAACCGCTTTAAACTTTATAGCACCAGAACAATAAATCTGACCAAAGACTGTGCTAATCTTTCTGAGAGGGAAAAACAGACCATTGCAATTTCTAGCAAAAGGGATGAACGTGACAGAGGGAACATCAGAATAATTTAACAGGGGACAGCTTTGACCAAGGTGTTGTTTAAAAGGCCCAAAGGTGTCAGAATCAACTGTTTGCCCTTCAGGACCTTGAGAAAGAGTAATGTCATAGGACTTTGAAAAAATGGGATTAAATTTCAATGCTGCACATTGGTGTCCTTGAAGCATTTAAAAATAGTCCTACAGTAATAAATTAGGTTTTATTTGAGTTTTTAGAAATGGTTTCTTGCATTTTGTAGACAAAGCACCTCCGTCACCAGAGTGTAAGATCAGTCTAGTTGTTTTAGTGAAGGTATGCAAAAAAAGCCATTGACTTTTTTTCTGAAAATGGAGCTCCCATTCTGAAATGGCAATCAGCTGCTGAATAATAAACTCTTTATTAGTGACATCTCTTAGCTTTGAGGGTGCATCTGATTTGTGGGAGGAGTTAGATTAATTCAGGAAAGAATGGTTCAAAATAGCCCAGCCAAACAGCTGTAACTTCTAGAAGGAGAATTTCAAAGCAATCATTTTATGTAACAAAATGAGAGAATCTGTGCAAGTAACAGTGACTCAGGTGCTCTCTGTGTGCACCTAAATTGAATACCTATTGTACAATTTTACGGGCTTTTTCTCTTTACAACAGCCAAGGAGAGTGTTGGCTAACACGTTGACTCTCATAGCATAGTTTTAATGGTGCAAAAGCAAGAGGTGTGACACACACAGTGGAACTTACTCTTTTACCTTTGTTTTCCCTGACTAGAGTTCTATACAAAACATAATATACTATGTGGCTATACATATGCTCTATTACTATATTTTTCCTATTAAATACAAAAGTTGCCCATATTCTGTGGGGTAGATGATGTGACAAAATTCCTCCTCTACCTTGGTGGCTCCTGCGCTTGTTGGCAGATTTGCTCACCTCAGTGATCTTCCCCTCTGGTGGAACCCACAGTCTGGGTCAGCTCCTCCTGTGTCTGATCAGGAGTTGGGAGGTTTGGGGGGAACCCAGGTCCACCCTCTACTCCGGGTTCCAGCCCAGGGCCCTGTGGATCGCAGCCATCTATAGTGCCTCCTGTAACAGCTGCATGAGAGCTACAACTCCCTGGGCTACTTCCCCATGGCCTCCTCCAAACACCTTCTTTATCCTCACCGTAGGACCTTCCTCCTGGTGTCTGATAATGCTTGTCCTCCTCAGTCCTCCAGCAGCACAGCCTCTCACTCTCAGCTCCTTGCACCTCTTGCTCCCAGCTCCTCACACACAAATCTCACTGACTAACTGGGAGGTTTTTAACTAGTTCCAGCCAGCCCTTGATTGGCTTCAGGTGGCCCAATCAATGTAGCTATCTCCACTGCCTTCTAGAAAGATCTTAATTGGCCCCAGGTGTCTTGATTAACCTGGAGCAACTGCCATTTGGTTACCATGGTACTAGGGATTTGGTTAGCCTGGGGCTAACATACCTGTTCCTCAGTACTTTACTGTAGCCATCTGGCCTTGCCCCATCACAATGGTTAATGCAGAGGGCACCATCTACTGGCATTTAGCATCTCTAGTACTGATATGTTTGTAAATTCAGTGAAGTTTATACATTGCAAAAAGACTCCCTAACTGCTGCATTTAACATGATGCCAAAATAACATTAGTTCTGACTCCTGCCAAGGCGAATTGCAGCTATGAGCAACATTCCACTCCAGGCAGCAAGGCAAGTGGATGCGGACTTCTGTGGTAGGAGCTTTTAATGGCCAACAGAGACAAATTAGGAAATGGCTGCAAGACTGAATGAAGAGATGACACTTTTGGCCTGGTTGTGTGATACAGCATGGCCAGAGGGCAGCAGGAGAGTGTTAGCAGGGAGCCTTATTCCCTGCAAGGGGAGGAAAGTTTGCTATAGATTAACTAGAGCACCCGAAGCCAATTAGAGCATCTGAAGCCAACTGGAGCACCAGCAGTCAGTCATGTGATAAAAACCCCTGCTTCAGTCAGACAGTGTGGGAGTTGGAGCAGGAAGGTTTGGTTGGAGCAGAGAGCATTTTGAAGGAGTTGGAGCAGAGAACAGTTTTGAAGAGAGACCAAAAGGAAAGTTTGGAGGAGTGCTGCGGAGAGCTGAGAAATCCAAAAAAACCCTAGGTAAGTGGCAACTGGCTTATGTAGAAGGAGGGCAAGAAGTCCCTTCACAAGCTGAAGGGCAGGAGAGGGAAGTAGCCCAGGGGAAGGAACTGCTAGTTCAAGTGGTTCACCACAAACCTCAGGGCTCCTGGGTTGGGACCTGGAGAAGAGGGTGGGCTCAGGTCCCTCCCTCTCCACTCCCTCCTCAAGGACACTAGTGGGCTAATTAAAATACCGATTCAGAGGCAAGCAATGGCACCCTGAACCTTCCCCAAAGAAGAGAAAGCGCGAGACCCAGCATAACAGTACTGGCAATTTGCCACAGTTGCAAGTGAAACATTCACAATGAGAAGCATTGCTGGGCTCTCCAAAGTGATTACAGCTGAAGCATCTCAAATGCTGGAAGGTAAAATATAACTCTGTGTTTCCTCTCATGTGACCGTTGCTGTAGCCTCTCGATGCCACATACATTAACAATGTCATGTTTACATTACCAAAAGAGGACCAGCCTTCCCACCTCTCCCTTATTTTATGCTGGTTTCCTTGGCAATATTGTATGAGTGGAAGTCGTTTTCAGGAGGGATATCGCTGGGACGTTGTGCAGGTGCTGTTGCTGAGGGAAAGTTTATGCAAAGAGGTGTCATGGGTTGCTCTCTAGGAATGAGAAGGCATAGGCTCATCCTGATCTATGCTGAGAACACCTTGCTCCAATCCCCAAAAGGTGTCATCCTGGGTATCACTAGTCATTTACCGTGGGAGGAGGAGTACTGCTCCTGTTGTTATACCAAAAAAGTGGACAGCTCCATGTTGAACCCAGTGAAGCCTGTGTCAGGTACAGCATGTTATAGAAGAGTACTCTGCGGTAAAAAAGCATGGCTCACCATGACTAGCTACATATGCATGTGGAAAAGCTGTTGTCACGGCTGAGTCCCCACTCTGGCACTTTGAGTGCAGAAGGTGGTGGCCCCCAAGGATTCTAAAAATGTCTACTGGCCACTCCAGGCTTGTATTAAACTCCCAGGGTTACAGCTTCTCTCTGACCTTGGATGGGTCTATGCTGCCACCACCCAAATGCAAAATCCCTTGGAACCCAGGAAGGCTCACTTGGGAGTTCCTTCCTGTGGAGTACCCTCAAGCCCTTTCACCCCCCTCCCCGGGAAGAGCTGAGAAAGAAAACAAAGGAAATTAGGTGTTGCCCCCAGCTAATTAAACAATATATGCACAAATCTCTTAGGACACCAAAAATCCAATCCTGTTCTTTAAAAAGGTATATTTTATTAAAAAGAAAAAGAAAGAAAATACATTTGGAACTTAGGCTTTTGCTTGATTTAAAAAACCCACTTACAAAAATTAAACATCAAGAATAACCTTCTTGAGGTCCAGCTATTTTACAAGCAAAATAAAAAGCATTTGGAGTTAGCACAGAGGAGTCCACAAGCCAATAAAAAATAAACAGAAATAAACCTAATTGTGTCTTTCGAAACATTCCTGATCTACCTACATATCTGGGTTCTTAAATAAGTAGTTCTAGATATGATATGATGATTTTCATATCTGGCTTAAAGCTTCTCACAGCATAACTTCTCCTTGTTCCTGTCTTTCCCGGAGAACAACAACTGCACAAAAGGAAAGCTTTTTCCCCCAATTTTAAAAAGCTCTAGCCTTCCCATTGGCTCTTTTGGTCAGGTGCCTACTCCCTTCCTTTTACCTGGACTTTTTTTTAGCCCTTTACAGGTAAAGCAAGTAGAGAACAGCTACCAAGAGAGAATTTATAGCTAACTGGCTGGCTGGGTGTCTATAAAAGGGAGCTCCCCACCCCCACCTCCCTTCATTTATCACAACTGTAATCTCCTGGCTAATGCTATCTAGACAAGCCATTTCAGGACACTGCTCATACTTTGTATCCAGAAGCAGCAATGAGTTCTCACTGGACCACACTCTGACCACCACTGTTTACCTACTAACACTCCTCCAGCCTGCTGTCACCTGAGACTAGCTCATGGATCCAAAGAATGACTGTGATGTTCTCCAGAGGCACTACTCTGTCCTTGGTCTGTATTACATTGTGGGAATCAGATGCAGCCCTCCACAAAGCCCAGCTCATAGGAGATGATGGGGCCCAGACTACAACTCCCATAAGGCAATGTACTAGGGAAATGCTGTTTAACTTTTTTATAACTGATTTGAAATTAAACATTTTGGGTCAGTTCAATCAAATGAAATATTCCAATTTGGATCAAACCAACCTGGAACAAATATATTTCAGTTCAATTTTTCTGCTGGAAAGGCAAATGTTTTTAGCAAAATTGATTTTTTTTTTCCATGGGAAAATTTTGATTTTTTATGGAAACTGCATTTTTCTCTTCGAAAATCATTCCAAAGGAAAATTTTGATCAACTCCGCTCAGAACTGGTCTGGGCAAGAAACCTTGAGTCAGGGAACATTGTGATGTTTATCGTTTTTTCTCTGATTGCTGGATAAAGATTTCCTTGGGAAAAGGGAGAGTGACTGGGTGACCCTGTGTTTTTTGTTCCAATGGCTTAAGGGAATTTTTTGTTTATGGATTCTGGGCCAATGCACCAATATAAACCACTGTATGAGGTGCAGAGAATGGGAGTATTTTGCCCTGCTCTTCTCATGATGAGAGAAAGGAAGTTACTTAAAGAGTAAAGGGCAGAGACTGGCTCTTCATCTAAGGGTGTAAATTCACTGATTGTCATGAGAGCTCTTCAAATACCCATTTAATTTGACTTTCAGTTTAATAAAGCAGTTTATGCAAAAGGCTCTGCTGGAATAGTATTGAAGACAGCAGAGAAGTTCATTCATTTGCACTTGACACAGTTCTAGGTATGCAGGAGGGAAATGTCACACACAGTAACAATCTCTTTGTTGCTTATGTCTCACATTGATGGTACCTACTCTTTCCTGACAGGAGGGTTGTGAACTTCCGGCTGTAACACTGTGAGTGAAAATTGCCATAGTCACTGCTACAGAATGTTTTCTCAGTTTTTATACACACAGGTAGTTTGTACCTTTCAGATTTTGTATGACACATCAACTCTTCAATGATGGCCTTGAATTTGAATCCTTGGAAAAAACCACTGAGAGCAGCCAGGGGAAACAAGGTATACAGGAAAAAGGGAGAGTCTTATGAAGTGGTTCTCAAACTTTTGTATTGTAACCCCTTTCATACAGCAAGCCTATGAGCATGACCCCCCCTTATAAAACAAAAACACATTTTTTATTCTAGACACTATTATAAATACTGGCGGCAAAGCAGGCTTTGGGGGTGGAGGCTGACCGCTCACGACCCCCCATAAACCCAGCTAACTAGCTAGACATTTGGTACATAAATTCACTGGCTTTCTTACTTGGTTTCAAACTCTGAAAATTGCTTTATTGAATTTTGCTTTGACTTGCAGACTTAATGAGATCCCATAGTTTAAAGAGCCCTACATATTGTGTGTATCTCTGTCCTTCTTCTTCTTCTTCTTTGTAATGTCCAAAGATGGCGTAAGGTGTACGTGTTTGAGGTTTTAAGGTTTAGTTTTTATTTTTACAGTAGAAATGTCAGCTGTTCTCTTCCCTGTTTTTGCTAGAAGTCTCCATGGTCCAGATAATACTGAGTCCTGCCTTAAGTGCAAGAGACTGGACTAGAAGACCTCTGCAGGTCCCTTCCAACCCTATCCGTCTGTAGACAACTAAAGAACTAATGAGATGATGACCTCACAAGAGACCAGAAACTGAAACCTGAGCAATTGAGAGTGGAATGGATTCTTAGTTAGGCCTTTGAAAACTCAATCTCTTTGTTCATTGCTCCTGATGAGCAATGAAGAGAAAAGCTCTTAGTTAACAATTCGTCTGAGGGCAGAGAACGCTTACACTCCAGTTCTCTAGCTCTCCAGGAAATATAGATTTGCCTTAGTCTTATAAAGGGGTGGAATGTCTAGGGAATGGATGTGAGGGAGCTGAAGACAAGGGGCAGTCCAAAAAGCATTGCTGTCCTGATTCCTAGTGTGTGTTAGGTAGGTGTTGCAGGGACAATGCTGGGCCAGCTGTGCAGTTATCTTTTCTTGAGCCCTTACATACTCATTGGAAATTTCCTATTGGAATGTTTCAGAGTAGCAACCGTGTTAGTCTGTATTCGCAACCTCTATTCTTATTTCCCTCTCTTTTAGAGGAAAAAGCCCAGTATCAGACCGTGGCCGGTTGGAAATTGTCCTGGCCTTGCAAAATTGGCCTTCATTTTGTGCTCCTCAAAGTGGCACATTTAGTCAGAGTCTCTATTCATGGATAGAAATGGGTCTTCTCCATATTGCTTTTCAGCTTTGTCAGCTGTTCTCCTTGCCCCACACCCCTCTGGTGATGTATTTGTAGGTTTGCAATGTGAACTGTGGGAAGAAATGCAAGTTAATAAATACAGCTGTACACCATCCAGCCATACCAAGGAATGCAACAGAAGTAACCGTCTGTGTGTTCTTGCCAGGCATTACTAGTGAGGGTAAGAAAATGCCTGTGGAATTAGCACTGAGCATGTAAAGCACTCAAAGGAGTGGGAGGGCTGTTGGTGGTTAGTGATTGTAATTGGATTAACAAAGATTACATATTGTAGGCAAATGGAAGACTTGAGAACTTCTCTTTGCAGGGGCTCCCAGCAGGAGGAAAGGGATCTCACTTTTGATCAAGTGAGGGGAAAGGTTAATAAGTTTGCGTTAGAGTCATTCACACAGAGGAATTCAAGAAACAGCTAGAGTTATGCACATGGATGAGTCTGAGGAATGGAGAGATGGTGTGAATCTGCGTGGGGGTTAAGGGTAATATCTGCAACCCTCTGAGGGCATGTCACAGGTCACCTCTATGCAGAGCCACACAGGATATAAGCTGTTCTCCCCCCTTCCCCCAGCTATGCAGGTCACGCACTTAGCTCTAGAGGTTCCCAGTTCAGTCCCTGGTTTGTCGGCCACCACAGCAGCCATTGTCCCAGAAGGGGATTGCAAGGCTCAAATACTTATTCAAAGGTTTTTGGACATGGCTAACTTTTCCCAAATTCTCAGTTTTGTGGATGGACATGGGGGACTGGCCAAGGCAGGAAGGAGATTTGACAGAGCAAAGGAATAGATAGACATTTCCACTGTCTTCCCATGACCCCCAAACCTGCAAAATTAACCCCTACCCATACAGTCTGCTATTAAAAAAATTGCAAACTTTGTGTGGAGATGCCCTTACCCACCAGGCTTGTCTGCTGTCTCCACTGTTCTATCTGGATCCTAAGATCCTAGCAATTTCTCAGACATCTACATCTGGTCTCTTGTCTGCTCAGTTCATGGAGACAGTGGTCTCCTCATACCTCAACGCTGCAATGTGAGGCAGTGCTGGGTTATCCAGCTGCATGGAAGGGCGAGTTCCAAGGATTCAGTCCCGTTCATCACAGTGCAGACATGCTTTCTGCCCTGAGCTGGGCCTTACTGTTGTTCTGGCCTAGTTACATTGGGCCTTTTGTCCTATGTTCTCTCCTCTGCACCATTTACCCCCTGAGCGATGCCTGTCTTGGTTACTCTTGCAGGCACCTGGTAATATACTGAATGACTGAATTCAACTAAACCTGGGTTGCTTCAGCTCCCCAAGAGGGCCACGTTTGTCCACGTGTCCACCTCCAACCTGCTGGCAGTGCCCTCCAGGAAGGTCCACTCTGAGACATGCTGTCAACAGCACTAGAATGGAGTGGAAGAAGTTGCTCTCTCGGAAACTGAGTTCTCATGTATGCTGTGCTATTTGTACGGCTATGCGGCTTCTAGCAAACTTACACCCTTGGGTAGGCGTCCAGGCAGTAGACAGGAGAGGCCACCCAAGCAGTGACCGGTGTGCTGCAGGAGAAAGGTGCTTTGTACTGCTGAGGCCATTAAACCAGCAATCTACCCATATGGATGCAGTGCACCAGTAGAAACTGGCATGGCAAAGGACTGCATTATGGTTAGCCTTGCTCAGTGCAAGTCCAACAAAAGTGATGTAACTGCCTGTACAACCCAGGGAGCATGGACACAAAGTGTGGTACAGACATGCCAAAGGGCAGCTGGCAAGCCAAATGTCTCTAGTGTAGACAAGGCCCAGTCTTGCAATCCTTGTGCAAGTAAATCACCCATTACCTTCAGTCCCATTGTAATGAAGGATTGTAGGCTCGGGCCCGGAGACTCTAAAAAGGGAATTGCATTGATTCTGGCTTTGGTGGAGTCTGAGTGCTTTTATGAAGATATGTTTGACAGTTTTAGCTGAGCTTTTCCTTGCTGGAGAAGTTCTTTTCTTTCCTTTATTCCGCCCACTTCTTCCTTTACCTTGAGCCTTTTGAAGAATGGCTGAAATCCAGCCAATTAATTTTTGGATTTGTTTCTTAAATTAGCGTGGAGGCTGTAAGCCTGCAGTCACATAAAATAGACTAGAGCAGGCTTTTTCCAGCTTTACTGTCTGTCATGTGAACTCAAAGTCCTTGGGGTGTCCAACAGTTTGTATTGAACTGCTTGGATAAAGCAAACCTATTTCAATACAAATTCAATTGGGGTGTAGCAAATCCAGAATCAGAGTAATGCAGCTTAGCGTTAGATGCCTAGTTAAAGCTTTTTATTTGACTGGTTTGGTTTCCTCAGGGATTAGTTGTCTCCAGAGAAGATAGTTATTATGATGCTTCTTTGTGAATGCTTCTATGCTATTTCTTTTGCAGTATGCCCATTAGGGGAACCATCTCATCATCAAGAATAAAAATAGGTTTCCAGTTTGTCTATCCCCTTTTGAACTTCGAACTGAACAGGTAGATCCGCTGTGATACAGTGAGAAAATATTGTAAGGAAGGGTGAGCCACATTCCTTATCATAGGAGAATCTGATTGAAAGAGACTCTGATTCCCATTGAGCTTTATGAATCAAACTAAAGAGTATGGTCATTTTTATTTGTATATGGGCCAGAAATATCTAGTATTAACACTGCCAAATAATAGGTATCAACCCAGATCGCCAGCGCACATCAGTATCCAAAAGATCCAGTTTGTTGGAGTCCAATTAATTTTTGAATTTTCCTTTTAGACTCACTAGCAGATGTTGTCTGACTCACATCAAAGTATATATTTCATTTGCATCCCATCTTCTTTGGGAGATTGAAATGCACCTAGGGTAAAATAATCCAAATAACATTGCATGAAGTTTGCAGCATGGCTGAGAAGAGGATGAAAGTTGAATTATTCAAAGAACTCCAGGCGGTAGCTCAAGGGGTCTAAGCTAGAGCTGGTAGAGTAGTTTTATATTAAACATGGTGGTGGGGTGTGTGTTTGGCATTTGCTAACCAAGAACAAACGAAAAAAATTAGTCAAAACTAAAACTTTGGAATGTAGGCATCCCAGGTTCAAGTCTGCACTGATTCTGGCGGGGACTTCAAGCTATTTCTCCCACGAGTGCCCTAACCATCAGGATATAGACTGCTCTGAGGTGGTGGCGGGGTGTCTCATTTTGGGAGGGGGGCGTTGTTTTGGGGGAAGGAGGTTGTGAGTTTTTTGCAGGGTCCTGATGCAGAAAACTTCCTGTCTAGCTCCACTCTAGACATGTAGGAAGGCAGATAACTTCAAATGATATGAAATCAGTCTTGACTGCTTCTCAGGTTAAAACTATATTGTGAAGCTAGCTTGTAGGCTTCCCTGATAAGTCCATGCCAATTTCCATTCCTCCCAATAAAAGGACCTGCCTTCAGTTTTTGTTTTAGCATTGTTCCAGATTGAGGAATGATTACAGCAGGGGCAGGCAGACTACGGCCCGCGGGCCACATCCAGCCTGTCAGACCATTTAATCAGTCCCTCAGCTCCCGCTGGGGAGCAGGATCAGGGGCTTGCCCCGCCCCATGCAGCTCCCAGGAAACAGCTGGCATGACCACCCTCCAGCTCGACCCCCTGCCCCAGCTCCTACATAGTATGTGGATGTGTGGCCAGGCAGCTCTGCATGCCGCCCTGTCTGCAGGCGTCACCCCGTCTGCAGGCGCCACCCCTGCAGCTTTCATTGTCCACGGTTCCCAGCGAACGGGAGCTGCAGAGGTGGCGCCTGCAGACAGGGAAGCATGCAGAGCCGCCTGGCCATGCCTCAGAGCCGGAGTGGGAACATGCTTGTGGGAGCTGCTTGCCGTAAGCGCTGCCCAGAGCCTACACCCCTGAGTCTCACCCCCCCAGTTCCCTGCCACAGCTCTGATCCCCCTCCTGCACCCCAAATCCCTCATACCCAGCCTCATCCCAGAGCTCACACCTCCAGATGGAGCCCTCACACCCCTCCTCCATACTCCAACCCCCTGCCCCAGCCCTGATCCCACTCCTGCCCTCTGAACCCCTTGGTCCCAACCTGGAGCCCCCTTCTGCACCTCAAACTCCTCATCCCCAGCCCCATCCCAGAGCCTGCACCCCCAGCCAGAGCCCTCACCCTCTCCCATACCCCAATCTCCAATTTTGTGAGCATTCATGGCCTGCTATACAATTTCCATACCCAAATGTGGCCCTTAGGCCAAAAAGTTTGCCCACCCCAGATTCGAAAATGTTGGTAAAAAGCTGATCAGCTGATGTGCTGTTGTTACCCAAACATATTGTTACCCTTTTGACTCCAGCAACTAGCCAAAGTTCAAGGCCTTGTAGGTTGCTCTGACTGGAAGTAGAAATTGATGATGGAGTTTGGTATTTTCTTTGATGCAATCTTGTTTATTTACAAGGAATGTACGTAGTCCTGCTTCTCCAAACGTAGGAGGAACCAAAACCCAAGGGACATAGTTTCTTTGCTTATAGTCTCTAACCTCATTAGCTCACTCCAACCCCAGAAGCCCTTCCTAGTGTCGCCTCAGGGTCCTAAACTGAGCTTGTCCAGGCTCTCTCTCCTTGGTTTGTCTTTATTCAGTTTGTCCTGTGTTTCTCTCTCTGGCACAGGCACACACTGACAAAAACAGTTCTGCCAATCAAATCCTTAGCCCTTGCATTTTAAAACCCTTGGGTTTCACAATTCAGTGCTACTCAGTGTTTCTATGTACCTGTGTTTTGGGGTGCAACAATTATTGTTTCAGCCACCTGCTTATGATGGCTTCTGAATATCTATCCTTAATGGAAGGCAGCAGCCATGTCTGACCCATAACAATATGCTTACTCTGCTTTCATATTGGGGCAGTCAACTATTTGGCTGGTTCAGCTGGGCAGGACTGGGTTCTCTTTTCAATATACTGACACTGCATATTCAGACTTACTTCCAGAACCTAACCTTTACATCATTTGAGAAGAGGCTTTTTAACATAAAACAAAGCTTGTGTGGAAGTTGAGAAAAAAGCTGTAAGCCATATGAAAGTTCTCAAAATTCCCCTGTACTCCTGACTTAGATGATCACAATATTTCATAAGGCAGCACTGTTAAAATTGTACTTAAATGCAGAAGCTAGGCTCTTTGAACATCTGCATTCATCCCTACCAGAATGGAACTGAAACTCAATGTTAAATGGAAGCTTGATGACTTTTTGAAAACAATGTTGGAAAGGAAACAATCCCCTATAAACAATCTTTAAGTACTGCTGTAGTTAAATGTAAGATTTTATATTTCAAGTTTTCTCCATCTTTGGTTTCAGAGAGGAGGAAAGAAAACAACTCATAATTCCAGCAAAGATGATTTCTTTGTTCTGTCTGACATGCTGGCTGATATCTGGGGAGGCTTAAAGTCTTGCTTTCTTAAATATGAAATATGTTCCAGATTGAAGAAATTGATGTGAAAAAATATTCCACCTACTCAACTGTCAGCTGAAAGTGAGTTCTAATTGTTTAAGAACATGTGCTTAACTATTCATGGCTTTTTAATAGTAAATAGGAGGTACTTTTTATGAAATCTGGGATTGTAAAATCATTCTAATTTAAAACAGAATGCTGCTCCTGTGGTTACAGCAGGGAACCTGTAGTCATGACTTCTACGTTCTCTTCCCAGGTCACTTACTGACTGACTCTGTGACTATGGGCAAGTCATTTAGGCCAACATTTTTAGAGTCTACACTCATTTTGGGTTCCTCAGATTTTGGGGCTCAACTGCAAACACTGAGGAGCCTGATTTCCACAGATGTTGTGCACCTGTGGCTCCCACTGAGTTCAGCTGGAGATGCTCTGCACTTCTGAACATCTCTTATTGAGGTACCTAAATATGGTGCTTAACTTAAACTAGGTGCTTAACTTTAGGTAGCCACGTTAGGAATTTTTTTTAGCTTGGGATGTCTCAAGTTGGATACTACAAGCTGAGGTACCCAAAACTAATTGACACTTTTTGAAAACACTGGCTGTAATCTCTCTCTGCCTCATTTTACCCCTCTTCTGCATAAGGGCCTGATCCTCTGGTCCTTAGGATACAAGTACAAAGCCAGAGAAGTTAGACACAAGAGTGACTGGGCGCCTACCCTCAACTGGGAATTGCCTGGTTGCAGAGTTGCTGAAAGAGGACAGAGAGAAAACAGGGTGAAAAATGGAGCAGAACAAGAAACAAATACAAGAGACTGGGCTGAGGGAGAAGGGAGATTAGATAAAAACACCTAAAGAAAAAACAAATACAGCATGACAGATGTGGTGTGTGCGTATACAGAGAGAGAGAGAGAGAGAGAGAGAGAGTGCACACACTTTTATGCCAGCCTAGATTTTGAGGGCGGGAGGGAACAGGACACTCTTCCAGATTTCTCTTTAGTTAGATTTTTCTCTTTCTCTCTTTTTTTAAATCAAAACTACTCTTTAAATAAACCACAGTCTGAGTCTGCAAGCACTTTTTTCATCATATCTTGTAAATGCACTTAACTAGATAGTTCAAGAAGGTGACAAAACATTAGACTTCATGAGAGTCACTCATCATGAATAAGAGAACTCATTACGGCCTCATTACACAGTCTGACAATCATTATTATAGATGTAACTTGAATCTATTTGCTTGGTTCTAATTCTTCAGAGAACGGAACAGTTTGTGGAAATCCAGTTTATGAACTGGCTCATAAAAATATCTTATTCCCAGCAGAGGTCACTACTACAAAATAAGAACCAAACTGCTCTACCACAAAAAGCAGGAGAGAAGATTTGTGGTGCATAAGAAACCTGCTTTGCTTTTTCTCTCCATCACACCCACATTACAGCTAGACAGTCATTAAGGTTGAGCTGGCATTGTTATAATACTCACAATAATAATGCTGTCATGGCTTCTGAACATTCAGCAAGATTTGAAGCCTAGCAACAGGTTTTCTTCATGAGAGGACTGAGAGACAATCTCATTGGGTCTGTTTATTATATATACAAACTTTCGTTACAAGACTGCTAAGTTTTTAATGTCAGGGTTACACAAGTGAATACAGTCATTTCCTAACTTTTCAGTGCTTACTTGTCTCCCGTGTGCATAAACATTGTGATACAGTCTTTAATTACATGATCACATGCTATTTTTTCTGCAGGATCCCTGCCTCATTCAGTGTGCAGGATGGATGGTGCTCATTGAATGAACAGCTATTCAACATTTTGTTTTATCCTCATGTGGCTTTATCTACTGAATGCTATTCAAACCCTGCTCTGAAGACAGAATTATTAATTGCCCCCTGGGCTTGTCCATGATGCTCTTCTCATTTCACAGTATCTGAGTGCGCCACGTACATTAATTAATTTATTTTTGAGCCCCCCTGTGAGATAAGAGGTGTTACTGCCTCCATTCTACAGACTTGGAGTTGAGGCACAGATTAAGACCAACTAATCTGATATGCCTAGCCCTGATTTTTTTTGAGTACTTAACATTATATAGCACTTTATATGTTCAAAGCACAGCTCCCATTGACTTCAGTTGCAGCTGTGAGTGCTCAGCATTTCTGCAAATCAGGCCTCAAGCTGGACACCCAGAAAATGAGGAACACAAAATTCGTGATTATGACAGAGAGGCCCTTTGGTACCTACTGGCAAAGAGTTCACTGTTCTTTACAATCAATTCCTGTCTCAGACCTGACAAACTCACTACACTTAATACCTTGCTTTCATGGTGTTATTAATCCATGAAGGATAGCATATGAAAGCTTGTAACTTACTGATACTCATAGTCATTGCAAGATGTGCATATAGGTAACATTTAAGGAATAAGGTAACTATATTGGAAATTATGCCCTTATGATCTTGAAGTGAAAGTTGGTCATCAGCGAATCCTATGCCTTGGCGATGACTCATTCAAGCAGGAGAGAGTTGGCTAGCCAATCATGTAATGTATTGCTCAATTGTCCACTGTTGCAACAACCCAGAAAAGTCTATGGAAAATCATCAAAGATGAACTGTAAACATTGAAGCCCCTTGGAGGTAAAAAGGAAGATAACAATAGACGGGGGCTCACCCTGTCTATGAATAAAGACAAAAGACTGAGTCGGCGTATCATAGGGTAGAGAAAGGCATTCTGTATCCATTCACAGAGGAGACATCTCATGGCCCGGGGCTGTTTTTCATGAAGGGTTGGCTCCGGGTTCCTGGGAGGCCAACCAGTTACGGAACAGACTGAACTTTGGGGGGAAACCTACTTTATTAGCTAGGGAACGTAACTATTAATAAGTTTAGGCCCTGGATTGCAGCAGCTCCCATTGGCTCGGAGCAGCAATCCGCAGCCAGTGAGAGCCGCGATCACCTGGACCTGCAGATGGGGCAAATAAACAAACTGGCCTGGCCTGCTAGGGGCTTTCCTTACACAGGTGGCGTTTGTGAAACCCTGTTTGAGAAACCCTGAAATAGTATATGACCATAGAAGTGAAGACCAGATCATAATTAGCCTTGGAGAACTGGATTTTAATTGTCCTTGTAATTCTGATGGATAATATCATTTTTTAAGCATTTTTCAATGGTTATTGATTTTTATATTTTCACAACTGTGCAACATTGTGTTAAACGTTTTTATCTATTTTGTACCGATTTAAATTTTCGCTATAAATGGTGTGTGTGGGGGGGAGAATATCACTTTCACTGCTTTATTCCCCCGCCCCTCCACTTGCCCCACAAAAAAATTTCCCCTAGAAAAAGTTAGTTTGAAAAGGGGGGACGGAACACTTTTTCTTTTTTATCATTTCACACTTTTTCCATTTGAATAAACTAAAAAAGACTGTCCCCTCCCCCAAGTTCTCTCCCTTCTCACCCCTTTTTCATTTTAAAAAATTTATTTAAAATGTTTTTCAAAACAAAAATCAAATTCATGTGTGTCTGGGGGTGACTCGGGAAGGGGGAAACAAATTTCAACCAGCTCTACTTCTTACGGTCTTCTATAATTACAGTAGTGCAAGGGTTAAACTTGTTTAAGTGCATCTTTTGTGCTGTTGCATTGTTTTAACTAGATCAATTTAAAATCAATTTCATGAAGCTGGTGCAACTTGTCTAGTACAGACAAGGACTAGGCAATGTTTGGCATTATGTTAAGGATGTACTATTTTAATAACTATGGACATGACAATTTCCTTGCATGTAATCTCAGCCACTGCTTTATCTATTCTTTCCAAGTTGGAGGGCTTTAATTCTTCCTTTGTAAGTTATTCTTAGGCAGCAATTGATACTGGTGTGTGTCATTTTTAAAGTGTTGAGGAATGGAAGATTGTTTTTCATTTTAAAAAAATTCTCATTCTAAAAGAGGCTCTGGACCTGTTTTGGTCATATTAAATTCTAATCAATCTGCTGATCTGAATGCCCTATCTGTATACTATTATAAATAGGATTTCTAACATTTACTTCATAATGTCAAGCATATCCTCAAGGTAAGTTTCATATCCTTTCGTTTTGATGGATTATTTGCTTTTGCCAACTAGGAGCTGTAATCCTATTAAGTCTAAATTTCAATTAATCATTTTTTTTACAGAGGTAAAGTTAAAATTGAACAGCTGTGATTCAGTGACTGGTACTACAGAAAGCTACCATTCAACTTCTCCCCAAACTCCCACACACACAAACAGTGTCCCTCCTTTCAGTATAGTTCTATTTACAGTATCTGCCTGATGAATCAATTTAAATTAATTTGTCACATGTCATCAACATTTTGACTGTTTCTTCAGTCCAGGGAGTGGAAAAATCTTTCCAGACTATGTGAAACTGCAGCTACATGGCAACAAAACTAAGGCTGCGAGTTTGTCACGGAGGTCATGGAAGTCACGGATTGGTGACCCTAGCCTCTGTTTGTCAGAAGGTAGTTATGGACGGCAGGGGATGGATCGCTATTGATCATTACCTGTTAGGTTCACTCCCTCTGGAGCACCTGGCATTGGCCACTGTTGGTAGACAGGATTCTGGGCTGGATGGACCTTTGGTCTGACCCAGTTGTACGGCCGTTCTTATGTTCTTACCTTCGGGACTTTGGCAGCAGCTGGTGTGGCTGGGCCAAGGGACACTGATCCAACCTGGTCTTTTTGAAAATCAAAGAGCAGGTTGGAACTTTTTGTACTGAAAAATAGCTTTATTGAAACTGATTTGTTGTGTGGCAAAAATGTCAGATCAACTCAAAATGTTCATTTTCCTCTGCTGGAAATATTGCAATGAAAATATCATTTACTTTTCAAAATGTTGATTTTAAAAAAGTTTCATTTCAAATTGGTTCAAAACTTCCTGGGGGGGGATTAATTTTTTCAACTGAATTTTCCAAATTAGGATATTTTATCTGAAATTTCTTGCAGGAAAATTTTTTTTTCCCGGAGTGGATTTGATTTAAATCAAATTGATTTAAATCATGATTTAAATCACTAGTCAGGAAGACTCAATTTAATCATAGAAAGTACACATTATACATTTTTAAGTGATTTATTTTAAAAACTTTTTATATTAGTTTTGCAGCTATATCAGAAAATTAATGATAGTTTGGTTATTTCACTTACCAAAGGTAACTGAAGCAGATATTTATGAAGTCATTAGGAGGTGAACTATTTTCAATTCAACAGGTTAATCATTAATATTTGGAGGATTTTCTTGCCATGCTGTATTAGGAGGAGAACATCACCAGACAGACATTTAAATTGTTTTATTTAACTAAAACAACAACATTATGTATTCTGTATTTTTTCTTCAACAGCAAAAATATAATACTGGTATTTTAACAAAACAAGCATATGAATTTTTGAATTTAGTTAAACATTCAAGTTTTTTAATATCAGGTTTGTTTTTGTTAAAATTGTTTAACTAAAATAGTTAAATGAAATATTTAAAAAACAAAACAAAAAAATTAAATAGTTTGTCAGTGAGGTCAACATGAGAAACGTAAAATATTGGCTTCAGCTAACTCAGTTGTCCTCACCTTCATTTCACTGTTTGTTCATAATCTTGAAAAGGAAAACATACTTTCCTGCTTTTTCAGGTCCCAAACGATTTCTAAATTTGGAATTAATTAGTCCAAAGGAAGAAAATAGTCTCTCTACACGGGCAGAAGAAGCTACTGCTGTTAAAAGTGAGATTATCACTTCAATGGTCTCTGACTCCAAGTGCTTAAGTGACTTCCACAGTTCACTGGTGTGACTTTCTTTAAAACATCATCAGAAAACATATATTTCTTGAATGGTTCTTATTCCCAAACTGGGTCTTCTTTATGGCCTGCTGCCATTATAGATTTTCCCTTCTAGTGAGAGAATGGTAGATCTCAATTCAATGAAGGTTACACTCAGAAAAGACCTCAAGACTTCTGGAATATGCTGCTCAAACAGTTGCCCTTTTGTTTCTACTGCCTGTCCTTTCCTTCTCACATTTATCTCCAGACTTCTTCTCCTTGTCCAAACTATTCCGCCCCCAACAATCTTCTATTCATTGAACTTTTTGAAACTTTGCACTTTTAGAGAGAAGTAAGGGATTGACTCTGTGTACACAAATTTGCAGAGAGAGAATAGGGTTGAGGTCTGTTATTTCTCACCTCTATATATTATTTATTTATTTAAAAATCATTTTTTGCTGTTAACAAGAAACAAATCCACAGTTTAAGAACTGAAAAACTAAGCATCTTTGATGGTATGTTCTAGACTGAGCACTGAGTCCCATTGGATAGATAGAAAGATTAACCTAAATAATCTATACAGAAGCCCCTGAAACCCGATAAAATTGGGTCCCTAATCCATGAACTATTGGAACTCATTTACAAAACTTTTCTTAAACATTATACGAATATATTGTCTCATACTATAGAATTAGAATTTATTCCTTGATGAGAGATCTTTGAGCTATAATGTATCTTAATTAAAACTATCTTTAGATAGCTTTTTTCCTCAAAAAGCATTTTATCAAAAAATCTGATTTAAATTGAAAAAATCCATTTTTTTAAATAATTGATTTTTATCCACCCTGTTTTTTTCTAACCTGCGCTACAAAACCTGGACTTTAGATTGTGAATTGTTTGAAGCAGGGATGGTCTCTTTTTGTGTTTGTGTGTGCATGTGTGCACATGCACACGTGCAGTGTTGTAGCTATGTCTGTCCCAGCATATTAGAGAGACAAGATGAGTGAGGTAATATTTTTTTATTGGATGAGCTTTCAGATTTCTGCCTCAGGTCTGAGGAACTTACTGGATGACCCCTTAGGCTATGTCTACACTACCGCGGTAAGTCGACCTACGCTATGCAACTCCAGCTACATAAATAACGTAGCTGGAGTTGACGTACCTAAGGACGAGTTACCACGGGATCTACACTGTGGGTGGTCGATGGGAGAAAATCTCCCATTGACTTTCCTTACTCTTCTCGTTGTGGGTAGAGGACAGGGATCAACTGGAGAGTGATCTGCAGTCGACTTGGCAGGTCTTTACTAGGCCCACTAAATCGACCGCCAGAGGATTGATCTCAGAGTGTCGATCCCTGCAGTAGTGTAGACTTGCCTTTAGTAAGTTTCACAGACCTGAAGAGAGCTAGGTGGAGATGGATGGCAGGAGAGAGATCCCTTAATCATTACCTGTTAGGTTCACTCCCTCTAGGGCACCTGGCATTGGCCACTGTCGGTAGACAGGATACTGGGCTAGATGGACCTTTGGTCTCACCCAGTATGGCCATTCTTATGTTCTAGCTCTTTGTAAGCTTGAAAGCTTGTCTCTTGCCACCAAAAGTTGGTCCAATTAAAATAAAAATTACCTCACTCACTTTGTCTCCCTTTGTGTTTGTATGACACCAAGAACAATTACACCCTGATCCCTTGGAGGATCTAGACACTGCTATTAAGTAAATGATAGCAGTTATGCTCGTCCCATGAGGGAACAAAAACAAAAATGTGCCCAATCAGAACTGACCAAAGCAGCTTGAATTCATAATATTCACAAGCCCATGAACTGGAATTAGCCAAAAATTACTCTATGAATAACAAATACCTTTAGAAAAAAATCAGTCTTTGCACAGAGAAGTCATAAAAGTAGATAGATGTGAATTCCGTTTAATAAATGGTTCTGTTCAAATTCATACTAAGTTCAAGTTCATACTAAGATTGCAGGGCCTATAATGAAGGGGGATATAGTAATATCAGGTACCCCATGAACTCTATGCACAATGGGACCAAATTCAGCTGCAACAATGATAAACTAACCATACCATGGAACTTCATTTATCACCATGGAATACCCTTCATTTTTATCAGCCCCATCCCCAAACATCCACACAACTGTGGCAGTTAGCTGAAAATCCTCATTGATGTAAAATTTCAGCAGTTATTTTTGACAGTGATGATAATGAAGGCTGGATTTGTTATGCTTTTCAGGTGGGCCATCTCCGCTCCACTCCCTAGGCTTAGGTCCTGCAATGCTGCCCAGGTGACCTGGCTGAGAACCTCCAGGGGCATAGAAAGTTTATTATTTATACTGTTGTGGGCTGGGTTAAACCTCTTTGAAACTGGGCAGTGTAACTGCTGCCTTCATTTAAGATGATTGTAAGAAGCCATTAAACTTCTTTATGTGGGCAGGTAGCTGAAACAAGAGGCCTCCACCCCAAACACAGGCACTCACTGTCTCAAACTTGCAGGGTACTTTTGGGCAGACAGGTTGCTCTGTGTATTGTTTTGTGAAAGATTGTGAGTCTGAAAGAGAGCTGGGGCAGAAAAACTAAGGGCACACGCAGAACGAGCACTGGGAACCTCGCCCTGAGAAAAGCTAGGGGCAGGTCTATACTTAAAACTGCATTGGCCCAACTGTGCCGCTGCACCATTTTAGCAAAGATGCTTCTACACTGCTCCTGTTGGTGTAGTTAAGTCACCTCCATGAGAGGCAGTAGCTATGTCGACAGGAGAAGCCCTCTGGTTGACAGAGTGCTGTCTGCACCAGGGACTTCAGTTGGAATAACTGCATTGCTCGGGGGTGAGGATTTTTCAGATTTTCTGAGGGCTGGTCTACACGGGGCGGGGGGAAAAGATCTAAGACACGCAACTTCAGCTTCGTGAATACTCAAAGAATCTCAGATCAATTTGCCTTGGGTCCTCACGGCGTGGGATCAACGTCCGCGGCTCCCCCGTCAACTCCGCTACCGCCGTTCGCACTGGTGGAGTTCCGGAGTCGACGGGGAGCGCATTCGGGGATCGATATATTGCATCTAGATGAGACGCGATATATCAATCCTCGAGAAATTGATCACTACCCACCGATAAGTCTGGACATACCCTGAGTTCTACCAATGTAAGAGAGCTTTTGCTGACTGGAAATGGGGCTTGGAGCTGTAAGTGAACAAAGACCCTGTCTCTTGTTTGATTCCTGCTGCGTTCATGGAAACAGGATTTTGTACATTCTTTGTCAACAAATACGATTATATCAGATACCTGGCTCCATCATCAATTTCAACTTCTAATTGGAACAACCTCTAGGGCCCTAAAATTTTGGCTAGCTGCTTGGGTCAAAAGAGGTAAATATATTAGTCCTATTTAAGAACTCCAGTTGAGGGTCAGAGCACCATTTTCAGGGGCGGCTCCAGGCCCCAGCACGCCAAGCGCTTGCTTGGGGTGGCATGCAGCGGGGGACGCTCTGCCGGTCGCCGGGAGGGCAGCAGGCAGGCAGCCTTCGGCGGCATGCCTGCGGAGGGTCCGCTGGTCCTGCAGAACTGGCGACCAGCAGAGTGCCCCCCGCGGCCTGCCACCGTGTTTGGGGCGGCAAAATGTCTAGAACCGCCCCTGACCATTTTACAAGCAGTTTACAGGCATATAACGAAAAGGACAATCCTTGCCCCTGAATGCTCACAATCTCCAGGTCAGGATGGTGGAGGTGTGTTGGTAGGATGATGTAACAATAAGTCAAAGAGAGCTTAGTAGAACAGAAATCTCAGTTCATCCCTAGCGGAGCCAATAGCTAATGGGTTTGTTTTGTTGGCATCACAGCAGAGGTTAGTTTTGAGATGGGTTTAACGAGAGGATAAAGTGGCAGTTTTACAGATTCTGACAGGGAGTTTTCATCATGCATCAGAGGCAGCAAGGGAGTAAGCACGTAGGTACTTGGGAGAAGGTGACTGAGGTTGCTGTAATTCAAGGGTTCTTAATTTTCTTCCAGAGACTCCCAACATGCTATAAAAATTCCTTGGTGCACTTGGGCCACAACTGTTTTTCTGCATACCCAGTAGCTTAAAAGCCAGGACCAGCATTACCGGACAGCAAGCAGGGCAACTGCCTGTGGCCCCACGCCACTGGGGACCCCTCAAAGCTTTGTTGCTCAGGCTGCGGCTTTCTGCTCCGAGCCCAGCAAGGCCAAGCCTACCCTGTTCTCTAGTTTATTGTGGCAGATTCCCCCGAAACCTGCTCGTGGCCCTGCAGGGCTCCCCGACCCGTGGCTGAGCCCCACTGTTGTGACAGCCGAGAGAAGGGTCACTGCCTTGGCAAACCGGTAGCTCTGATACTGGGGGACGAGCTGGGGATGCGCCTTAACGACACCCCCCCGGGGCTGGCATTTCCTGCAGGGGAGGGACAGACACAAGGCGGCGATGGAGCAATAAGCCAGGCGGCCCCGGGGCGGTGGGTAAGCGGCCCGCAGGCTCAGTGCAGACCCGTGGCGCGGGCCCGGCAGGCTCGGTACCGCGGGGAGCGGGGGCGCGCGCTGCGCTGCGCTGCGCCCCGTGATTTGCCCCCGCCCCGCGCTGCGGACCGGGCCGCGCTCAGCACCGGGCCCTGGCGAGACCCGGGGCCGGGGCGGGGCCAAGCGGGACGGGAGCGCGCAGCGGCGGCTGCTGCTAATAAAGTTGGTGTTGAAAGGGCGGCCCCGCCCCGCGGCCCGGCGCTCCCGGAAGTGGGGGCGGGGCCGGGCTGCGCAGGCCGGGATGGTGGGGGCCGCTGCAGCCGGGACCTGACTCGGTGCCCAGGTGAGTCCGCCCGGCTCGGCGCCATCGAGCGCCCCTGCCCCAGATAGACCGGCAGACCGACGCTGCCCCCTTCCCCCCCCGGGGGGATAGGCCGAGGGACGCTGCCCCCCTTCCCTCCGCACCCCCCCCGGGGGGGACAGGCCGAGGGACGCTGCCCCCCTTCCCTCCCCACCCCCCCCCGGGGGGGACAGGCCGAGGGACGCTGCCCCCCTTCCCTCCCCACCCCCCCCCCGGGGGGGACAGGCCGAGGGACGCTGCCCCCCTTCCCTCCCCACCCCCCCCGGGGGGGGACAGGCCGAGGGACCCTGCCCCCCTTCCCCCCTCTTTCCACCACCCAAGGGGGACAGACCGGTGCTGCCCCCTTCCTTCCCCCCCGGGGGACAGGCCGAGGGACGCTGCCCCCCTTCCCTCTCCTCCACCCCCCCCCCCGGCGGGCACAGGCCAAGGGACACACGTGCCATAGGTTGCCTACCCCTGCTCCAGATCATTTTTGTCACACTCTGCTGGACTCTTTCCAGTGTAGAAAAATTGGGAAGAGTCCATTGGAGAGCAACAAAAATGATTAGGGGGCTGGAGCACATGACTTATGAGGAGAGGCTGAGGGAACTGGGATTGTTTACTCTGCAAAAGAGAAGAATGAGGGGAGTTTTGATAGCTGCTTTCAACTACCTGAAAGGGGGTTCCAAAGAGGATGGATCTAGACTGTTTTCAGTGGTACCAGATGACAGAACAAGGAGTTATCTCACATTGCAGTGGGAGAGGCTTAGGTTGGATATTAGAAAAAACTTTTTCACTAGGAGGGTGATGAAGCACTGGAATGGGTTACCTAGGGAGGTGGTGGAATCTCCTTCCTTAGAGGTTTTTAAGTCCCAGCTTGACAAAGCCCTGGCTGGGATGATTTAGTTGGGGATTGGTCCTGCTTTGAGCAGGGGGTTGCCCTCCTGAGGCCCCTTCCAACCCTGATATTCTATGATTCCCATTGAAATCAATGTAAGTGAGGCACCTAAACACCTTTGGTGATCTGAGCCTTACTCTCTGCCAGGATCTGAGGGGACAGGAGCTGCTCTTCCTCATGTGGTCATTCAGTTCTTTGTTATCCTACCCCTCTGGGTAAAGTAGTGGGTGCTCCAGCTTTTCCCTTCTTCTCTCTCGCTCCTTGTAAAAGTAGTAGTGCCTTTGCCACTCATTCCTTGTTCTTCCTCTCCTGTTCCCTGGGCTGCTCTCTGGTCCTTTCTCCTCCCTCCAGAGAGGTGAAAATAATGGTTTCCCATCCTAGCTTGGCTCACTTTGCCAAGCAAGATTTATATTTCCCCTAGGTAAGTGGATATTTCAGGACCAGATTAAGATGCTACTACACCCAGTGCATTCAAGCTCTGCATTTCTTATCAGTATAATATGCCACAAATATGATTTGTGATTTAACTTTATTATTCAGTTCTTTGCTAGATTTTGTTCTTTTCAGCATTTCCATTTTGTTCTTGTTTAATGCCTTCATTTCTCTTTCTGTGCATCTTCATTACCTAATTAATGGAATGGCATTTTGAGTTTCTAAAGTTTGGCATATAAATCATAGCCTGGATTCATACTACTTTCTCCCCAGATTTTTGGAAAATAACTGCTTTTAGAGGTGTACTATCTAGATTTGCAGGGCTAAAATGTTTCCCTGCCTGTCTATTGTGTAGTTTAAATGGATATGCTAAGAAAGTGAAATTGCTGGTGCACGAATCAGGCACGTTTTACTTTACCGCTTGTTCACAAGAATGGAGCATACAGGTACAGAGCTGAAGTCTACACAGCAAAATCTCTCAAGTCCCTCATGTTATATTATGATGAATGTTGCCTTACCGGCCTCCTTGAGGCTTACATTGGCTCTATTTTTGATCTGACCACATTACCTAGCTGTCAAGTGGCTCATCCTTCTTCACTATAAGTTCATGCTGCTTAAGAATATCTTTAAGGCCCTACTTAACTGTGCCTCTTACCTTTTTTCTAGTTTTAACTCAATTTGTTAACTTGTATGAAAATGGCAAACTGCTTTGCCTTCACTCGAATTTTACCTTGAGATAATCTAAGTCAAGTTACTAATGTAGGAACACATCTGTTTTCCTCCAGTGAAGACAAAGTCTTTCAGCTTGTGGTTTCCCCAGGCCTTGGTCCTGACCTACCAAAGAGAAATTTTCTCTAGAACTACCAGTGGTCTTGCATAAGTGCCTTCTGGCTGTTTAGCATATTGATTATGTTTTGTGTTTGTAATTTTCAAGCATTAACCTTTATATGCCTTTATGCAATGGATGTCCATAGTGATATATCACAGAAATCTTCACTAATTCCTTTAAGGGAAGACTGATGTAACAAAATGATCATTTCTTATCTTAGGAGCTCTGGCTGGCCCTCTATATCTATCCAGATGCTTAAGGTTTGTCTGCACTATGGAGACTATGCTAGAATAGCTATAGCCATAGCTATACCGGCATAACTCAATAGTATAGATCGGAGTGGGCAAACTATGACCTGGGGGCTGCATCCGACCCTCAAGCTCCTGCCGGGGAGTGGGGTCTGGGGCTTGCCCCACTTCACGGGGCTCCCAGAAGCAGCAGCATGTCACCCCTTCCGGCTCCTACCCGCAGGGGCAGGCAGAGGGTTCTGTGTGCTGCCCCTGCCCCAAGCACCGCCCCCACAGCTCCCATGGGCTGCGAACCGCCAATGGGAGCTGCAGGGGTGTCACCTGCAGACATGGTAGCATGCAGTGCTGACTGGCCGTGCCTACGTGTAGGAGCTGGAGGGAGGACATGTCGCTGCTTCTGGGAGCTGCTTGAGATAAGTGCCGCCTGGAGCCTGCACCCCTCACACCCTCCTGTGCTCCAACCCCCTTGTCCAGCTCTAATCCCCCTCTCAATTCCCAACCCCTCGGTCCCAGCCTGGAGCACCCCCTTGCAACCTGAACCCCTCATCCACAGCCCCACCCCAGAGCCCTCAACCCCTTCTGCACGCCAACCCACAATTTCATGAGCATTCATGGCCTGCAATACAGTTTCCATACCCAGATGTGGCCCTTGGGCCAAAAAGTTTGCTCACGCCAGTATAGATACACCCAGCTTGACAGAAGTGGTTTTCAGTCAGTATAGGAATACCACCTCCCTGAGCAATGGTAGCCAAACCAATGGAAGCATTTTTCCATTGTCATAGCTGAATCTATTCAGTGAGTGAGGTCAGCATAGCTACATCCTTCAGGGGTGTGTTAGTTTTTTCCCCTCCACACCCCTGCCCAACGTAGATATGTCCACCTGCCTTCTAAGTGTAGACCAGGTTGTAGGGCTCTACCACCCCACAGTGCACTTTCTAAATGGGGGGTGGGGGGTAGGTCAGTTTAACTGTCTCAGGGGTGTGGATTTTTCACACCTTCAGCAATGTAGTCATACTGACCTAATTTTCTAGTGTAGACCAGGCTTTAGATGGCCATCATCACCATATATCTGAGTGGTGTGTCTCCATCCACTATAGTTGTTTGGAATGCTGGCAAGTGTGGGGGAGGGCCTGATGGGAGTGTTGCAGCAAGACTGGAGATTTCATATTATCCCTCCCTACAAGGGGATTGTCCCCTCTCCCCTTTCTGCAGGGTCAGAACTGATGAGAGGATTCTTTTTTAATGCAGTGCTTAACACCTATAGAATATTAGCTTCCAGGGATATGCAAATACCCTCTAATGCTTGTAATTACTTAAAGATTCTGTGACCACCCCACCCCACCGAAACATTTTCTGTGTAATTCTGTGGAGGCAATGACACCAAGAAGTGGTATATTTTAGTTGATTAGCACAGTAAAACTTCACTGGAATCAGAGCGAAATCTACTGAATGCGTTAAAACAATTTTGAATTCTCTCTACTGTAATCACTTGCACAACAACTTAATGCACTAAAAGCCAACTCCTTAGTATTTACACCTGAAATTGTCTCAAGTTGTCCTGAGCACCATAGTGAAGCTGACCTAAGTCTCTATGTAGGTCGTGCTACCTCAATGGAAGAGTTCTTCTGTCAGCCTAGCTACCACCCTTTGGGGAGGTGGATTAACTACACCAACAGGAGAACTCCTCCTGTCGGTACAGATAACATCTACACGGAAGTGCAACAACTGTGCAGATATGCTGCTGTAGCCTTTCAAGTGTAGACAGGCTGTCAGTAGGATACCACTTGGCTCTGCATTTAGTTGTAATTTGAAACTTTTGACTATTTTGTGACTTATCAGGCACTTTGAACTGTAGTAACTACTCTTATTTTGATGCTTGTGTTCCAGGTTGAAGATAGCAGTAATGCTAACGTTGGCAAGCAAACTGAAGCGGGATGATGGCGTCAAAGGGCCCCGTACATCCAACCCAGCTTCTGATTCTACTCGGAGAGTGTCTATTAGAGATAAATTGCTTGTTAAAGGTAATTGATCCTTATGTTTAAAAGATTTGCTGTTCCATTGAATATAGTTACTTCATCACTGACAAAACTAAATGCTGTACATGAGTTGATATCAATGTTTTTAAAAGGGCTTGCTTACGTCACAAGGGTGTTATGAAGTTAAATGCACTAAAGATTGCAAGAGACGAGATGCGTGAATTAATATCTTTTATTGGACCATCTTCTGTTGGGGGGAGAGACACGCATACGACAATTACAGATTTTAGGCATGTTGAGATCTACTGATAAGTGCTATATAAGAGCTATGTATTAATACTACTATTAGCGTTATTTGGACACACGTCGTGCACTGTACATTATTTAAGCAGTAATCTCCAGATCTGAGATTCAACCACTGAAATGTTAAATTCAAACTTTGTGTTACTAGTAGCTACTTAGGTGCAAGTAATGCGCCTTCCCCCCACCCCCCCCCCCAAAAAAAAAAAAAGAATTCTGTCAATAGACCATTCTTTTATATTATTTAGTGCTAAAGTCCGGTGTTTGACAGCGCAGTCATCATAATCAATTGTGGTTATATGGTGACAACATTAGTATTACTGAATAAACTGGACGAGAAGATCAAGTTGATTCAGAAAGAAAATATTTGTTAACAGAAATACAAATAACTGGCTACGACAGGAAAGCACGTTCTGAAAATAAGTGACGGATGGAGGTAATTCTCAGTGACTTCTCAACTATGATTAAATGAAATCTTCGAACATTAATATCTTTGAAATGAAAAAGAAATAGCCAGTTCAGACTATTATGCTATGGCCTATTTTGGGTCAACGGAAAGTTGTGGGTAAGAAATGTAGATTTAAAAAAAAAAAATGTTCAGCAGCACATCTTATTGATCTCTCGGAGGGGCTTTTGTAGACTGCAGTGAGCTGGATATCAGTCTGTGGGAAGATCCCCTAGTTTCTGCAGATTTCTACTACAGCAGACTAAAAATTTTGTAGCAATTCTGTGTAAATGGGGAAAAAGGCACTGGCCAGTGAACTAAATATGCAATGAATAATAAAATCAGTATAGCATTTTTATATTAAAATCAATAATTTCCTGCTGTCAAATCTTGTGTGGTACAGGATATTGCCTTTAAAATCTCAAAGCACTTGGCATTTTGAGGGTGGGATGTGGCTTAACTCCTCTTTTCCCCATCCTTGCAACACTACACAGCTTTTCACTACCCCAGGTGTCCCACCGCATATAATAATGGATAACCTGGTTAGGTTGATGTTTTTGCTAAAAACAGTTAGTGAATTTTTCAGTGTTGACCTGTAAGTTGTCATAGTGAAGTTCCGTGGTCTGTTCAAATGCAACCGTTCATATTTCTCAGTCCCATTGTTTCAGGATTACTTGAAACTGACCTCAGCACATCAGTTTATATTAATTTTGTGTTGGGCATATTACTTCCCAACCATAGTGCTAGAAACCTGTTTTTTAAAATGAAGGCTTAGATTCTGTCACATAACAGCACAGCAGTGAATCAATTTGTTGTAAAATTTGCATTTTCCTGTAGTCATGTCCCATCTTCCTTCATTTGTGTAGCCGGGTGGGAGGAGGTTTCAGTTCAGGGTACAGATGCTTGTGACCACTGTTCAGGTCTCTCAAAAAGCTTGCCAAGAGCATCTAGCGGAAAGAGTTAAAATGAGGATTTGCTTTGCTTTGCAGTTTAGTTATAAGTGTGGTTCTGTGTGTCAAAGGAAAATGGTGATGTAGTATAAAGTACATTCTAATCACTATTTATAATACAAAAGGAGTAAAATAATATATTTAAACCTTTCATTTTCTGTCAGATGCATTTTCATAGCAACCTTCATGGCAACAATGTACTTTAAATTACAAAAATGTAGAAATATATATTCATATTCTTCCTCCTGCATTCAGTGGGAAAGTGACATAAAGATATAGCCATTGCTGTAACCATCACTAACAAACTTTAATAAACTGAATGTTAGGCAAGTGGCAAATCCCAAATTGACAATTGAAATTAGAACTAAAAGCAGCAAGCAGACAAATCTCAACCACAGCAACCAATTATTAAATAAAACAAGCCTTATGTCAGGACCAGAGTTGAACTGGTCCAGAGGGAGAAATTCTGGGGGATGGGTGTGCTGGCCATCAAGGGAACTGACATCAGAACAAACAAGCTGATCTTAACTGTTGCTGTGGGTACAGGTGGAGAGGGAGTCTCATGTAATTGGGTCCTGGAAGATTTGAGGCTTAAAAGATAATTCGCTAGCACATTCATTGCACAGATCTTGTCTGAACTAGGTACATTTCTGGAAAGTTTCCCACTGTTAACATTAATTCAGCTGACCAGGTGTTGTCAGTGTAATGAGCCTTAGTGTAGATGGGGTTTCAGCTGCTGATGTGGTTTTCACACCTGTTATTTAGATCTGCAGAGAGCAAATTTTAATTGACAGGGAACTAAAACTGTGTTGGCAGCCAAAAGCCTGTATGCACTAGGGCTTCTAGCATTGCAAACAACAGTTCAGCTGAACCAATGTGAGCAATGGTGAGACATTCTTCAAAATTCTTTCTATTTTAGAGGGGACAGTGATGACTCAACCTGTACTCAACTTCAGGCAGCTGCACTATGCTCAAGCCAAAGCTTCTGGGTGAATTTTATGGGGAGCCTTAAGTAGAAACAATTACCTTAATTTATTTAGCCTGGAGGTTTTTCACTTATGGATGCCTGTTGCACAGTATGTCAGGAAGGAGTGACCAGTGTCCTGGGAATTGTGTACATTAAAGGCAGTGATCCAGTTGGTTTTTACTTCACATGTTGTCTACGGTGCAAGAAATAAATACTCCCTGTTCCCAATGGGTGTCAGCAAGAATTGATGTTGAACCAGTGCTGAAACATGATTTAGCTGTGAGCATAGATAGGCAGGAGCAAGCAATGTTCAGCACCATTTTCCTTGTCTTTACTGTGACAAAGTTCCTCCTCCTACCTTGGTGGGTCCTGCGCTTATTGGCGGATTTGCTTGCCTCAGAGATTCAGTATGTGGGTCAGGAAACAGCCCAGAGACCTTCCCCTCTGGTAGAAGCCACAGTCCAGGTCAATTCACTCTTGTGTCTGATCAGGAGTTGGGCGGAACCCAGGCCCGGCCTCTACTCTGGGTTCCAGCCCAGGGCCCTGTGGACTGCAGCTGTCTAAAGTGTGTCCTGGTACAGCTGCAACTCCCTGGGCTACTTCCCCATGGCCTTCTCCCAACACCTTCTTTATCCTCACCACAGGAGCTTTCTCCTGGTATCTGATAATGCCTGTACGCCTCAGTCTTCCAGCAATATGTCTTCTCACTCTCAGCTCATAGTGCCTCTTGTTCCCAGCTCCTCGCATGCGCACTACAAACTGAAGTGAGGTCCTTTTTAACTCAGGTGTCCTGATTAGCCAGCCTGTCCTAATTGATTCTAGCAGTTTCTTCTTAATTGGCTCCAGGTGTCCTAATTAGCCTGCCTACCTTAGTTGGTTCCAGCAAGTTCCTGCTTGTTCTGGAACTGCTCCTGTTACCTTACCCAGGGAAAAGGGATCTACTTAATCTGGGACTAATGTATCTGTCTTCTAACACTCTCCTGTAGCCATCTGACCTGACCCTGTCATAATATATATAGCGGAACCAGTATTAAACACAATTCAACTGTATCTGTTACCTATTGCTGATGTTTCTTGTCAGTTACAGATATGTTTTGTAGTACAGACAAGGCCTCAAAATCCAGGAGTAGAGATGAATCCAACAGGATACCTAGACTGTAAAGTATTTTGGTGATAGATGGGCATTCCTTTAATTGGGGCAGATAGTCTCAGCACATTCTACTAGATGTTTTACACTTTCAACAAGATATCACTTCAGTCTTGATATGATAATCACAGCCAGTTCATTTTCATGTAGGTGTCTATTTTGGCCAGACTTTGGGGAAGGAATGAAACAGTAGAATCTGTGTTTGGTGAAAGAAGTGGAACTGGATATTGTTAGCATACTAATCACGTTGCAACCTAAAAAATATCTAGCTATCAGCCAGCTGTCACAAATAACCCAGATGCCATTTTGACCATCTGATGTAGATTGAGACATAGCTGGCCAGGGGTATGGCCCCTAACTTGATTTTTAAAGGTTTTAAACACTGTGTACACTAAGTGCAAACAATATTTTAAAGAGCACTTAATTAAAACATTCTAGATAGTGTAGATTTCAAATTAGCACCTTTTTTCTAATCTAGATGAGATCTTAATAAGTTTGAAGACCGCATATGAATGAGGTGGTAACTTTAACATCTAGTAACTTAAATATCATGACTAACTCATTATTTTAGTAGAATTATTCTTATCAGCTAGGGATTCCCATAATCAGTTGTTCTGGGATGCATTGGTGGATATAGGAGTTTAAGATGGCCTCTCTAACTTAAGTTTTAAAAGGTTCTGCTAAAAATAAGGGGGCTTCTCTCCCATCCTTTTGGTCACTATCTATCTGTAGGCTTGCCTTTGACCAATCCCCTGTGCCAAGGTTAATATTATTAATGCTGATACAAGTCATGGATAAGGCTACGATTATGTCACAGAAGTCAGGGAATCTGTGACTTCCATTGACCTCCGTGATGTTTTCTTCCCTGTGATTGGCACTCCCAGCCAGCCCTGCCCATGCAGCTCCCAGCACCTCCCTTGGTGGGGGGACCCTGCAGCTGACCAGCCGCAGCGGGCAGGGGAACCCCAAGCTCCCATGCACGCCAGTGGTGGGGGACCCGGGAGCCCCAGCAGCAGTGGGTGCTCAACCCGCCAACCCTTTTTGTCAGGGATATTTTTAGTGAAAGTCAGAGACAGGTCACAGTCAGAGACAGGCTTCCCTGAATTTTTGTTGGTTACCCGTGACCTGTCCATGACTTTTACTGAAAATATCCATGATGAAAACTTAGCCTTAGTCATGGACTAGGAGGACCCTGTTGTACTAGGGATTGTACAAACACTGAACAAAAAAATGGTCCCTGCCCTGATGATCTTACAGGGGGAAATAATTCTATGGGAGTTCAGGATGTTGTTTTCCAGCTGTTACCCTCTGGCCACTGATGGCTACTGTCATGGCTGATAAGCAGTAATTGATGGCTGCTTCTCCCTTGCTAATTGCTTCTGCAATTGATGTAGCACAGTTAAGAGCTCCATAATGATTGCCAGGTCTGGGAGCCAAACAGGAGGTATACACAACATCTGGGGAGAGGAACAGATCAGAACTTGGCAAGATCTGCAGCCTGAAATCCCTGGGAGAGACTGTTCTTTGAGGCTTTCACTGAGGTAATATGATAGAAGAGGATCAGAAACAAAGCCCAGGGTTGGAAGAATTGGGTGTCTGAGAGTAGAAGAGAATGGCTTGTAGTAGTTCAGGCTGTGCGCTCCTGAAGAGAAGCTACGAGGGGGAAAAATGGAGAGAGACCAAATAGAAACTAACATAAATTGAAGGAGAAATGCAGAGATGAGACAGATGTACACAGTGGGGCTAAAGAGTGATGGAGGGAGCAGGCTGGGGTAAATGAAAGAGGGCAGAAATAATTGTCCTAAAAGGTGCTCTGCATTTTTGTCGTCCCCCTCCCGCCGCCTCCCCACTGAAGAATGCTGAATGTAACGTTCTTGCAATAGCAACTTGTCTTAGGTCATATCTATGCTAAAAAGTTTTGCTGGTGCAAGTTATGTTGGCATACAGCCACCGCAGTTAGTATATCACTTGAGCACATGCTTACGTGGCTCCTTGCGTCGGTGCAGCACGTACTCACCAGGAGTGCTCAAGTTGATACACAATGCAGCGCACCATGGATAGGTACCTGAGTGTGCAGCACTGTCTTTTGGGTAGTTTTGGCAATGCATGGTGGGGCAGAAATGACTTGTGCAGGGGTGTGTGAGAGCAAGGGGTGAATTTCCCATAATGTAGTGCTCTCTGTGCCATAATATCTCTATCCCATCATTTTCCTGCCTATTTTCAATTTCCTATGAACCCAGCCATGACTTATCACAGTCCACCATCTCTGACAGAAACATGGAAACTGCACAGCTCTGCACCGCTGTCATGTGTTTCAAGCACAGGATGCATGATCCTACGGTATTTGCAGAGCCTCAGGAAGAACAGGGAGCATAGGGAACATGACCGTTTCTTGGTGGTCAGTTGGTGGTGCGACATAGCGAAAACCAATTCAGGGTGGTTGGTGGAGTTCATGGAGCAGCTGCAAATGGTGGAGCACCACTTCTGGGCTGAAGAAACTAACACTGACTGACAGGATCGTATCGTAATGCAGGTTTGGGATGATGCACAGTGGCTGCAGAACTTCAGATGAACAAGGCCACGTGCCTAGATGTGTCCTGAGCTTGCCCCAGGAATCCACCTCAGGGACTCAAAATGAGAGCTGCGCTGACAGTGGAGGAGGGAGTTGTGATCCAGATTGCTATCAGTCAGTTGGAGGTCATTTGGAGTGGGGAAAAATCCACTGGCCATTGTCATGCAGGGCCGGCGCTTCCATTAGACGACCCTAGGCAGTTGCCTAGGGCACCAGGATTCAGGGGTCGGCATTTTGTGCGCGCCCCACAGGGCGCACGGGAGCTTCCGGTTCCGCTGCCGAAGGACCTTCTGCCGACGTGCTGCGGAAAACAGCGACAGGCAACTGAGCAGCTCAATGGCTGCCGCTGTCGCCTGTGGCATTTTGGCGGAGGGTCCTTCGGCGGCGCGATGGGAGTGGAACTGGAAGCTCCCGTGCGCCCCATGGGGAGCGCGCAAAATGCCGCCCCCCAAATCCTGCTTAGGGTGCCAGAAACTCTGGCGCCGCTCCTGTTGTCATGCATGTATTCAGGGCCATTAATTGTCCCCTGCTGTTCAGGACTGTGATTCTGGGAATGAATAGGACATAATTGATGGCTTTCCAGCTATGGGTTTCCTGAATTATGGTGAAGCAATAGACAGCACATACATCCTCATTTTGGCCCAGAGCCCTTGCCACAGAATACATCAACAGAAAGGGCTACTTTTCCATGGTTATGCAGGCCCTGGTGGATCTCCTGGGATTCTTCACAGACTTCAGTGTTGGCTTGTCAGAGAAGGTGCATGACACTCACATCTTTAAGAACAGGACTGTTCAGAAAGCGATAAGTGGGGAACCTTCTTTCCCACAGATAGATTATTACCACTAGTGATGTTGAAATGCCAGGAGTGATCCTGGGGGACCAGCCTACCCCTTTCTTCCCTGGCTCATGAAGCTGTGCACTGGCCATCTCAACAGCAGTCAGGAAAGATTCAACTACAGGCTCAGCATGTGCAGAACAACAGTCGAATGTAAGGGCACTGACATTGTTTACTCACCAGATTGGATCTCCGTGTGAAAACAATCCCAAAGGTTATAGCTGCCTATTGTGTCCTGCATAATAATTGGGAAGCAAAGGTGGAAAACTTGCTGCAGGGGTGGAGAGTGGAGGCAGAGCCACTGTCTGCTGAGTTTGAACAGCCAGATACAAGGGCTGTTAGATGAGCTCAGCAAACAGCTATGTGGCTCAAGGAGGCTTTGAAAGAGCAATTTAACAGCGAGCCAAATTACGTGCTGTGGTGTACTGTACTCAATCTGGGATAGCAGCTTGGGGGCCTGTTACGAATTGTGTGATGTTTGCTGCACATCTGTGTTTATATCAATGACCATACACAGGGTGGTGGTGGTGGTGGTGGTGGAGGGGAGTTGCCGTATGTTTGACAACTATAGTGTTTGGCAGTGATCCAGGGTGAAGTGAATGTACTACTTGGGAGCTGGGTCCCCCATGATCCCTACTGGTATTTAATGTGTAGTGAGAGCACTACTTTATAGTTTATAAACTAATAAAGATGAATAACTTTAAAAACACAAGCATTTTATTCACCAACAAAAACTGATTCAAAAAATAATCTGATGAACTTAAAAGTTAAATACATTTTCATTTAAAAAAAATGTAGGAGCCTTAATTAATAAACCAGAGGAAGGAACATGGATGTCCATTGTAGCTACGCATACATCAACTGTTGCTCTCATAGGTCACTGTAAGTAAAGCTGCTGTTGTCTGTGCTTTTCCCTGGTGTTGAGTGGTAGGGGTAGGCAGGCTGGCCCTGAAGCCATGAGGAATGCTGAGGGAGTGTCAGTGGATTGGTTTGGAGCAGGAATCAGGCCTAGTAATCAGAGTCCGAATGTCAGAGAAAAGAGTTGAGACAGAGTTGAAGTCAGGAGTCAGAGCTGAAGGCTGGAAGTGGATTACCAGGAGTGAGGAGAGGCAGGAGCAAGGTTGGAATAGGATGGGAACAAAGCTGGATGCAGGGCAGAATCTGGGCTGGAGTAGTGGAGGAACAAAGCAGGAGTGGGGCTTGGAGAGTCATAAGAATGGCCATACTGGGTCAGACCAAAGGTCCATCCAGCGCAGTATCCTGCCTACCAACAGTGCCCCAGGTGCCCCAGAGGGAGTGAACCTAACAGGTAGTGATCAAGTGATCTCTCTCCTGCCATCCATCTCCATCATCTGGCAAACAGAGGCTAGGGACACCATTCCTTACACATTCTGGCTAATAGCCATTAATGGACTTAACCACCATGAATTTATCTAGTTCTCTTTTAAACTCTGTTATAGTCCTAGCCTTCAAAACCTCCTCAGGCAAGGAGTTCCACAGATTGGCTGTGCACTGTGTGAAGAAGAACAAAGTCAAGCAAAGGGCCGCAGAGTGTCCATTGGCACGTGCATTGAGCAGCCAGCAAGCTGCATCTGCTAGGTTTAATAATTGGCCTGCTGGCCTCCTCAGCCAGTTAGGCAGGGCAGTCCATGAGGCAGCCTAGCTGGTTTGTTAGGGCATCAGAAGTACTGAGCAGGCACAACTGAGGGCCTTACTCATGACAGAAGGGATGTAGGGAGGCACTATATTGCAGTTCTTCACAGAATGCGGTGACAGTCAAGCCAAGGATTGTTGAACCTTGAGCTTTGCAAGAGTCTGCAGCACCTGAGTTTGGTGTCAGAGAAGCCCTATTATGCTCTGGTGCATCTTCCTCTCCATTACCTGTGCCTTTCTCCTGTCCACTCTTTCTGTCTCTATACAGTCTGCAATATTCACCCTCTAGGCCCTCTGTTCAAGGTGTGATGAAGCCCAGGCTTGCAGGGTCTTGCAGAACACGTCCTCCCCGATCCTCTGTTTTCTTGTCACCTGGGTCAGTCATTTTGCTGCTGGTGTGGAGGGAGTCCCCCTCAAGGCCACAATGGCTGCAGCTACAGATGAAACACATCAAGGTTCCATTGTCAGGATAGTAGGAACAAAAGGTGAAATTTAAGTTTCAGAACCCTCCCCCCACCCCTTTCTCTTGCTCCCTTAGTTAAACAAGATAATGTTATCGACACTTCTGCTTTTGAGTTCCTGATTCCCAGTGCCACACTCAGCTCAAGCCATGGTGAGAATGATCCACCACTGGTTAGGGAAACAACGAGAAAATTGCTTAGTTGCATGGAACTGAGTATAGAACAATGGCACTGAATATCGGCACCATTTTCTATAGGAGGTGGTGTTAGCTGATACCTCACCCCGAGAGTAACAATGGCAGAGAGAACTTAGCTACTGCTGACATCCTGAAGCTGCTCGACCCTGTATGCTTCTAGACTGTGTACTGCAATGGTGCCTGCTGAAGTTATAACCTCCTGGTGTGGGAAAGTGTCCTACCACGGAGGAAGAAATAAGTCTGCCATCCCTAGAAACCTTTGGGAGAGGATTGTAATGTACCTCCATGGAAGTTTCATTGAGAGCTCTGAGAATTCAAGGAAGAGACGTGCACATAAACTGTTGCACACGGCCCATCCTGCCTAACTATAGGTGAATGAAAAGCTGGTAGCAACTCTGTTTCTGTTGTACTGCTACCTCTTCTAGTACGAGAAAATTAATAAAAGGCAAAAGCGGCATCCTGCTAATTTGGGAGTGCCGTTCTTGTCACGGAAAATTTATCTACACGCTTACCCAACAGTCCTTCCCCTACATTGGGCTCACCTGACGGGACTGGTAAAACTGTGATCAGGTCAAAAACAGATCCTGTCCTTTATACTCCTCCTCTTCCTCATTATCTGCCACTACCACCACCTTATTGTTCTCGGCAGAGAGCCTGTGACTCTGGTTCCTTGGAGGTATCCACAGTGGTGTGCGGGGTGGTGATAGGGTCTTCGCTATCCAACTCATTTTAAAAGTGGCAGGTCTGCGGTTGGGCACCAGATTGTTGGCCTCTCTGGCCTTCTTTTACGCCTGCGATAGTTCTTTTGCTTTCACATGGCACTGCTGCTGTTCCCTGTTATACCCCTTCTCTTGCATCACCCAAGCAAATTGCTCATAGATGTCTGCATTTCTGTGGCTGGTTCAGACCTGTGTCTGCACAGCCTCTTCTCCTCACAGACCCAGGAGACCCAGTATCTGCTCTAGGCAGGAGTGCATCTGGAGCATGATCATCTGGGCAGATGTGCACAGCACTGGAGAGCAGATAGAGGCGTGCTCACCAAGCTGGACAACCAAAAAAAAAATCATTTCAAAAACTTACGGGGGTTTTAAATGTGGGGAGGTGTGGGGGTTCCAGTCTCCATGACCTTGTCAGTGGAACTCACAATTGTGACCAGCGTGGACAGTGTTGGACATTGTGGGACAGCTGCTTGGAGGACTGTTAGGGTTGACCTAAGTAATGCAGTGTCCACACTCAAGGTGTGTTGACCGCCATACATTGACCATGGCTCTTTGCTGCAAAGGGAGGTGGTGTTACTATGTTGTTGAAATGGGTCACTTATGTCGATGAGAGACAGATTTAAGTGTAGACACGTACATAACTAGGGCAATGTAAAGCAGCTTATGTCAGCCTGACTTTGTAGTGTAGACCAGGCCACATACTCTTGCCCCTTTTACTTAGCCACCTGTGTGCTGTTCTTCCCATCTGTTCCTTGAAACTGACAAACTGTGAGCACAGGCTAGTTTTCAGAGACTGGAAACACAGCATTTATAACTTTTCCTGTTCAGGTTTTTGAAAGCCATCAACTTCAGCTGAAAGAGAGAAGTCACTTTTTGGAATTACCATATTTTCATTTTTTGAAGACCAGCTTTTGCATGAGTCATGACTGCTGATAGTGCCTGATTGTTCAAGATGGTCAGTGCTTCGCAGGACTGGGCCAAAGACAGAATGTTCTTGAATGATTTAAAGAGCCAGGGGACTGCAAGCAAAAATACTGTGAGAATTAAATTTTATAATAAAGTTAAATTTATTTTAAAAAATAACATGCCAGAGTGTCAGTGATAGAAGTATAATGTGTGTGCTTATGGGATCATAAAGACACTTTATTCAGTTGCATTTTTAGAAGTACATCAACATCTATCTTTTCATCACATGTGCTCTCATATATTTCATTCTGTTAAAGAGAGATTTGCAGCTTGAAATTTAGTCAAATATTAAAGCAGAACTAATAGTTCCAGGTACTGTGCCTGCCCCATAGGCATCCTGATGAGAGAGAGAGAGAGAGAGAGAGAGAGACTGACCGACTCTGTTCTGTTACTTTGTGAAAGACTCAAAACTGGGAAGTAAAAAAAAAAAAATGCAAGTAAATGCACTATGTGAATAAACTGGGAAAAACAAAAATTAGTTTTTACTCTAATCTTTTAGTTACAGTAATTGTGCACAAGGTGGTGCCGGGGCTCAGCCCTCCCTGGGGAGGAGGGGAGCCACACCGGCCTCGTCTCGTCGTCTGAGGGCCTCTGCCCTTGGGACTGCAGTCCGCTCTGGCGGTTCGGGCCCTGTGTGTGGGACCGAACAGCGACACAGTTAAATAATAGGGGCCCAGCCCTTGGGTCAGGCGAGGCACCAACAAACGCAGCAGTAGTTTCTCGGCTCTGGCCCTTTGGGGCAGGGCAGAACAGTGGCAAAGTCAATAGGGGCTCAGCCCTTGGTTCGGGTGGGGCACCAAACACAGTTACAGTTAGCTCTGGCCCTTTGGAGCAGGGCAGAGCTCTTGGCACTAGGCTGGGAAGAGGGGGAGTCTGCCACCCGGTTACGGGTGGCAGGGGGAACGCAGGCCCACCCACTCCTCTGCGTTCCAGCCCGGGGCCCTAGTAGCGGCTGACGCTGCTAGTGGCGGTCAGTGGGGAGGTCCTGACCGAAACACACTGACATAGGCGCAGGGCCTTCTGCAGCCTGACTGTAGTCAGCTGCCCCCGGGCTACTTCCAGCCTCCCCCTTGGTTCCTACCTGGTCCGCTTGGGCGTCCAGCACCATGGGTTCCTCCCGGGCAGGGCGGTAGGTCCGGGAACACCTCCGGGACGGTGGGCCAGGTCTGGTCTGGCGGCTCCTCGGGGCCGTAGTAGGGACGGGGTAGCTCCGGCAGCTCCTTGTTGTACCGGCCTCGGTGGCTTCCCGGTGGTGAGGGTCAGAGGGCACGTCTGCTCCTGCCGGCGGCCGAGCCCTGACTGAGGACTGGGGTCCGGCTTTTATCCTTCCGGGTCGCCGCCTGACCCTTTGAGAGGCGGGACTTCCTCCCAGTGGTTCCGCCCTGGGGGGTGATTGACGGGGCTCAACCCTCCCTGGGGAGGAGGGGAGCCACACCGCCTCGCTACAGTAATCCTAGTTGTTGCTTACTATTATTCTGAGTAAGAAGATCAAAGGGTGTGATTGAAAGAGAGAAAGATACTTTACATTTCCATAGCATTGTTCATCTAAGGATTGGAAAAAAGTTCAATTATGAATTCATATATCTTCTGTTATGTTCACAACAGGCCTATTTCTGAAATGGTCACATAAGACATTGCATGCTGAAAAGGGAATATGATTTTATGATTTCATAGCATCATCTTAGAGTGAAATGGTGCTTATTTGTGAAGAAAGATAAGCTTCAGGGTAAATTTAAAGATCAACCCTTAATGATGGAAAACTAAAATGGAATTACATGAAAGTATGTGACAAATACAGTAAAACCCACATAAATTAGTTGTGGTAAGAAGAATTGGAAGAAATTCAAAGGAAAGTATTGTCAAGACTTCCTAGTGTTTAACTTATAAAAGAGAGATCCGCTCTGATTAGGGTGACCAAATGTCCCGATTTTGAGGTCTTTTTCTTATATAGGCTCCTATTACCCCCACTCCCTGTCCCGATTTTTCACATTTGCTGTCTGGTCACCCTAGCTCTGATACGTTATCCAATTTTAATTTTAGTCATTGTTTGTACCTAATTTTCATGTGTGCATCTCTGTGGCACAAGTAAAGTGACTTGTGCAAGGTTGCATATTGGGTTTTTTTCCTGGATTGGGGAGAGAGAAATTTCTGGCTTCCATGCACAGTTAGCCTGCATGGCTTATTTCACTTAGTGCTGCTAGTTTTCTGATAATTCGGTAGGCAACTGTTATATTGCATATAGAATAAGTGTGTGATTTGACAACATTCTCTTTTAAGGTAAGCATTTGGAAGAGAAAGGAATAAAGTATACATCTTTTAATTAAAAATGGATAGTATTGGACAAAATCTTTTTCAGACTTTACAAGTTCTCTTCATTTGTAATACCAACCCACAATTTAATTATATAGCTTGGGGGAGCAAAACATCCATCTGCCTTGAATAATAGAGTTGATATAGTATTTAGTAAGAAGACTGAAAATGGAAATGTCAATGTCAGTGTTCCGTTACTGAAACTGGGATATGGAAAGCGGAGTTGCTTTGTCATAAATGTCAAGATACATATCTTGAACTCAGGCAAGATCAAAAGATGTACAAAACAAAATGTACTTTCCCTATACGGCAGGGGTGGGCAAACTTTTTTTGGCTTGAGGGCCACATCAAGGTTCTGAAATTATATGGAGGGCTGGGTAGGGAAGGCTGTGCCTCCTTAAACAACCTGGACCCAGTCCTCATCTGCCCTCCCTCACTTCCCGCCCCGACTCCCCCCCCTCAGAACCTCCAACCCCTCCCCCTGCTCCTTGTCCCCTAACCGGCCCCCGCAAGGACCCCACCACCTATCCAACCCCCCCCCGTCCCCTGACTGCCTCGACCTCTATCCAAACCCCTGCCCCCTCAGGACTCCCATGCCTATCCAACCCCCGCATCTCCTGACCACTCCCTCCCTCACCCCAGAACCTCTGCTCCCTGGGACCCCTGCCCCTTATCCGCCCCCGCCCCTTACCATGCCGCTCAGAGCAGCATGTCTGGGAGCTGCACCACCCAGAGTGCTGGTATCATGGCGAGCTGAGGCTGCGGGAGAGGGGGGACAGCAGGGGAGGGGCCAGGGGCTAGCCTCCCTGGCCGGGTGTGGCCCAGCGGGCAGGGTGTGGCCTGCAGGCCGTAGTTTGTCCATCTCTGTTATACGATCTAATAAAGAGGGATGGAGGGGAATCTCATCATAGGTAAATTTGTTGTGAATGTAGTAATTTTGCGGGCTCCATTCTGACCTTCATGCTCATGCATATGTCATGTCAAGATTATGCTTTGTGTTCATATCCATACCACTGGGGAATTTTTACAGTGGGGAAGGAAGAATTTACTGGTTAAAACACCCTACTTTTATGACTGACTTTATTCATGTTTAACTTGATTTTTTTTTTTTTACATTTGTTGTTTTGTTTAAAGAAGATTAATCAATTTGGAATTGATTCTGAAGAAGAGTTAATGGTAGATTCAGTTTATCGATTATCGTTCCCCTCGACTCCATTCCAACCAATTTTTGTGGTTTTAGAATCACGTTCCAATTTTTTAAATGTTTTCCACTTCCTTGTGTGAAAGACTTATGCAAACAGGAAAACACTGTACTATGCATGGAAAACAGTGAAATGGACTATAAGCAGAAGTAAACAAATTGAGAAATGGGGAGAGATTTCTCTCCAGTGTGTTTGTCATGTGCCAGGTCTCGGAGAGAGCCCTTAAATTTAATGTCACAAAACTTACTTTTCCTTAAAGAGTTGTCGTCTGATCAGTTTAGGTTCAGTACCAAATATGAATGTAAAAGCCTAAAGTCAATAGAAATATTTTTGTGAAATCTAAAAAAGACAATTATATATTTTAAGTTAAGGTTTAAACATCTGTTCTGCACTGTGGGAAGCTCATATATAACAGTAGTTGATACTTGTAACAGTACATATATATTTTCAGATTTTTAAAAAGAGGGTTGAATTATAGTAATAGCTGCTTCTAATTGTGTGAGGCATTGTATTTTGAAGAATACTCTCCACAAATGAAATTGTTTTGAATGTCCAGCTAGTTGCAATGTATCTATGTAGAACATCAGTAGGGTAGTAAAACATCAACAGAGTTCTAGTGGTATTTTTAAGGTTTTGGTTGAAGTATTGATTATTCTTGTATTTTACTTACAGCAAAGTAAGAGATATGTAATGAAATGGGGGGTTGAACAGGAAGTCTGTTACATTCTGAGATAATGTATGGCATTTAGCCTAACTGAATCATCAAATTCGGATGCGTTCTGCATATAGTAACGTGTCCCACCTGATAAGTTTGACAAACACTTCAGTATTTAGCCTTAAAGCAGATAAATTACTGTAAATTAATTTAAAAATTAATCTCTTAGCTGTACATTACTAATGTAAATATCAAGTTGGAATGGTTTCTTAAAGTAGAGATCAGTGTGATACATAGAGTTGTGTAACCAGGGCACTGTAAATGTCTTCCTTGCCTCTGTTAGATCTCACGGTTGCAGGTTTAGCAATCTACTTATGTCTTCCTTTTTGTCATTCCTATAATTGCTATACTAACTTTATCAGTGATTCTCAAACTTTTGTTTTGGTGACCCCTTTCACACAGCAAACCTGAGTGCAACCACCCCTATAAATTCTAAACACTTTTTTATATTTAAAATATGATAGGGCCCTACCAAATTCACGGTCCATTGTGGCCAATTTCACAGTCATAGGATTTTAAAAATCATAAATTTCATTATTTCAGCCATTTTAAACTGACATTTCATAGAGTTGTAACTGTAGGGGTCCTGACCCAAAAAAGAGTTGTGGGGAGGGGAGGTTGCAAGGCTATTGTAGGCAGAGTTGCAGTACTGCTACCCTTACTTCTGCACTGCTGCTGACCTTGGTGCTGCCTTCAGAGCTGGGCAGCTGGAGAGTGGTAGCTGCTGTCTGGGAGCCCATCTCTGAAGTGAAGTGAAGGGCCAAGGCACATTGTTTCGTTTTGTTTTTATGACTTTAAGATCAGAAATAAACAACCTCTTGCAGCAGCTAATAAAACCATGCTCCAAGGGATCTTGAAAAGCGTGTCTTGTCCTCTGTTCCCTTTAAGCTGTGTGGTTGGGCAGCCACTTAGGAGAGATTCAAGTGCTGCGCAGTTGATTAGTAGAGCATACACATCCAGCAGCATGTGCCCCTCCCCCCATTGCTTTGTAGCCGCATTGCTTCTGCAGCTGCTCCTGGGACCCTCCTGCTGGCTGTGCAGAGCGGGGGTGCACTAATGTCAGGGTGTCCCTTTTCCCCTGCCACTGTACCCCATCTCTGCAGAGCAGGGGAGAGGGGACAGCCTGGCTCAGGACTTGGAGCTGCTGAGATCTGAAGGACTCCAGCCTCCAGGCAGTTAGTGAGTGCTTTTCTTAGAGACAGCGCACGGTCTCTGAGACTTCCCCAGCAGCCAGCTCTAGTGTGTGCGCTCTCTCTCTCTGTCCCTCTGTTTGTTTTCTCTCCCCCTCCCCAGTTCCCATGTCCCCATCTCCGCAGAGCAGGGGAGCTTTCAGTGAGTGCCTTAAAGAGACAGCGCACTGCATGTCTCAGAAACTTCCCCAGCAGCCAATACACACACACTGTCTGTCTGTCTCTCTCTCTCACACACACACATACTCACTTCCCAACACATACTTGTATTATTGTTGTTACTTCTTGGTACCTCCTGCAATGCGCACATTCTCTGTAATTTTATTCTTTCAGAGTGTGTTATTTTAGTATTTTGACTTGTCTGTGCATTTCATAATTTTTATTTCTCTTATACTTAAATTTAATTCTTTGAGTAGTGAGTTCTAAAATGCTTAACCTGTACTGGCTGGAGTAATTATCCCTGTAGTAACTTTTAAAAAATATATATTATATCTGGGTCTTTTGTTTCTACTGGTGGCACACATCTGCACATACCTCAGTGCACACAACAAAATTTATTCCGCACATGGAAAAAATTAGAGGGAACACTGGTCTTGTCCCACCTCACAGTACATACCTTCGAGGAATGCAGTTGCCATCGGGATTCTCCTGTTCCTTCTTGTAAACTCAGTATCTGGCTCTTTCCACAAAGTAATTCTTAGTAAATAGCTATGGTCTCATTGATATTCATAAAATCAGGATTATGATTACTGAATAATCAGATCAAATCATCCACATGATTGCTGTACATTTGACTTTTGTAAGACTCATTTGCGCTGTATTGTGCTCAGAAATGTAATTATCTGCATACTAAAGTGTAATGCAGGGATCGGCAACCTTTCAGAAGTGATTTGCCAAATCTTCATTTATTCACTCTAATTTAAGGTTTCGCGTGCCAGTAATACATTTTAACATTTTTAGAAGGTCTTCTTCTATAAGTCTATAATATATACCTGTTGTATGTATGTAAAGTAAATAAGGTTTTTAAAATGTTTAAGAAGCTTCATTTAAAATTAAATTAAAATATAGAGCCTCCAGGCTGGTGGCCAGGACCTGGGCAATGCGAGTGCCACTGAAAACCAGCTCGTGTGCCGCCTTTGGCACCCGTGCCATAGGTTGCATACCCCTGGTGTAATGTATACGTCCCCATGCCTTTCCTGTGAAGGCTTAAAGAAAAATAAAAGCCCTCTTACACAGCAGGAAGTCACAGTTTTGAGTTGTGGGAGGTTTACTCATTTGTAAATCCATAATGAATGCTTGAACATAACTAGAGACTCAAGATGAGTGAGATGCTATCTTTTATTGGGCCAACACAGAGCTCTTCTTCAGGTCTTTGACCTGAAGTAGAAGACCCAAATAGCTCTATGTGACTTGAAAGCGTGTCTCTCACCAACAGATGTTGGTCCAGTAAAAAGATAGACAAGGTGGGTGAGATACTTTCTTAATATCCTGGGACCAACAGAGCTACAGCAACACTGCTATGAACATAACTAGAAGTGCTAAGAATTTTGTCTCCAGCAGAACCCCTAGTAATGTTTTACGATTGCATCAGTTCACAGTATAATCCAGTTCTCGGTATCTATTGAAGCCAGAAGAGTTACAAGGATGCATTAGTCCAATGACTGAGAAATATTGAACTCACAAATCTTAATCTGAGAATAATTTCTGTCATGAAGTGACAGAAAATACCTGACAGAAAATGGAGGGAGAAAAGCCCAATTTTAATATTAATTGTAGTAAAGCTCACATGTGCTGGAAATAGCTCTTAAATATTTCAAAACTTACTTTTCCTTAGAGCCACTATCAGATCAATTTAGGTTCTGAACTAAAAAGTTTCTAAAAGTTTCAAGTCAATGGAAATATTTTTGTGAAATCTAAAAACGAAAATTTTATATTTGGGTTTGGATTTAAACATCTTTCCTGCATTGTTGGCAGACAATTATGTAACTATTGTGCTAGACAGTGAGTGAGTCAGAAAATGAAACTGTGGTAATTAATCTGTTTTATAACCTTTCCAGGATGAAATGAAAAAAGCCTTGATTTATTTTTAAAAATATATATATTTTTAATATTTAAAAGATTTGCTGAAAAAACAGAAATCTTGTGGGAAGGAGTAAATATAAATAAAATTGAAAACAAGGAAATCGTGCCGAGACTTTTGTCTTTATACAGAGTAGGTGGGATGAAAGGGTGAAAAAACTGCTGTACTTTTTTTCTATCTGACCAACAGAGATTGCTGCACCAAATACAATCATTGGCCTGTCTGTCTCTTCTGGGGGTGTTCGTCACTCTTCCTACTGCTGGCTTCCACCAGCAAGGCAGTAGACAACATGGCAGCAGCTTTGGTGGGGGAAATGATTTGATGGAGATAACAAGGGACATCTGTGTTGGGTGAGGGGAGAGCATAGGGGCCGCAACAAACTAAGAGAAGAGAAGATGCAAAAGGAAGAAGGAACTGGAGGAGGGAAACTTAGTTAAGTAGTGTGACCAAAAGGATCCCTGTATTCACATGCTGGACTGTTGTAATAATCTTTGTACAAACTGGGTCTTGTGAGGTATGGTTTGAAAACTAATAACTTGCTGGTCAATAATATTGTGAAATGTACTGTAAGTAGCAACATTATATGTAAAGTTATGAATGCCCCCTGTGTGATGATGATAGCACATGTTCAAACCCTGACTAGGCAAATTTGTTAAACAAGTCTATCTTAAATAAAGGAGTGTGTGGTGCCCTCATTTTACACATAAATAGTAAACAAGGTCCTTGAGAGAGCAGGAGGGGGAAGTGGCAGGAGGCAAGGCAATTTTGCATTTCAGCATACACAGGGGAAAAGAGAGCATGGGGGTGCCTTCCCTGTTGGACTCCATTGCCTTCTTTTCTGTTTGAATAATTTTTTCTTTGGGGGTAATCCTCAGAAGAAGCCCCTGTAAATAGGGTGACTGGACTATAAAACTGAGGGGCAAAAACACCCCAAAGCATCTCTCCTCTCTCTTCCCCACATAAGACAACAAAGGAACCAGCCCTTTGACACTGGGGGAGATCCTGACCTGGGAATTTGGTCAGCCCTATTGCTGGAACATGTGGTAAGGATCTTACCTTGAACCAAGTCCCACTTGTTAAATTTTAGCTCCTAAAAAGAGTTGTATCTTTTTCTCTTGTAACCGTTTGAGTTTAATACCTTATGCTTGTACTCACTCAAAGCCTCTCTTTAGTTAAATAAATGTGTTTTGCTTTTAGACTAAAGTAATCCTTAAAATGAACTGTTTGCTAACTCTAGTTGAAGCAGCAAACTGTTGAATATTGACATATTAGGTCCAACGGACCTCTAATATCTGAACAGCCCAGGGAGGGCTGGACAGTGCAGAACACACATTTTTGGGAAAATTCGGGGCTAGGAATGTGTTGGGCTCACTCTGCAAGTTAAGTAATCAAGGCTGGTGGAAGCCAGCGTATGACTGGTGTGTTGCTGACAGGCTGCTGGAGTCACAGTGGCTGGACCAGGGCTGCAGCTCTACACAGGCACTCAGGGTGTAGCCTGCATACTGTTAGGCTAGATGGGAGCAGTCGTGGTTGGGAGGTACAACAGCAAAGCATTAAGAGGCACCCAAGGTTGCAGGGCAGGTGGTGACTACACCCTAGAATGTGACGAGGGGATAAACATAGGAAGTTGTTGACTGGAGGAGGTTTAACTGGCTGGTTTCAGTCACACCTGATGCAGTATCAGGCTACTAGGCTTCCCTCGAGAATCCAACTTAGGATCTAGGCAGACTTGGCCATTTCCTGGGGAAAAAATAGTTTGGGGTGAACATTAGTAAGTACAGGCTTAAACCCAGGTTAAACGGGAAAAATAATTACACCAGTGTCCAACAAGTGCAGCAAGCACAGAACAAATCTTTTTTCAAACTTTGGATGCATCCGTTCAAAAGTCAGGAATAGGCTCGGTCTGTCCACTACATCAAAGTTGGTCTTCTGCTGCAGAATGCTGAATGGTCAAATCGACCTGGACTGGTAATCTGCAATTCTGCATGCCTCTGATTGCTTAATGCTTCAAGCCTACAACTCTGCATTATTGTCATTTTCAATTAATCAGATGTTTTCAACTTTTGTTTATATAATACTGAAAACTGAACTGAGTCATGATTTATAACTTCCTTGAGGAAAATACCAAGCCAAAATGTATATGGACATTCTCTATTATAATTATCGTGTGTGTGTGTGTATGTATGTATGTATCGTGATGGGGCAAGGCCAGATGGCTACAGTAAAGTACTGAGAAACAGGTATGTTAGCCCCAGGCTAAACAAATCCCTAGGACCCTGGCAACCAAATGGCAGTTGCTCCAGGTTAATCAAGGCACCTGGGGCCAATTAAGATCTTTCTAGAAGGCAGTAGAGATAGCTACTTTAATTAGAACACCTGCAGCCAATCAAGGCAGGCTAATCAGGGCACCTGCGTTTAAAAAGGAGCTCACTCCAGTCAGGCAGGGAGGAGCCAGAGGAGAAGGAGCGTATGTGAGGAGCTGGGAGCAAGAGGGCAAGGAGCTGAGAGTGTGTACTGCTGGAGGATTGAGGAGGACAAGCATTATCAGACACCAGGAGGAAGATCCTGTGGTGAGGATAAAGAAGGTGTTTGGAGGAGGCCATGGGGAAGTAGCCTAGGGAAGGGCTGTCATGCAGCTGTTACAGGAGGCACTATAGACAGCTACAGCTGCGATCCACAGGGCCCTGGACTGGAACCTGGAGTAGAGGGTGGGCCCAGGTTCCCTCCCAACTCCTGATCAGACACAGGAGGAGCTGACCCAGACTGTGGGTTCCACAAGAGGGGAAGCTCACTGAGGTGAGCAAATCCGCCAATAAGCACAGGACCCACTAAGGTAGAGGAGGAACTTTGTCACAGTGTGTGTGTGTGTGTGTGTGTGTTATGGCCACTGCAGTTTTGTTATTTGTATAACCTTAAATTAAACTATGAATCTACTGTCTTATGTAACCACAATTTAAATATGTAATTAAAACTAAGTATAATGTGGTGTGCCTTAATAAAACAGAGTTTTTAAAATAGAAAATGTCTTAAACTTGGAGTAACTAGTTTTTCCCGGGGTGGTAAAAACCATGATTTTACCTGCTAGTAGCATATACCATGTCATTCTTGGGTCCAGGGGAGGGTGGGGCTTAATGTGGAAGCCTTCAAACTGTCAAAAAAGTATCTAACACTTAGGGTGTTTATCCAGTCCCTGAGTATTTGGAGTTTTCCCATCAGTGATGTGACATGTATTTTTATTTTGTGGACAGTGAGGTTTGCTGCGTATATGTTTTTGTAGCTATGCATTTTTGTGCAAAGCATTGTATACTGATGCAATACACCGCGGAGATAATTTAGGTTTGAGAGCAGTGTTGATCTGATAGGTTAAGAGCTCTTTAAAAATGGCCTAAAAAGTATCATTTAAGTGGAAGCCAATAGAATGACATGAAATATTTTTTTTTCTGCCAGTAATGTTTTTCCTCAACTGTTAGGCTTAAGCACAATCAGATGTGTTTACTTTTTGGTAATAACTTAAAATTCTCCCACTAGTAGGTCCTATGAATCCTGAATGTGGAGCTCTATGCTCCCAGAGACTTTCTTCCCCAGAAACACTCTGTTTTAAAAAGAGCTAATCTCACAGCCCTTCCCCTAAGCATCTGTCCAAGGGGTATGAGCAGAATTTGAACTTGGTGATGAACATATAAAAATAATTTCCAGAAGAAGTGTGGTTTAAGGAGGGATTTGAAGAGATGTCTTAAATACAGTAAATGTTGTCTTTAAAGCAGTAAAAATGTTGCTATCTTTGTGTTTAAAAGTTTGTTTAAACTGAGTACATCTGTCCATTCAGATCTTTTTATTTTCACATGCAACATGAAGCCAGCATTAACAGTAATCTCTTTTCTTTTTAACAGAGGTTGCAGAACTTGAAGTTAATTTACCTTGTAAGTATGGCATTTGATATTATGCATTTTAGGAAAAAGAATAAAGAGCATGGAGATTGATAATTTTGAGCACTGTGACATCCTTTTTAAGCATTCACTGGGTTGACAATGTATATATCTCTTCTAGGGGTTAAGTTATCACAAAGCAATTATTAGCCTCACTTGGAAACAGCAGTAACTATTTTTAATTTATACTACTCTAGATTTGGGGAAATAAAATTATCTTCTCCAATAATATTCCAGGGAGTAAAGGTTTTCCGTTATCTGAATGGGGATACTTGCAGGTACCTCCTCCCTTCTCTCCCTATAATTTCCAGGGTAAGAGAGATTCTGAATTAAAGGATAAAGGACAGTAAACAGTTAACTGTTCCTATAAAACAGATTAAATAGATGTAGTTCTTCATCTCTTTGAGGCTGCTGTCACTTGACACAATCACTAGATTAGAATATTAGGGACGCTACTTAAAAATCCTGAGAGGTGAGCCCAGCATGTGTGTTCTTACCGGAGCAAGGAATGATAGGTACTGCTGTGAAAACTAGTACCTGTAAAGCAGATAGTCATGTATTAAATGTGGAAAAACTACTCTTGCTGAGTTTTGGTTGGGATTTTAAAAGCATTGAATCTTGGAAATTCAAAGTTGCTGTTTTCACAGCAGTCATAATTTGGACCCCTTGAGTATCTCTCTTATTCTGTATTAGCATAAGAGGGAAGGACTTGTGCTGTCTTGGAGTGAAACAAAAAGCTGTTTTAGCACAGGATGATGAGGCAAGTTTCTAAAGCCTTGTATTTATTGTGTACAATGGGTACTGTCAGTGGATACATGGAACCACTGCTGGACACTATTGTCCTTGTTTGTGCTTGCAAGGAAAACAGCGTTCAGCACCATTTCAGAAACCGTAGTCAAAAGCATAGCACTGAACTCTGTTTCCAGTTAGATCGGCAGAAAAACTGTAGTGTAGATGAAGCTAGTGTGACATTTTTCTATATGACAAAAGCTTTTAAAAAATGTTTTTCATGTAGACAAAGCATCTGAGTGGTACTGCTTAGGTCCCTGACTTTTTACTTTCTCTCTTGTAATGTTTCTGAATCTGGAACAACTCCTTACCTTCAAATTCAGTCTTCCCAGTGTAAGAAACTCCTACTAAAAAGAATTGCCTTCTGATGGCTGGGTGGGAGAAAGGAAGATGTATAAAAGTTAGTGCTTCCCACTAGGGAAGGTGAGAAAATGCCAGAGGGGAAGATAATTGAAAAGAGAAGATAAATTAATGCTGATATTTCAGTATCTCTCATTTGCACTGTTTTGTTCAGTTTTACCTAAGTATGGAAGTATTTTGTATTGTGCATGAGTATGTTCAACTTTATTAATAAAACACATTTAATACATTTTTTTGCATGGAGACACTTCATAAGCTGATTCATAATAAGCATCATGTACATGCCTGTAAATAAAATATTTATATTCCTTGCTGTGCTTTGCTGCTATTTCAGCTTATTGGATGCCTTATTTCTTGAAGTCAAAAGCTAGGTTAGTGCAGACATGGTGATATCTTTGCATAATACACATTTGGCTGTCTGCTTAATTTTATGAAGGAACCTAGGTGTGTGTTTGTGCATTTTGGTATGTAGTAGAAATATTACTATATACTACTTGTTTACTCAACTTAAACATAATTAGGTTTCAAATAAATACCTATAAAATGGCTATATATCAGTGTCATCTGATATTCCAATCTGGAGTCAGATATATTGGTTTTTCTCCTTCCCTAATATGTCTGTAACTCTGGGTAATATCTGATGTCTAAGGCATCTTTGTATGCATGGGTGGATGTTAGATTTGTTTACCACAAAATAAATTACACAGCCAGACTAAAATATCTAAATGTGTGTGGGGTTTTAAAATATGCAGGGAGGAAATGTTAATTAGAAATTTGAGGTAGTCCATTATAACTGATTTAGATTTAATATTATCTATACAATATCCAATTCTTATTGTGTGTTGGTTTTTTTTAAAAAAACCTGTCTTGATCATACATCTGAAAAAGATTTGGGGGTGGTGGTGGATAATGAGCTGAACATGAGCTCGCAATGTGAGGCTGTGGCCAAAAGAACTCGTGATTCTGGGAGGCATAAACAGGCATCTCAAGTCGGAGTAGTGAGGTTTTTCTACCCTGGTATCTGGCATGGTGGGACCACTGATGGAGTATTGTGTTCCTTTCTGGGAAGGTGCTGATCAGTTACATGGGGTTCATGGAAGAGCCCCAGAAATGATTTGAAAACATGCCTTATAGTGATCAGGGAACTCAGAGACTAAGGGGTGACTTGATTACAGTCTATAAGTACCTTTATGGGGAACAAATATTTAATAAAGGACTCTACAGTCTAGTAGAGTGAGGCATAATATGATCCATTGCAGGGAAGCTGAAACTAACAAATTCGGAGTGGAAATAAGGTATACCTTGTAAACTATGAGAGTAATTAACAATTAGAACAATTTACCAGGAGTTGTAGTGGATTCTCCATCACCGACAATTTTAAAATCAAGATTGCATGTTTTTCTAAACGGTATGTGGTAGAAATTATTTTGAGGGAAGGTCTGCGGCCTTTGCTATTCAGGAAGTCAGACTTGATGATCTCAGTGGTCCTTTCTGGCCTTAAAATCTATGAATAGTTATGGTTTTGTGCTAAATCATTGCTCTTGCATCAGCACTGTATCTACATTTGCAGAGAGCTTAGTGCTATTTTATTTCTCACTTTAAAAAAGTGTAAGTTATTAGCCTGGAGGGTGAAATCCACATAATAGGTATGGTCAGGGCAGCAGCAGTGCAGGTTTTTCAAATAGCATCTTGCAAATGTATCTCCATCCTGACCAGCAAAAACTCCCTCTGTGGGTGAGAGTGTATTTTAGTTTCCATGTCCATTTATTGTTTAGTCTGTTTGCGTAGTTTGCAAACAAAGGTGCCATTATACTACAGTCTCATATCCATCATTCATTCCACATAGGCCACCAAACAGCCTTCAGACTTTTGATCATTGTTGGTCTGGGACCTAGAGGAGAGAGACTGTATCCCATTATCAAATTCCTTGAGAAATCCTGTTTCCCTGTTTTTTTTTCTTACTGTACACCTCTTCCCACTATGGTTTAAAACTTGTCTGTACCTGTGTTGTCTCAAGAACATAAGCACAGTAACTAGCTCTTAGTGTCAAGTATCAGAGGGGTAGCTGTGTTAGTCTGGATCTGTAAAAAGCAACAGAGTCCTGTGGCACCTTATAGACTATCAAATGTATTGGAGCATAACACCCATGAAAGCTTATGTGCCAATACAGTTGTTAGTCTATAAGGTGCCACAGGACTCTTTGTTGCTTTTTATAGCTCTTAGTGGGCTTCGGATACTGTCGTTATGGTATAACATCTTGAATAGAATATAGGCAAAAATATCAAATACTCTTGGCAAAGTTTGTACTTTGATGGTAATAAAGGAGATCTGGCCTGTTAAAGAGACAGGTTAAATGCTGTTTATACCTTCTTTCTTAGAAGACATTGAGATTAAAACACTGCATCTTTGCATGCTGCCCTTGTATTTTGGAGTTAGCTTTGTAGGTACTGACTGTGTAGCTTTATAAATGAATTTGAAGACTTAAATGGCTGCAGTTACTCTGAAATGAGATTCTGTGGTCACCAGATTCAGGTAGTCCCTGCCAGGCTATATGATGTCTTAGATGTTGAAATGTTGTTTAACAAATTAAATTAACTTTTTACCTTAAAAGGTACATGCAGGCAAAGCAGGATTTCAGCTTGTTTGGTCTCCTAAAAATACTGTTTTAAGTCCAAAAGAGTTCAAGAAACTATGTAATTGAAATTTGAACTCACTGACCTTTACGTTATCTTTTAAAAGTCACATACAGAGAAAATGATTTAGGTAACTGCTTTCAGAGGGAGAACTTATTGGTCTGGTAACTCGTTACGGCTTTGAAATTGTTACTGTGGCAGGCATAATGGTTTTGTGAGTTCATTGTGCCACCATGGTGGGACCAAGGTACAGACAGATTTGCTCTCTAAGACCATGGAAATAACACATTTTAGGAGGCTGTGATGCTTCCCGGGGAACCCCGAGTTGTTAATCACCTTGCTATTTAAATGTGCTGCCGTTACCCTAAGGAAGCCTTGTATGTGACTGCAATGGATCAGCTTCCTAGCTCTGCCAGTCATTGGCAACACAAGCGCTCCTCTCTAGGCATCACAGGCCCTGATGTCACTCTTCAGATTAGTGATAGGCACTCTCCAGACCTCGAGCCCTCCAAGTATCTCCTTGGATGTCCAGCTGCTGCTTAGGAGACACTCAGTATCCACCAGCTCACTGCTTCCCAAGAAACAGTACTCCCTAGCCTATCAGTCTCATCTCTGATCACCACTCCACGCAACTTACAGCACTTAATTTGTTATAGTGAAATCGTATTTCAGTTTATTTAACCAAGTATGGAGATTCAGTTAGTAGCAAGTAGAAGTATTGGAAATGAATGGTTGCATATAAAATAAAATCATAATATGCATTCTAGAGCTTAGACTTTTATTAACGAGATACTCTTATGTCAGAAAGTATTGCTCCCCAAAAGTACTTTGCAGAGCTTTGTAGCAAAGTTGGCTGTGGCCCTTCTTTCATCGATATGCTCTCTGTCGTCTGGCCTCCTAAGAGAAGGATTCAGTGTGCATCTCTGTGCTCCATGATATACCAGACCAATCCTTTTTCAGAAGCAAGATGCCTCCTTGCTGTTTTTCTTTCAGTAGATTTCTGCTCTTGTAGATTTTGCAATCACTCAATTTGCATCTGTCTCAGTATCCAAATAGGCATACAGTGAAAGGCCTGCAATATACAATATGCTAATAGTCAGATTTCTGGTGACCTGCCTTCACCCCAAGACCTTGGGAGCATAATTTTCAATTTGGGTACGTAGCTCTTTAAATGGAGCAAAGAATCCTGTGGCACCTTATAGACTAACAGACGTTTTGGAGCACGAGCTTTCCTGGGTGACATGCATCTGACGAAGTGAGTATTCACCCACGAAAGCTCATGCTCCAAAACGTCTGTTAGTCTATAAGGTGCCATAGGATTCTTTGCTGCTTTTACAGATCCAGACTAACACGTCTACCCCTCTGATACTTAACTCCTTAAATGTTATCCATACCTACATTTCACAATTATGATGACCAGTTGGCTCCTGGCTCTCGGTAAAGAGTTCACACGCCACCCTTGGGTCGGATATCTGCATAATAATTCACCAAAGGGATCTCTGTAAAATCACTGCCAGCTGGCACCAAGGCTGGGTCACAAAGGCATATTCTGTTCACTACTGCTCAGCTGTTGTTACACTTTGTGGGTGTGAACAGTATTTTTAGTTAACGTGATGTGGAATGCGGAACAGCATGATATTGTACCATAGGCTGTAATAGAAGTTATTGTCCCAGTTGGAAACCCTGATGTTCAGAAATATTAACTATTAACCTTCAATGCCACAAAAGACATGGTTTGTCACACTAGGACTCTCCTTGCTATAACAGTATCTTATGCCAATCAGCTCCTGAGTGATTTACAGTACATTACAGTCTTGGGGGCTGCTTTTCTTTGCGGGTACAAATGGTGTGGCAAGGGGAGGTTTTTAGACAGTATAAAATTAAATTAAAATGTAGAAGTTTGCACAGTGAATTAGCAGTCTCTCTCTGTTCGATTTGGGAAGGAAGTGACTTAGGAAGCATACGTCTGAGGGATTTAGGCCTTGCGTTTAAAATGTGAAACTTTCTATAGTGGGGGGGAAAACAGAATATTGCTACGTTTCTGGGGTGACAGACATCATATGGCCTGGTCTGGTGTATAGAGAATCCCAGAATTGCAGTTAACCTTGAGGGCTACCAAACTTTTATATAAATCTGTATGAATGTATCGCATTAATCTCTTCCCCATTTACCTAGAAAATCTTTTTACTCTCCACAAGTGATTAGATTATTTCCCTTCAAGTGCTGTTTTAAGGGAAGAGGAATATTTGCAGTTGCTCAAACTAGATTGTGAAAATTACAAGTTAATATTTGTCATTGTGCTTCAGGGCATTAATCTGATCATGGTCTGGGGTTGGGAGGAAACAGTATCCATCTGAAGGTTTATATTTGTGTAACTTGCCAAATCTGCTCTGGATTTTGAGACATATTTTGAAGCATCAGCTGCATGGCACTGCCAGAGGCTCATTACTGTACTTGGATAGACCACCGGTCCGTTTCAGTATGGCAGGTCACATTTGACGTTCCTTTAAGGAGACTACAGTTAAGGAATTGCTTGGGACAGAAAAGTTTATAGCAGAGCTGCCACTTGTAGAACTTTGAAGGAAACCCTAGTGGTTCTGTATGTCCCACCTTTCTAAATTTTGATTAGTATTTGACTTTGGCAATAGTTTGTTTGCATGCTATAATTGGACCTGATTAGCATTTTAAAAGAACATAGCCTATTTTCCTTTACTGGTACATCTTTCCTCCTTCATAACTGCAGATCATAACACCAGCATGTGGGTGATTTGATGACCTAAATTTCATTGACCTCAAGCTATTTAGGGAAGGGAACAAAGGGAATTGGAAAAAAAAATTCCAGCAAATGAGCTCACCAGAATGCCTTCATTCAGTGAGTAATGCTTTCAGAGTACTTGACAAGGTTTTACATTTTGGGCCCTGGAAGATTGAAAGAGGAGATTATCATTCATTGTTTGATGCAGGTTTTTTTCCTTTGCAGGTACATGTAAAGTGAATTTTCCAGATTCAAACAAGCTCCATTACTTTCAGCTAACTGTAACCCCAGGTAACGTTTTAAAATATTTTTTTTAAATGAAACCCGGGAATGGATTAAGATTAACCCATACTGGCAAAGTTGTTCATGAATTGCTTGGGTTCTATAGGTAATATACAACTTTAAAAAAAAAACCCAAAAACACATTTTAAGCACTGAACTTATGCTGAGGCATATAGGAAAGTTTAGATGTTGTTTCTGAGAACTGAAGTCTCGTTAAGGTAAAAACATCAGTAGAGGCTAGAAAGATGTTTAGATCTTGTTTGCTAGTTTTTATAGGCTGAAGCAAACTGGATGTGGCTCAGTGTCAGCCTTTGCGGAGTTTTTTAATTGCCAAAATAGACACTTGAACTATTCTCAGCAGAAATGATTTTATGCATGGTATGTCATAAACTGTTTGTTTTACAAGGAACTGTTTATTGCAGACTCTTTTGGGGTGGTTAATTCAACGGAGACATGACAAAATAGATGAGAAATTTAAGAAGTATTTTAGGAGTATTTCACAAATCTGCACACTTCAGAAAAAGGGTGGTCTCTGCTAGCTTCTTAGCAAATATTAGTAACTGTGCTGTCCATGCAGTCTCATACTGCAGCCATCCTTTTAAAAACAAATATAGAACAAAACATTTGCTAGTACACCATGAAATAGATCAGTAATAAGAACCAAACTACAGTTTTCAAAATGAAAAATGCTTTTTTGATGCACGTCTGAGTTTTACGTATTGATTTGCAGAGTTCATTGTTTTCTGATGAGTTCTGCTGTGTAAAAATTAAAGCCACTACATTTGAACAGGAAACAGGAACTGGGGTATATCCCTACATAGCTTTTTGGTACAGTTGTGCAGAATTTTAGCTGGTTAAGACCCTGATCAAACTCCCACTGAACCTGATCCTGTCTCTGAGATTTTGTGAAACTACAGTTAAGTGTTTCCATGTAAATAAAGTATAAAGTGCTGAGGTTCATTTGTTAAAGTGGTGTGTGGTGGCAGTAGATAGTCTTCCTTCTGACTCTCCATTCTTTTTGTAGTTTAGTTGCACTGAGCTTTTAAGATCTGTCCCTGTAATTTTGTGCTAATCTCTTTTGCCAGCAAACATGCTGATGAGTGCAGGAAACATGTCTTATCTATGTAAAGCACAGTTTAAACTTAAGGTGCTATAAAAACGTTTTCAATAATAATGACAATTCTAATTTGGCGTTGGTACCAATAGCTAAACCAGGCAAACAGTAGAGGTCATTGTTACTCATTAGTAAAGATAAAATAACATGTAGTTGGCAATAGAAATCTTGGATCTTTCAGTTTAATTTGTATTTTCTTGGATGTCATCAGGAACAGTCAGCATGGATTCTGCAAGGGCAAGTCATGCCTGGCTAACCTAATTGCCTTCTATGAGGAGATAACTGGGTCTGTGGAAGAGGGGAAAGGAGTGGATGTGTTATTCCTTGACTTTAGCAAAGCTTTTGATATGGTCTCCCACAGTATTCTTGCCAGCAAGTTAAAGAAGCATGGGCTGGATGAATGAACTATAAGGTGGATAGAAAGCTGGCTAGATCGTAGGGCTCAATGGGTAGTGATCAACAGCTCCATGTCTAGTTGGCAGCCGGTTTCAAGCAGAGTGCCCCAAGGGTCTGTTCTGGGGCCGGTTTTGTTCAATATCTTCATTAATGATCTGGAGAATGGCGTGGACTGCACTCTCGGCTAGTTTGCAGATGACATTAAACTGGGAGGAGTCGTAGATACCCTGGAGGGTAGGGATAGGATACAGAGGGACCTAAACAAATTAGAGGACTGGGCCAAAAGAAATCTGATGAGGTTCAACAAGGACGAGTGCAGAGTCCTGCACTTAGGATGGACGAATCCCATTCACTGTTACAGACTAGGGACCGAATGGCTAGGAAGCAGTTCTGCAGAAAATGATCTAGGGGTTACAGTGGACGAGAAGCTGGATATGAGTCAACAGAGTGCCCTTGTTGCCAAGAAGGCCAACGGTATTTTGGGCTGTATAAGTAGGGGCATTGCCAGCAGATCGAGGGATGTGATCGTTCCCCTCTATTCTACACTGGTGAGGCCTCATCTGGAGTATGGATCCAGTTTTGGGCCCCACACTACAAGAAGGATGTAGAAAAATTGGAAAGAGTCCAGCGGAGGGCAACAAAAATTATTAGGGGGCTGGAGCACGTGACTTATGAGGAGAGGCTGAGGGAACTGGGATTGTTTAGTCTCCAGAAGAGAAGAATGAGGGGGGATTTGATAGCTGCTTTCAACTACCTGAAAGGGGGTTCCCAAGTGGATGGATCTAGACTGTTCTTAGTGGTAGCAGATGACAGAACAAGGAATAATAGTCTCAAGTTGCAGTGGGGAAGGTTTAGGTTGGATATAAGGAAAAACTTTTTCACTCGGAGAGTGGTGAAGCAGTTTAATGTGTTACCTAAGTAGGTGGTAGAATCTCCTTCCTTAGAGGTTTTTAAGGTCAGGCTTGACAAAGCCCTGGCTGGGATGATTTAGTTGGGAATTGGTCCCGCTTTGAGGAGGGGGTTGGACTAGATGACCTCCTGAGGTCCCTTCCAGCCCTGATATTCTATGATTCTATGAGTGGAAAATTTGACAAGACTGCCCCACTGAGTACATTAAAACTGATAGCGAAGACTGAATGTATTAAATGTGACAAAAGTTTCATATTAGCAACTGGTTGCGTGTAGAGGGTATGCTAATTAGATACATGTGACGGTCATCAAATCTGTTGGTATGTGCCAACTGTTGCCCTTTAGTTTAAGAGATGCCATTTCATAATACTGTGGGCAATTGTTTACTTTCTGGAGGGTCACCAGGATCTAAATTAACAATATCATAACAAAGATGACTTTTTCTTTTTTTTTGTATTAAACCTCAAGTGGCTTAGGTAGTGCACCATTGTTTACTTCTGTAACTGTAAACTACAGCCAAACAAGGGGACATGCACTGTTCACGTTCATGACGATTGTTGTGCTAGCTTCATTACTGAGGTGAAGTTACAAGGAGAGGGGTGATTTTATTCCTTTTAGTTCACATTTTATTAACCTAATTATAGTTGCACAGCTGAAGTCCTGACTTTTACAATCTGATCAAATAAACATCTATTTTCAGCTGTGCATAATTCAGTTACAAAACTTGTGATCCACTGCCACTTAAACTATGCATCTATTCATGTGAACATAATAAAAGTACCCTTTTCTTTTAACGTTATGAAACAAGCCAAAAAGAACCTCCCAAATAGCTACGGTTTGTGGGGCACACAATCAATGTTCTCTTACTGAGACAGCAGAGAGTTGAGTAGGTATTTCTCCCAGAATTGTCCTGACTCAGATTGGTATTATACATGCACCGGAAGAACCTGTTACTGTAATTACCTGGGGAACCTTACACAAACTTACCTGTTCAGGAAAAGCCAGTTTTCCTCCTCTTTCCCATATTTAAAAGTCACTTTGAGTAGTTTAAATTCAAGTGCTCACTTCTAGAAGTGTCCTAATGTGGCCATTCTCCAGGATCAGCTTTGCAGTTTTCAAATTACAGGGCAAGAGTTGGACTCAGCATGATTTTTGGGCCAGTGCATTCTATACCTTAAACCTTTCCTGTGGTATTTTTATGGTACATCGCAATTCAGGATTTGGAGATCCAGACTTTGAAGAATAACTAGGATAGGATTGATAGTCAATGTAGAGCATGGAGAACCAGTGTTGTTTCTTGATGGTTCACTCCATTTAGCAGAGGGTCTGCTATGTGTTTGGTTTATGTATAGGCTGGATGACCATCTGTGTCTGGCCAAGGTATGGAAGTTGCCATGAAACAGCCAGTAGATGACAGAAAAGTTGAGGATGGGGTTAAACTTTCACACTGTTCACGATTTTAGAAGCTGGAAAATGATTTAGTTAAAAATTCACCTCTAGTACAAGTTGAAAGTTGCAATAAATTGTACTAGCTGATCTAATTTCTGGAGGAATTCTAAAGTGTAAAGCAGAGGTGGGCAAACTTTGGCCCGAGAGTCACGTCTGGGAAATTGTATGGTGGGCCATGAATGCTCATGAAATTGGAGGTTGGGGTATGGGAGGGTGAGAGGGCTCCGACAGGGGGTGTGGGCTATGGGGTGAGACTGGAAATGAGGAATTATGGGTGCAGGAGGGTGCTCCAGGCTGAGGCTAAGAGGTTTGGAGGGCAGGAGGGGGGTCAGGGCTGGGGCAGAGGGTTTGGGTGGAGGGAGTTGAGGGGGCAGGCTCCAGGTGGTGTTTACCTCAAACAGCTTCCAGAAATGGCGCCTATGCGGAGGCGCAGCCAGGCAGCTCTGCATGCTGCCCTGTCTACAGGTGCCGCCCCTCAGCTTCCGTTTGCTGCTGTTCCCAACCAATGGGAGCTGCAGGGTGGCGCTTGGGGTGGGGGCAGCGTGCGGAGCCTCCTGGCTACCTCTATGTGTAGGAGCTGGATTGGGGACATGCCAGTGCTTGCGGGAGCCACATGGAGCGGGGAAGGCCCCTGACCCCACTCCCAAGCTGGAGCACCAGAGTGAAGCAAGCCCTGGACCCTACTCACTGGCGGGAGCTCATGGGCCAGATTAACAAGTCTGGAGGGCCGGATGTGGCCCCCAGGCCATAGTTTTCCCACCTCTGGTGTAGAGGGCCATTACAATTGCAGGGAAAGAGAGAGGATGGCTCCATTTGGGGTTTTTAACTTCTTAAAATTATCTGATGTAGAGAGTTGGTGCACCTGATTTTGTTGTATTTTGCTTTGTGGTTAAAATCTGTTCTTAGATGCTTTTCCTTTTACATAGTCTTGGTGACTATGGCACGTTCTTAACAGACAATCAAAATGAGTTTCTCTAGACACTTCAAGAAAAAGGTAAATGGGAAAATAAATTTTATCACAAATTCTAAAGCAGAAACATGTTCAATAGTTTACAGAACAAAGCTGCAGCTCTTTGCTTGTTCACTCTCCACCGAAGCCTTTGTCAGCACATATCAGTATACATTTGTTTTAATTCCTGCAACACATAATTATCAAGGAAGGATATGAATTTGAAATGCAAATGCTTACATAGAACATCTTGCGTCAGGAGGCTGAATACTTATTTTATGTTAACAAGTTTTTACTTACAGTGAACCTGTGCTCTGGGGAGTATCTTGTCTATGATTTAGGAATTAGCTTTGTGCAATACAGATAAGCCACGCAATTGTAGTTTAATGTCTCTAACGATGAAATTAAATGTGTCAGCTGCGACAGTAAAATATTCTTTAGTATTTAGAAGCATCATTGACTTTCATTATCTGGATTGCTTCCTCCTCCTGCCGACTCCCTGAACCAGTTGCTCTGCCTTGCAAGAAGATCATTATGGCAGGAATTGCTTCTACCAGTTACTGTTTGTTTTTCATTTTTTGTAGCAGTAGTGGGTTAAAAACTGAGAAAAGCATGGAGATACCTGCAATGTAGGCCTCAGTTACTGATAAAAATTGCAGGGTCAGCATTACCAACTTCACTCTCATCCTGAAAAGGCTGGAGCACAGAGTTTGGATGTGCTAAGCTGCTGCTTGTTCAGTTGCTAGGGTCAGATGCATGACTCCACAATTAATCAGAGGCCAGAGAGGGAATTGCTCATGAGCAAAGTTGAAGGGATGCACGAGATTAATGTGATGAAACAGTAAAAGAGGCGAGTGTCTGCTTCCAGATACACAACCCCATTTGGGTTAGTAGTTGAGCCTGCATCAGCAGTAGGATGCAAGTGCCACCAGACCTTGAAAGAAGACAGGGAAAGCCAGACTAATCTCTTATGATTAACAAAGAGATTTATAACAAATGTGATCTGCTTTCTGCGGATGCTTTAATAATCTTATTTGACTCTAGAAGTGGATCTTAAATCACTAGAAGAAAATCTGGAAGGGTTATGCCTACTTGTCAAAACCGTCAGTCTACTTTCTGCTTTACTTACTACTGCTTCTATAATTAAACCTCCAGTTAAGAATGTAGTTCTCATTTGGATCCTAATTTGCAGGCTGTAACTTCCAAGTTGCTGCTGCTATTCTTTTTCACATAATAACTTGAAAGGTATTCTATTTGTTGACTGTCTTGGCTTGTGAACCTTCAAAAGTAGAGAAGTAGTGATGTTATCTTATAAGCCCCATAACCTTCATAGGGCAATTATAAAGCTAGAAATTTCCAATCAATACCACGTCATCAGCATAGAAACTACAGAAGATACCGGATATCTTGTTGAATGAAATGGAGACGTGTATATTGGATTGAGCAGCCAACCAAACTTAAGAAAATCAAACTTGCCCACGAAGAGATCTTCAGTAGTCCAAGGAAGACAGACAATCCTCATTGAGGATTATATGCTAAGAAGAATGGAAAGAATGTTCTGCAAGGCACAGGTGGCCAGCAGAATGGTATTCTGTCATCTCAGAGCCAAGATATGAAATGGCCCTCTCAGTTTGAATAGGCTGATGTTGATGGGCCAGGATCCACTGATGATGGTGTACATCAGCACTAATGTCATTGTATCATGGGATATCTCTGAGTATAGATGACTTCAAGAACTCAAAAGGTGTTGCAGAAGAAGGAAGTCCAAATAATCTTTCCTGTCCTGAGAGTGAAGGAAGATGCAAAGTAGAAGATGCAGGAAATAAACCGCTGGCTAGGTAAATGGTGTAAGGCAGAAGGCTCTGATCTCACTGAACAGTGTTCTACTTTCTGTGGAGAGTGGTGGTTTTGTACAGTTTGGATGGCTTCTGGCCTCCATTCAAGTTCTCAGAGGCAGGCTGGCTAGAGTAGTTAGGAGGCCTTCAAACTAATAAAAAAGGGGCAAGGTGAAAAAGGGGAACATACAGACGCGACGCTCCTTTCACACAAAATCATGATATTGAGAACAAAATAAATAAAACACTGAAAGACTTGAAGAGAGATTCTGTATTTGCCTATAAGCCAGTGCTAGGAGCCTGGGTAGCAAACAAGAGGAATTGGAATTGTTCAATTATGCACATAAATTTGATCTAGTTGGTATTACTGAAACCTGAGGGATGAGTCACATGATTGAAATGTTAAAATCAATGACTATAACCTGTTTAGGAAGGATAGTGGGGGCAAAATTGCAGAGGAAATGGTACTGTCAAAAATGGCATTATCCGTTTGAGCTGTTGGCAACTCAGGGAAAAAAAGATCTTAAATGTTTATGGATTTGTGACCTAACACATAAAGACCAAAATGGGATGATAGTTGATGTCTGCCACAGATCACCAAATCCCACTAGAAGCCAGGATGACCAGCTTCTGAAGTACCTATCCATAACATGGTGGAGGGGGGGAAAGCTATGTGACCATGGGGGAATTCAGTCTGAGTGACGCATGCTGGAGGTGTTACACTGCCAGTACCAAAACATCCTCATAATTTCTAAATATTAAAGGTGATAATTTCCTAGTTCAAAAAGTATTGTATCCAACACTAAAGGGATTCTATATTAGACCTTGTCTTGATGAAAGAGGAATTGATCACAAGACTAAAATTAGTGGTTGCTTAAGTACTAGTGATCATGACACTATCATGTTTGTTACATGCAACAGAATAAAGTCCAAACTAGTCATATATAGATGTGTGGTGCTTTAAAAGGGCCAATTTCACAAAGCTGAAAAAAAACTGAGTAAAGTCAGTTGGGAAAGAGAATTTAAGCAGAAAATGTGAATGATAATGAGGAGTTGTTCAAGAGCATTTTGCTAGATGCTCAAAAAGCTACAACCCAGCAAGAAGGCAGCGTTGGTTAAATCCAACCTGTCTTAGAAAGGAAGTGAAGAGTTGAGGGACGGGGGTGTGCATGTGCAAATAGGAGAAAGGGGAAATCACATAAGTCATAAATATAAATCAGAAGCTCAGAATGGGGAAAAAAAATCATGGAAGCAAAAGGACAAATCTGTAATCAATAGAGTTTAGAACTGTAAGAATGAGTTTCTAAGTATTTTAGGGACAAAAGGAATCCTAACAATGATATTGGACATTATTTACTTCATGTAAATGGTAGAATTATCAATAATAATGCAGAAAAGAAATATTTTATACACATCTACCCCAATATAACATGACCTGATATAACATGAATTCAGATATAACCTGGTAAAGCAGCGCTCCGGGAGGGTGCTGCACACTCCGGCGGATCAAAGCAAGTTTCATATAACGCAGTTTCACCTATAATGCTGTAAGATGTTTTTTGGCTCCCAAGGACTGCGTTGTATCAGGGTAGAGGTGTACATATTTCTGTAATGTATTTGGAAAAAAGCCAGGTTATCTTTTCATATCATATGATGAAATATTTTCCATCCCCATTGTAATTCCAGAAGGATTTTGAACAGCAGCTTCTAAATTTAGACTCTTTTAAAGAAGCAAGTCCGGATAATTGGCATCCAGGAATTTAAAAAGTGCTGTCTGAGGAGCTTGCTAGCCCACTAATGTTGATTTTCATTACTCTTGGAATACTGGGGAACTTCCAAAGGACTAGAAGAAAGTTAACGTTTTGCCAATATTTTAAAATGGTAAACAGGTAATCATCGGCCTGTCAGCCCAACATTGATCCCAGTGAAAGTAGTGGAGTGACTGATATGTGACTAGATTAATAGAGTTAAAGGAGGGTAATCTAATGCCAGTCAACAGGGGTTTGTGGAAAATAGTCTTTTCTCCTTTTTCTCCCTGAGCTATTCTTGTGCTGCTTCATTATGACCACTCCTTGTTCTAGTTACCTGTAATCCAATGGAACTACTCAAAATAGCAAACACTTGGTCTAGTTGTAAGTATTTGCAGGATCAAACTCTTATTATAGGAAACTACTTTCAAAGCTTAATGTCAACTCAGTTTGTAGCAGGAGGAAGCAGCCTAGATATAGCCAAAAATTATCAGAGTTCTGCTGCTTGTTCATGAAAAGGAAGATCCTATCACATACAAATTATTATACTAAACTGCAGAAATCCAGTTAGTACAGTAATTATGCATTTTATTTCTCTCTCACAGGAGTTTAATTGTTCTGAACATGTGCCTTTTGGGCACATCAGAATTATAATTGATTTATTTACATTAACATAAATGATTTGCATTTAATGAATGCTGTCTCTATCATCTGATTCAGGACCTCTATGTCAAGAATTAGGATGCTTGTAAATTATGATGTGCCTCAGAAATGGTTTTATAGTAGTTAATATGTAAAGTGTGTGCCCTCAGACAGATGTGCAAACAAGATTCTGAGTTTTAAGTTTGAAGAGAAGAATATTTGGTCTTCATGAAAATACACCTAAATACTCAAAATGTAACATGTATGCACTATTGTAGCTGTATTGGACCCAGAGTATTAGAGACAAAGTGGATGAGGTAATATCTTTTATTGGACAAACTTCTGAGGGAAACAGAAGTTGATCCAATAAACGATACTATCTTATCTGTAAAAATATAATTTTTTTCTGGGGTTGATTGTTTGCCCAGGGGGCCAACAGTCCTTACAGATCTTTCTTGCTTTCTGGGAACTAACTTTGTGGGAGTATGTTGTTCCAGAGGCAGTAAGTTTTTTTTATATAGTTCAAGGCAAACAATTTAAAACTAATATTTTACTCAAAGATATTTTGCCTAAAGATAACCCTCACTAATTAAAAGCTCTCTTTATAAATGTTAAAATATGTGCTTGTTAACCTCTCATACTAAATTTTTTTATTTCCAAATCCTGCAGGAGGAAAAACTATTTTTTGTTTGTTTGTCAGAAACTATATCTGTTTAAATTAAGAAAAGGATAAGTGTTTGCTATAAATGTAAGTAAAGTGTCTGGTATATATAACTTTTAATATATTGAAACATTAGAGATTAGTCTGTGTACAGTAATTTATATATAAAACCCTGAATATTAGATGAATGTTCGGGATATTGTATCATAGAATATCAGGGTTGGAAGAGACCTCAGGAGGTCATCTAGTCCAGCCCCTGCTCAAAACAGGACCAATCCCCAGACAGATTTTTACCCCAGTTCCCTAAGTGGCCCCCTCAAGGATTGGGCTCACAACCCTGGGTTCAGCAGGCCAATGCTCAAACCACTGAGCTATCCCTCCCATCATTGTCCTGCTGTCACAAGATATTCAACACTGACACCAGTTGTATTTACTGATTTAAACTTGTTAAGATCTTGCTTGGAAGGTCCAAGAGGTGAAATTGGAAAGCTAGTACAGAAGTACTATCTGCCCCTGTTTGAGTAACAGTTGCCACTTTTTAAGTAAAATACATGTTCTCCCAGTTGAATGTTTTCCCCACATTGCCCCCATAATTTAGGGTGTTCAGACACGAGTGGGCTTTGTTTCAGACCTACCTAACATTTCAGTTGAGTTAACAGGTTCTTTTCCCCCCCCCACCCTTCCCCAAATACACCTATTTATAGCTTTAAATATTGGCAAGTATAGAAGTTCAGAGCCACTGACTGTAGGACTTGCTTTCAACTGTGTCCTTTGTGGCCTGTCCTAGTTATCGGACGTGCTTCATTTAAAACAATACATTGGATGTAATAATACTTCGCACTTACATGGCACTTTTTAATCCTCCAGTCCTTACAAACATTAACTAATTAGTAATACATTTAGATTATAAAGAAAAATAAATTTAAGACTAAATCGAAGGGGAAGGGATGAATATGCTCTTGGAGTGCTTCTTAAAGACACAACTTTATCTAGTAAAAGGGAGGTCTCTGGCATTAGAATGGTTATCACATATCCCTCCCCTTCCCTTGGACATTAGTCCCTCCCCCTTTTTTTTATGGGTCATCCCTATATAGTAGCCTTCTAAAAATATTTAATTTTTTTTTTTTACTTTAGAACACTATTTTTGGTGGGTGCAATAGCTTCACATATCTCAACTTTTCCCTTGTATTGCCGTTCTTGAGAAAAAATGGTATCCTTATTCTTTCTATTCCAATCCATAGTAGTGTTGTGACTCAAATGTAAAGAACTACCATTATGGGGAGGTTAACCACTTGTTGGAGGATGCCATGTTGTAACATGAAACCGGCCAATGGGAGCATGTAGAGATGTGCCAGCAGCAGCCAGACACAGCCACTTCCGGGAGCAGCATGGGACTATGGCAGTCAGGCAGCCTTCCTGAGCCCTGCTGCACCGCAGTCCAGGAGCTGCCTGTGGTAAGCACCTCCCGGCCAGAGCTCGCACCACAATCCCCTGCCCCAGATCAGAACCCCCTCCTGCATCCAAACTCCCTCCTAGACCCTGCACCCCCTCCTACACTCCAATCCCCTTCCCCAGCCCGGAGCACCCTTCTGTACCAAACTCCCTCCCAGACCCCACGTCCCCTCCATTAATATAGTAGAAACGTGCGGCCCATGACAACTTGCCAAAATTCGTGAAGTGGCCTCTGCAAAAAATGATTGCCCACTCCTGCTATAAGGCAAGACAATAATACTGGTTTGTCTTTTGAGAAAGTTTATCATGCAAGTCTCTTTAAAATGAGTGAAACATAATATGTAGTATGTGATTTGTATTCAGATTTAGAACATAAGAATGGTCATACTGGGTCAGACCAATGCTCCATCTAGCCCAGTATCCTGTCTTCCAACAGTGGCCGATGCCAGATGCTTCAGAGGGAAAGAACAGAACAGGGCAATTGTTGAGTGGTCCATCCCGTTTTCTAGTCCTAGCTTCTGGTAGTCAGAGATGTAGCCATCTTGGCTAATAGCCATGGATGCACCTATCCTCCTTGAACTTATCTAATTCTTTGAATCTGTTTATTCCATTTTCTAGATCATTTATGAATGTTGAAAAGCACTGGTCCCAGTGCAGATCTTGGATGACCCTGCTATTTATCTCTCCATTCTGAAAACTTCCCTTTTGTTTCCTGTCTTTTAACCAGTTACTGATCCATGAGAGGACCTTCCATCTTATCCCGTGACTGCTTACTTTGCTCAAGAGCCTTTAGTGTGGGACCTTGTCAAAGACTTTCTGAAAGTCCAAGTACACTATATCCACTGGATCACCTTTGCCATGTGTTTGTTGACCCCGTTAAACAATTCTAGTAGGTTGCTGAGGCATGATTTTCCTTTACAAAAGCCGTGTTGACTCTTCAACATAGTGTTCATCTATGTGTCTGATAATTATGTTCTTTACTATAGTTTCAACCAATTTGCCTGGTACTGAAGTTAGGTTTACTGGCCTATAATTGCCAGGATTGCCTCTGGAGCCTTTTTAAAAAAAATTAGCATTTACATTAGCTATCATCCAGTCATCTTGTACAAAGGCTGATTTAAGCAATATATTACATACCACACTTAGTAATTCTGCAATTTCATAACTGAGTTTCTTCAGAACTCTTGGGTGAATACTGTCTGGTCTTGGTGACTTATTACTGTTTTTATTTATTGATTTGTTCCAAAACCTCCTCTATTGACACCTCAGTCTGGGACAGTTCCTCAGATTTGTCACCTAAAAAGAATAGCTCACATGTGGGAATCTCACATCCTCTGTAGTGAAGACCAGCGTAAAGAATTCGTTTAGCTTCTTCACATTGGCCTTGTCTTCCTTTAGTGCTCCATTAGCACCCCGATCATCCAGTGACCCTGCTGATCATTTGGCAGACTTCCTGCTTCTAATGTAGTTAAAAAAATGTCTGCTGTTAGTTTTGTCTCTTTTGCTAGTTGGTCTTCAAATTCTGTTTTGGCTGGCCTGCCTAATTATACTTTTACACTTGACTTGCCAGAGTTTATGCTCCTTTCTATTTTCCTTAGTAGGATTTTACTTCCAATTTTTAAAAGATGCCTTTTTTGCTTCTAACAGCGTCTTTTATTCTGTTTATCAGTAGTGGCGTGTTTTGGTCCTGTTACAATTTTTTTAAAATTTGGGGTTGACAGTAGGACCTCCGAGTTAGGAACACCTCGGGAATGGAGGTGGTTTGTAACTCTGAAATGTTGACAACGCTGAACAAAACGTTATGGTGGTTCTTTCAAAAGTTTACAGCTGAACATTGACTTAATACAACTTTGAAACTTTACTATGCAGAAGAAAAATGCTGCTTTTCCTTTAGTTTTGTAGTAGTTTATATTTAATACAATCCTTTATTTGCTTTTTTTTGCGGAGGGGGGGATGTCTCTGCTGCTGCCTGATTGCGTACGTCTGTTTCCAAATGAGGTATGTGGTTGACTGGTCAGTTTGTAACTCTGGTGTTCCTAATACTGAGATTCTGTTGTAGGTTTAATTTGAGTCTGTATTAGCGTTTTAAAAAAGTTTCCATGCAGCTTGCAGGCATTTCAAGCCCATGACTGTTCCTTTTAATTTTTGTTATCTAGCTAGCTTAATTTTTGTATAGTTCCCCCTTTTGAAGTTAAATGCTACTGTGGTGGGCTTCTTTGGTGCCCTGCCCCCCCCCCCCAAGGATGTTAAATTTAGATTCCTGTACTGTACCTTTAACTATATTTTTTTAAAAAAATTATAATATGAAACACAATAAAAATATAGACGTACATGGAGTTGTAGTATGTGTAGTAATATAGATGGTTTTAACAATCCCTTTAAGAGAGTGAGAGAGAAGTTTAATTTCTTTCTCCGCAGTTGAGAATTGGATTCCTTTGCTCCCTCCTTAAGGCAGCCTCCCAAGATGATGCCATGGGCCTGTACTGTGACTGTATAGGTCTCTTGTAGTTGTTGGATCAGAGGTATGGGAGTCCATACTGACCCATGCTCTTTGTAAATGAATGAAATGTGCTGAGGTTCACTAGTTTCTTTACCTTGAGATATACTTTGAGGGTTACCTAACTTTCAGCCCTCTCTTTGTATCTGCAATTTTTTGTGCACTTTTCCTTAGGAGTGTGGTTTAACAGGCCCATCATTCCTATATGAAATTGAGGTCCTGTGTTTCCTCTGGGGTTCTTGAACTATTTGGAGGATTTTTGTCGGCCCTGATGGCCTTATGTACAAGGAGATAGTTGGTGTCCTTTGTTTTTTCTCCATGTCTGCATCTGGCGGGAAGGTGGTAGTCTACGTGCACGCTCTTGTGCTTGCTTGGAATCCTTTGGAATTTGTATTCCTGCTCTGTGGGTTTGTCAGTTAAGATTCTGTAGATCTTTTGGTGGATTTAATTTTCTTTTACATAAATGCATGTGTGTATAAATGGACATTTGCAAACACTTTTTTTTTATAAAGGCGAAAATAATTAATACAAACGAAATTGTGAAGCAGTTAGGATTGCTGCATACATGATGTACCTGACTGGAAACCCACCAAATCAAAGATATGAAAAGTTGTCAGTTGCCATTGCATGCACCCTTTACTCCACTCACTCGCAGAAAAATTACCTTTACCACAACTATCATATACCATGTACTGCAACCTTAATTCTGCATGCCTTTCACCTTGCTGTACACACTCCTTTAACATATTATTCCTCTCCAGTACCCACCCAAACACTAGTAGTTGTGGATGTTTGGTGGTATGGCTGGTTATATTGGAGGAAGGTAGTTTGGTGAAGGGTTATGAACAGAAGGGCAGCTGAAAGGGAAAATACAATGCTGGAATCCCCAGTGGCATGGAATTGTGGTGCATAGTTTATGATGTACAAAAGAATGAATAACTTACTTTATTTTTTTGTTGTCTCTACCATATTGTAACTATTTGGTGTATATACTAGTAACCTTCTGAGTAAGTTTAGCCTTTGCAGGGCCTAACACAACTGAAGGATCAATTGAGTATGCACACTGTTTGCTATTATATTCAGAGGTTTTCAGAACGCTTAAGAATTAGTTGAAGAATGGATACAGTGCAGTAGATGTCCATCCAGAGCACTCAGAGTGCAGCTGATAGGGGTGGTTCACCATTATTGAGCTGCTGCAGTCTAGTGGAATATAGCATTTGTTTTCCAGAGTTAGAAGCACATTATCACCAGTGATTCATGCTTTATTTTTATTGGTCTTTTATTTTTATAAGTTTTGTACCACATTTGAGATTTAGTATCCTTGAGTACACTGCACATCATTGTCCTCGACAAGTTCTCTTTCTAACCCTATGTTATGCTGGACAACAACTACATATACCTCTGTATATAGTCTGGAAAGGACACTGTCTGATCAGTTATTGACTTTGTAGCTATTAAAAACAAAAATGAGTGCTTAAAATTAGGCTCCAAAATCTATATTTAGAATCCATATTTAGACAGCTGAATAAAGGCTTAATTTTCAAAGTATTGAGCATCCAGCAGCTCCCTTTGACTTGAACTTTAGGCATCCATTTTTTATTAGACCATGGTATCCGACTGAGTTTGTATGTCAATAGTACAGCACTTCGCCTTGTTGTAACAGAATGATTAAGTTCAGTAATACCTGTTTTGATAGCTTGCTATAATGAAACCCAATTGGCTGCTGTCTCCATTTAATCAATAGGAATTAGTAACTGTAAGGATAAATGTATATATTAACTAAAACTTTAATTAGCATTAGCAGCATTGCCAAAACAAAAATCAGTGGATGGAAGTTGGCAATGTATTCATTTTATTACAGTGGTTGGCATATTGAAGACTCCTCCTTACTCAAAAATACTAAGAAGAAAGATGGTAAAATCTGAAATAATTTGTTGGAGAGAAGGATTGATAATTCTGTAGCAAGCTGCATAATTTAAGTCAAAGATGTTTTGTTGAAAGACTCTTCAGTCGTGTGTAGTAGTGATTTTCATTTGATATGAGTTGTATCTAAAGAGAGCATTTTGAAGATATTCTATAGGGCTGTCAATTGCAGTTAACTCACGATTAACTAAAAAAATTAATTGCTCTCTTGATCACTGTTAATCAACAAGAGAACACCAATTGAAATTTATTATAAATATTTTTGGATGTTTTTCTACATTTTCAAATATATTGATTTCAGTTACAACACAGAATATGAAGTGTACAGTTTGTGTGGCTTGTGTACTAATGTTCTGCATTGAGGCAGCTGGAGATGCTGCTTGAGGGAGTGGGGAAGATCAGCCTCAGCCCCAGCCTGTCCTCATAGTCTTTAGACCCCATCATATTATTGAAGCCTGACATATTTTGTTTGGTCCTGGTCATTTGCAGTGACTCCTGCAGCATCCCACACTCCGCAGACAGCAGGAGAGCCCCAGATCGTCAGCCTCTGACCATCTCCTTTTCCATTCCAGGAGTCTCTCCTATGCCTCTTACACTATAACTCAGGAGGTCATCTACTCCAACCCCCTGCTCAAAGCAGGACCAATCCCCAGACAGATTTTTGCCCCAGATCCCTAAATGTCCCCCTCAAGGATTGAACTCTCAACTCTGGGTTTAGCAGGCCTGTCAGGGTTCCTTCCCAGCTCTGAACTCTAGGGTACAGATGTGGGGACCTGCGTAAAAACCCCCTAAGCTTATTTCTGCCAGTTTAGGTTAAAATCTGCTACGCTGCCACCAGCAAGTGATTTAACTAGAAACAGGGAAAGAACCACTTGGAGTTCCTCTTCCCCCAAAATATCCCCCAAGCCCTTACACCCCCTTTCCTGGGGAGGCTTGAGAATAAACTCCTAACCAATTGATTACAAAGTGATCAAAGACCCAAATCCCTGGGTCTTTGGGCATGGAAAAATCAGTCAGGTTCTTAAAAGAAGGATTTTATTAAAAAGAAAATGTAAAAATCATCTCTCTAAAATCAGAATAGAAAATAACTTTACAGGGTAATCAGATTCAAAGAGCCCAGAGGAACCCCCTCTAGCCTTAGTTCAAAGTTACAACAAAACAGGGATAACCTCCCTCTAGCAAAGGTAAAATGCACAAGCTGTGAAAACAAAGATAAACCTAACATGCCTTGCCTGGCTGTTACTTACAAGTCTGAAATATGAGAGACTTGTTCAGAAAGGTTTGGAGAACATGGATTGATGTCCAGTCCCTCTTAGTCCCAAGAACAAACACCACTAAAACAAAGAGCACAAACAAAAGCCTCCACTCCCCACCCCCTGCCGGCAAGATTTGAAAGTATCTTGTCCCCTTATTGGTCCTTTTGGGTCAGGTGTCTGCCAGATTACCTGAGCTTCTTAACCCTTTACAGGTAAAAGGATTTTGGTGTCTCTGGCCAGGAGGGATTTTATAGTATTGTATACAGGAGGGTTGTTATCCTTCCCTTTTTGGTTATGACAAGGCCAATGCTCAAACCACTGAGCTATCCCTCCCTCTCTTTCTCCCCCGCTCCCCAACATAGCCAGCCCATGTATTGTCTACTTTGAATAAAAAATCTGTAGCACTGAGGCTCAGAGCTGAGGTCATCTGACATGGGATCATGGAGCTTGGGCTGTAGGACCAAAAATATTGGTGTGTAGATGTTCAGGCTTGGGCTGGACCCTGGGCACTAAGACCTTCTCCCTCTTGCAGGATCTCAAAACCCAACCTGAGCCTCAGGAGGGTGAGTCAGCTGACCTTGGCCAGCTGAGGCCATACCACAGGTCTTTTACTGTAGTGTAGACATAGCTCGTAAGATGTCTCTATGGGCATCTGCTCAACAGGAAGCTTAACAAAGAGACAGAAGTAGTCCTGGTAGCATGACATCATGAGTAAGACTGAGTGTCTGTCACAGAGATCATGGAAGTCATAGATTCTGTGACTTTCTGTGACCTCCATGACTTCTGCAGCAGCCAATGTGGCTGATCCCAAGGCTGCCCAAGCAGCTGGCTCTGGGACCAGCCACTCAGGCAGCCTGGGGGCCCTGGGCAGCTCCCCACAGGGCCCTCTCACATATCAGCCAGGGCAGTTGGCTCCAGGGACTGCCTGAGCAGCGGCTGTTGTGTCTGGCCCCGGGGACCAGCCAGGGAGCAGCAGCCCTGGGTCCCCCAGCTAAGATTTAGTCAGGGGTATTTACAGTAGAGATCATGGACAGTGAATTTTTGTTTATTCCTGTCCATGGACGAATTGGGAAGTATTGTGGACAATATTTTGGAACAAGAACATAAGAACAGCCATACCGGGGCAGACCAAAGGTTCATCTAGTCCAGTATATTGTCTTCCAACAGTGGACAATGCCAGGTGCTCCAGAGGGAATGAACAGAACACGTAATGTTCAAGTGATCCGTCCCCTGTCGCCCATTCCCAGCTTCTGGCAAACAGAGGCTAGGGAAACTGTCCCTGCCCATCCTGGCTAATAGCCATTGATGGACCTATCCTCCACAAATTTATCTAGTTCTTTATTTAGCGTTATTATGGTCTTGGCCTTCACAACATCCTCTGGCAAGGAGTTCCACACATTGACTGTGCGTTATGTGAAGAAATATTTATTTTTGTTTGTTTGTTTTTTAAACCTGCTGCCTATTAATTTCATTTGATGACCCCTAGTTCTTGTATTATGAGAAGGAGTAAATAATGCTTCCTTATTTACTTTTTCTAGACCTCTGTCATATCCCACCTTAGTCATCTCTCTTCCAAGCTGAAAAGTTCCAATCTTATTTATCTTTCCTCATATTGAAGCTGTTTCAAACCCCTATTTATTTTGTTTCCCTTTTCTGAACCTTTTCCAATTCCAATACATCTTTTTTGAGATGGGGTGGCGCATCTGCATGCATTCAAGATGTGGATGTACCATGGATTTATTTAGAGACGATATGATATTTTTGTCTTATTATCTATCGCTTTCTTAATGATTTCCCAACATTCCCAACAGTAGTTTTTTGACCGCCACTGCACATTGAGTGAATGTTTTCAGAGAACTATCCACAATGACACCAAGATCCTTCTTGAGTGGTAACAGCTAATTTAGACCCCATCATTTTGTATGCATAGTTGGGATTATGTTTTCCAGTGTGCATTACTTTGCATTTATCAACACTGAATTCCATCTGACATTTTGTTGCCCGGTCACCCAGTTTTGAGAGATCCCTTTGTAGGTCTTCACAGTCTGCTTTGGACTTAACTGTCTTGAATAGTTTTGTATGATGTGCAAATTTTGCCACCTCACTGCTTACCCCTTTTTCCAGATCATTTATGAATATGTTGAATAGTACTGGTCCCAGTACAGACGCCTGGGGGATACCACTATTAACCTCTCTCCATTCTTTTAACTTATCGTTCCGTGAGAGGACCTTCCCTCTTATCCCATGATAGCTTCCTTTGCTTAAGAGCCTTTGAGGGCCCTTGTCAAAGGCTTTGTGAAAATCTAAGTATGCTATATCTGCTGGATTCCCCTTGTTCACATGCTTGCTAACAGAACTCTTTAGATAAATTTATAAAGTACCAAGACATGTAACATTTTATCTGTTTTCTAAGGAATATTTATCTCAAACAGTTATGGGGAAAGGGGGAGAAAGCGAGAGAGTGGGGGAAAAAGAAGAACACTACAGGAAGTTGGGAAGCCACAACCTCATTTTTAGGCTCTACTGTGGAAAAATATTAAACATAAAACCAATATCCTTTGGTTTTCTTACAATCATGTTGCAAAGCCCAAACTTTTTTCCATTGAAGATATTTTAAATATAAGGAAATACCATAGTTTCTCAGAAACCACTTTGACAAAATTCCTTGAGTTTTTAATCAATCAGTAGCATCTGAATTTTCAATCTAACCATTGACGGCTTTGCAGTATTTTCAGGGCTGAATTACTTAGGCCTGGTCTTTTTGTACTGGTCTGATTTTAGTTAAGTGTGATTTTTTCTTTTTAATTAAACCAAATTAGTTATACTTTAAAGATCCTTTAGATGGTAAAGCGTATTCCCTTCCTATATGGGTATAAACTATACCTCTATAAGCATCTGAATATCAATATAACCACACCAAGGAGATTGTACTGCTTTAACTATATCTATATAGTTGTTACTGCCAAGTCTTCATAAAGTTGGTCTTGCAGATGGATTTCTCCATCAGCTCGGAGTAGGTGCTCTATGCAGAGGTGTTAAAGTGGAAGAAAGCATGAAAGCCAGCAAGGGTAGAGATGTAAGGCTGACAGTAAAATGACATATTTTAAAAAGAGATGGTGCAAGTATAATGGAATATTTCAATGATGTTGCGATTATCATAATCTAAGTAATGATGACTAGACTGTATCTTCTTTGTGCTCATTTAACATTTCTCTTTTTTTCTTTAATTGTTTATGTTGTGTTTCTTTAATAGATGAGGGTTATTACCAAGGAGGAAAATTTCAGTTTGAAATTGAAGTTCCCGATGCCTATAACATGGTGGTGAGTATTTAAGTCATTTTTCTCAGTTGAGATAAGGTGAATTAAGTAATATCTTTTATTGGACCAGCTTCTGCTGTGTCAGAGACAAGCTTACACAGAGCTCTTCTTTGTGTTGTGATTTGCATTTTCTACAAATAATGGAATTTCAGACAACTCTGTGTTTTGCTATGTTGTAGGTAAGAATCTCCCATATCTAGTGATATCACCAATTTTATACTTCTGTGGCTAAAGTTTCATAGGAATGTTCCTTTAAAGATGAAAAGATCTGTTTTGGAGGCTTTCTATTTGCAACAATCTGGAATAGCCTACTCAGGAGTACAGACTAGAAGTTACACCAGTCTTCACACAGCGCACAGTCAACCTGAGGAACTCCTTGTCTGAGGAGGTTGTGAAAGCTAGGACTATAACAGCGTTTAAAAGAGAACTGGATAAATTCATGGAGGTTACGTCCATTAATGGCTATTAGCCAGGATGGGCAAGGAATGGTGTCCCTAGACTCTATTTGTCAGAGGGTGGAGCTGGATGGCAGGAGAGAGATCGCTTGATCATTACCCGTTAGGTTCACTCCCTCTGGGGCACCTGGCATTGGCCACTGTCAGTAGGCAGGATACTGGGCTAGATGGACCTTTGGTCTGACCCAGTATGGCCGTTCTTATGTTCAGTCACATGTGAAACTCTCCCTGCGAATTCCTCCCATTCTCTCTGCCGCCTTATGTTTAATGGATGCTTAAGCATTCCTGTAGAAGAAGAATGAAAATGTCTCCTTTCCAAGGTTGTCAAACTGGTGCACTTAAGTCAGGAGGTTCATTTATGATGTTTAACTCCCTTGAAAAGGAGCAGTGATGACCCGAAGCATATGAACAGTGACATTTCTCACTTACTCTTACGTGCTTTATTTGTTCTCTCCTATTTACTTACTATAGCAGTGTTTAAGTTCATGTCCCAGAAAATAAAACACAGTGGAAATTTTGGCTAAACTTGTTTTAAAAAAATATTTTTTTGTTGCTAAATGCAGCACACTTCTTGTAGGTAGGTATGGAGTTTGGCTGGGCATGTATTGCATTTAAACAATTTGCCCTTTACCAGCCTCAACATTTTTTGTAATTCATGATTTTAGTCTTGATTCTGCATGGATCAGTTTTACATAGAAAGCCTAGCATGTTGGCTACTCATCCTGATTGGGGACTCCAGATGCTACTGTAATACAAACAAGTATTCCACATTGTTAGTGCTTTCAGCTGAGATTAATTGTCAGAGAACCCTGATCTAATGAATCTAATTTGAAGTGAAAGAAGATCAAAGAATTCTTCTATTTTCTTGTTCTATTAAAAAATGGCTTGGTTCTCTTGATTTGCCATTGCTAAGTAGCTGATTTTGTGTGTTGTGACCATTCAAGGTGACATAGAGTATAGGATCATGACTGAAGGGCTGTCTGAAGGCTTGGCACTGACACTGAACTATTTTGGGATAGGGTCCAAGCATTCCAGCCTTTAGATTTTCTCCAGGACCAAGATTTGGATATAAAGCATCATTTTAAGGAGCTGTGCATGCCATAGAACTAACAGGCTTCAGTATTTTCCTCTGTGCCAAAAATATCTGCTTCAGACTCTGTGCTTAATTTGGTGTGTCTCTAGCATTTTCCACTCCCTCTTCGTTGAGAGTGGAAGGGGAAGAGAGCTAGCTTTCCATTTCGAAATCCCTAAGTGTCCTTTTCCTCATTAAAGCGAGGAGTTTCCACAATCCTCTAGCCACAGAACAGGCACTGCAGAGGCAGTGAATTCCCACCACCTGTTCCCTTCACCTTATTCACAGGGAGCTGGAGTGAGCGTTTAGAATGTGTCCTTAAAATTTTGAAGACCATGAAGACTTTGGATTAACGGACAGAGACCAATATATGAGACAAGTTACAGGAAGATTATTTCTGTGGAGCGATGTTACCAGAACCATTTTATATCTTGGCTGAGGACTTTATATAAAAGTATGGGGAAATTGTTTAAAAAAAAAAGTTACAATTGTTACAATACATGATTTATTTGAAGTTTATGAAATGTAATGGCTAATTCCTGAAATGCAATATGCCAGCTGAAGGAAATCAGTCGCTTGATGTGAAAAGTGAATATTGTAATATGGAGAATTTGGATGGAATAACTTGCTGTTGCTAATCTATTAGAATTCTTTGACTTAGAAAACTAGAGCAATGAGGCTGTGTTTTGAAATCTGATTTTTTTAAACATGCATTTATCAACATGCGTTAAAAATGAGCTATAGCATCTGTTGGAGCTACATGTTGAATTGAGTTTAGTGATGTCACTGTAAAATAATACAAATCTGCATCAAGATTTAAAAACCCAAGAAATAGTAAAATGGAACAGTTATCCTCAGTACTTCTGTGAACATTTTAAAAATAGGAAATACTTCCCTTATCCAAAAAATTATTGAGAAGATGAAATCACATTGGAATGAATCTTTGCTCTTCCTGCACTTGTTTACAAAGCCAAAAACCTGAATATAACACTGAATGGGAAAGTAGCAATGTTACTGTAGTTTTATATCCTGTTCTGCTCAATTTAAACTGCTTCATAAGATAACTGCCAGATTAGCATTAGTACTTGGACTGAGATCACCCAAATTTAAATTTTAGCTTCCAGGAACTGTACAGCTCGTAATGGTTTGTTGGTGATTTAACTTATTTGAAAGGACAGCATTGTAATCTGTTTGTTTATTTTGGCAGCCTCCAAAGGTAAAATGTTTGACTAGAATCTGGCATCCGAACATCACAGAGACGGGTGAAATCTGTTTAAGGTAGTTAACAGCCTTCTTTTATTGTTACTTCAAAGTTTTTGTAGCGATCATTACCCTGGTACATAATTCTCACTTCAGCACCAGTAGACAGATCATGTCTCATACTTAAATTTGATCCTTCAAAGCAAAGGAAACTTCTTGAAAATATTTTAGACCATTGTGATACCAAACAGAATTGCTGAGTATGCTATCAGTTGTAAACCCAGATATATCCAAACTGCATTTCTGATTCAGAAGAAAAAAAGATCATAAATGCATCCCAATCAAATATGCTATGGTGTCTGATATCCTTTTGAATCCACCCTTCCAAAATATAGCAGTGCCCTCTAATTATTCTGAACACAGTCCTTTAAAATTTCTCCCAATCTGCAGAAGATTTTCTTCCCTGCAACATAAATTCCATTGAATAACATTGATTTCCTCTAAAAGAGATTTGCTTCTTGTAGAAGAGAGTTTTAAAATCCTAGTTCTGTGTGCTTTTGACTAAGACCTGGCTTTGCAACCATTTATCTAACTAGCCAATTTAAAGGATTCTATATCATTGCATGCTTGCTATTGAGATCTCTTGCAGAAAAGAACAAATAAACTGTGAACTGGCCAAGCATGTTAATTTTTTCCTTTTCCATCTATAGTGTTGCTACTGGAGAGACATAAAGATTGAGCCTGCATCAAATTAAAGGAGGTTTAGAATTTTCTTATGTCTAGAATCTTAAGAACCCATGTTCTTATTTAGCATATGATGTAACTATTTGCATTTGATCTTACACTTTCACCATTTCCAGATAAAACCAAAGGTCATTTTTCCACAGTAGAAAAATACATAACCTCTATCTTTGTAATTGTTAATTTGAGGCAGAATTAACTTTAATAGCGCCTATTCTTCTCCCAAGTCCTCTACTTGAAAAATTCCATCAATGTCCTCTCTAATAATTTAAAACCTTCTGAATCCTATTTCAAAACATCTCACACTTTAAACTCTATTTAGTTTAAAGCCTAAAATATTTTAAGTACTAGGAAACTGTTTAAATTTTCCAGGGGAAAAAATGAGTAGTATTTTAGTTATGTTAGACAAAAATATTGGATTTAGACAATAACAAACTACTGTACTTGATCATAAGCCGGTTTGTTTATAAGCCGACTCCCTCCCCATCCCCTAAGATGGCTAAGTAAAAATAGAAAAGATTTATTAACCTGTTCATAAGCTGTCTCTGTAATTCAGGGGTCAACAAACTTTGGCTCCCGGGCCATCAGGATAAGCTGTTGGTCGGCTGAGATGGTTTGTTTACCTCGGCGGAGGTAAACCTAAGTAAACAAAGTATCCTGACACATCAGCTGCTTACCCTGACGGGCCGGGACAGCAACTGGTGGGGAAATGTTTTGAGGGGGACAAACTGGGAGCTAGGGGAGTAACCTGTGACCACCCCCCACATGAACTTATCCCTAGCCCAGGACCCCCACACTCTTCCCTTCCCACCTTATCTGGGGAGGGCCAGGGGAGGATGTCTCTGGCCTGGCTGGAGCCGTTACGGCAGGCCGGGCAGCACAGCTGCAGTCTGCACACCGTCCGGTCTGGCCCGCTGGAGGCCGCAGCATGTTCCAGTGGGCTGGGCCGGGCGGCACAGCTGCAGTGTGCACCGGCAGGCCGGGCGCGGCCACCGCCTGCTCTGGGGGGCAGGGCCGAGCAGCACGGCTGCAGCCTTGCCAGCCCCAGAGCTGCAGCTGCTTCAGAGGCTGGGGGGAGAGCAGCGTGGCCAGAAGCGGAGAGACATTTCCCTTCTGTCTCTGCTGGTTGTGCTGCCTCTCCTTCCTCCATCTGTTGGGGAGAGGGGCTGTGTCCCATCTCTCCCTCTCTATACCTGTTCATAAGTTGACACCCTTCTCTGATGCTTCCCTTTTTTACTAAAAAAAAATTCAGCTTATGAATGAGTATATACTGTAATTTTTTAAAAATAAATATTGCTTTTTGTTTGTAACCTAAATATTACAGCATGAGGACCCAATAGTGAATTGATTAGAAACTGATCATAAGGAAAAATCAAATGTGCAGCAAGTTTATCATTTTCCAAGCTCGTAGAAATGCAAAAAAGAAATACAGCATAAACTGTGAAAATAATCAATTAATAAACCTGTTTTAAAATCCAAGATAGGGCTTATAACATATGGTAGATAAGGACATTAATTTAAGAAAACCCTGGTTTTCATAAAGCTGTGCTCTTTAAATTTAAAGTTTGTAATATCTTTATGCACCATATTGGGCAGAAGACTATGATGTTTTAATAGGAAAGCTTGTCGTACCTTAAATATGGCATCCAGGCATATAGTCTAGTAAGCTGCAAGGCATGTACAAACTATTGTTTCAAAAGCATGTTCTATATTCTGTATTTCTAAGGAGTTAATTATTATCAAAGTGCTAAAGCATTTTTGTGTGTGCTTCTTACCATGCTGGTTCTATGCCTGTCGGAGTGGTCCATGGGAGGAATAAAGTGTGTGGTGGTGCTGCATGTCTTAGCAGTAGTGCGCATACATTTTACTTACAATAAATATTTGCTTACATAAATTGGCTTTGGAAATGCAGAGCTTTGCTCGCCAACGTGCAGCCTACCCTCACCACTGGACCTCTGCCTCTCCACTGGATCTGCATACAGATGATAGTCCCAATCATCAGCACAGTAAAGAACATGAAGAGTAGGACTTGAGCGTTGGCACTGAAATGTAGAATCACATCTTTATCATTAAAGATTCAAACTTTTTTAATCTGTGGAATAATTACAGAACAAGGAATGCTGAGGTGAGCTATCTACAATATGGAGAAATGTAACAGTTATTCCATGGGCATTTTTAACCTGTTTCCCTTCAAACAGTTAATTCAAGTCAGTCTGTGCAACAGCAGAACATATACAGAAGGACCATTCACGTAGACAACCTTAATGTAAAGATACAGGATTGCTAGTCATAAACTTAAGAGTTCAAATCTGCACAGTTTCTTCAGAAATCTACCAGGTACCAAAACCTTTGCACTTGATGACCTAGATGAATTTTTCATTCAAGCAGTAGAGGGGTTGTTTTAGATTAAGTGGTCAGATTAAATAGTTTTTATATTATTTACCATTGGAGGTGTTTTTCCAATATTTTTTGTTTTAATTAGTTATCCGTCAACATTAAAACCAATTGAATATTGGAACGTTGTAATTAGGCTGCTTTATGCAATATACAAGGAAGGGTAAGTCCTTTCGTTCTGAGTCTGCTAAAATCCCTGAATTGGTCTGATTGTGAAAGATTTTACTTTAAAAGCAAGAAATCTTTAATGTACTAAAGACTGATGAAGTTTTCAGGACTATCTTTAATTTTGATTAAATTTCAGCTAATCCAAATAGGAGAATACTATATTTTCTGTGAGAGACAGTTATTTTGGCGAAGTTCAATATCAGAGAATTTGGTACTAGATTTGGAAACAAAAGACTACAATAACTACTGTTTTTTATGGATCTGATTCTCAATTTTTGTAAAAATATTTTGTGTCTGCAGTGGTTTTTCAGGAAATAAAATTAATGTATATTAGGTACAAAATTATTCCTGACTTATTTTCTACTTAAAATACTTAACTAGCATTTTTTTTTCAAACTTGAATTTCTGCTTCCTAAATAAATGTTTATATTATGGTATGTGATCATCATAAGAACATAAGAATGGCCATTCTGGGTCAGACCAATGGTCTAGCCCAGTATCCTGTCTTCCATCAGTGGCCAATGCCAGATGCTTCAAATGGAATGAGCAGATCAGGGCAATTCTCAAATGATCCATCCCCTGGTATCCAGTTCCAGGATCTGGCATTGAGAGACTTACGGACACCTAGAGCATGGGATTGCATCCGTGACCATTTTGGCAAATGGCCATTGATGGATCTATCTGCTGTGAATGTATCTAATTGTTTTTTTAACCCAGTTATACCTTTTGGCCTTCACAACGTCCCCTGGCAAAAAGTTCCATAGGTTGACGGTACATTGTGTGAAGAAATACTCCTTTTTGTTTGCTTTAAACCTACTGCCTATTAATTTCATTGGGTGACCCCTGCGACGTGTGATGTGAAATCACACTTCCTTATTCACTTTTTCCATACCATTCGTGATTTTATAGACCTCTATCATATTCCACTTAGTCGTCTCTTTTCCGCGTTGAATGGTCCCAGGTTTTTTATGGGAATTTTTTATGGAAGTCATTTGATACTGTTCATCATATTTGTTGCCCTTGTCTGTAGTACCTTTTCCATTTCTAATATATCTTTTTTGAGATGGGGTGACCATAACTTGACGCTGTCTTCAAGCTGCGGGCGTGCCATGGTTTTATATAATGACATTATAGTATTTTCTGTCTCCTTATCTATCCCTTGCCTAATGATTTGTAACATTCTGATAGATTTTTTGACTGCTGCTGCATATTAAGCAGATGTTTTCAGAGAACTTGATGTAGAAAAAGTAAATAAGGAAGTGTGATTGACTCCTTCCCATAACACAAGAACTAGGGGTCTCCCAATGAAATTAATAGGCAGCAAGTTTAAAGCAAAAGGAAGTATTTTTTCACACAACACAGTCAATATGTGGAACTTCTTGCCAGAGGATGTTGAGAAGGCCAAGACTATAACAGGGTTCAAAAAAGTACTAGATAAATTCATGGAGGATAGGTCCATCAATGGCTGTTAGCCTGGATGATGTCCCTAGCCTGTATTTGCGAGAATGGGAATGGGAGACGGGATGGATCGCTTGATTACCTGTTCTGTTCATTCCCTCTGGGGCACTTGGCATTGGCCGCTATCGGAGGACAGGATACTGGGCTAGATGGACCTTTGGGTCTGATCCAGTAATGGCTGTTCTTATGTTCTTAACTAGCCACAATGACTCCCAAATCTTTCTTGAGTTGTAACAACTAATTTAGACCCTATCATTTTGTATGTACACTTAGGATTATGTTTTCCAATATGCATCTGATAGGAAACCATTCCATAATAAGAACCAAAAAACATGTAAAACTCACCTTAGCAAATTTTATAAAGATTTGGTTAGGAAAACTTAGAAATATTTTGAGGATTACTATGTTTTACTCAAATATTGAATAGCCTTCTTCATTGTGATGTTGCCTCCATTGATGCCAGCTTCTGGCATATTTCAGGAACCCTCAGGAATATACAATTTGTGGTTAGTTTCATGCTCCAATATACCTTTTTCTTGAACCTCTGCTGTACTTTTCTGATTTTTCTATTTGATCTCATCCACTTACTTTGTTGGCCATTATTATTAATTGATACATTATATCAGAATGTCTGAGCCTGGAGATGAACAACACTCCAAGATCTTACTGTGTTTTGCATTTGCTTTTTCTGTTGTGGAATCAACTGGTCAACATTGTTGAAAGTGGTTCTTTTTTTTTTCCCTGGAAATTGACTCTGATCTTAGCTTGAGAAACATTACTTCCAATGCTGAAAGGAAAATATCTAGATTTTTACAGAGACTCTAAACTGGTGTTCAGTTGTCAAAGAAGGTGTATATCACATGAAGTGAATCTTTTCTGAGGCTGATCTCTCAATCATATTTGTTTACTGGTGTAGGATGTAATTTTTATTTTATAAGCATTTTTTGCAAATTCTTTTCAGATACTGTATATAAAGAAAGCTGTGCCCACTTTGTTCACCCTGAACAACCAGACAACAGAGTGGGTCAGTGTGAACACTGGCATGTAACAAGGCTGTATTTTATCTTTTATTTTATTGTTGTTTGAGATTCCCATGGTCTGGGTACTGTAGAAGTGTATTAGCAACACAAACAGTTGTACAGCATGGGTAAATGTCAAATGCCTAGAAGACCTAGACTTTGCTGATATTGCATTACCGAGTGACATCTACGAACAGTTACAAAGACAGCCCATCAAAAACCTCAGACCATGCAGGGCTCAGAATTAGCAATGATAAAACAAACACCCTTGAAACCCAGACATCAAGTAGTAACATCACATTAGAATGCAAAAATATCAAGGAATCATCTATCTGGGCAGCACCATATTGGCCAATGGAGTCCTCAAGAAGGAATTGACATCAGTGGTAGAAAAGGCATCCATAGCATTTACTAAACTTAACAACGTACAGAAATCAGATATATAGCACCAGAACAAAATGGAAAATTTTCAATTCAAATGTAATCTGTGCTAACATACAAGAGCTAGAGATGTTGTTGGGTATTGGTTGGAAAAACTTCATTATCAATGAAGAGATCTAAGAAATCACCAATCAGCGGCTTGTTTCCGCCCTCAGAAGAAAGTAGTAGACATTTTGGGGGCATGTACTCCAGATGCCAACACACAGACTCCCACATCAAGTTGTCCAGTGGAAACCAACCAGTGTGAGGAAACGAGGGCACCCAAAAGAAATCTTAAGAGAAATCTTTAGCTGGGAGGGCAGAACAGTCAATCTCAGTACCATAGAACAGATGGACGCAGTAGCAAATAGCAGAGGAATGGAAGAGACTAGTTTGCCTCCATGCACCAGCGTTAGCCTGGAAAAGATGTGACGTAAATATATGTGCTTCATTGCTGCCAGAATTGGGTCACGTCTGTAGATAATTCTGAAAGTTAGTGAGTGCTAAGGATGGGTGGGCAAACTATAGGGGATTGCCACCCCTGTGGTGTCGCAGGCCCTGTGGTGTCGCAGGCCCTGTGCTGCAGGTGGAAGCGGCCAGCACTACGTACCTGCGGCCCCTGGGGAGAGGGAGCAGAGGGTTCCATGCACTGCTGTCAATAACCTAGTCACAGATTTGGACCTTAGCGTCCAAAATATGGGGGTTAGCATGAAAACCTCCAAGCTTACTTACCAGCTTGGACCTGGTAAGCTGCCACCACCCAACAAATTAGTGTTTTGGGGCACTCTGGTCCCCCCCAAAAACCTTCCCTGGGGACCCCAAGATCCAAATCCCTTGAGTCTCACAACAAAGGGAAATAAACCTTTTCCCTCCCCCCCCCCCCAGGTGTTCCTGGAGAGAGACACCGAAGCAAGCTCCGTGAATCTAAACAGAGGGACTCCACCCTCCCCGTTCCCAGTCCTGGAAAACAGAATTACTTCCCTCTTCACCCAGAGGGAATGCAAAGTCAGGCTAGTAAATCTAACACACACAGATTTCCTCCTGACTTCTTCCTCCCACCAATTCCCTGGTGAGTACAGACTCAATTCCCTGGAGTTCCCCCACTAAAGAAAAACTCCAACAGGTCTTAAAAAGAAAGCTTTATATAAAAAGAAAGAAAAAGTACATAAAAATGGTCTCTCTGTATTAAGGTGACAAATACAGGGTCAATTGCTTAAAAGAAATATGAATAAACAGCCTTATTCAAAAAAAACAATACAATTCAAAGCACTCCAGCAACTATAGACATGTAAATACAAAAGAACATATAAATCCCTATCTGATCTTTGGTACTTACAACTGGGGAAACAGAAGATTAGAAAGCAGGAAACAGAAATCACTTCTCATCCGAGAGAGCATACAGGCAGAAGACAAAGAACTCAGACACAAACTTCCCTCCACCCAGAGTTGAAAAAAATCCTGTTTCCTGATTGGTCCTCTGGTCAGGTGCTTCAGGTTATTTTTTTTTTCAGGTGAAAGAGACATTAACCCTTAGCTATCTGTTTATGACAACTGCCCTCCCCTGCAGGTACCTCCCCCCGCACCTCCCATGGGCTGGGAACAGGAAACTGTGGCAAATGGGAGCTTTCGGGGAGGTACCTGCAGGGGAGGGCAGCACATGGAGCCCTCTGCCCCCTCTCCTGAGGGGCCGCACGGACATGGTGCTAGCTGCTTCTGGGAGCGGTACAGGGCCAGGGCAGGCGGAGAGCCCACCTTACCCTTCTGTGTACCACTTCCACCCTGGAGCCACTCCATGTAAGCAGTGCTGGGCAGAGCCTGCACCACAAACCCCTCTTGCACCCCAGCCCCCTTCCCTGAGCTCCCTCCTGCTCCTCAACCCCCTGCCCTGAGTCCCCTACCGCACCCTGCACCATCCTGCATCCCAACCCCTTGTATACCCTGCACTCCAACCCTCTGCCCTGAGCCCCTTCCTGCACACCTCACTCCCTCCTGCACCAGCCCTACATTCATGGCCCTGCATGCAATTTCCCCACCCAGATGTGGCCCTCGCACCAAAAAGTTTGCCCACCGCTGGCTTAGGAGGAGCCATAGAGTAGGATTGATGGCTATTTTGATTTCAGAACCTTTGTTGGAAGTGGTACTTGACAATTTAAATGTAACTAAATTTTAAAATGTACTTCTGTGTAATGAATAAATCTCCTTTTTTATATTCAAGGAAAAACAGATAAGTGTGACACAGAAAATAAAATATGCCATTTTTAAATTTAAAAATTCCAAATACACCTCTACCCCAATATAACACTGTCCTCGGAAGCCAAAAAATCTTACCACATTATAGGTGAAACCATGTCATATTGAACTTCCTTTGATCTGCCGGAGTGAGGCCCCCTCCCTCCCAGAACACTGTTTTACCAGGTTATATCTGAATTCATGTTATATTGTGTCACATTATATCGGGGTAAAGGTGTATTAAAATGTGGACATGGGAGTTTCAACTCCGCTGTGATTGTGAATGGTCTGGCTTTATATACTAGGAAGGGTCCCAAATTTAGACAAAGGAAATTGGAATATTTTTTTATCTTCCTCCCCCTCCACTCTTTGCGAAGGGCCTGCCTATTTGTAAGCTATTTATTCCTGAGCAGCACAGTCTCTCTTTCAGTCTGCATCCCCTGCAACCTGAAATTACATCTGTCAGTGACCCAGCCTATACTCATCCCAAAGTCCTGATGCGTCTGCATGGTTCACCCTACACCCTTCATGTTCCCTTCCCACTTCACTTTCTCCTGCTGCTCTTGGCAAGCATTCAGGTGTTTATTGTAATTACACATATGCAGTACCTGAGTGTTAATTGTGTGTGTAAGAGAGCTTTGGAAAGTTATCCTGTAGAAATGTTGCCAGAAGACTGTGGAGACAGGAGAAAGGAGGTGTACTCACTAGGAATGTCTGCTTCCAGCTATTAAACTTAAAGTTCACTGTATTGTTAACTTTTTAAAGTTAAGTGCATACCGTTGGTGTGTGTTCAGCAGGAAGATACTAAACATCATGCCTGGAAGGAAAGCTTGGTTTGGGCAAGTCTGAAAGGAATTGCGAAGGGCTTGTCCACTAGTATACTAGTGTGAAGGTTCCTAAGTGTATAGCTTATTCCCCCAAATGAATTATCTCAACCAAACTAGAAGTTATACAGATTTAACTTAAAAACAGTTGCCTCTAACCAAAATAGTTACATTGGTACAAAAATTTTATTTAGATCATGGTGTTGTCTATTCCTCAGAGCTTTGAGTAACTTATTGGAACTAGTTTCAGAGTGGTAGCTGTGTGTGTTGTTTCTGCTGATACAGACTAGGAGTCCTTGTGGCAGTAGAGGTATAAACACACAGCATCCCCTGCTGATACTCTCACCTTCTTGAGGAGGGATAGCTCAGTGGTTTGAGCACTGGCCTGCTAAACACAAGGTTGTCAGCTCAGTCCTTGAGGGGGGTCATTTAGGGATCTGGGGCAAAAATCTGTCTGGGGATTGGTCCTGCTTTGAGCAGGGGGTGGGACTAGATGACCTCCTGAGGTCCCTTCCAACCCTGATGTTCTATGATTCATAGTCACAAAGACTTCAGAGAGAACGCCCTCCCAGCAGGTCCCCCCTGCTACTCCAACCTTTTAATAAGCTAAGGGGAATCAACTCAGTGGGCCTTTTTAACCAGAGATGTACTCATTCACGCCCACTCTTGCTTATTCAGATCTTCTTCACATTGTCACTCCCTGTCAAGGTTTTTTCCCCCACTTTGAACTTTAGAGTACAAAAGTGGGGACCTGCATGAACACTTGTAAGCTTAATTACTAGCTTAAGATCTGGTAACGCTGCCACCAGCCAGAAATTCAGTGTCTGGCGCACTCCCTGTTCCCCCCCACCCCCCCCGACTTTCCCCTCCCTGGGTTGCCTTGGGAGGCTTCACCAATTCCCTGGTGAACACAGATTTAAACTCCTTGGATCTTAAAACAAGGAGGAATTAACCATCCTCCCTCCTCCCCCCCCCCCACCAATCCCTGGTGAGTTCAGACCCAATCCCCTTGGATCTTAAAACAAGGTAAATCAATCAGATTCTTAAAAAGAAAGCTTTTAATTAAAGAAAGAAAAGGTAAAAATTATCTCTGTAAAATCAGGATGGAAAATGCTTTACAGGGTAGTCAGATTCATATAGACCAGAGGGACCCCCCCGCCCCAGCCTTAGATTCAAAGTTACAGCAAACAGAGGTAAAAATCCTTCCAGCAAAAAGAAACATTCACAAGTTGAGAAAACAAACATAAGACTAATCCGCCTTGCCTGGTTATTACTTACAATTTTGACACATGAAAGATTGATTCAGAAAGATTTAGAGAGCCTGGATGTACGTGTGGTCCCTCTTAGTCCCAAGAGCGAACAACGAAAAAAACAAAAAGCACAAACAAAGACTTCCCTGCACCAAGATTTGAAGTATCTTGTCCCCCTATTGGTCATCTGGTCAGGTGTCAGCCAGGTTTACTGAGCTTCTTAACCCTTTACAGGTAAGAGAGACATTAACCCTTGACTATCTGTTGATGACACTCCTGCTCAATTCTTTCACTATGGTCCCTTTCTCTTGTACTTCCCTGTCCCTTCCCCTCATGCTGCCCCATTTACCTGACCACAATACTTACAGTGGTGCCAGATGTGGACTGGGGAGATGAGAACAAATCTTCTCATCACTCCTAAGACTGTGACAGGAAAGGGGGTACCACTGGGACAGCAACTTTTTTCCCTAAAAGAAATAATCTGGAGCAATTGCCAACCCTTCCTTCTCCCCCATTATATTCTTTACCCTGTCCTCTATAGGCCTCTCTGATTTTTATTTTTCTTCCTCACATTTTGTTTCAGACCTTCTCCTATTTCTCCATTCTCTCTTCTTCTCTATGCTTTGTCCTTGTCCTTTGGGTTTTTTTTCTTTTTGTCACTCTCCTCCTGCTCTCCTTACCCACTCTGTCCCTTCATTTCTCCTTTCCTCATCCTTCTATCTGAGCTCTTAAATGCTCGCTTGGTCTCCAGTCCTTCCCCAGTTCTGTCATCCTCTTTTTGGGGCCCAGAATGGCCTAAGTGCCCTCTCCTGGCCCTGGGCCTTAGAGTAGCTTTTGTGGGATGAAACGTCCCTGGAGCAGCCCAAATAGCCGCTCAGCGCATGGCACCTGCTTTCTGCTGCTTTGCACCTTGGCACTAGAAGTTGGGTTACACTTTGAGTCCCCCCCCCCACCAATTCCTCCCCCCATCCTTTGGAGGGATTATAAACTCCAAGCACCTCAGTTGAATATAGTGATAGAGGCCTCTGTTCTGGAGGTGTAGGGGGAATGACAGGTCGGCAAGCTTGGTTGGAAGTTCTCTGTCTGCCTAGATTCAGGCAAAGCAGGGAACTTAAAAGGTTTCATATGTATCAGCTTCATGCTCCATGTGCTGACACTGCATCAGGGAGAGCAAATGGAGCCACTCTGTGGGGTGGAAAGGAGAGCTGTGTAAGATCAGACAGATATTTGTGTGTGCTGTCAGAGCTGTGAACCTTGGCCAGGACTGTTGTGGGGCTTTATATGTGACCAGTCAATCAACCTAGTTTGAAACTTGAAAACTGGCAAGTTTTTGCTGTTCTTTTTCAGGCATTCTAATTATTTGTGTGAAATTTCTTTTTAAAAATCATTCAATAACTCAAAGCACATTTTCAGCTAGACCCGACTACAAGCTCATGAAAGCTTTCTTGCGAAGCAGTGCTGCAGGGGATAAGAAAGCTTTCATAGCTTGTAGTTGGGTCTAGCTGAAAATGTGCTTTGAGTTATTGAATGATTTTTAAAAAGAAATTTCACACAAATAATTAGAATGCCTGGCTATGAACTTACCTGCTGTGACCTTGGGCAAGTCACTTCCTCTCCCAGAACCTCCATTTCTCCATCTCTAAAATGGGACTAATGATCCTTGCAGCCCTTTGTTAAAGCACTTTGAGATCTATAGATTTATAGTGTTAAGTACTTTCTGCTTTTTGTATGTAAATTTATTTAATCCTGATTTTAAAGCACTGTAAATTATCTGAACAGGTTTGGAGATTGTCATATTTTAAAACTGAATAGGTCACCAGATCAACCTTGTCTGACCTCTTGTGTGTCATCGCCACCACCCAACACCAATACACTAAACCCAACAAGCGAAGTTGGACCAAAGTTTGACAGCTCGCAGGAGACTAGACTTTTTAAGTACCACAGCCAGACGATAGGGGGAATTGAGATGCAACAGTGCCTGAGGTCCCGCAGACAAATGATGAAATGAGATATAGCAAGATAATCCTCAAGTGACCTGCACCCGCACAATGCAGAGGAATGTGAAAAAAAACCCACGCTCTCTGCCAATCAGATCTGGGGGGAAGTTCCTTCCTGACCCCATATGTGGTGATCTGTTTAGACCCTAAGCATGTGAGCAAGAACCAGCCAGCCAAGCACCTGTGAAACAGGGTAGTTGGTGCGACATCCAAACCCTGTCCCACCAATTAATTCTATTGTATTAATTTAGTAAAGTTTTATAAGGGCAGCAATACTAAAATCAAGCTAAAAATACCACTATCCTTTACATACTCATAAAAATCGTTTTTCAGATCATTCATACTTTATTTTCCTGCTATAAGAATATACTCCTGGGGGAATTCTGCACCACTATGTAATGTAGAATTTGGTCAGAATTAATGCTCCCTGCAGAACTCCATTTTTTCCTGCAGAATTTTTGATTTCCACCAAAATGCTTCCTTTTGGAGGAAATCACAAATTTCAGCCACCCAGGCACAGCGGTGCTGCAGAAGAACCTCAGAGTTACAAACACCAGAGTTACGAACTGACCGGTCAACCCCACACCTTGTTTGGAACCGAAGTACGCAATCAGGCAGCAGGAGAGACAGAAAAAATAAAGCCAGTACAATACTGCATTAAACGTAAACTACTAAAAAAAAGGGGGGGGGAAGCAGGATTTTTCTTCATAGTAAAGTTTCAAAGCCATATTAAGTCAATGTTCAGTTGTAAACTTTTGAAAGAATAACCGTAACATTTTGCTCAGAGTTGTGAACATTTCAGCATTATGAGCAATCTCCATTCCCGAGGTGTTTGTAACTCTCAGGTTCTACAGTAGTTCATTGTGCTATTGAAATAAATCTTGAATCATATGGTGATCGTTGAAAAATTTCTCTATATCAGGGCCTAGCAACGAGACTAGCACCAAGGCAACAGAAGGATGAAGGTAATTAGTGGAGTAGCACAGCTAGCAAGGATTCATGTTGCCTGGTGTCATTGCTAATGAATTTTAGGGAAAACTTAGGGCATTTTATTACAGGTTAATTTCCTAATATACCTATACTTAGAATACTGGCTAATCACAAAGTGATTACGTTGTTACTACCATATAGGAAAGCTTTGGTTACTGAATCATGTTGTTTATGCAGTCAACTCTATCAACTGTAATTTAGGGAGGGTTGAGGGGGTGGTGAGGGTGGTTAAGATTTTGTTGTGGTTTAGTTATGGATGACACCAGAGGCAGCTAAAATATGGCAAAGTAAAACACCAGTTCAGTTTCAGAAGTGAAAAGTAGAAATGTATCTGTAGCAAGATGGTAGTAAATTGGCAGTACGTTTTATTGCCAAGTAGGCATGGGGCACTAGCCTTTTATCTCTGCAGATCTGAGGCCTGGTCTACACCTGAAAATTAGATAGACCTAGCGACATTGCTCAGGACTGTGAAAAATGGTGTGCCTTGTGCAGCATAGTTAGATTGACCTAACCTGGTATAGATTCAACTAGGGCAACTGAAAAAGGCATCTCGGAGAGGTAGATTAACTACATTAGTAGAAGAACCCCTTCCGCTGATGTGCCACTATAGTATAGACTTGCCCTGAGTGAAAATTTGTTCCGTTCACAAATGAAAGCGCATTTACTCTTACCCTTATCTCTATTTGAGTACATCACATAATTACCAAATAGTCTGGCACAATTAAGAGGGGTCCAGGTGTTTTCAATGAAAGGCTAAAAATTAATCTAAAAATCTGTTCAACTGTTTTTCCTAATTATTCATCTTAAAACTAGGTGAAGTATTTAAATAATGGACTTCAGTACTAAACAAAAATGTACAGTTTGCACAGATTAATCTCTTCTATACAAGGGTGGCTCTAGGCACCAGCAAAGCAAGCAGCTGCTTGAGGCAGCCCTTTGCAGGGGTGGCAGCTGGCAGGGATCCAGCAGGGGAGCTGAGAACCAACAGGGGGCCCTGGGAGCTGTAGTTCCTTGGTTAGCTCCCTGCCGATAGAGCCAGCCCTGGATCAGGAAAAGAACTATATTTCCCAGCATTCCCTTGGCCATTATCAATAGGAAAGGGGGGGGGAGAGAGAGTATGGTAGCTAAAACCTCATGCTGCAGCTTGCTGTGAATGGAGAGCTCACTGCTAGCGTGGGGTGGCACTGTGAATGGGGAACAAGTGTGCCAAAGAAGTAGAAGGCTTTGGCCCCGGTATCCCCTTCAGAAGACATCCCCAGACTGGATGAGGGATACTGATGTGAATTGAGTGGATCAAATGGACAGTGCCCCGCTCTATCTGAAGCCTAGCAAGGGAGGGGAGGCTCTGGACCTGGGCAGTTTTAGATACAGTACCAGGCACTTAGGCGGATTTCCACTTCTGAGCCATGGAAGCAGAAGTTGACTTTTCCTTTCCAGATTTAGCTAATATTCAGAAAGGGAATCTAGCACCTGCCTTCCAGATTTGATCACCTCAAAATTCAGGAGTGCTCAAACTCAGTTTGGACAGCTCTTCATTTCTCCCAGATTAAATATACTGATCCTCTCTAATTTGCTGTAGAAAAAGTAGGATAAAATTGAGCAAGAAATGCTTCCCAGGGATTTTTAGAACTGGAATTGCTATTTTCAACAGCCATTGCCTGTTTTTATAGTTTTATTTGTGTAAAAGGAAGACAGTGATATTGCATTGGCAAATTCCCCATAGAAACAAAGAGTGGAATAAAAGAATAATAAAGGCACCTCAAATTTTCCTCATTTATGGAGAACAGACTTATAATATGCATCCAGATACCCTCCAGTTACACAAGCTGAAAATTGTTCCACTTTACTGCAGTTCTGTAACCATATGTGAACCAATCCTGTCTGTGTTCTGTGCGCATCCAAAATTCCTGCTGAATAACCTGCCCTGGGAGCAAGTTACCAGCAACCCAGGGCTGGGGTGGAAGGAGATGCAGGGGAACCCAGGGCTGGGTTGGCAGGGAGGTGCGGGTGGGAAAAGGCCCAGGGCTGGGGCAGCAGGGGGCCTGGCGGGGGGGAGCCCAGGGCTGGGGCAACATGGAGGTGCCAAGGGGAGCAAGGGGCAGCCAACTCTTGTTTGGGGCAGCAAAAAACCTAAAGCCGGTCCTGCTTCTATCCATTATATGTAGTTATAGCAGAATTCAGCAATATGTAATTCATACAGCTGTTTCCACATAAATCCACATGGATTAGGTATATTGTGTGGGTTTTAGCACAAGTAGCTCATAAGGAATTTCTTTCTCATTTCCCCCTTTTATTCCTGCATTAACCAGTGTTTCTCAGCTAGAATGTGACATCTGTGCTCTGGGATTCACACTGATGGCCTCTTTACTACCAAGTGGAGTTAAGGTGTTGGGTTTGATTCGTAAAGCCTTAAAATGGCTTGGGTCCTCTCCTCTTGCAATATCACTTCTTTCTTCCAACCACAGTGCTACTGTTGATCAGCTGAGGCCCTGAAGATGGAGATTCCTTGGCATAAAAGAGGAGGAGTGGCCAACAAGGGATTGTATGATTCATTGGACTTTTACCTGGATTTTTTCATCTGGATTTGACACAGATTCATATTTCAAAATTATGGCTATTGCAAAATTCTAATATGTAAATTTTAGACACACTTAAAAGTCAGGTTTTTCCTATTCCTGATCAACAGGGGCACTGAAAATGAAGCTCTTTCAACATAAGGGATGCCGCTACTGGCAAAATGCATCTCCCCTTCCCCTGCCTTACCAGAAGCTGGGAATGGGGAACAGATCACTTGATGATTACCTGTTCTGTTCATTCTCTCAAGGGCACCTGGCATTGGCCACTGTCGATAGACAGGATACTGGGCTAGATGGACCTTTGGTCTGACCCAGTATGGCCACTTTTGTGGTCTCATGGAATAGTCTACATTTTGGTGAATCTCAGGGTGCTCTGCAAGGCCCACCAATTCACCCAGGCTACCTGTGAGAGGGACATACTAGAAACTACTTGCTTGTTTGTATGTCTGTGTGTACAGTGGTTAAGAAGGGACATTGTTAGGCTTGTTATCTCATTTGTTATATCTATACATGCTTGATTATATTTTTGTTTTCAGTTCTGTAAACCCCTGGATTTTTTTTATAGTTTTTTTTCAATTATGCTGTGAAGATGGGTAGGAGAGGAAGGGTAGGAGAGATTTAGGCTTCTAGGGAAGAGACTGAAATCCAGGACCTCTATGGTGGCATTCTCAGAAATGCTCCCAGTTCCACGCGCAGGGCCAGATAGGCAGGCAGAGCTTCAGAGTCTCAATGCGTGGATGAGACGATGATGTAGAGAGGAGGGGTTTACGTTCATTAGGAACTGGGGAAACTTTTGGGATGCGGGGAGCCTATACAGGAGAGACAGGCTCCACCTAAACCAAGTGGAACCAGACTGCTGGCACTAAACATTAAAAAGGTTGTGGAGCAGTTTTTAAACTAGGAGATGAGGGAAAGCCGACTGCTGCAGAGGAGCATGTGAATCGGACACAGACTTCTCTTAGGGGAGAGTCTGATGATAGAGAATCTCCAGGTTATAGTCAGGAACAGAGGACGGAAGAGGATAATGTAAGGGCCGGATCAGATGATAAACAGTCACATAAAAAAGAATCGTGCACATCAGAAAAGGGCAGACAAACAAACAGGGACAAGTTTTTAAAGTGCTTGTACACAAATGCTAGAAGTCTAAATAATATGAGTGAACTAGAGTGCCTTGTGATAAAGGAGGGTATGGATATAATAGGCATCACAGAAACCTAGTGAACTGACACAATGGCACACAATCATTCTGGGGTACAAAATATATCGGAAGGACAGAACAGGTCATGCAGGGGAGGAGTGGCACTATATGTGAAAGAAAATGTAGATTCAAATGAAGTAAAAATCTTAAGCGAATCTACATGTTCCATAGAAGCGCTATGGATAGAAATTTCATGCTCTAATAAAAATATAACATTAGGGATCTATTATCGACCACCTGACCAAGACAGTAATAGTGATGATGAAATGCTAAGGGAAATTAGAGAGGCTATCAAAATTAAGAACCCAATAATAGTGGGGGATTTCAAATTATCCCCCTATTGACTGGGAACATTTCACTTCAGGACGAAATGCAGAGATGAAAATTTCTCGATACTTTAAATGACTGCTTCATGAAGCAGCTGGTACGGGAACCCACAAGGGGGGAAGACAACTCTAGATTTAATCCTGAGTGGAGCGCAGGAGCTGGTCCAAGAGGTAACTATAGCAGGACTGCTTGGAAATAGTGACCATAATACAATAGCATTCAACATCCCTGTGGGGGGAAGAACACCTCAACAGCCCAACGCTGTGGCATTTAATTTCAAAAGAGGGAACTATACAAAAATGAGGGGGTTAGTTAAACAAAAGTTAAAAGGTACAGTGACTAAAGTGAAATCCCTGCAAGTTGCATGGGCCCTTTTTAAAGACACCATAATAAAGGCCCAACTTCAATGTATACTCCAAATTAAGAAATACGGTAAAAGAGCTAAAAAAGAGCCACCGTGGCGTAACAACCATGTAAAAGAAGCAGTGAGAGAGAAAAAGACTTCCTTTAAAAAGTGGAAGTCAAAGCCTAGTGAGGCAAACAGAAAGGAGCACAAACACTGCCAGCTTAAGTGCAAGAGTGTAATAAGAAAAGCCAAAGAGGAGTTTGAAGAACGACTTGTCAAAAACTCCAAAGGTGGTAATAAAATGTTTTCTAAGTACATCAGAAGCAGGAAGCCTGCTAAACAACCAGTGGGGCCCCTTAACAATTGAAATACAAAAGGAGCGCTTAAACACGATAAAGTCATTGCAGAAAAAATAAATGGATTCTTTGCTTCAGTCTTCATGGCTGAGGATGTTAGGGAGATTCCCAAACCTGAGCCGGCTTTTGTAGGTGACAAATCTGAGGAACTGTCACAGATTGAAGTGTCACTAGAGGAGGTTTTGGAATTAATTGATAAACTCAGCATCAACAAATCATCGGGACCAGATGGCATTCACCCAAGAGTTCTGAAAGAACTCAAATGTGAAGTTGCGGAACTATTAACTAAGGTTTGTAACCTGTCCTTTAAATCGGCTTCGGTACCCAATGACTGGAAGTTAGCTAATGTAATGCCAATATTTAAAAAGGGCTCTAGAGGTGATCCCGGCAATTACAGACCTGTAAGTCTAACGTTAGTACCAGGCAAATTAGTCGAAACAATGGTTAAGAATAAAATTGTCAGGCACACAGAAAAACATAAACTGTTGAGCAATAGTCAACATGGCTTCTGTAAAGGGAAATCGTGTCTTACTAATCTATTAGAGTTCTTTTCAGGGGTCAACAAACATGTGGACAAGGGGATCCAGTGGACATAGTGTACTTAGATTTCCAGAAAGCCTTTGACAAGGTCCCTCACCAAAGACTCTTATGTAAATTAAGCTGTTATGGGATAAAAGGGAAGGTCCTTTCATGCATTGAGAACTGGTTAAAAGACAGGGAACAAAGGGAGGAATTAATGGTAAATTCTCAGAATGGAGAGGAGTAACTAATGGTGTTCCCCAAGGGTCAGTCCTAGGACCAATCCTATTCAATTTATTCATAAATGATCTGGAGAAAGGGGTAAACAGTGAGGTGGCAAAGTTTGCCGATGATACTAAACTACTCAGGATAGTAAAGACCAAAGCAGATTGTGAAGAACTTCAAAAAGATCTCACGAAACTAAGTGATTGGGCAACAAAATGGCGGGTGGAATTTAATGTGGATAAATGTAAAGTAATGCACATTGGAAAAAATAACCCCAACTATACATACAATATGATGGGGGCTAATTTAGCTACAACGAATCAGGAAAAAGATCTTGGCGTCATCGTGAATAGTTCTCTGAAGATGTCCACGCAGTGTGCAGAGGCGGTCAAAAAAGCAAACAGGATGTTAGGAATCATTAAAAAGAGGATAGAGAATAAGACTGAGAATATATTATTGCCCTTATACAAATCCATGGTACGCCCACATCTCGAATACTGTGTACAGATGTGGTCTCCTCACCTCAAAAAAGATATTCTATCACTAGAAAAAGAGAAAAGGGCAACTAAAATGATTAGGGATTTGGAGAGGGTCCCATGTGAGGAAAGATTAAAGAGGGTAGGCCTCTTTGGCTTGGAAAAGAGGAGACTAAGGGGGGATATGATAGAGATATATAAAATCATGAGTGATGTGGACAAAGTGAATAAGGAAAAGTTATTTACTTATTCCCTTCATACAAGAACTAGGGGTCACCAAATGAAATTGATAGGTAGCAGGTTTAAAACAAATAAAAGGAAGTTTTTCATCACGTAGTGCACAGTCAACTTGTGGAACTCCTTACCTGAGGAGGTTGTGAAGGCTGGGACTATAACGATGTTTAAAAGGGAACTGGATAAATTCATGGTGGCCAAGTCATAAATGGCTATTAGCCAGGAAGGGTAAAAAATGGTGTCCCTAGCCTCTGTTCATCAGAGGATGGAGATGGATGGCAGGAGAGAGATCACTTGATCATTGCTTGTTAGCTTCACTCCCTCTGCGGCACCTGGCATTGGCCACTGTTGGTAGACAGATACTGGGCTAGATGGACCTTTGATCTGACCTGGTACGGCTGTTCTTATGTTCTTAAGATCAGGAGTTCTAAAATGAAATTGAAAGAACAATTTGGGGGCGTTTTCCCCCTTTTGTCATTTTCATATGGATTTTTAACAGCTCACAATACTTCATATAATACATAAAAGGTGTAATTTCTGCATCCCAAGAGAAACCAATATTTTCTAATTTTCTGAGGGATATAAAAATTTAGTGTTCTGGTTTTGTGAAGAGATTGCAGTCAATAAAGTTTTAAGTAAGCTTAACTGCTTCTCAGTTTCAGATTGTATTGTATAATGTATGCCTCCTTGTCTGTTCCAGTTTATTGAGAGAACATTCAATTGATGGCACTGGCTGGGCTCCAACTAGAACATTAAAGGTACCATTTCTTTTTTAGCTGTAAAAATTTGTTTGATGTAGTTACCTTTTGAACAGTTCATATTTATAAAATATACGCTTTGCCAGGTTCGGGGAACAGTATTGATGTTTCTATAAAAGTTAGTTTAATATTTTTGTCTTCACTAGAGCCTCAGTGCCTCATTTATTAAAATATGAAGATCTTTTTTTAGTACTTAGCACTGTTTCTTTTCTCTGCCTTATAATCAAAATATTAATGTTAACTTTATTTGTTAAAACCCATTAGCCTAGCTGTACAGACAAATATGGATAGAAAATAAAAACCAGTGCTTTGGCGAACCAAAAAGCTAGTCATAATATTCTATCTATATTGTCTTGTAAACTGTCTCTTTGCTACTAACGAAGAAACTTCATTTCATCTGCTTTAATGTTCTTTTAGTGAGATCTCTGTACTCTTGAACTTCTATTTATAGGGCAACATTTTACCTGCTGAAAGACTGGTTAATAGTAAGGATTGATCCTGCAAAACCCTATTCATAGGAATAGCCCTGTTGACGTGAATGAAATTCAGATGTTTGGTATTGTCTACATGGAGACTTGGTGCTCAATAAGCCAGGATGTAAATCTCCAGTGTACTAGCTTGCTGAGCGCTGTCGACACTGCTGTCACTCACTAAAACATCCATAGTGCACTTCGACGTTATACAGTTTGAAATTTTGAGATTTTCTGTAGAAGTTTCTGAAGAGGTGGATCAGTTAAATATCTAGCTATTATCTTCAAAGTAGATAGACTCCAGTAAAAAGAAGATGTAGTGCACAGATTTTGTTCTTGTCAATACCCATTCAGGAAACTTGTTTCACCTTAGTGTTAGGAACAAAATTGCCATATTTGGGTATTGCATAATCAGAGCACGATTTGCTCCGATGTTGTTCATGTGGGGAAGAAGCTGCATCCCAGCAACATAATAGCCACAAACTAGAAAGCTAGAACTAAGGACAGGTTTGAGGATGCGGTTGAGAGAGAATCTCCCTACCAATAAACCTTTCATGTGCAGTGTAATTGAACATATTTTATTTAATCTTATCACTGTTGTGGATACTACAAGACACACACAAGTTGTGTAAATGCATATAAATAAGGACTGTGCTTGTGAAGCAGACACAATATACAGTAAAATACAGTGCTCATGCTATAAAATAATCACAATAATATATTTGGCAGATTGGAATTTGATTTTGAATACCAAAAGTCATAACTTTTAGAACTTTAAAATCATGTTTTTAATTCTGTAACATCTCCATGGTTAAATGTTAGAATGTTAACTTATTTTTCAGCTTTTGTCCTTCACAAGAAAGCTTAAAATTATTTTTTAATTTTTAATACACTGTATTTTCTCTCTGTTTTTTAAAGAAAATAGATGAAGTTGTCTTCATGCCACCTCAATCTGATTAATCATTGTTGGATAGCTGGAGACATCAGCCCACACAGTGCTAGTATCAGGAGTATCTGCATGCACTTTTTTAGTATATTATTGTTTTCACTACATACACACCAAAGTTGTCTGAGAAATCAGCCATGGGCAAAAAAACCCATTGGATATGTAACTCCAGGCTCCAGCTTCATTTATGAACAATTTCTCCTTCTCTTGTGAGTTTTGCAACTTACTTTCTTAGAACATCTAATAAATCTCCCACCATATAACTTGTATGACAATAAGCACATTAGATGGCAAACGTGATTTTTATCAATATTTAAAGTCTGACTGCGCGTTACGTTTTTTAACCTTGACCTCCATCCAAACAGGCTTTGTTGTGTCATCTAAAAGGCCAATATTTTCCTTTTGGCTCAATATTTTCTTGCCCATATTGCCCCCTCCTTTTGCTTTGTTGTATCTATTATTATTTTATTTATTATTCTAACAATTTAATTAGCCTGTCAATTTCTTGATTTAACCAACTCTGTCACTTTGCCGCCTCCTTGTTTCTTGGGGCTTGTCTTCATGTACAGAGCTACAATGGCACAGCAGCAGCACTTTAGTGAAGAAGCTACTATGACAACAGGAGAGCTGCTCCCGTTGGTGTAGTTAATCCACCTTCCTGAGAGGTGGTAGTTACGTCGACAGGAGAAGCTCTACCCAGAGGGAGCTATGTCTGTATAACCGTCGCTCAGGAGTGTAGATTTTTCACACCTCTGAGCAATATAGTTATACCACCTGGCCTCTGTAGCTTCGTGTTTTTATTAAATCTGTAAATGGTCAGGCTGCCACCATCACAAAACTGTTCCTTTCAGATGCCATCGTAGAGACTACTGCTCAAACCCTTGTGACCTTGAGATTAAACGATTGCAACACACATTGGGTCACACTTAAGATTACATGGAAGCTTTGACTCATGCTCATTGGCTATATAATGTTTTTCTCAGACGTGTTTTGAGATCCATGCTGGTTACCCATTGGTTGCTGGATGGAGGTTAAGGTGTTGTTTATGACATAAGGATGAAGTTGTTAGGACCCTGGCATGCCAGAGTGATATGTCATACACCAATTGTGATCAGAGGCATTAGAGCTAAAACCCCTGTAGTAAGAGAGAGGAGGTTACTGACATCTCCTTCCAGAAGGGTTCTTGACCATACAATTCCTTTTCCTCAGAGCCTGGATTTATTGACCTCCAAAGCATGCTGCAAAGCATTTTTCTTGCGTCTTTTGAGGAGGGGTAGAATGAGAACTTCAGATAGGGACTATTGTGGGCCTTACTTTGTATTTAATTGTCCTTGTCCCGTGATTGTAGAGGCCAGTATAAATTCTGTCTCCCTACTTCTTAACTCATCCATTTCCCTTCTCAGTTGAATCACCCCTCATGGTTTGTTTTGTAGCATCTGGTTGGGGCATGTTTAGTTCCATAGAGTGAGTGTCAATAATCTCACATTTAGTAAACTCAGAATATTGGCTACCCTTATTATTGGTGAAATTGGTCTTTCTACCTCTTACCATTTTAAAAAAACCCAAAAACTTCTGTGTGAATGTTTTTCATGAGCACTGAAATTTAGCATTCAACAAAAGAAAGGAACCAGGTAGTGTTTCTAATACCTTTTAAAGAAAAAAATAGTTAAATCATTTCCCCAGTTTCTGTAGAGGATGAAGATCTGTTGGGATACAGAATACTAAATGGTATAATTGTCAGGATGCTGTTTTAGAGCTAAGAAATCACTGTACATTTCCCTGAAGGTCTTCTCTTCATCTACCTATAAGCCTTTTATTCTTATATTTTTGCATGTTTTTCTTCTAAAATGTTTTCTCTGTGTTGAAGCAATTTTTCCTTCAGTTCTTTCTCACTTGTCACACAATTGTTGTTCATGATGTCAAAATATCTTGAAGTGCAAAGAAATTTCATAAATACATTTATTTTGGCTTCAACAGTTGTTCAGGGTAATTGTGATATATTTCAGTAAGACCTGCATGTCAGATTTCAAAATTAGACCCTGAATAGGAGCACAGTAAATTCATTCTTCTCTTCAATACAGAAGTGGCTTTAAAAAACAAATGTTGAGGCTGAAATAGCCGCTTTAGTAATGGCAAATGCTTATAGCTTGTTTTTTAATATGAAGTGTGACTACATAAAAATCCAGTGACTGATTAATCCTTTCCCCTCTATTCGTAATCCATCCAGTTAGTATACACAAAATGAGCACATTGTTTGAAATACAAATGTTTTATTTTGTGTATCAAAGGAGGAAAAATGTTCCATGGAAGGAGTCCTGTCATGGATTTCTCTGTGGTCAAGGCTAAGTCGCTTAACTATCCAGCTGAGTGTCTGCATCTGTAAAACCAATATCATGCCTCCTTGCCTGCCTCACAGGGATTTTGTGGCTACATTTTTCAGTGTTTGTAAAAGAGATCCTTGGATGGATCTTCATAAACTCTAATTATATTCTTCGTTAAACACATGGAAGTATGTTTTGTGTGTGTGTATAAATTGTGTTAGTATTATTCAAACACACAATGGTTACTGCATATGTACTGTATGTATACTAGGTACATAGCATAAACTGGAAAAAATGCATTTAGTTGTGAGCTGTGTGTAAAACTGTAGTCATGTGATGATAAATTTAATTTATTGTTACCATTTCTTCTGCACTCTGACCACTAATCCATCTCCCAAAACTTAATCTAATGTTCCAAACTCCTGAGCTTCTTCAAACAACTGCCATTTTGTAAAACCCTGTCTGCCATATCAATAGTATGTAATGTGTTCTCTTCCTTCAAAATGTAGAATCTTCCTCCAGAATTTCACTGATTACCTGCAAGACAGGTAATATTCAGTCATTTACCAGTGACTAATTTAGAGTTCAGTATCTCATATTGGAATCAGGACTGGTGATTTGTAATCTGCCTAGTTTTGCAGATGGAGGGATCCAGCATTACCCAATATAATGTTTCAGTCCCACCTAAAACATGAATTTTTTCTGAAAAAATGTGGCATTTTCAGATTACAAGATTGTACCATAAAGGTTTTATTGATAATATAGCTATCTTGAATTTATCCTGATAAAACCTTGAAAATGCGCCACACTAACATGTATATTCCAGGTGTGTGTTTGTTTATATTAACTGAAAATATTACTGTTCATATGCTAGTACTTTTTTGAAAGACAGTTGTTTCAGAAGAAGTGACTAAAATCCATTGCCTCATCCTCTATGTCCTTATGGTGGCAGCAGAGAACTCTTACGTGCAAATATATAGGGGGAAAATGCTTTAAAATAGGGTTGTAATAAAATACTAAACACGTTTTCTTTATCATTAATTGGATAGCCACTTGTACAGGCATTTAAATTATGCTTTCTTTAAATTTTCTCTCACTTGTATCAAATATTTCATTAAGTTCTCCTTTGATTAAATATGCTCTGACAGAATATAGTATTTTCAGTCAGAAACTCCCAGCCAACTTTAAATTCATCATTCCATCACATTATTGCATTTATTTCAGTTAATGTCTTAGATTCTTCTCATTTTCATGGTTGGGGGTTCTACATATATCACTCTATCCTGAAGATCAACCAATTCTTTTTTACTTGATACGTTCTCCCCTATATCTTCAAGGCCTCATAATTTAACAATAATCCTTCTGACAAAGAGGACACTCCTTTGAGAACTTCACAACACAACTTCTTAACTCACCATAAGTATTTATCTTTTAGCAATATGATGTGCTTGGTCCAAGGGCACAATGTGTGCTACTTTCCCAGCTTTCATAGCAAAGGGAGAAGATTAAACAACATGGGCTTGGAACTAAATGAAGAGCTCCTGTATGGCAAGTTGTGTCCAAACAATGGTCCAGCCTAAAGTTGGGCCCTGGATAATATACAGTTGATGTTCAGTACTCATAGGGAAGTGATGAGACAGGAGAAGGGTGTCCAGTTTACACCATGGCCATCTTGAGACAAAAGGAACACTCAAACCCTTCAGAATACTCAAGAAATTCATATGTTGATTAAGACGTATAGTTGAGTTGTAGTGTACTTATAAAATTTTTTTCTTCTTGATTGGATTATAACTTTTAAAGAAATGTGTATCTGGTACTTGACGCCATTTGTGGAGCTAAGTTTTTCAGACATCATTCCAAATTCTCCTTTTGTTCCTGAGGGGAGGATACTTCCTACCATGTTTTTCTGAAATATGCCCTAGCATAAATGTCTGGAGGAACCTTGTCCATGATCAAATGGGACCATGTGTGAGACTTCATAGATTGTGTCTGGGAAAGCAACTCCTTTACATAGCATAAATGTTCTTAAAACGTGAAGAAAGCAATATGTTGTGCCTGTGGATGCACATAGCTCCCATTGAAATCCATGACATTGATTTTCATCCAAGGACAGAAATTGGTCACAAATGTAAAAAATGAAGACATTTTCTAGAGTGCAAAGACATAATGATTTTATTTGCGTTGTGCCATATCTGAAGCTGCTGCAGAACTGTTAAAATGTCAACAAAAGAATATTTTCTTAAAGCAGTGATTGTGTTCTTGCAAAGGAAGTATTTCATGTAAATTATACTGTTGTAAGGGGAAAATAACAAGACCAAAGAATTTTGAATTTGTTGGGGGTACATACAAGCTAACAGGTTTAGAATTAAGGAACATAGGAATTGCTATACTGTGTCAGGCCAGTGGTCCATCTAGTTAGTATCTTGTCTCTGCCATTGACCAGTCCCAGATACTTAAGAAGAAGGTGGTAGAATTAGAATCCCTGGAATGGACAATTTTGAAATAACCTGCCATGGAAAAAGTTCCTTCTTAACTCTAGGAAGTTAGTGATTACTTTATACCCTTAGGCATGAGGCTTTTAGCCTTTGTTTTTTATTTTACCTAACATAACTGTAGACATTCTCATTTTTCATGTGAAGATTGAATCTTTTTTTGAATCCTAAATTCTGAGATATTATTCTATCTTGTACCAGTGTGGTCCACAGATTAATTATGGATTGTATAACAAGTAATTTCCTTTTACCAGTTGTAAATTGTTCCTATTTCAGTTTGTCTCCCCCATTGTTCTTGGATTATGAGAGAGGGCAAATAGGAGTGCCTAATTTACATTCTGCATACCATTCAGTATTTCATATACTTCTGACATGTACCCTGTTGTTCATCTTTGTTCTAAACTGAACAGTCCTAAACTTTCTGATCTCTTATAGTGAAGTTTTTCTGTGCCTCTAGTAATTTTTGTAGCCTGTGTCTGGATCCCTTCCATTTCTGCTAAAATATAATTTAAGACTGGGTGATCAAAGCTTAACACAGTCTTCAAAATGAGGGGTATACAAATAATTTATTTTAATTCCATTTTAACACTTGAAGTTTATTCTCCCGTTGAACGTGTATCTTAACATTTTATTTGCTTTTTGGAAGGCTGCTATGCATTAAGCAGTTATGTCCATAGATCTAGCCACAATTATACTGAATTCTTTTCCCTGAGTGATTAGTTATTTAGAACCTAGAAATATGTATGAATAATTCATATTATCTCTCCAATGTGCATTTCCTTGCATTTGTCCACATTGAATTTCATCTGCCCTCTGCCTAGTTTAAGTAGGGCCCCTGATATTCGTCAGTCATTTCTAATAATACTAGTCTTGACTCTGCTAAATAAAAAATAATTGTCATTACTGGCTGTTACTTTAAAAAATATAGGAAAAATGAGTTCTCATGTTTGTATAGGTCAGTGACTCCCTTATCAGTTCTGAAAGTCAAACTGTGTTCTTTCTGCCATTATAATCAGTAATAATCTACAATTGGAAATTAATCAGTATGTGTTGATACACGAACCGTGAAAATACCCAAGGTATTTCTTATAGCTGTATTGGCTCTGCAGTGCTAAAAGGAGTAAAAAGCATTAAAAACCTTTATTTTTAAAGAATGCGTAGAGAACATTTGCAAGGATACCGAATGCTTCATTTACTGCTAAGTAACCCTACTTTGGAGGCAGTATATTGGTTATATATGGACAATTGGAGGAATTTACTGTTTCTGGGACTTTCACATTTACCAGTGAGGTGTGTGCTGTCTTCAATTTTTACTTCAAATTATAGTAGGTTCTGTTTTGAAGAGCTTCTTTTGTTACTTTAATGTCACTACCTCAAGGAAAGTTGAGAGCAGGAATGAGATCAATGGAGATTACAAGAAGGAAATCCCATATTAGGCTTTAGACTCGTGGTCTTAGACCCGAAAAATAGTGGCAATTTTTTAGTATTTATTTTCCTATGATTTTCCATTTGGATTACCTTTTCGTCCTGGAGGATGTATTGCTTTAATCTAAAACCATAGTCACTCAACAGACTGTATCTAAATTCTGCTGGGAGTAGTGGCAACTTAAAATAATTGGAGAAAAAATTCAAAAGCAGATGGAAATAAATTTAATATGAAAATAATCAGCATTCAGTATCAGTATTGATTTTTTCATGTTGATTTGAATCTAATCTGTTTTTTAATGTTTTCCATTTTTTGTGGCTATAGAAATGTCTGCATATATTTGTTTTGTAACAGCTTTCCAAGGGAGATGGGGCACTGTGAGAGCAGTTGTGGCAGGGAGGGGAAGATAAAGGCTTTATTCTGAGAGGAAGGCAAAACTGAAGGCTTCACAGCTGTGATGAACAGTACGAAGGTCAGATCTTGTTACTAAGGAGTACAAAGTAATAAAGTCTAACCTAGGCAGCAATCCTGCCTTTGCATGGACATTGATTCAGTGTCTAGTATTTTCTAACTCCTTCTGTGACTCTCTCACACACACATCTACACTAGAAGAACATTATTAAGATTGCAAGGTCAAGCACTCAAAAGTTAGTAAATGCCATAATTAAGATTGCATGTGCAGCCTTAATTTGCCTTCCTTGTGCATATGCATTGTGATATAATCTTTAACTACATGAGCCCATACAGATTTTTCCAGAATCCCTGCCTCATGCAATGCACAGGATGGAATTGCTCAGAGGACGAATCGGGTTGTATAGTAAAGACAGTTGTTTTCTGTGGGACCCTGTCTCATTTGTTGCAGAGGTTGGAAGGTGTGTAGTGAATTAAAGAGAAGACTGTTGGAAGGAAAAAGGGGTGTTTTCATGGCTAAGGCAGTTGAAGGCTGCTCTGGAGAATTTTATTCTATCCCTGCCTCAGCATCACATGGCAATTCTAAGGAAGTCACTTAAACCAAACATCTCACAGGTCGTAACTCTGTATTTTTCATTTTTGGGTGTGTAGGTTGAGGTCCTGGAGCCTGACTTACAGAAACTCTGAGCACTTGCGGCTGAAGTCAATGGGAGCTGTGCTTTGAACCTACAAAGTGCTATACAATGCTAAGTGCACTGAAAAATCTGGTTTTAGGCATCTCAAATTGGGCAGCCAAAATAAGCAGATACTTTTGATGTTAGTCTTTCTGTGCCTTAGATCCCAGTCTGTAAAATGGGGATAAAACCACCTCAGTTCACAGGAGGCTTGTGAAAATAGATCAATTAATGTTTGTAAAGTGGTAAATGCCATAGAAAAGCCCATGAGGCAATTAATAGTACTATCTTCAGAGCGGGGATTGAAAAGCATGAAATAAAAAGGCCTAGGGGCACACAATTAACAGTTAGGATAAAACAAAATATTGAATAACTGCTCATTAATTGAGTACTGTCCATATTGTGCACTGAATGAGGCAGAGGTCTTGTGGATAAAAATTAATACATGATTCTGTAATTAAAGACTGTTTAATAATGCAGACACACAAGGGGGGAGGTGAATTAAGGTTGCAGAGGCAACCTTAATTCTGACACTTCCTAACTTTTGATTGCTTGATTTTGCAACCTTCTATTCTTTTCACATATATTTGTGTGTGTGGTTTCCCAGGTATTTAAAAAAGCAAGCTGAAAAAACAAATTCCATCATGTGGTGTAGGGGTGTCAATTAATCTCAGTTAGCTCACACGATTAACTCAAAAACATTAATCAGGATTAAAAAAATTAATCTCGATGTATCACAGTTTTAATTGCACTGTTAAATAGTAGAATACCAATTGAAATTCATTAAATATTTTTGGATGTTTTTCTACATACTCAAATATATTGATTTCAGTAACACAGAATGCAAAGTGTACAGTGCTCACTTTATTTTTTTAATAGTAAATATTTTCACTGTAAAAATTATAAACAGAAACAAACATGTCCTCTGAAATGGTCGTTGAAGCATGAAGGGACATATGAATCTTTAGTACACCTGGCACATAAATATCTTGCAACGCCAACTACAACAATGCCATGCGAACGCCTGTTCTCACTTCCAGGTAACATTGTAAACAAGAAGCGGACAGCAGTGTCTTCTGCAAATGTAAGCAAACTCTTAAGTGATTGGCTGAACAAACAGGACTGAGTGAACTTGTAGGTGAGGAAGGAATCATCAGGGATTTTTGCTGTTAAAAATCAAAGTCTATTGAGCGTGTGTAAATTGTGATTTTTTTTTTCCAAAAGCTTAAACTTAGCCAAATTTGGGTGGATTTTCACGGGAATGACAAAAGGCACTTCTTTAATACAGAGCCCACTCCCTGCCAAATTTCAAGGCCCTGCTCCAAAGTACGGGGTCACTAGACCATTTCAAAGAGAATGTCTCATTAATTTTTTTTAACATTTACAAACCAAGATATTTTCCCCTAAATCCCATTCTTGGGAATAGTTGAAGCATTTTTGGCTAAAATGGTATGGCTTTAAAAAAAAAAATATGGAGACAGACACCAACATGGAAAATTTCAACCCGAATATTCAGTTTGGCAAAGATATAAACAACTGAAAACAGTGTATTGCAATGGGAAGTGCAGGGTAAACTTAATAATAGGTGGTTCTACAAGCCCTGCCTATATATCACTGTAGAATCTTTATTACTGCCACAGAAAGAAAGTAAATGTGTATGCTGGTGGTGATCTGCCCAGTCAGTGTGTAGGAGTCTTCAGAGCTATCAGTAGCAAGTAGTGAACTTACTGCTGTGTCATCTCGCATGTAAGGATTATGAGAGGTGTGATAATGAGAGCCTAGTTTAATTTACTTGCAAATTTTCTGTTGCTTAGCACATCTGATAATTCTTCCTTCTCTGTATGCAGAGGTGTGTTTTTAGTTGCTCTGATAGCTGACCCGGAAGTTCAGGCTTCAAAAGAAGGGGAGTTCAGTGACCTGGGTCTGATGTCATTGCTTGCGATTGACAACTTTGATGACTGTCTTGAGAGGGCAGGGCTGAATAATAGCCACATGTTAATAGTTCCCGACATGTTGTTTGAGAGATTAAAATTGCTGGTAAATGAGATGGAGAGAGGAATGATTTTCTGCCCCCTACTTCAAGGATTTTTTTTTTCTTAGCTGGTTCTGCTTACTCTCTTTTCCCCTAGGGAGAGGTCACTGCATCTCTTTTTTGTGTGTGTATGTGGGAGGGAGGAGGGGCAAGGTTGCAGGGGAGGGGACAGAGCATGGGGCCTGTTGGCACCAATGCTGCTAGTAATTCCCCTATTTTATTATGTTCAGTGCATTCCTGGTACTTGCAGGTAGAACAAATAAAACGCAGGTCAAAAAGTTTAGTATGTGCAGGTGTGAGGAAGATTCTTATACTGCCAGGCATAACAGAAAACTGTTTTTGTATGTCCAAATACAGTAGCTAAACTCTGTAACTATTACATGGGTCTCATGATTCCATGACAGTAATGTTCATATTTTTAAAATGTTTAGAAGAGAAGTGTCAAACCTTTGAGTATAAAATTCATGCTTGAAATGATCTGTAATTTATCATTTTGTGAAGGCAACAACTTGAGGCAGGGTAACAGAGTAGTTAAGCATATTCTCTTTTCTGATGTATGAGACACCCCCAGGCTGCAGTCTGGACTGTGGAACCACTGTGACCCCTTTAACTCTCCTGCCCAGACCGTCACCTCACTGATATGCTGGTGAACAGCAAGCTACTTCAGGCTCTGTTCTCTCAGCCATCAGCATGCAGAGCTACACCCAGCAACATACATGAAGGCTCTCGCGGCCACTCATGAACTATATATAGAGAGACATCCTCGAATTCCCCCTTCCCCAGCCTTGCACCCCAGAAATGTAGTCTTACGCTGCTCAAGACCCCTTGATCAGAGTAAGCTCACTTAATTAGTCAGTCATATCATCAAGGGGTATGAATATGCACCAACCTTTGTAACCTGAGTAGACTTCAAATACTTCTATTTATCTGTAAAACAATGGCTTTATACTTCAGTATCCTGTCATCTATACTATATACTGCCTGGTGTAATTCTGTGCAACAGTTTACATCACTAATTTTAATAAAAATATTTTAGTTTGCATTGGATACATTAATAAATATGAATTGAGTTGCCCCAACTATTTTAACAAAATGTTCACTATTTTGAGTCCTTATTGATGGTACTAGTAGAATGACATCTATCAGATCCCTGCAATTGTTTTTAAACCAGATTTTACCCATTGTCTTCTATACCAATATAGCCTTGATTATATTAGATTCTTGTTTAAGATAACCTTTCTGTTCCATTTACTAGCCATGGCTACATTTCATAATTTGATTCCAGAGATGAACAATTAGACATAACAAATCTCATTTAAAGTAAACTTAAAAAAAAACAAGTGCCAACTCTACTAGTAAACAACATTTAAAAAGCTGTGGTCTGGACTATTTTTAATAAAGATAAATGCAGTACAGTTTCATGATTTCATTTTTATATATTTGTCAGGATTGTATTTTGTTCTGTTGTATCCTAGAGTACAGCAGAGGATGATTCTGTGTTTGCAGCAGAGCACCAGAGCAGCAGAACTTTTGTATAGTTGTGATTGGACAGTCCTTCAGTGTAGAGATTTGAATACCTTACATAACTAGTCAGACCAATACTCTCAACTTCTATTCTATTGTTGAGATGAGCCAATAGAACTAATTTAATTACTGTGAGACCAAGAGCTGTTTATAGCCAAATGGCCCTTGGTCACCTCAGGCACATGGCTCCTGAGCAATGTTTGATGGGCTATAAAATTAGGCTTTCAAAAAGCTCACCACATTTGTCCCTGTATGTCTGAGAAAACTGTTGAGCTACTCCTTATCAGGAAGACATACTGTAGAAAATCAAATGTCTTCTGGCCAAAGAGAACCAGCCCAAGCCACCACATTCACCAGGTGCGATTTACATCGACTGAGGACTTTTTTTTTTTATACTACTGTTGTCATAAAATGTACTTTCACTTTGAGTCTGATATTTCTCCTTTATCTAGTCTTAAGACTATGGGTTTAAGTACGCTGATTTGATTTCTATAGTGTAACTGCATTACAGACTTTTTGAAGGAGTGACTTTCATTTTTGTAAACTTTATGGGAAAATTAGCTTATAGTGTCCCAGGATATGAGAGAGTCAGAGTGCACCTATCTTGCGTCTCTGGACAATTAGTGACAGAACACTTATTTGTTTAAAAAAAAAAACAAACAAAAAGCCTATGACCGTTGTTAATCCCTGCTTCGTACGAAATGTGCAAAAATATACCATTTCTTTTAACTGCTTCTTGCACATTCTCTGTTTTTTGAATTATTATTGCTCCCAGACATGTAAAGGACATTTCATGAGGATGACAAAGTACACTAGAAGAATTTTAATGAAGCCATTCCTGTTTTCCAAGACTCTTTGCTAATACTTTCTGAATACAGAATTCTTTAGTGGGAGTATATTCCTGTTGACTAGTCTCATGGGGACCATTGCATTTAGTTTTCATTATCATTGTAGTGTTGCTCATTCTGAAGCTAGTTCAGAAATCCGGTGGGAGCAGTGGCTTATAAGAGTGTTATGCTGTAATGTAACTGGGGGACAAATATCAAGAGCTCCAGTAAGAAGAAAGTATGTTGTTTTGTGTGCACGCTGTTACAGATTTGGAGCTTGTGACATACATGGCTGACCGTCTCTCCAAAACGAAAACAGACCATGGTTACTGCTTCTGAAATTCTTAGGGAACATTCAAATATTACTTTGGAGCAGTGGTCTCCAACCTGTTTAAGCACAAGATTACTTTTTGATTTTGAATGCAACCCAGGATCTACCCTGCGCCACTCACTCCATCTCCCCCTCCCTCCGTCACTCTCTCTCCCCCACCCTTACTCACTTTCACCAGGCTGGAGCAGGGGGTTGGGGTGCGGGTTCTGGGCTGGGGTCGAGGGGTTCGGAGTGTGCATGGGCTCTGGGCTGAGCCTGGGACAAGGGGTTGGGGTGCAAGAGGGGATCAGGTATAAGTTCTGGGAGTGAGTTTGGATGCAGGAGGGGGCTCAGGGCTGGGGTAGGGGGTAGGGATGTGGGAGGGGGGTTGAGGTGCTGGCTCCAGGTGGGGGCTCAGGGCTGGTGCAGGAAGAGGTACAGGGTGCTGGCTCTGAGACGGGGCTCAGGGCTAGGGCAGGAGGTTGGGGTGTGGGCTCCTGCCAGCACTTACCTCGGGTGGCTCCCAGTGGATAGTGCAGCAGGTCTAAGGCAGGCTCCCTGCCTGTCCTGGCCCCCTGCCATTATCAGAAGATACCAGCACGTCCCTGCAGCCTCTGGAGGGGGTCACATGGCTCTGTGCACTGCCCCTCCCTTTAGACACTGCCTCTGCAGCTCCCATTGGCTGCAGTTTCCCATTCCTGGCCAGTGGGAGCTGCGGGGGCAGTGCCTACGGAGCAGTGCGTGGAGACATCCCCCTTTCCCCCAACGCAGGGACATGCCGGCCGCTTCCAGGAGTGGTGTGAGGCCAGGGCAGGCAGGGAGCCTTCCTTAGCCCTGCTGCGCCACTGGACTTTTAGCGGCTGGAGACTGTTGATTGATTGGCAGGCGCTCCATGATCGATTAGTCGATCACGATCTACCAGTTGGTGACCACTGCTTTGAAAGGAAGAAAATAAATGAGCATAGGAGGAATTGTTTCCCAGTCTTTCTTCCTTCTTTCATGCTAAATAGTGTTTTATACTAATATTTTAAATATTCTGTAATCTAGATAAATATAAAGAGAATGATGCACACCTTAAATAAATTGCTTTCTTTTGGTTAGTAAGTAATACAAATAGTATTTTAAATAAACATTAAGGTTGCAGTGTCAAGCACTAATAAATGTCTACTGAGCATGTACAAATAGATTTTTACTGTTGATCACTACTCTATTTAAAAAAAAAAAAGTAACAGGAGAAGTCTGTGTGTGAATATGACTGTATTTCCTTTTCTTGATTCCAAGTGATAGATATTTTACCAAATGTCTTGTCAAACATATGTTAGCTACAAGATGCAAAGGTCTCAGTTGTCAGTATAATTAACTAGAGTCTATTAGATAAGAAGTACTCCTTAAGAGTTTTCTTTAGGGAGTTTCCATGGTGTAGTTCTTTAGCTGCTTTTGTCTGACTTTTTTAATTAAACAAAACATTAAATACGTCTTTCGTGTAAAAGGAAAATCTTACTTGGTAATTTACATTTTTACACACTGAAAAACGCTATGTAGTTAGTCTTTCAACATCTGAGAACATAGTTATACAAGTCAAAGGCAGTGTTTCAAAGGCATAATTTTGGTGTAGGTTTGATAGCAGATTGTGAAATGGGTGTGAGTTACCTACCTGCTAAGGTTGGCGACTAGAACAGAAGAAAGTCTTCCTAACAAATGAGATGCTTTAAAATTCTTTAATCTCAAGAGAAACTATTTCACAAGCAGCACTTTGTATTTTAAGTCACTATTGCTAAATTTGAAAGGGAGGCATTTTGGAGTTGCAATTTTTTCCTTATTTGGGGTGGCATAAATAAATCTGTAAGGCGTTTTTGGTGTTTTCAAAGTAATGATTTTTAGACCAGCACAAGCATGAAACAATGTGACAGGGCAAAGAGAGAGAGAGAGATCTTCATCAATCAGCCTTTGTGCTGACATGTTGATCTTCTGATGTGCCTTAAGTTGGATTCACCATGCTTTGGCCCAAACAATTGCAGCAGTAAGTGATGGTCACACTCTTGGTCAGCATGCCAGGGACTGCACCATTGACCTCCAGAGCCACAGCACTCTGCAGGGCTCATGTTATGTTGTTTGTTTTTATTTTCATAATTTTGATTTATATGCAAACAAAGTTTTATTTAACCACGTAGATATATTTGTCAGTTATAAAATACACTCCATACAAATATAAAAAATAATAAATCAAAATAAAAAATAGATAAACATTTTTGTTTAACATTTGTTACATAAAATAGCCCACATGCTAATACCAATCATCTTGCATCTCCCCTAACCCCCAAAGCCTGGTTAAATGGATGGGATTTGCGATGTGCTCTGACAACCTTGCAAATCTGCATATTTAATAGGCAAAATCCTGTGTTCTCTGGAGCTAGCTTGACCGAAATACAGTATCTAGGGTCCTGAATTCTAAAGAACCTCAGTACAGCAGAGAGGAAATTTTGGAACACCCTGAGATAAATGATCAGCAGGGGAATAGTTAACGATAGGCTGAAATTTAAATTGTTGCTCTTTTTCTTAGAATTATTGTCCTGCAGATGCCACTGACTGGTTTGTGCTCTTGGTTCCCATTTGGATTGTTTTGTCACAACCAAAAGAGCAAGAAACCTACGGTCCCCTCTCTCTCAGACCCCCCTCCCAAAAAACGGCTTCAGTTCTGTCTAGCACAATTCTGCATCAAGTTCTACAGCCACCGACTGCAGTCACATGCTATATGGGTGGTTGTTAATACACAAACTGCTAGTTTCTTTCCGCTTTTCCGAGGAACAAATACTGTTATACTTTTTCATGCAGGTATAGTATTCATGATTTAAAAATATACTTCGCATGTTCTTTCTATTTTTAGTTCTATTTATTCACAGATTCATGGATTTCCAATGGGTCCCTAACCCGTTTGGGTCTCCCAGCAGTCTACTGACTATAACTGTTTCACATGTTTCATTGTTTTCTGCATAAGTAGCCTATATGTATGTGCTATTGGCATTCAAAGTCCCATATATTGATGTATACAAACATACATGTACAGTGTGACCTTTTTACACGGGGCTAAATTTTTGGTTGGCTCTGTGCCAGTGTGGTAGAATGATGAAGTGGGCAGAGGGAGCCTTTTCCTCTTCAACGCATTTGCACTGTAGAGGAAACCATAACAAAGCCCTGGCTGGGATGATTTAGTTGGGATTGGTCCTACTTTGAGCAGGGGCTTGGACTAGATTACCTCCTGATGACCCTAGAGATTCATTGCCATGGAAGCAAATTGCAAATAGTAGCCGCGATGGGAGCCTTTCGCATTTATAAAATGATCGCTGTTATAAAAGATTCACTGTTATCACAAACTACTAGGAAAACTGACCCAATCCTTGGCAGGAGTGACTTGATTTTGTTTCCACAGTGATTATTCATTATTTTCCATGACGACTTGATTAACACACTGTCCCTTGTCAGCTTCTTGGTTTCCTTAAACAATGTGTTGAAGTTCAGCCAACATACTTTCATGTAGCGATCTTCCCAGGACACAGACGCTTTCTCCATTTTACAGTTGGGTTAGCCTGGCTACAGCACTAAGACTGTTTACCAAGTGCATGGCGGTAGTGACGGCCTATCTCTGGCATTGGGGTATCCAGATTTACCCATACCTCTGCGACTGGCTGGTGAAAGGCAACGTCAAGGCTCAGGTCCAACACGACATCACTATGCTACAAGCCACGTGCCGCTCCTTGAGACTGCTGGTCATCACAAAAAGTCCACATTAATTCCAGTTCAAAGGATAGAATTCATCGGGAGCTTGCTCAACTCGACCTGGGCAAGAGCGTTCCTGCCATTTGACAGGTTTCAGGCCCTGATGGACCTCATTGTGGAAGTGTCCAGGTTTCCCCTGACAACAGCCCAGATGTGCCTGTGCCTACTAGGCCACAATGCAGCTTGCACGTACATGGTCCGCCATGCCAAACTCCGCATGTGGTCCCTGCAGCAATGGCTGGCATCGACCTATTCCCAATCCAGGGACCACCTGGGAAAGATCATAATCCTTCCTCCGGCAGTTCTCACCCCTCTGCAATGGTGGACCGATCGCAAGAAGGTCCTGGAAGGAGTCCCATTTGACAGTCCCGCTCCAATTGTCGAGCTAGTGTTGGACGCTTTGGACCTCGGTTGGGGGCGCACCTCGAACATCTCCAGACCCAGGGGATGTGAACCCTGGAGGAGGCAACATTACACATAAATGGCAAGGAGCTCAGAGCAGTCTGGCTGGCCTCTGGGGTCTTCCTGCCGCACCGGTTGGGCAAAGTGGTGAGAGTACTGACGGGCAATATGGCCTCGATGTTCTACATCAGCAGGCAAGGAGGCGCACGCTTGTCGGCTCTCTGCCAAGAGGCACTCCATCTCTGGGACTTCTGCATCGGCCATGTCTTCCATCTGGAATCGTAACCTCCCTGGCATCAGGAATGCCCTAGCAGGGACTTCTCCTCTTACCACGAGTGATTGCTCCGCCCAGAGGTGGCCCGCATGATCTTCCAGAAGTGGGGAACTCCGTAAGTAGATCTGTTTGCCACCAGACAAAACAGAAAGTGCCACTGGTTTTGCAGGGCCTGAGCAAAGTCTCCCTCTCCAATGCCTTCCTCCTGTCGTGGGCCAAGGGTCTGATGTACGCATTCCCGCTGATCCCTCTGGTCAATCGGGTCCTAGTAAAGATCAAGAGGGACAAGGCACAGGTTATCGTGATTGCCCCTCCGTGCCTCTTGCCAGCACTGGTTCAGCATGCTCATGAACATGACGGTGGCCCCTCCCTGGCCCCTTCCCGACCATCCATACCTGCTGTCACAGGATCACAGTCAGCTCCTACACCCCTACTTCAAGTCTCCACACCTCTTGGTGTGGATGCTCTGTGGTTGAACCTGGAGGAGTGTATCTGCTCGGAGGAGGTCCAGCATGTCCTCCTGGGAAGTAGGAAGCCATCCACGAGACTAACATACCTGGCTAAGTGGATGAGGTTTTCCCACTGGGTGTCAGAGCATGGCATTTCTCTCTTGCGTTCTTCAGTGCAGTCATCTTGGATTACTTACTGCAGCTCAGGAACCAGGGTCTGGTGCATTCTTCCATCAGAGTGCACCTTGCGGCCATCTCTGCATTCCAGCAGCCAATCCAAGATCAGACGGTCTTTTCTAATGACATGACTGTCAGGTTCCTGAGGGGCCTCGAAAGGCTTTACCCGCAGGTATGAGCCACTGGGTTTCTGCTCCCTTTCCTATTTGTCCTGGAAGGTCATTTTCTTGGTGGCAGTGACATCGGTGAGACAAGTCTCAGCAATTAAGGCTTTGATCTTGGAACAGCCTTATATGGTGTTTTAGAAGGACAAGGTCCAGCTGTGGCCCCACCCAATCTTCCTGCCGAAGGTGGTATCTTCCTTCCACATGACACAGGATGTATTCCTGCCAGTGTTCTGTCTCAAGCTGCACAAGACTGCCAAGGAGAGACGTGTGCACGTGCTGCATGTCCGGAGGGCCTTGACTTTTTATTTGTAGCATACCAAGCCTTTCCGTAAATTGACCCAGCTGTTTATCGCTACAGCAGATAGGAGGAAGGGCCTTCTGGTTTTTTTGTGGAGGATTTCCAACTGGATCACCTCTTGCAGGAAGCACTCTTGCAAGCTAGCAAAGGTCCTTCTGCCGCCAGTTGCACTGCTGTACAGCCAAAATGCTTCTGAAATAAATGTAGTCCAACTTTACTAATTCTGGGTCACTGAGAACAAAAATGATGCTTAAAATTGTTGATTGGCTCTAGTTTTCAAGATATGCTATTGGGTCAGTGTATATGACCCTTGACTTGGGAATGGCGGAGGATAAGTGAGTTATAAAGGGAAGGGATCTCAATTTAAACCAGAAATGACTAAAATACATCTTTGACTGGATCTATGAATAAATCTATGACTGGGTTTGGACAGTATTTGCTTTTGAGGCAAAACAATGAATGATGCAATCTGAAGCTGGTATTGCGTCATACATGATATGAATTGCATCATGTTATTCCTAGAAGTCATGGATGATGCAGTCATAACGAAGCTTACATCACTCTGCTGAACAAATTGCCCTATATCAGCTCTAGAAATCATACAGTGTCGTGCTCTCTTATTTGTCAGTGTTTGATTTTGCAAAGGGACACATTTCTGTTTAGCCAAAGTCAGCAGAGATGCCTTGTACTTGTGTGAACAGTGCAGATAACTTCTGCTATGTTTGTGGTGAAGTGACTTTTGCATCACAAAAGTGCAGTATAACCACTATGGTTAAGAAAGCCTATCACTTTTATTTTGGCTGCAAAATTGGAGCTCAGGACAAGAGGTGGGCCCCACAGATATGCTGCAGCACTTGTGCAACAAATCTTCGCCAGTGGTTGAACAGGAAAAGGAAATCTGTCTTTTGCAGTGCCAATAATTTGGAGAGAGCCAACAGATCATACCAGCAATTGTTACTTCTGCATGGTGCCTCCAGTTGGGAAAGGTGTGTCAAAGAAGAAAAAGTAGACTGTGCATTATCCAAACATTCCATCAGCTATACGCCCAGTACCCCACGGAGAAGGACTGCCGGTTTCTGATGCACCAGAATCATTCTCACTTGAGTCAGATGAGGAAGAGGATGAAACTTCTGGTCCTGAACCATCAATGGCACAGGACCCACATTTTCTCCCATCCTCCTCCTCTGAACCACACTTCATAACACAAGGTGAACTGAATGACCTTGTCAGGGATTTGGAACTACCCAAGAGTAAGGCAGAGCCGTTGGGCTCCAGACTACAGCAGTGGAATCTCCTGGCAGGCTATCAGGGCAAATGGAGCCCATCAATGCTTGCAGACTATTGCTGGACAGTGACAAGAGATGCTCCATTTAATGAATACAAGAGACAAGCCAAGAAGCGCCGAGTAGACACTGAATAGGACTAAACTCTGTACATAGTTTTTTGCCTTTTGTTTCATAATCAGTTTTATTTATATAACCCTTTTGCTGATTTTTAAAGTGTTACATAAACAGGACAGGTGAAATATTATCATGTAAAGCAACCATAAACACATGAAAAGACCTAGGTTTACAATTTATGATTAAAACTCTACTATCTACACAATATACATAGACATAAAATGTAAAAACTTAAATATCTTAGAAACAGTAGCCAATCAGTTGTTTTAATTGTCATATTTGAATTGAGCACGTCAAAATACATAATAAATATCACATTTTATCTCTGAAACAGATGACTTCTCAAAAATTGTAGACCAGTGTTGTCAGGGCCCATTCAACTAAAGTGCAGGCATCCTTGGCAGCTTTCCTGGCATACATCTCGAACCAGGACATCTGTAGAGCTGCGACGTGGTCCTCGGTCCACCCACTCACATCTCATTGTGCCATCACTCAGCAGGCTAGAGATAACGCTGCGTTCGGCAGAGCTGTATTACAATCAGCGCAGCCATGAACTTCTACCTGCCTGAACAGGAGCTGCTGGGAGTCATCTAATATGGAATGGACATGAGCAAGCACTCAAAGAAAAGACAGTTACCTTTTCTGTAACTGGTGCTCATGGCCATTCCACGACCCGTCTTCCTTCCCCACTGTCGGAGTTTCTGGCAAGAATGAACTGAGCATGGGGGGAGCCAGCGGCGCCTGTATGGCATGGTATAAGGGGCGTTACTCCAGAGGGCACCAGAGCCGGTCCCTTACGGATACTGCTGAGGGAAAAACTTCCGGCACCAATGCCTGTGGCAAGCGCATACACCTAACGTAGAATGGACATGAGCAACGCATCTCGAGGAACACCGGTTATGGAAAGGGTAACTGTCTTTTCTCCCTCTTCCCGAACACTTTTGTTTTCTGGCCCTGAAAATGAATGATAGCATGCCAATTGGATCATTTCTGGTGAGGATGACTGCTCACCACCACATTCTTAAGAATTCTAGGCTGTTTGTGCACCTTAAACATCTGAAATTCCTACTCTTTTACTGTGAATTTAAACAATAATGTTCCGTCCATGTGGAATACCTTAGTGACTTCAAGAGGTTTGCAGTGTTTACTAGCGCTGATGACTTTAGAAACTCCATTAGATGAAAGTGCTGAACAAGCTACAATATTATTCCCTAATGTTGCTTTGCTGATCTGCGTTATTAAAAATGGATGAACAGAGCGTGTTTTTATATAAAATACATACAGGGCCAGGGAAAATGTGGTAGTGTTTAAAAAAAAAAATACTATTGGTCAGATAATGCTGACACCATGTCCTCTGCCAGCCTTTGTAATCAGTACTATTGATAGAGTTGTTAAGGTATTGTTATATATTACAACAGCTCATCATTTTGACTAAGTTCTGAGAGACCAGAGTAGTAAACAAGCTAAAATGCATCCATTTATTCAACCTTTTTTATAAGCAATATTGCAAGATGTTAAATGAGAATAAATGCATTTTGTTTTCTATACCATAGTAAGAAGGTCTATTTCTCTAAGGGTTTGTCTGCACGGCCAAAAAAGGTGTGTGTTGAGATTAGGAAAACTAACTCACCTGAGCTCTCCAGGTGTAAAATCCTAGTAGAATCACAGCACTGTAGTTTTACTGTGAGGTGAACTAGGTGAGGTCAGTCACAGGCTAGTGGGTATAGTGGTGACTTTGTGTATCTCATGGTAAAAACTACAGTGCCTCATCTCCAATACGTGTAAGATATCTTGCTATATAAAACCCACTTTTTTTTAAAAATTGGACATACTCCGAGAGAAGGTTTTCTAGAAGCTCTGTTTTACAGTCTCTGATTCAGTTCATTGTAGTAATGTCTTGTCACTTAATCTTGCTTGTTGTTTGTCAGCGTCTGAAATTTGTAACTCAGGACACACACCTATAGGCCAGACGCTAATGGAGCTGGAGTTAAGCAAAGTGTTACATCAAATGAGGGAGTCTCAAGGGGCAACATTTCCATCTACTTCACTGATTTCTTACTGTGAATCTGTAATTGCACATTGACTGTCCCTATTCAATTTAAGAAAACTTGGAGGTAGAGCTGAGCAAATAATTTGCAATCAATAATTAATTTGAAAAATGTAGCCTCTTCTACTTTCAGAATATTCACATATAGATCAGTTTTCTCAAATTTGATATTTCGTGTCTGTTTGACAAATATTTTGTCACATTTTTGTATGTTATGGATTAATCATGTACAGGTCACCGCATCTGATACCTCCTATTTGAATTCTGAGCTGTGATGCTCAGTTTTTATTGGCGTGGTCAGTCAGTTGGCATTGTTTCTTTTCTTTGAACACAGAAGGGGTGTGAGTGTGGCGGCAGAGAGTGAATATTTATACAAAATTTTAAAATGGATGTGTTTATGTTCACAGAAAAATTATTCATCATGCTCTACTTGTACTTGATGGTTTTAAATGTGTCAAAGGTGTTTAAAGCCCTGGATAAGTGCTTTTTTGCATGTTATATATTGAAATAAATATTGGATATAAAGAAAAGCCACCCAATACTCTCTTCCTTTCCTAGATTTAAGACTTTCCATCATTTTGCTGGGTTAATAGAAATGTAAAGGATGTTAAAATGTACAAGATACTTTAAATGCACATGACTGATTCTGTTGTTTTTCCTTTTCAGGATGTTGTTTGGGGATTGAACTCTTTATTTACAGTAAGTAAGATGATGCAATAGATACAGCTACATTTTGTTTTCCTTGCCAGGTGGTTTCTGAAGTTACTTGGTATAGACCTGATTCAGTGTGTCTTATGGTTAAATTTTTGTGTTCCTCCTGTCTTTAGCGGTGTTTAATTAGCCCTGTTTATTAGCTAACCGTGGGGATTATCATACAGAAGGGCATATGCTGCCTTCTTAATATTTCTTTTTACTTATAGTTATAAATCTGTGGTGCGGCCTTTGGTAACGAGTTGCATAGGGTTTTCCACAAATCCTAAATTCCTTCAGTGAGTTATTGTGCGGAGTTAGGGGAAGGAATGTGAGGGTTACTCTGGTAGATAATTGGCATTGCTGTACCCCTGAAAAATTGAGGGTTGGGATAAACAGTTGCCCAATATAGGTTCCATTATTGACAATTATAATCAATAAACACATGTTGAAGGAGACAGGAGCTCCAAGGAGCTCCCACCCCCAGAATGAGAATAGGGCCTGACACTGAATTAAAACATGAGATTGCCCCGTGGAATCCCACATCACATGAAAGGAGTTGGCAGGACCAGGAAGCCCAAGTCTCTTATTTATAAGAGGCAGCTGTGGGAAGTGGAGGGAAATGTAAAACCCTGGATTAATGTCAGGAACAGGCAGGACTGGAGCCAGCAACCCTCACCTCAGATATACAACAGAAGCCAAGAAACTGCCCCCACTGATCGATTAGAGGCAAGTCAAGGTAGCCCTCCTCCCCTCTGAGGCAGAGGTATGGAGTGTGACTGTCATGGATAACCCTTGCTGCTGCCTGGTGGAAGTGGGAAGGTCAAGGGAGGAGAGCAGAGGGATCATGGTCAAGCGGAGCACTCATTGCCATTACGCCCTTCAACTGCAGTAAGGGTCACTGTAGCTTCTCCAAAGAGCTACCCCAGTGCACAGTGAAGCACCTGGGACAGGGAGCAGAGTTGCTGGCAGTGTCTGCCCAGCCCTATTTTCTCAAGCTCCAGCTCAGACAGAAGGATTCTGTCCCTCATTTCCTGAAGGAGGAACTGGGTAGCTGAACCATCACTGCTACCACAAGAAATATTTTTCCAAAATGTGTTGAATAGACAAATTATGGCTGCAGGGCCCTGGGAAACAGAGCTTTCATGGGCCAATGAGGCTTAATTTTCCTGGATTAGGGTCTTTAGTAAATTAATTTGGAAAAAGATTGGAGAGCACATGCTTTTCAATTCAGAGTAATTGTGTTTGTGCTGTATTCTAAATAACTAAAATAGGGTGAGTCTGTTTTAGAGAAACACAGAGTGCAATCCTGCAATAGAAATACACACAACTTCTATACAGTGTGATCATCTGAAAAGAGTGGTGATTGTGTATGACAGACTACAGAGATTTGTAGTGTCCTAGAAGACTCTTCAGCTTTACAGCCTGCAGCTTGGATTTCCCCTGTGCATATGCTCAATGACTTTTTGTAAATAATTATGCTTTGAAAAGCTGGTTTGGGCTTGTTTCTAGAAAGAAAGGAAAATAGGTGAATGATTGAGAGTCTTGCTCAGCTTTTGGTTTGGAAAGGAAATTGAAACTTGTAAATTAGTTAGGAAAAAAAAATTCAATGACCATAGAGATTCATTGCCATGGAAGCAAATCTCAGATAGTGACAGTGATGGGAGCCTTTCACACTTATAAAATGATAGCTGTTATAAAAGATTCACTGTTACCACAAACTACTAGGAAAACTGACACGAGACGGGACCAGAGAAACTTGGTTTTGTTTCCATAGTGATTGTTCATTATTTTCCATGACTTAATTAACACACTGTCTCTTGTCAGGTTCTTGGTTTCCTTAAACAATGTGTTGAAGTGCAGTCTTTCTGCAAATATGGCACAAATCGCAGTGCAGGTGATACCTATTACAGACACTATGCAAGCCATGCCAGTAAGCTGTAGAATGCACTTGCAGTGTTGTCAGCTAAAAGGAGACAGCTGCTTTTTCTAAGAGAGGAATTACTGAGAGATAGATGTGTAGAAGTAAAATTTAGAATGTTTAAAATGACTGCATATAACCCTTTCATACAGTTTATGTGTATTCACCTTCAGCTCCCCCACATTTCTTTTTCTTTTTTTCTTTTCTTTTTTTTTTTAGTTCAGAACACCAGTTTTCCTGGATTCACAGAACAAAATTTCAGAAGAAATAATATTGAGGCTATGTGATGTGGCCCAGCATTAGAAGGTCACACTCTTTGTTGCCTCTCTAAGCTAAACTATACACCCAGAGAGAGAGAGAGAGAGAGAGTGAGAGCAGCATATTAAGGTGCTGTCTGTGATGAGTAAGCAGCAGCAGAAAGCTCCAGAGATTCTTCTGCCTGCAGCAATTTGAAGGGTGGGGAGTAATGTGTAGGGATGTGGAGGTGGGGTAGCAAGGACCAGATCATGGGGAGCAGAGATGGGAATCATGGGCAGTTATAGGCACCCCAACCTCGCACTCAGAACTGCTTTGTCTTCTATCTTCTATGTCTCTGCTTTTGCTCCCCCCTTGTCCCTGCTTCTACCTCCACCACTCCCTTCCAGGTCTCTGCTTCTCCCACCACCTGCCTTACCTCCACCACTACTACCCTATTCCTGCAGTGCATGCTGCTTCCCCGACTCTGTTCTCCCCGTTTCCCCCCTAAAACTCTCTAAGGTTTTCATGTCTGTCAGACTTCAGACAACACAATCTCCCCACTCAGGAAGTTACACAGTTGCCTCTAATATCTATAACCAGCAGCAGGGGCCCATAGAGATTCCTCTGCCAGCAGCACCAGCTAGTTTGGGGGCTGATTTTCCTCTAAATCGTATTTTTCTAGTTTTCCACTTTTCACCAAAATCAGTGGGGCTCCGCCAATTGATACCTAGAATGTTCCTGGAAATTTTGGACTTGATCAGAGGTGATAGTCAAAAATAATCGTGTGATATCCAGACAATCAGAAAAATGCCATCAAGTTGAGTGTAGAGCCTTGCTTCACTTGGCCAATAATTAATCAAGGGTTGGATTGTGACCATCAGACTCATTTGAATTTACCCCTCATAGGATCTAAACCAGAGATCTGGAGGGATAAAAGAAGCAATGTCACTAAACCTACTGCATTTGCTGGCCTCATCTGTGTTTCATCACACTAAATACATTTTCAACCTCTTACATAATATGATAACTAGATAGATAGTTATTTTTTTTTCTTACTTAAAAAAAAATCCCCTGGCTCTTTTCCAGGATCTCTTGAATTTTGATGATCCTTTGAATATTGAGGCTGCAGAACATCATTTGCGGGACAAGGTGAGTCAGCAGCTTACTGAAAGTGTTTTGTTCCCAAACCAGTATACAGCTTGTGCTTTAGTGTTCTAAATCAGTGCTTTCCTCGCCTTCTGATAATGGGAAGATGAGTGACTCAATATACCAACTTTCTTAACAAAATGTAAGGAAACAAACTTCTTATAATAGCGATGATTCCAGTATATTGTGCTTATTTGTCAGACTATGATCCATTACACACATTTTGCTATGTTAAAACTTACCCAGGTGTAATTGATCTCACTCTTTCAAAGGTACACTTTCCATTAAGAGTCCAATATGTTCTGTAGATGGTCGTTTATGGTTCTGAAGCTGTTACCTCATACTGCCTTAAATTTACATCACTGTCTTTGAGCAGACCACCTCCTCTGCCTCCCCCAAAGAGAGACCTGTTTCTTGTGTAAGTCTTATACAGCCCCTGCGTTGCATGTTTTTCGTTAAGCCAGAGGGAACAGGAGGCTTTTAAGGATGGTGAGTAGTGTGAAAGCTGGCTGTTGGCCCCCCTTAATAGTTTACAAGCGGCCAGTAGGGGGAGGAGCAGTACACAGTACTGCTCACGGACACAGTAGCCTGAACTTTTGCACTATCTTTTCCTTTCTGCCTCAAAGCAAAGAAATCTTGCTTCAAACCAGTTTTTACTAAACAGATAACGGAAGCACGAGATTTTATATCTACCAATCAAGTGTTAACATGCAAGGGTTTTTGTCTGAATGTGTATAAAAGGTTTGTGAAATTTGTGTAAGACAGAGTCTTTTGTATTAAAGTACAAGGCTCTCCTTTTTTCTGCAGAATAAAGCATTTTTCCTTATCCTTGTCAGGCTGTTAATTGGCTCTCAGCTAGGCAGACCCGATATTTCGGTAGCAGTAGCCCTGCTCTTGTCAAAACAGTGCTCACTGATCCAGTTTTTCCCATATAATATATCCGTGCATATTCCTGTGACATATATTCGGGCAGGAGAGAAACCAAACAAGATGTTTCTACTGTTTTGTGGAGTCTCAAAATTATGTCTTGTTCAGCACACATTGTCTAGGGACATGCTATAATTCATATGCAGACTCTCCCATGCATAGCAACTTCCATTTGAACTAGTTTAAGATCAATTTATCATGGAGGGTTGTTGAAGGCACTTGAAATCTTAGTGAGTCTTTAACATGATTTTATGTGGAAGTTTTTGCAGAAGATTGGCTAGAGATGTCCTGCATAGCTTCAGTTTCCCATTTTAGCCTGAATAGTTATACTTTTGGGGCCTTGGAGCTCTTATGGTTTAGTGTTGAATTGCAAATTAACCTCTTCTGGCGTTTTTGTTGTTGTTGTTCACGTTAAGCACAATGATTAAAGAAATTCTCCAGATTAATAGTGATTGGAAGAGTTCAATTAAAACAAGAAGTCAACCAGCAAGTACAATTTCTTTAAGAGAAGTGCCAGTATATCTAGCTTAGTTTTCCCACTATTTCTTATAACAATATGGTACAGTAAATTCTGGTATTAATCTGTGTTTATGCTTTTTAGAAAAACAGAGTGGAGACACTCAGCATGAAATTGGGAAAGTTTTAGTCCAGCTTCTGCCCTGAGTTCACCTTTTAAGGAATTTATTCCCTGGAAATATGATAAAACCAAAAAGAGAATCCCTTTTGAGCAGAGGATGTCATGGAGCTTTACTAGCCACTAAATAGGAGAGAAATTAGCCATAAATAAAAAGACAAGAAAATAGAGTCAGTACATCTAAGAGAGAGTGAGCTGGATTCTCTTCCTTCTTATGCAATTTAAGACAGAATTGTGCAGTAAGGTATAGTCATTTAAATCTGTCTAAACCCTCTGAGGCAGTGAGGCTACACAGGTGTCCCTGAAAGTATAGTTTGACATGTCTAGAGACTTTACTGCTCGTTGTGAAGTGCCAGAAGGAAAGAATTCAGTTTGATATTAGGTTGATTTACAATGATTTTACTACTCTACTTGCGAACAAGGATTTGCATAAAATATGCTGAGGCTGTAAACATGGGTACCCACAATACCATGCACTCTGAAATAAACCATGCCCATCATGCAATAATGTCTCACTCATCAGAGAATGAAAAGCCAAGAGTTACTATCCTGTATCTCTATAATTAGACTCACAAATTAAAATCTGTAGTGATACTAAGAAAATGCTTGGCAAAGCCCTGGCTGGGATGATTTAGTTGGTGTTGGTCCTGCTTTGAGCAGGGGGTTGGAGTATATGACCTCCTGAGGTCCCTTCCAACCCTGATATTCTATGATTCTATGAAATGGTAGTAATAGGCTTTTCAGGGAAAGATTTGTTTTAATAGCAATTGGAGAATGAGAAGTGAAGTTTGAAAATACATACTGCTATACCTCGGACAGTGTCAAATGCTTCTTCAGGTGATATGCAGTATAGTTGTAGCCATGTCGGTCCCAAGATGTTAGAGAGACAAGGTGGGTGAGCCAATATCTGTTATTGGACTGATTTCTGTTGGTAAGAGAGACAAGCTTTCAAGCCACTCAGAGCTCTTCTTCAGGTCTGGAAGTACCTTCAGGATGCTGTAATGCTTTCCCAGACCTGAAGAAGTTCTGTGTGGCTTGAAAGCTTGTGTCTCTCTCAAACAGAAGTCGGTCCAATGAAAGATATTACCTCACCCACCTTGTGTCTTTTCAAGTGATAAGCAGTCTTGGGAAGGTTTATCAGGTTAAAAAAGTTTTCATTTCTGAATGAATTTTTTTTTCCTATTATGCAGAGGCTAATAATTTTTTAAACTGCTTTAGAGAAAATTTATAAATTTCCTACTCAGGTAGGTTGACTTGTTGTAGCAGTTGCATCTTTGGTTCACTTTTCATCATGTATCATGCAGAGGCTGCTTTAATTTATGAATACACGGCACAGTGTTGGAGGGCTTCTCAGGAGGTCCCTCGCTGACAGTAACACTTACTGAGGTGACTCGACTGCAGTAGCAGAGGATCTATACTAGCTAATGGTGCATCATAATCATCATGCCAGCAGCCAAGGTAGATAATGGCTGCCACCTGAGGGGAATAAAAATGTTTACGATAAACAGAAATTAATGTGCCCAACAAGCAACCTCAGAGTGGGAGATGAAGAGAAGTTTGTGATGGTTTGGTCTGTCTTTGGTATAGATGCCTCATGTAGTGTACATATAACTACCCTGAAGTTAAAACTCTGCAGTATTTTTGTCCTGTCTCCTCATATGTGTATTTAGAAATGTTTTCATGCCATTAAGTTATTGAGAATTTTAATGAATAATTTTTACTAAGGAGATACTTTTAGATGTGTCTTTAATTTCAAGGGTAGCCCTAGAGTCTGAAACACATGTTTCAAGAAAAGAGTTTTTGTATTAAGTATTTTGTGTGTTTGGCTTCCAGCAGCAACAGAAATGCACATTAAGCGTTCCCTTGTGATTCGCTAAAGGAAGTGATAGTGTTTTATTAATGTCATTTCACTGGACTCAGATTTGAAGTGCTGAGATCCTCTTGCTGCCAATTTGGCTAAATATCCCTGTCTGATAGGAGTAGTAACAGCTAATTAAAAGCCAGCCTCTAGTTATTTATGTAGAAAAACTGAAGTTTATATATCTCATTAGGCCGGGTTACATCATAACAAAGATGTCTGCTCTCTGAGTCTGGAAAAAGTCCTTTAGTAGTTTGTGTTAAGGCACAGAATTTGAAACCTTACTATTTGATTCTTAGAAAACAAATGTTACATTGTAGATAAAAGCAATAAGGAAATGCCTCTGAATTTAAGGCCAGAAGGGACTGTTATAATATTCTAGTTTCACGTCCTGCATAACAGAGACCATAAAAGCTCAGCCAGTAACATTTGCATCAAGCCCATAACTCCATTTGAGTGATAGTATAGCTTTTTGAAGGACATCCAGATTTAAAGACTTCAAGTGATGGAGATTCCACTATGTCAAAAGGTAAGTTGTTCCAGTGGTTATTTACCCTCACTGTCAAAAACACACGTTATTTCTAATCTGAATTTGTCCAGCTTCGGCTTTCAACTATTGTGCCTTTTTCTGCTCAATTAAAGACCCATCGACTATCAGAAATCTCTTCTCTTGCAGATACTTGTAGATTATCATCAAGGCACCTCTTAACTATCTCTTGCATAAACTACATAGATTTAGCTTCTAAGTCTCTCACTCTAAGACATGTTTTCCAGACCTCAGATCATTCTGTAGTACTTTTCTGAACACTTTCCAATTTTTTAGTACCTTTTTGGAAGTATGGACGCCAGAACATGGACGCAGTATTCCAGGAATGGTCTCAACTAATGCCACAGAGAGGAGTATTAGTACCTCCCTACTCCTGCTTAATATTTGCCTGCGTATGCATCTGAGGATTGTGGTTGTCATCTTAGCAACAGCATTCCATTGGGAGCTCATGTTCAGATGTCTATGAACCATTAATCCAAAGTCCTTTTCAGTGTCTCCATTCTAGGATACTGTCCCCTGTCTTCTAAGTGACCTGCATTCTTCATTCCTAGGTATATGATCTTGCATTTGGCTGTATTCAAACGCATACTGTTCAAATAAGCTAACTTCACCAAACTATCCAGATCAGTCTGTATAACTGACTGCTCCCTGTCATGATTTATCACTTCACCAATTTCGGTCATCCACAGATTTTACCAATAGAGTTTATACTTTTCTTTCATATCATCGACAGTTTTTGAATAGTGTTGATCCAAGCCTGTTTCCTGCTGGGCCCCAGTAGAAACATCAACGGAGCTGGGATTCTTTAGTTGCCCAAGGTAGTCTCTGTGACCGTAACTATCTGAATAGCAAGAGAGACAGTTGTAAATTTAAGACCAACTACACTGGATTCTGAAACTGCTCCACAGGATCAACATGGCTTAATTGCGATGATTTTTTTGTTTAAACATTAGATGCTTCTGCAGTGCTTACTGTTATATGCACAGCAGGGTTTAAATTCAGTCGGAGCTATCAGGAGCAGAGTTCTGATAAATATTTTCAGACAAATGGGATGGAAGCCCAGAGCTCTGGGAAATACTCTGAGAATTTAAACCTGAGTGCACAGTGCAGCTTGGAAGTAAATCAACAAATGGACTTGAATTGATTCACTTTCTGTGGTAGCTGAAGAGAATGAAAATTGAAAAAGCAGTGGTATGCCTCTGTTGTAAATAGAAAACCAAAACAATATAATAGTTTGAATACTGAATCCTATGCAGCCATATATACTGTATATTATAGATACATTTATTTGTCATCTAAAACTTAGAAAATATTTAGCATAGGTATGGAAATCAAGAAAGTTTATGAACAAACAAGCAATTATTTTAAACACTCTTAGTAGTAATAGTAAATAATTATATTCTGATGGCTCCCAAAGGCCCCAGGCATGACTGGGGCTCCATTGTTCTGGGTACTGTACAAAAACATAGAAAAGAGACAATCTGAAGGGAAATTCTTGTGTTCAGGCATCGCAGAGGTGTATGTTTATACTGTAGAGGAAAATCTTCATTGAGTCCTATTTCAGACAACTCCAAATGCCTGCTTTCTATAAACCAGACCTCCCCCGTTCAAGTCTGCTGGTTACTTGATGAAGAGGTGGTGGTGATGATGATGATGATGATAGTCCTCATCATCAAATGCAAGGAGTATGCAGAATAAACATGAATAATTGGAAGTATTAGCTCGTAAGTTAAATTATGACTAATAATGCCCACAAACAAATAATAGGTACTGCAGGTTGCTGACTGTGTATCACTGAAATTTGATTGTACTAAAGATGTTTCTTAAATAACATCAGAGCTAGCTATACTTTTGTCTCCTGGCTTGTTATGTCTCTGCTCATACATGGGAAGGGCATTAAAACCCTAAGAGTTGCTAAGTTTCCCTTGAAAATCCAATTGTTCTAACTGAAGAAGAAAAGCATTTGAAACACAGATAAGTGTGTTCAAACATAGCTCTTTCTTGATCTTTTTTCAGTGACTACCTTTTGAGATTAGTTTTCCTCATTAGATATAATTTAGCCAAAGTAGTAGATTATTTTGCATTAAACTGCATCTGTTTTAACATGAAATCTTCTTTGATGCATCTGTATGAAAAGCACAATATGGATGTAAATGCATGTGTTACAATACATTGAGTCAGTGATTGAAGCCTTTCATAGGCAAAAGAATAATAAATTATATTCAGGATTTAAATACAGTTTATATGAGGGAAATGTCTCTGATTATCAATATTTCTGTTGGATCTTTTAGTATGAACAAAAACAAATCTATTCACAGTAAGCACATGATCTTACTGTAACCCTTTTCCTACCACTCCCCGTAACCAATGTTGTTTTACTGTCACTTCTTGTCACATCAGAACTTTAAAAATTAGAAGCCCTTTAGAGCACGTTCTTGTCATGATACTATGAAGCTGTCAGCCATATCTCTAGGTGCTAAAAATACTTATATATTTAATAGCTTAAATCATTAAAGTACTCTTTTGGGTAGGTAGTCTGCATGTTAATAGTACAGCTTTTTTTCCTCCCTGAGCTTTGAAACAGTAAAATATAAGTTTTTAATGTGATGAGGTTGATATTGAGTTTTGTCTTTAGAGGATAAAATATGCATACCAAATCCCTGTGGGCCTGGTCCAAAATGTACTGAAGTCACTGGAAAGAACCATTGATTTCTGTGGATTTGTGGCCGATCCTATAACGAAATCCCTCAATATGAAGGTGTTCTAGAGTGCAGATTGATGTTTTCTTAAGAGATGTATAAAGTGAAACTAACATGGAAACTGACTGGTGCTTACTCCTACAGTCACCAGCCACCTGTTAGAATTGTGATAATTAGTGGGAAATAGTAGTTAACTTGCGTGTTAGCTGTCTACAGTGCATCTTTCCTATAATCAGACAAGACATCAGCTTCCTTCTTCTCCACCCTCCAAACAACACCACTTTAAATTTAATGAAAAAGGGGCATTTGGAAATGACTTCGGGCTGAAGTATGTTTGTTTACTAATAATCTAATTCTTCAGTTAAATATTGGATGTGCTGATCAGTTTAAACAATTAGAAAGATCAACTATTGTTCGGTTGCTACACTGTAATATGTGATGTTGAACAGAGCATATACATTAGTTTTTTATTAAATTAACCCCTCTGATTTATTTTTCTCTTCTGAGCTATCTGGATTGGAATTCTGCCATTAATTTGGGGCTTATGTAAAGTCTGAATAAAATTATTAATTTGTAATGTTCTATTCATTATTTTCATTGTCCATTCTCTTTATTCAATTTGAATATGATACTATGCCGTACGAACCAATCTTGCATTGAAAACCATGCAGGTACAGGCTCTACTCAGAGTTCTAGGTACAGGATCAGAACCTTAGTGTTAAGGAAGCCTTTAGGGGTAGCAGGATAGGTATCTTTTTTTTGAGAGGGAGGGTAGGAAGTGGAAGTTTGTAGCCTGACAGTGTCTCATTTGTTCTTGGCTACATTTTAATCTAAGCTATTGCGTGCTCACTACCTAATTTTTTCATAGTTGGTTTTCCCTATTAAATATATGGGGAGCATTTAAAAAATGAAGAACACATCTAAATGTCGAGTTATAAGGAATTTCATAGCAGCAGTTTAAAAAAAAAAAAACTTTAGACACGTTGGATGTCTGACTGCATTTACAGTCTTCATTTAGGATTTGCATATTAAGTGACAATGGAAGAATTGAAGCTTGAAAATATCTGTGTTGTATAGTATTTTAGATGTCTGAGTGGAAAGTCTGTAATGCTTTTTGTCTTTTATTCATGTCAGAAATGCATGGTGATCCGATTAGAACATGGAAGACGATATTTCATGACCATCATAAAAGGCAAAGTGGCATATGGGATATCAAGATAATGTTTTTCATTCCTTTGGTGTACATTAACTTTTTATTTAAAACTTTTTGGTTTGTCTTTTCTGGGAATTGTTTATTCACAGGTGACTCAGTCTCACGTCTTCAGTCACAGCGCTAAGATAATTAGGTTTGTGTGGTTGGAGACAAAGATCGACATCATTAGTTGACCCTAATTCATTGTATTGTATGCTTACTAGTGATCAGGAGTCAATCATATTTTTGTAGCTATTCCCATGTACAACATTTGGAATATTAAACACTAAATTGTAGTGATTACTAATAGTGTCACAGAATTAATATTTTGCTTGGCTATAGGTGGCTAACATTGGTTGAAATTCAGTAAAAATACTTCGGAGCAAAACATGTATTTTGTCATATGAGTATTACAAAATGATTTCTGACCCACATCTTTTAGCAGACTTTTCATCATGAAAGGACAGATGATAAACACATGGCAAACAGTTGCACCAAAAAAAATTCTAAACCAGCGCTTAATTTTTCTAGATAATTAACTTTACTTGAATTTAGATAAGCAAGATATCTGAATTAGCTGCATGTTCTCTGGCATAACATTCTTTGAGGAAATGATGATTGCAGTTGAAATGAATTATTTTGCAAAGTAAACAAGAGCATATGCATGCTGTAATCTAATCACCAGCGATGTTTTCCTAATATGTAACATATTTGTATGCTAATAATAGTATGTGCTTTCACTGTTGATTATATTAATTTTGACCCACTGTTATTCCATAAATCATCGTGAAGGTAAAACTGTAAGAGCAATAAATAAAATTCACCATAAGAGAGCTTTTCTCCACTTTTCTGAGTATAGTATTCTGAAATGTATAGAGAGGTGCCTAACTGTATATAAAGAATTTTGAGACTGAAACTTGATTTAAAAGTGCATATTAGTCAGTTGACTATTTTATTTTTCAAGTTCAGTTGTTTAAAAGTTAGTGATGGCTCAAGGCAGCTGAAAATTCCAGTCTCAGAATATAAAATATTCTGAAAAATAAATGTTTTAACTCATAATTTCAACACAGCATGCCTTTAAAATGTCTTACTTAAAATCCCCTTCTTATTGAACTCCCTTCTACAGTTTTTTCAAATAAAGTTGTCAGTTATGTGGGAATAAAAGAATTCTAGAAATATTAGGGCTGGAAGAGCCCTCATGAGGTCATCTAGTCTATCCCCCTGTGCCATGGCAGGACCATCCCTGACTGGTGTTTGTCTAACCTGTTTTCAGATGATGGGGGATCCAAAATCTCCTTTAGAAGCCTATTCTAGTGCTTACTTATCCTTATAGGTAGAAAGTTTTTTCCTAATATCTCACATAAATCTCATTTGCTGCAGATTAAGCCAATTACTACTTGTTTTACGTTCAGTAGATGGGGAGAACAATTGACTATAATCTTTTTTTGTAACGACCCTTAACATATTTGAAGATTGTTCCCCCTCAGTTTTCTTTTCTCAACATTAAACTTGTCCACTTCTTATAATAACTTTCCTCGGAGGTCACGTTTTCTAAACCTTGTATTATTTTTGTTACTCTCCTTTGGACTCTCTCCAGTTTATCTACATGTTTCTTAAAGGATGCTTCCTAGAACTGGATATAGTACTCCAGCAGAGGTCTCAATAGTGCCAAGTAGAGCAGGACAGTTACCTCATGTGACTTACATATGATAGTCCTGTTAATATACCCCAGAATAATATTTGCCTTTTTCGCCACTATACCCCATTTTCGACTCGTATTCAGTTTGCGACTCTCATACAATTTATAACCTCCAGGTCATTTTCAAATTACTACTGCCTAGCCAGTTGTTCCCGATTTTATAGTTGTGCAATTGATTTTCTCCCCCCCCCCCCTTAAGTGTAGTAGTTTGTACTTGTCTTTAATGGATGTTTGCACTGTCCAGAATATGAATATATTCTCTCTACTAGCAGAATTAACAAAGGTTCTTAAAAGGTCAGTGCACTCTTTGGCCATTCCTCAGTTGTCTTTGCAAACTATTGATCCACCGTGGATCAGGATATGGTATTCATCCTGATGTTGAGACTTTTTCTCTCTGTTTTGTTAGCGATCTGTTCCAGCAGTCCCACAGGTTCTTTGGTTCTTCAGGCTTTAATGGGGCCTCCTGTTGAGCTCCAAGGGAAGACTTTGTTATGGTTATTGTCATTTTAAAACTGCCTTCCCGCTTGCCACCATCTCTGCTAGATGGATTGGGGAACTCAGCTTCCTTGTTACCTCTGCCAGTTATCTCTGTTATCTCTGCAGTTTTTCCCCTTTCCATCTTCTACCAATATCCTTTCCCAGGGTGAATACCAAATTCCATCTCAAAAAACCCATTGTCATCCTTAACATATGTCCTAATTCAGTAACTTCCCAGCATGGGAAGTTACACCTGTTAAGTGTTCTGAAGTTTTACAAAAGCAGAAAAGCAACAAAAATATTTGTCTGCTTTTGGGGGTGGGGGAACAAACGAAAACAAGTAGTAAAACCTTCACTGTGTCTGATTTAGTGACATAACGCACAATATTTAGATAATCATAAACACGACTTTTTCTTAATGTTCTGAGGAGGGCAAACATCTTTATCAAACAATGGCAAGAATCGAGCTACAAGGGCTGTACTACTTGCATGTTGGAAATGTATTCATAGACCTCATTGAGATTCTTATTCTGCAAGGTCCTAAGCCCCTTCTATTCCCATTTGAAATAAAACCACAATTCTTAATCGAGGGTGCACAGCCTCCTGAGGATCCATAGGCAGGTTCCAGGGGTCTGCCAAGCAGGGCCGGTGTTAGACTGGCTGAGGCCCAGGGCAGAAAGCTGAAGTCCCATTGCAGTGGGGCTGAAGCTAGAGCAGGACTGAAAAATAGTTGTTGTGGCACAGGTGGGCTGTGGAGTAGTATGTTGGGGGGGGGGGTGGAGGGGAAAAAAAAGATTGAGAACTCCTGAAATAAAAGACCACATTCAGCACTTTGCAAGATCAGGCTCTGGTTTTGCTCTGATTGTATTATACTGATTTTTCCACACAATACTGTAAATAAACTGTCCTCCTTCTAATTCAACCTGTCACATCTACATGTATTACAATATCCCTGCAAGACTAAAGCACGTCTTCAAGTGAGAATGTCATTCATATCTTGCTACACTATGTAAGGAAGAAAGGGCTAATTACAATATGGAGAGAGAAGCAAGCTGTTAATGATATTCTTAAAATTGTCCAACATAATCTTGCATAAATGAATGGAGATGAAACAAAATGTAACTTGACGTTTACTGAAGAGATGTTGTGTAATATCTGGCTCGAAGGCAATGGAAATAGCTTGGTATTTGTTAATTGTATTGATAAGTTATGGGACTTGGTATTTCATTTTATCAACCTGTTTCCTGCTGAGTGCTTGTCAATGACCTTGAATTCACGACTTACATCTCTGTGCTGCTTGCTTGAATTGCTGCCTTTGTCTAATTTATTTTCTAATTTCCTGAGACATACTAGCTTTCTTTTCTAACATGGCAAGGCAATAGATGAGGATACTGTCAGAGAATATGTAACCTTCAAATATGGCATGCACAATACAGAAAAATAAATGTCTGCAATGAAAACCTCAAAAACAGTAACATTAAAGTTGACATTAACATATCTATTGCAGTTAAAGGTTTTCTGTTCAGATACAGCAAGTTTACAAAAATCTTCCTTTTTTTACACTTTCAGATAAACCTCTTACTGCAGATATGGCTATATCAGTATGTCAACACTTCCTTCCCTCCCCCTTTACCCGCTCCTAAAAATTCCCAGCAATGTTTGGCAAGGCAATAATCCTGAGTTTTAACATTGTGGGGTTAAAAGAAAATTAAAAACCACAAAGCTGGAAACAATTCAAATAGCCTTGTATTGAGTGCATCACGCTGCCATGTAGAAGGTTTAGGGTTTTGACTGTGTTCTCCTTGGGGCACTATAGAGTAGGATTGCCTTGTATTGTTCTGCAGTGACCTCTGCCCCCCACCCTGCACTCACTCCTCAGCTGAAGTAATGATGAGCTCTACTGAGAGCCTTATCTCTAGTTTCTTAGATGAAAGAAACGTCTGTCCGATAACACACTATTGAAGTTGGGGGCATCCTATATATAATTAAAAAAATAGAGAATACCCTCAGGTCTTTCATCTGTGTCCTGTCAGATGTTCTGCAGATATTTTTGTCATTTAACTACGGAAAGAAAAAAATCTTCCTTTCCGACATTAGAGGCAATCAATTTAACATGGTTAATTAATGCAAATTATTATAAGTGGCGACAGGTACAGAATTTCAGGGCACTTCAAGTTCCAAGTAATATTTTTAGATTAGATTAAAAATGTTTAGGATGCAAAAATGTGATTGGCTATGAAAAAAAGAAAATCCACAGATAGGTTATAATTTGGTCCTGAGGACTATAAATGCGGTTGTGATTATAAAATACAATCCTGTTATAGAACTAGAATCTTGGCATATAGATGAGAGCAAAGGAATTATCAACACTGACAAACCCAAATTTTACTCCTCCATTTATCCAAAACTAAACATCTCAATTTTAAGAAGAAATGTTCCCATGTTTGGTGTGTGTCTCAGTTGTGTAGCTGAAATGTCAGCATTGGTGTTGCTGTTCCTTTAGAAAGCTATTGTTTTGTTTTTTCTACCCTTAGCTTTTATAATAAAAGTTGGATATGATTTTGGCGACTGTCAGTCCTGGACCTCTGCAGCAACACACACACACCCCAAAAAAAAAAGTGGAGAAATGAGAAGTGAATGATTAAATACTCGCCTAGCAAGCTTTTTCTAGGCAATTTGCATGATACAAGAAGATAGGTAACTTGGTTCTAGATTTTTATTTATTTTTTAATGTAGCTGTAAAAGAGAGACTGTCTGTCTTGTTCTTTCCCTCCCACCCCTTGTACATCCCAGTAAGCAGAAGCCGCGAGCCGTTTAAGAGTGAGGCTTCTGTCTTTAAAGGTAGTTTAATGCTTCCTAGACACTTTCAAAATTTGTCCTGGGGAGTCACTAGCAAACATTCATTTTCTTTTGTCAGGTGAGGGGAGAGAAGTAAGAGCTTGGTTCAGTTTCACTTTATCAGAAATAGTATTTTGTTGTTAGGGAAGTTTTGTCAAACTACCTTATTACATGTGGGTGAGATGTCAGAAGTGCCCAGTGTTCACGTTTCAGGCTGGATTTTCTGAAGAGCCCAGCTCCAATTTCAGCACCTAAATAAATGGGCCAGATTTTCAAATACTGTTACAGCAGCCAGCAACTCCTATTCTCAGTGTTAGTTTCTGGGTGCTGGCACTTTGAAAAAAATTCAATCACTTATTAAGGCATCCAAAGGAGAGCTACTGAGTGCTCTGATCTTTTGAAAATTTGATTCTCCACTGCTAGTATCTAGGTCATTTACCTGTCTGTTCGTTGCTATTGCTCTGATATTTCCCTCCACCAGCTCCTGTTTTCGAACAGGAAATGGAGGCCAGGGATGGATAAAAACAAATCTATGTAATCCCAGGCTAAGTAATTTTGTTAAAGCTCTTGGAGGCTTTGTTAATAATCTGTAACTATCTTTATAAAAATGGAGGTGGAGGGAGTTGCAAATAAAAACACTCGCCCTTTAACAAAATGGGCTTCGATCCTGTGAAGCAACAGTTCTCAAGCCTCCCAAGGGAGAGGTCGGAATGTGCCAAGGAAGGTGAGAGTTGTGTGTTTTGGTGGATTTTTTTAAGAGCTCTGGCTGTCAGCTCTGGGTGGCTGGAGTTTGTGCATGAGGGCTGTGCACACCCAGGAGGCAGGGATAAAGGGGACAGCTGGAGCCCCACATCTCAGGCTCTCCTTCTGCCCTCCCCTCAATTCCTCACCAGGAGGTAGCCCAACCTTAGGCTCTCCTCCTTCCTCCCCATCCCACCCCCATCCCTCACCTGGAGGCAGCGGGAAAGTGATATTGGCAAATACCAGTTTTCACCTTGCCACCCTTCTCTGCTGCTGGCATGGTACTGCCTTCAGAGCTGGGTGCCCAGCCAGCAGCCACCGTTCTCCATTCTGCTTTCAGAGCTAGGAGATGATGTATGTACTTGTGGGGATAAATGACTACAGACACAAAGAAGGGGGGCCCAATCAAATATGTTTGAGAACCACTGCTGTAAAGGAATCTTGCTTGCAACCAACATCATGCTTCCACACTGTTCAGGGTGTTAGTGTTTTGGTTTGGGGGTTTTTGTTACCAATGGTTGTGCATTTTTTGTCATGGTGTAATTACAAAGAAAGACATTAACATGATTTTGCTAAACAGGCTCTTGTAGGCACTAATTTTTCTGACCTTTTTTCAGGACCTAATCCTTAATTCTCAGTATTGCATACTAATTGCTGTTACAGCACCAATAGAAAACTGTGTTCCTCTAAGCTTTCTTTAATGATAATTGAGGTCTAGGCATGTAAGTGCCTCTTAAATGACTGATGATTAAATTTTCCAGATTTACAAAAGCAGGGGTATGTAATGAACTGAAAAGGCATATATTTCTTATGCCTGCTGCTCCAAATACATGTATCCTATTAACTGCTTTTCCAAAAATGTTGTCTTAAATTATCACCTTTGCTCCCTCTTTAGAGTTTCACTTTTAAAAAAATTATTTTCTGCGACATATGCTAGTTTTTGAAGATATTAAACAGGATTTTCTCCCCCCACTGTCCATTTTACACTTTTGCATGATCTTGCAATTATAATGCTGAATTTCTGACATCACAATAATTCCATGGAAAAAAATTTGTCACAAACACAAGGTTATGACTTTACTAGAGGATCAAGTTAAACGAAGACAAGAGTTTGGGAAAGGTGGTGGCCTTTCACGGTACCTGCAGTAATAGCAAAAGAAAATAGCTGCTGAAGCACATTATTTGAAAAAAATGTCTGGGCATGTGAAAATTCCTCTTTAAAGGCCTGTATTTCAGCAGGCCTTTGGATTTTTTGTCCTCTTTATCAAGCTGCCCTGAAACATGCATATACGGTGGAAAACTGAATGGAGTTATTTCCCTTTTTCTTTTAAAAGTGACTTTAGGATTTGGTGAGGATGAGGAACTCTTGTAATTAAAATCAACCAGTCATGGTATCTGTGCAATTGAAACCTGCATTTTGTGTTCATATGAACCCACTGCTTGTATACAACCAACCTAGTTTTTTAAATTTTTCAGTAAGTCCAAGAATACTAGTGACAGTTTTGGATCGTGTAGACTTTCCCTCTTGTCCTGTGCAACCACCACAGGAAATATGGAGTTTGACACTATCCCAGTGGCTTAAAGTCTGGGCTTCATGCTACAGTGGTAGCATGTGGAGTCACAGTTACACACCACCTGAAGGAATCCACAGGCAAATGATAAACATTTCTGTCTGGCTGTTTTTCTGTGAATCTCCAAAAGGGTTTTGTGTGGTTAATCAGATTTGGGCTTTTCCCCAGCACGAAGATCAAATAACCACAGCTGATAGACCACAGTGGTGTCTTTACTTTTGTATTTACTATATGTTAGCATTATTCTCTGAGACATTTCTGGAGGAGACTAGAAGGGCTAGGGAGGAAATGCCAAACTATGAGAGGCCTATATTGGAACTAGCTGAGGATAGAGAAGTAGAGTCTTCAGATACTTTCATATGTCCAAGATTCGATTTCATATTTAGAGCCTTTGTTTCTGATTATAGGTTTTTTTGGCACTGGAATTACCTACACTCCATAAAATAATTGTATTGGATTTTAAAACTCCATTTTTTTATCATCAATTCTACAACATAAGAGTTTGGTCTATTAGTTTAAAGACTTGCTTTAATGTTTCAAACCTTCACATGCTAGAAGTGAACTTGATTTTAAAGGTTTTCAGACATTTTGTTTTCTCGTTGAAATTATGTTCAGTTGCAGTATTTTGTATCATTACAGTTTAAACTGTCACATTGATGGCAAAGGCCTTCTTTCAGTAAACATTCACCTTGGTGGTCATATTGCATTAGTTTATCCCAATAATATTTATTACAATAGGTCCTTCTCTTCTTCTGTAGAATTACCTACTGTGCATGGTGTTTTTCCATAGGAATTTTAGCAACTGCAAATGAAAATAGGTATTTGGGTTTTGACTGATAAACCTCCCAGTTTAATGAACTAGTTACTTTTCGTACATCCTTATGGTTTTTTCTAACTCTTCCCTCTTTTGTGCTGCACATGCATACTGCACACTTTAAAGCCCTCTTCTAATGAGCTTAAAGTGCAGTAAACAAGATAGCAGCGTATCTGCTAACTGTGCTAATGGATATACATAAGAAGGATTATACTATGACCCTTCTTTCATAAACATTGTAACTATGGATGGAACTTTACTTTTCTAGTTCAGTAAAGTTGATTTAAAGCTTTGCAGATGTGAGCTTTGTCCAGATAACAGCCGAAAATCCAAGGGAGACAGATCTTTATATAAATCGAAGCTCTTATTTTGCATTAGAAAACTCTTGTTTAGATAAATTTAGTTTGGGAAAGTAAGTAATTTCTGTACATTAGCATATGTCATACGTGTTGCATACATACTGGTTCATGGCTGTCTTGACTCTAAGGCCTGGTTTACACACAATAGGGTTTAGCTAGACAACTCTGCATAGTAGTCCAAGTGACATCTCCTCAGGTATTCTCTCCTCTGTATGCACACTAGGCAGATTGGCACCACTTGCTGCTTTGAACTCAATTACATGTGTTGATGCTTATGCGTCAAAAAAGAATATCTGAGTATTGGATAAAAGGAAGACATGGGAACATTGTCTGTCAGTAAAACAGATTAAAATGTATGCTCAGGACTCAACCACTCAGTGTATCAAACAGATCTCAGAAAAATATTTGGGCACACTTTTATTACAAACCCATAGCGAACAGCGAGAAAGAAAGTAATTCACAAAAGGGATTCCAAAAAAAACGTTCAGCACAAGTTGTGCTGCTTCCCTGAGAAGGGGGCTGCAAGTCAAAGGTGTATGAACTTGAGGAGTGAAGAATGGGCTATACACACTTTGCTTGTGTTCATTCGGCATAGGTAACCTCTTTGATTGTATGAGAGATCTGAAGATAACGTCAATAAGAACCGTTTCCTACCTTCATCAGGATGCTCAGGATGTTGCTCAAACAGCTTAAAATGCCACTATAATAGATAGCAGCAGGCAAGAGAGGTAGTTGGTTTCCTACTGTGGTCATTGGGTGGGTCAGAGTAGGTTGACACATGTGACAGATATGTCTGACTGTTATTCTCTAATTTGTAAATGTTGGTTATGAAAGCATCAACAGACAACAAATAAGGAATTGTTTCTGTATAGATGAGACGTTATGGGGTTGTTAGCTTCCCCATTAGAACTCTTCTCTGTGTCAAAGATCAATGTTCTCTCAATGTTCAGTTCAGTTCAGTTAGATTGTCATTGTGTTCTATAGTCACTGAAAAGACTGGGGCACAATCACACTATGTAGGTTGTGAGTTGCCAAAGCATCCATTCTAAATACTGTCTGAGCACCATTACTACTTCAGTCAGATTTGGGTTCTTCAGCAGGCTGGTTGTGGGTTTTATTTTCTTTTTGTTTAAGGCTTTTCTACCCAAACATACAGAAATCATTTGATGAGAAAAGAGCCTAAAATGAGTGTCCAGTAACTGATGCCAAGTTAGGTTAGTTGTAGCATTTTCTAGTTCATCTGAATATCAAACACTCGTGGTGTTTTCATTACCATTTCACACAACTATTGGAATGCAAAATTAATTGTAATGTTGATGCAAATGATAGATGTTTCTCTTCTGTGGAGGAATTTCTAAGGCAACGGCTCTTCATTCTTTGGCACATGAATATGAATTTTAGGATTACAAGGATAAATAAAGTTTTATAAATAAAACATATAACTGCTGACAAATCTTTATAATGTAACTTATTTAAATAGTGTCTGATCTGCAAAGTATCCTACATGCCTCATGCAAACCAGTTGTCTCTATTACATCAATACATTCTTTAAATTTAATTTTTTTTAAAACTTCCAAAAATATTTTGTGCCAAAAACTTTAGGCTATCAGCTATGGATAGATTTTCTAAAGAGCTTTGCAGCAGTTCAATCTCAGTTTCACAAAGGAATGTATTATAGTTTCCACATCAGAAGGAGAAAAACAACAAAATGTCACACATAGTGAGGGAAATGGCATTCTCCCCACATGCGCTGGCTTAAACAACCCAGCATAATTTCAATTTTATGCTAACATAACTGCAGCCAACTCTGGATATCCAGCCTTGAGTATCGGTAATGCTGTCAGTTCAGATTGAACCGGTTCATGATGATACAAAGTACTACCACTTCTATAAAAATGTAAAGTTGGCTTGATTCAGATGTACAGCTATTGATCCACTGAAGCCAGTCATAGCTGCATATGCTCAGATGTTCTTAAAATGAAGCCACTTCTAATCTAGGTGCTTAAATTGAGATTTAAGATCATAATTTAGGCATCCACACTGAAAATGTTGGCCTTAGTTTGCAGCTCTTATGGCTGCAGAGATGTCACTGAAAGTGACACAGTGCAGTGCTGCAATACAGACTTCTGCCAGCACAGCTGGGTCAGTCAGGGGTGTGAAGAGGTGTGATCCCTTACCCAACATAGCTATGTCAGCAAAAGCTACTAATAGAGGTCAGTTATAGTGGCAAAAGTGCAGTTTTGCCAGCATAACTAATTTCACTTGAGGGGAGGGGGATGCAGTGTGCTGTACCAACCAAAGCCCGGCTTTGCCATTAGAACTGCGTGCACGCTAGGAGTGCCTTACTGGCACAGCTATACCACCAAAGCGCTCCTAGCCTGAGTCTGCAGATAGAGCAAATGAAACATTGGCTCAGAACTTCAGTAGCTGACACCATCCATTAGCTTCCTGCAGGAATGGAAGGCCCTAATGCAGCACAACTGCTGTAGAGCCACGGCTTCTGGAGAATCAAGGGACTTCACATTGAGGCCCTTGGCATAGTGGGGGCAATGCAGAGAAGAACCTTCACTACATTGATCTTCACATCCAGTACGTGGGCTATTAAAATTGGCACTGTGATTTTGTACACCTTGCAAATGTACTAAAAGTTTCTAGGGGAAATCTATAAATCATTCCTTCATTGCTGCCACAAAACAACTCTTCATACAATTAAAATGTAATGTCAATGCTTTGAGATTCTTAAATGAAAACAGTTAAATAGGGTGAGGGGGACAATGACCAGGAAGAAATCTGAATTGGAAAAATACCTTACACCTCAGATAATTTTGCATTATTTCAAAGTATTCATTCGGATCTTTGTGTGTATGTGTATATGCAGTTTTGACAGGTACTCTTTTTTTTTATATGAAACAAAACAGAGGAAAGGTTTTTCTTTAAAGGTAGTATTTCATTAAGTCAGCTGGATAAATCTGCCTACTAGTTATCTCCACTTTTAAAACTTTTTTACAACTGAGTTGTTTAGGATGTCTGATCTTCTCTTGGTTAACATGCATAATTCTAAAGGACCCTTAATTATTTAGTTTAGCTGCATCTTCTGTAATAAAGATTCTGACATCTATTTCATTATCTGTCAACTGCAACTTGACCATAAATATTTGTTATTTTATTAAAATCATCTTGTTATTGACTTTGTTGCAATTTTCTGTTTTTAATGTGTTTTCCCCCAAAAAAATGGTTCTGGCCATTTCTATAGTCTATGAGCTTTTAACAAATACTTTGCCTGATTTATCTATTAAATTTTAATTGTGGATTTTACTGTAATGTAATGTTGGAAGATTTAACAATGTTCAGATGAGTACGTAGAGGGGCATGGAGATGGTTGTGGCAAGAGATGATGCCTGTTCTACTAGTTTGTATAATATTGTGAAAGGTCCACTGCTGTTTTAATTCTTCACAATTACAAACTGGAAAACATGTTATTTATTCCTCAATCTAAACAGTGGCAAATCCAAAAGAGCAACTGTGCACACACAGATTGTTCCAATAGCAAATCCTTTAGCGTGTTTGTGCAAATGCAAAAATTGAATGTAGACTGCAAGAAAGTGCAAATGGTTAATGGCTGTAAGTGAGGAGGGATTGCCAAACAATTAGGTAGTCTCTGATTGTCATGCTGTTTCTGCTTAGGGTGTCATGTTTGTGGTTGGGTTATTTTGTGGTTTGGCGGTGGTTTTATTTGTAATTAAGTGCTTATCAGTAGAGAACTCCTTGCCATTGTAAAATACTCCAAAAAATGTTAATTTCTAATCATTTTATAGCCCCGGCTCCAGAGTACCTTCTGTTCACGCTCATGCAAAGACCAGGATCACAGTAGCATTTCCTACTATTCAAGCATTTGTAGAAGTATATTGGAATTAAATTCCATCAGGAACTTTTCACTTCATTTCTGTATTTTTCAGTATATTCCTTCCGCCTCATTCCTCCAGGACTTATAATTAAGGCTACAAGTATGTCACGGTGGTCGGGGAAGTCATGGAATCTGACTTTCAGAGACCTCCGTGACATCGAGCACCCCAGCCTTTGCCAGCAGCGGGGGACCCTACAGATCCCAGCCTGGGTCAGGGGTCCCTCCCAGCCACTAGGCAGGGATGGGGGCTGCAGTGGGACAGGGTGCTGGAGCATCCTCTCTCCCCATTTTGTCAGGGATGGTTTTAGTAAAAGTCAGGGACAGGTCACAGGCCTTCCATGAATTTTTATTCATTGCCTGTGACCTGTCCCTGACTTTTTAGTAAAAATATCCATGACAAAACTGTAGCCTTATTTCTGATGTGTAGGTAATAGTCTTCCATTCTGTTAAATTCTCAGTTTATTGATATGCTGTATTGAAAATTTATACAGTAGTCACAAATATGTACAGTCAGTAGCTGTATTTCTTAGGCCATATTTTTTTAAGCTCAGTTCAGTTTCCGCATATCCTGCTATTGACATACGTGCATCAACTGAGATGCAGGTATATTGGTGTAACACTGGACTTTTTTTTTTTTTTTTTTTTTTTGCTATTACTTGTGCGATCATTTACTTAGAAACACTTGAGTTCAGTTTGTTCAATTTTCTGTTAATATGGTTGACTCATTACATGTAATCGTGGGTGGCCGGTATCAAAGGCCCGTTCACCCCTGGACCCCATCCTGCTTCCCAGAGCTGTGCTGCGGGCACTCTTGCTCTGTGGCCAGGGCCCCAGCCTGGGGTTAATGGGGGCCAACCTGCGGCCAGGGACTCTGCCCTGGCATTCCAGGACTAGGGAAGGGGGCACTCCACCTGGTGCTCTGGGGCTGGGAGGACCCTTGCTGCCTGTCCACCCTTCCAGGGCTTGGGGGTGGAGGGGTGTTCCTTGCCATCTTCCCACCCTTCCGGGACTAGGGAGGGGGGCGTTACCAGTCACAGCTAAATGCGAGGTGGAACAGATTGTTTAGCATAAGTAGTTAACACATTCTAGGTAACCATTCAAGGTAGGGTAGCCCGTTAACATCTCTGCAGTCCTAGGACAAAAAGGGGGGTTAGTGGGTTACATATTGTTGTAATAAACCATAAATCCAGTGTCTCTGGATAAATAAGCCCATGATTTTTAGTAGCTAGCAGAATTATGAGTTTAAGCTCCCAGGCTCATCTTTTAAAAGTGTTGCATCTTGCATTTAGCTGTGATGCTCAGAGTACCTTTCCCACACCTGAAGAAGAGCTCTGTTTTGCTCGAAAGCTTGTGTCTCTCACCAACAGAGGTTGGTCCAATGAAAGATATTATCTTCCCCACCTTGTCTTTCAGATAAATTTGCACTTGCAAGAGTACTGCATGCTAAAAATTAAACAAGACAAACTAAATTTAAAGAAAGTAAAACTACCAATAAATATGGAAAAATCCTATCATTTGGTATATTCAATGTATATTTAACTTAAGTTGCCCATACAGTTACACAGTTTTAAATAGATAATATTGTGGAATAGTCCATATCAGATATGCTGGACATGTTTCACAGTTTTCACTCTTTAATGAATTCTTATGTTTTTACAATGTTCATATTGAGGTTTCGTATTAACCAGTTTATAATGCAAAACATGTACACCTCTGATTATTATTTCTGCTTGATTGTTCAGTACTGCATATAAACAGATGTGAGCATAGGCAAATATACAATGTTAATAAGAAACTTTTAAACCATATGGTGTGCCTAAAATTAGTGTCTTGCAGTTGTGTAATGAGAACCTTCTGTTCGGTAGCCAGATTCACATGAAACGCAATCTGCTTAATATACTCTGGCCAATGCTGTCATTTCCTTGATCTGGAAGGTAAGCAGAAGTGACAGACTGCCTTTCTAGAGTATCTTTGCTGTATAGAGACTGTCTCTGCCTTTGATTAATGCAGAGAGCTTGTGTTCTGATATAACACTTCGGATTCATTGGTGAAAAACTATGGTTTTCAACTTCCTGTACTTTGCTGTTGCCACTTCTCTAATTCTTTCAGTAATGAATATGCAGTCATTTGTAATGGTTTATATGCATCTTCCTTCATCCTGCCTCTTAACTTTGTTTGCCTCTGACTGTTTGTTAAAGTGACTTCTCAGACTGAGGAGATGAGATGTAATAACCCCATGCTTACTTTATTTACGTGTGGACTGCAAAGCCATTTGTATTGTGAGCAGTTTCCATTGACTTAGGGCTTGAAGCTGATAGTGTTTTTACTCTAGATAGTTGCAAACAAAAAACCTTGATTCTTTTACAATATTGACTCCCAAAAATTAAAATGACCTTTCACTTTCATAGAGATTGACCTTTCATTTCTTCATGATTACCACCTCTTGGTTAGCTGAGGCCATGGCTACACTGGAGAGTTGCAGCGCTGGTGAGGGAGTTACAGCGCTGCAACTCAGTCTGTGTCCACGCTTGCAAAGCACAGCCAGCGCTGCAACTCCCTGGTCTGCCTCGGGTGTAGCGATTCCAGCGCTGGTGATGCAGCGCTGGTCATCAAGTGTGGACACCAACAGCACTTTTATTGGCCTCCAGGGTATTAGGAGGTATCCCAGCATACCTTTTCAGCCACTCTGCTCATCGTTTCACACTCCACTGCCCTGGGCTCAGGTGACCCCCCTCTTTAAATGCCCCGGGAATTTTAAAAATCCCCTTCCTGTTTGCTCAGCCAGGTGTGGAGTGCAATCAATCAATCAGTGACCATGCCTCCACGCCCCAAACGAGCCCCAGCATGGAACACTTCCGAGCCGCAGGACCTCATCAGTGTTTGGGGTGAGGAAGCTGTGCAGTCACAGCTGCGCTCCAGCCGTAGAAATTATGATACCTATGGGCACATATCAAAGTCCTTGCTGCTAAGGGGACATGAACGGGACGTGTTGCAGTGCAGGGTAAAAGTAAAGGAGCTGTGCAGAGCCTATTGCAAAGCCCGTGAGGGAAACCGCCGCTCAGGAGCTGCCCCCATGACCTGCCGTTTTTACAAGGAGCTGGATGCCATACTTGGGTGTGACCCCATTGCCAATCCGAGGAGCATGATGGAGAGTTCAGAGCAGGGAGAAGTGGGGGAGGGTGTAGAGGAAGCGGAGAGTGAGGCTACTGGGGTGGAGGGAGACACCCCGGAGTCCCAGGAGGCATGCAGCCAGGAGCTCTTCTCAAGCCAGGAGGAGGCTAGCCAGTCGCAGCAGCTGGAACTTGTTGGTGAAGAAGAAGCAGAGGAGCAGGTTCCCGGTAAGCAGATTTTATTTTTAGGATGGCAGTGTTTTGTGAGAGGAGGATGGGGGTTATGGCTGCCTTCCTGCATGCCTAAATGTGGAATAGCCCATTGATTTGGTCTATCACGTCTCTGTAATCGGCCTCGGTAATCTCTTGAAAAGTTGCAGCCAGAGCATGGGCAATGTGCTTGCGCAAGTTTATAGGGAGAACCACCATGGTCCTTGTCCCGGTCAGGCTAACTCATCCGTGCCACTGTGCTGCGAGGGGTGAGGGGAACATTGCTGCACACAAGGAAGCTGCATAGGGACCAGGGCGGAATCCACATTGCTGTAGAAGACCCTCCCTCTCTTGCCAGGTAACACGCAGCAGTGATATATCTGGCAGTAGAAAACCCTGTTGAGAATGTAGGGATAGTGTTCAGTGCAGGTTCCTGCTCTCTGCTTTCCCCAGTGCAGTTCCCAAAGTACCTGCTCTCTGCTTTCCCCAGTGCAGGTCCCTGCTCTCTGCTTTCCCTGTTGCACAGAAACCCCAGTGAGCCCTCAGGCAGTTCCCCTTCCCAGGTGAAGTCGCGGCAGAAACACTCACCCCATTGCTCGCCATGCCTTCGCTGGTGTGGCCTCTCTGTGCTATGTTAGGTATGTGGGAATGATGCTACAAAAAGTCTACAAACTCCTTCACTGTGTGATGATAAACAATGTAACCTCTGTGTATTAAATGTTTCTATTTATGTTTTTTTAAGTGACCTTCAATAATCCAGCAGTATCACCGCCTGCCTGACGGTTACAGAACTTGAGGAAAAATCCTCGAAAATCAAAAGAAGATTTGATCAAAGCAGTTATGAATCAGTACGCCAGAGAGAGTAAGATGATGCAGGAATGGAGAGAGAAAATGCATGAGTGGAGGCAAACACAAAGCAGGAGAAAGGAATTGACTACCAAGAAAAGCACGAAGCAGCTGATAAGCCTCCTGGCTCGCCAAACTGACTGTATGCAGTCTCTCATAGCCATGCAGGCAGATCGGTACCGTGGTAACCCCCACCCCTCCCAAAGCTCTCTCTTGTTCCCCAGTATTTGCACAAAACACCTTTCTCCAGCAGCCTGTTTCTTACCACCCCCAGCTGCCCCCAACACCTGTACGATCACCTACCAGCCCTGATAACTGCAACCCTTACCCTATGCACTCAACCCCCATCACGATGCAGCATAGTAATCCTGAAGTGCAGCAGGCATTGAACAGCAATCCAAGCAGGACATATTCATACCTCTGAATGTACAGTCCACCACCCTACTCCCCTGCCCTTTTATGTACTGTATTTTGAATAAATGATTTCTTGGCTTTTAAAACATTTTTTATTATTGCACAAAGTGATAAATACTGTACCCCAAGGGAAAAACGGGCACAGCAAAGGCACCAAACATTACTGTTGGCTTTCAGCCTCAAATTGCTCCCTTAAGGCATCCCTAATCCTTGAAGCCCTTTGCTGGGCCTCTCTAGTAGCCCTGCTCTCTGGCTGTGCAAATTCAGCCTCTAGGCGTCGAACCTCGGAGGCCCATTCCTCACTGAATCTTTCACCCTTCCCTTCACAAATATTATGGAGGGTACAGCACGCGGATATAACAGCGGAGATGCTGCTTTCCCCCAAATCTAGCTTCCCGTAGAGACACCTCCAGCGCGCCTTTAAATGGCCAAAAGCACACTCCACAGTCATTCTGCACCGGCTCAGCCTGTAGTTGAACCAGTCCTTGCTCCTGTCAAGCTTCCCTGTATACGGTTTCATGAGCCATGGCATTAAGGGGTAAGCGGGGTCTCCAAGGATCACAGTGGGCATTTCGACGTCCCCTACTGTGATCTTGCGGTCTGGGAAAAAAGTCCCGGCCATCAGCTTCCTGAACAGGGCACTGTTCCGAAAGATGCGTGCATCATGCACCTTTCCAGGCCATCCTGAGTAAATGTCAGTGAAACGCCCACGGTGATCCACAAGCGCTTGGAGAACCACAGAGAAACACCCCTTGCGATTAATGTACTCTGATGCCAGGTGGGGTGGTGCCAGAATAGGAATATGCGTCCCATCTATTGCCCCTCCACAGTTAGGGAAAGCCATCCACAATGTCCTGCACATTCCCCAGAGTCACAGTTCTTCTTAGCAGGGTGCGATTAATGGCTGTGCAAACTTGCATCAACACTATTCCAACGGTCGACTTTCCCACTCCAAACTGGTTCGCCACCGATCGGTAGCTGTCTAGAGTTGCCAGCTTCCAGATTGCAATAGCCACCCGCTTCCCCACTGGCAGGGCAGCTCTCAATCTCCTGTCCCTGCGTCGCAGGGTAGGGGTGAGCTCAGCACACAGTCCCATGAAAGTGGCTTTTCTCATCCGAAAGTTCTACAGCCACTGCTCGTCATCCCAGGCTTGCAGGAGGATGTGATCCCACCACTCAGTGCTCGTTTCCCGAGCCCAAAGGCGGCGTTCCACGGTGCTGAGCACGTCCGTTACTGCCACAAGCAATTTAGTGTCTTGCGTGTCAGGCGAATCAATATCATTGACTCCTCACTGTCACTTTGGAGCTGAAGGAATAGCTCAACTGCCAAATGTGATGTGCTGGCAACATTCATCAGCAAGGTCCTCAGCAGCTCGGGCTCCATTTGTAACAGAAATCGCGCTGCAGACTCACAATGCCGCCAAACTGCTTGGAATGTGTAGCAAAGCACCATGGGGCGTTGGAACAAGAAGCGGAAAGACCCGCACCCTTCCATCCCCTTCCCACAAGCCACAGCGCCAAAATGGGACGAGGTGCTCTGTTGGATAGCTGCCCACAATGCACCACTCCCAACAGCGCTGCAAATGCTGCAAATGTGGCCACACTGCAGCGCTGGTAGCTGTCAGTGTGGCCACACTGCAGCGCTGGCCCTACACAGCTGTACGAACACAGCTGTAACTCCCAGCGCTGCATAAATGTAAGTGTAGCCATACCCTCAGTACTGTTCAGTAAACAGGGCAATGAGCCCGGGAGTCCTGTAATACATCAAGTACCTGATTCAATGTTCTGAGGGAGCGGATTAATTTAATTTCATTATTATTACACAAGAACAGCCTGTGAAGATGAGTTGCAGTGCTGAGAGGCTTGAGTCTATGAAACTGAGCGTTCTTAGTGACTGCTGAAGAGAGGTGCTTTATGATTAGTAATATTTATTTGTACTATGGGTAGCTCATAGCATCCTTGATACTGTGTACAAATGCGAAAGGTTATTTTAATTTTTTTGTTCAATATTCAAAAAGCACCAAGCTACATCTGGAAAGGTGCTATCCTAGTCCCAAACAATTTCCCATCTGGGAACCATTCTGACAATTAGATTTGCATTGTCACAAAATATTTCCTGTATTTGTGAGGTAGTTTTAATGTGGAAACAGGTGTTTTTGTAACCATTGTTTAAGGCTCTTAAGTTTCATGTTTTAAAATAAAAAGCCAGCCAGTTAGCATTAACTGAGACTTTGTTGGCATGTTTAGCCCACATGGCAAAGAATTTGGTAGAGTTGAGGCCCTCTGGCAGGACACTGCTGCTATTTGGGCTGTAATTGGTCTGTGAATAGATGGATAGTCTTCCCTCTCCAGAGCTGTCAATCCTTTCTTTTCAATAGCACTACACATTCACTTTATATGAGTTCATATCCTTCCAATAACTTTATTTGCTTTATTTTTATTTCGTATGAGAATAAACCTGGCTGGAATTAATCTGATTCAGCAAGCGAATGGGTGAATTCTCTAGTTAAATGCCCTGATAGGGAGGGAGTTTTGTTTGACTCATCTAGGCAGGCCAGCTACAATGCTTTGAACAGTCTTGAATTATCCAGTGATTAATCTATTTTTGAACAATGGGGAGGTGAGATCTAACGTCCCTTACTGAAGAGGTGGGCAAATTTGTATTTTAATTAGAGCTTGTCAGAAATTTTCTAATGAAACAGTTTTGTTGGAAAATGCCAGTTCATTGAATCCAATTTTTTTTATGAAAGAGAATTGGGTTTGACAGACTTTTTCACAGAATCACTAGCAGCTGTGAAACTGACAAGAATGTCCAGCTGAGTCAGCAGCTGCCTCTCTGGGGAAACAGTTGTGTCTGTTTCTAAAATATCTTTTGATTCTTAAGCTTTCTGATTTGCAAGAAATTTTGACAAATTTGGTTTCATTCCAATTTGGAACGAAACCAGATTTTGAAATGCCATAACTTCTCATGAACTGGAAATCCCAAGTTTCTGCCAGCTCTAATTTTAATAGGGTTAGGAGATGACGTCTTAAAATCAGAGTTGTAGAAGGAATAGGTTAGTTGAATGCAGTATTCTGTTAAACTCATCAGTTCTTTCCTGTGAGAGGGAAGAGGACTGCATAGTTCTGAAGAGTCAAGCTGCAAATAAAAGACATGCAGTCCCTCTGTCATTTATGTGCAGTGAGGCCCTCAGCTCCTGATGCTAGTCAGACATGACATCTAATGATGGGTGCTTGTGATTTGTGTTATCTGGTTTTATCTTTTTGGAAACCTAGCTGCTGCTTCAAGTGCGGTGGATCCCTATTTCATTCCACTGATGGTGCGCATGCCCCCAGAGAATTTGAAAGCTGTGTCCACTGGCCTTCGCATGTACTCTGGCTCACCTCATGCCTCCCACTGAAGGGATAAAGGGCGGAGTGAATCTGCTGCCTCTCCAGTTCCTTCCCACGACTGCATGGTCCGCTTTAGACCCTTACATGTTTGCAACTTCAGTTTTGGTCTACAAAATACGTTTTTACGGTTTAGCATTACATTAGCCTCTTAAGAGGCCTGCCCATCCCTCTTCTTCTCCCTCCTCCCATCCGGTATTCCATTCGGGTACCAGACTCAGCCCAGGACTCTGGACTTCACACTATGTGCTTCCTGCTTGCAATCCTTCTTGGTCAGTGTCGACCACCAGTGCTGCCTATACTGCCTTGGGAAAGCTCACATCATGGTGAGGTCCAATATCTGCCGATTGTTCCCCAACTGTACCTGACAAGGCCGGGAACTTCATCTCCACAGAAACCTCGTGGAGAAGGCCATGAGACCCCAATCAGACCCAGGCCGGGGAACCCCCTCTCTACGTCAGTCTGAACCATAATCATCCTCATTGGAAGATTCTGAGCCAGCCAATGAACCACTCTTTCCTTACCCTACATATCCTCCACCATCAAAAAGGCCCATACCAGTTTGGGACCAACCTCTGCCTCATCTAACTCAGAGCCACTGGGACCCCATACCATGGGGTCCCCCATGCCCAACTATCAACCCCTTCTACTAGCCATATTGGGGGACTACTAGCCGTATTGGGGGACTAGAAACCAGTATCCCCTGCAGGGTCAATCCAACCTGCCAAGGAGCCACCCCTTGCTTCCCTGCTAAGGGGATGATCAGATCTGCCCCCAGATCTGGCAGAGGAGGAGGAATATTACACTAAGGTTCTGGCACTTCCATCATCCCTAGATGAAGCCGTGACTTCTAAATCCCCTCCCCCCTGAATTATTTCAGGCAGTTCAACTCTCTGCAAAGTTGTTGGAGAGCTTCTGATTTCTCTCAGAGATCCAAGACTTCCAGCACAAACTTCTAGACATCCTGCATACTTCTGGACCCAACAGAATAGCTCTCCCTGTTAATGAAGCCATACTGCAGCCAGCTAGCGCAGTTTGGCACATCCCTGCCACTTGTGCTCCTACTCCCAAAATGGCAGAGAAGCATTATTATGTGCTGGCCAATGGTGTGGAATTTTTGTTATCTCACTCCCTCTTAATTCACTTGGTCCATGCTGCTTCTGAAGGGGCTAGACAGCAACATCTCCAATCTACTCCTGCTGACAAAGAGGGCATAAGCCTGGATCAGCAGGGAAGACAGAGTCATGGCACCATGCAGCAGGGTTCCCTAGGAAGGTCCACAATACCATTGAGGACCTGCCCTTTGATGAGTCACACCTCTTCAACCAGAAGATGGACAAGTCCCTCCATACCTGAAGGATTCCAGGGCTTTCCTCCATTCACTGGGGATATACACATCTCCCTCTAAGAGGAAGTTCCACCGCACATCAGTCAAATCTACATATGTGGCTCAGCAGTTTTTCTATCAAGGTCCTATGAAACACCATGTAAAAGACAGAGGGTTCAAAAGTTCCTCTTCCCTACACCCCCTGCAACAGACTCGTCATCTCAACCCCCGGCTCAATGTTGTTTTTGATGGGAGCTCAAGAACCTCAAAACACTAAGCCCAAGACCTCCCAATCCCCACACCATTTGGGGGTTATCTATCACTCTTTTTCAACACAGACTGTTGATGCTGATCATCATCCACTCTGGCTATATGATAGTTTGCATCCCTACCTTCCACCCCCCAAAAAAACCCTCCCCACTCCCTTTCAGGGGGCCCTCTCATGACAGTATTCTCAAACAAGAGATGAATATCTTACTGTAGCGAGGAGCAAAAGAACATGTCCCTTCTCAATACCGAGGGAGAGAGTTTTATTTTACTTCCTGATATCCAAAAAGAAGGGTAGCTGGAGACTGGTTCTCAATCTCCATCATCTCAACCACTTCATTCCCAGACTCAGATTTTGCATGGTCACGTTGGCAACATTTTTAGAAAAGGGATGTGGATCTCAAGTCTTGATATGAATGATGCCTACTTTCACATAGAGATCCCACCCACAGACACTTTCTCAGATTCGTTGTAATCTCTGACCATTTTCAGTACAGAGTAATCCCCCTTGGAATAGCAACCTCCTCAGAGTCTTTACCAAGATATTCTTAGTAGTAGTGCTCCACATCAGATTTCATGGTCTCATTGTCTTTCCCTATCTTGATGGATGGTTGCTTCTTGCCAAGTCTCACCGAGAAGCCTCTCTCTCAGCTTCCATGATGTTACTACACCAATTCTCTTCACTAGGAGTCAGAGTAAACATTGAAAAATCTGTTCTCATCCTCCTACAAGCTCTGGTCTTCATTGGGGCAACCTTAAATTCTGTCACTGCAAGAGCATATCTCCCAAGGACAAGTTCCAGAGCCTGAACAATATAATAGCTCATGTCACAAGCAACCCTCAAGTACCGGAAAAGCCTGTCTGTCTGTCATAGGTCATACGGCCCCATGCACCTGTGTCACCCTGTTCACAGGACTCCACCTTCGTTGCCTTCAAGCTTCGCTGCAGTCGGTATACTGCCCAAGCTGTTGTTCCATGAACCACATGGTAACAGTTTAGGTCAGGGTACTGTCTTGTCTTCCCTGTTTTGGTGGGCAAATACTCATCAGGTATGTGTGTCCATCCCCTTTCTCCGTTCATCTCCAGACCAGGACCATTATTACAGATGCATCCAATATGAACAACCACACAGCGTAAGGTGCCTGAACATCTCAAGGATCCAGGGTGCACATCATTATTCTGGAGCTGCAAGCAGTATGGAAAGCATGCAAGTCCTTTTTTCCTTTCATCCACACTCACCATGTCCTTATGTCAGACAACGTCATGACTGTTGTCTTCATCAACAAGCGGGGGAATGAGATCTGCTTCCCTGTGTGCAGAAGCAGTCAGCCTCTAGAACTAGTTTTAGAGTAGTAGCTGTGTTAGTCTGTATCCGCAAAAAGAATAGGAGTACTTGTGGCACCTAAGAGACTAACAAATTAATTGTAGCATAAGCTTTCGTGGGCTACATCTCACGTCATTGGGTTCATGTAGTGGAAAATACAGACGATAGACACGTGTGTGCGTGTGCACACACACACATAACATGAAACAATGGGTGTTACCATACACATTGTAAGGAGAGTGATCAGTTAAGGTGAGCTGTTTGTCAGCAGGAGAGGAAAAAAAACTGTTTGTAGTGGTAATGAAAATGGCCTATTTCCAGCACTTGACAAGGAGGTATAAGGAACTGTAGTGTCGGGGAAAGATGAGCATGGGGAAATAGTTTTACTTTGTGTAATGGTCCATCCACTCCCAGTCTTTATTCAAACCTAATTTAATGGTGTCCAATTTGCAAATTAATTCCAATTCAGCAGTCTCTCATTGGAGTCTGTTTTTGAAGTTTTTTTGTTGTAATATTGCGACTTTTAGGTCTGTAATCGAGTGGCCAGGGAGGTTGAAGTGTTCTCTAACTGGTTTTTGAATGTTATAATTCTTGACATCTGATTTGTGTCCATTTATTCTTTTACAATGTACATGGCAGAGGGGCATTGCTGGCACATAATGGCATATACCACTTTGGTAGATGTGCAGGTGAATGAGCCTCTGATAGTGTGGCTGATGCGATTAGGTCCTATGATGGTATTTTCTGAATAGATATGTGGACAGAGTTGGCAACGGGCTTTGTTGCAAGGTTAGGTTCCTGCGTTAGTGTTTTTGTTGTGTGGTTGCTGGTGAGTATTTGCTTCTGGTTTGGGGGTTGTCTGTAAGCAAGGACTGGCCTGTCTCCCAAGATCTGTGAGAGTGAGGGATTGTCCTTGATAGGTTGTAGATTCTTGATGATGCACTGGAGAGGTTTTAGTTGGGGGCTGAAGGTGATGGCTAGTGGCAGTCTGTTACTTTCTTTATTGGGCTTGTCCTGTAGTAGGTGACTTCTGGGTACTCTTCTGGCTCTATCTGTTTCTTCACTTCAGCAGGTGGATATTGTAGTTGTAAGAATGCTTGAAAGAGATCTTGCAAGTGTTTCTCTCTCTTTCTTTCTGAGGAGTTGGAGCAAATGTGATTGTATCGTAGAGCTGGGCTATAGACAATGGATCGAGTGGTGTGGTCTGGATGAAAGCTGGAAGCATGTAGCTAAGTATAGCGGGCAGTAGGTTTCCGGTATAGGGTGGTGTTTATGTGGCCATCACTTATTAGTACTGTAGTGTCCAGGAAGTTGATCTCTTGTGTGGACTGATCCAGGCTGAGGTTGATGTTGGGGTGGAAATTGTTGAAATCATGATGGAATTCCTCAAGGAATTCCTCTTTTCCATGGGTCCAGATGATGATGTCATCAGTGTAGCCCAAGTAGAATAGGGGCATAAGGGGACGAGAGCTGAGGAAGCATTCTAAGTCAGCCATAAAAATGTTGGCATACTGTGGGGCCATGCAGGTACCCATACTTTAGAACTAGTGTATCCCCAATCAAGTCACCCTATCAGCAGCCTACCTTCCTGAGAAGCCAAATGTGCTTGCAGATTCCTTCAGCAGACCCTTTGTGGTCGACCATGAGTGGGAGCTCCACAATTTGTAACTGTGCAATATTTTCACTCTGTGGGGGACCCCGACCAGGGATCTTAGTCTCTCCAGCAAACAAAAATCACCACATATTGCTCCAGAGGAGCCTACATCACCACTCCCAGAGTGATGATCTGCTTCTTCCTTGGTCAGACCACTTCAACTATGACTACTTCTTCTGCCATGAGTTCTACACAAAATCCTGATTGCCCCCTTCTGACCCAGACAGTTCTGGTTTCCCAGCCAGGTACATGTCATCCCAACCACCAGTCATCCTTCCAACATTCCCCAAGCTTCCCGATCCAGTGGAATGGCTAGATCAAGCACCCCAATCTGTCTGTGCCACCTCACACTTGGTATTTGAATGGGCATCATCCTTAGAACATTCATGCTCCACTATCCACCTTCTGCTCAGTCTTTGCATGTACACCTACCAATAGATTCTGGAAAGGCTTAATAAGAACCTTCCCACCTACTCAGAAGCCTACCTCCCCAGTGGAACCTGAACCTTGTTCACTCAGTACTCATAAGTCACTCATTTGAGCCTTTAGCTACTTGCTCCATGTCCCTCCTTTCCTTGTAGCCATCACTTCAGCGAGAAGAACTGGCAATCTTAGAGTGATGATGGCAGATCCTGCATACACTGTATTCCATAAGGATACAGTGTCTTTACATCTATACCCCAAATTCACCCCTAACGTAGTTGCAGAATTTCACTTTAACCAATTCATTCATTTACCTGTGTTCTTCCCAGCACTGCACGCTTCCTCAGAGGAACAAAGACTCCACTCCCTCAGCATTTGGTGGGCATTGGCTTTTTACCTACAAAGAACAAAACCAATCAGGAAATCTCTGAAACTGTTAATCACTATAGCAAATATAGTCACAAGGCACCCTTATTTGTCTTCTCCACATTCAACTTTAGACTATATTCTTTGCCATATGCATATTTAATCTTCATTAACTTCATCAGACCACCTGAATCAGCCAACTATACTGTTTCATCTGCATAGTGAAAGTCATTCACTCATTTTTCCATTCATCTTAATACTTTTTTCAGTTATTTTAATCACTTGCTATAAATGTTGAATAATCAGTGACATACAACTGTGTCTCACTTCTCTCTTGATTACTATTGGATTTTATTTGTCACTCACTGTAATCACTATCTGATTCCAGTATAATTTTTTTTATTATTCTGAGTTCATATCCCTCAGTCCCTACAGATCGAACTATATTGAGCAAAGCTCTGTCAAATGCTTTTTGGAAGTCAGTGAAACACAAGTATACTGTTTTCCCCATTTCAATTGATCTTTCTGATATAAGCTTCAGGTTCATAATTGTGTGCTTGAAACTATATTGTTGGCTTATTTTCTTATTAGTCTTTACTTGTATTCAGTCTTGAACAATTTGCAGGAGTATCTTAGAGCCATGCTATACTAGGCTGATTGGATTGTAAAAAATACAGAACATAGCACTGTTCTTTTTAGGGGGATCTGAACATGCAATGAAATCGTAAAATCTTCTGGTAATTCTCTTGTCTAAGACATTCTTCGCCACCTCTGACAGAGCTTTCAGGTCTTCATCCCCTTGTACTTTTTAACAGTTAAGCTGGTATTACATCATAAGCTCATGCTTTTCTGTTCAGAAGTCTTTTTATTGGTACCATGATCAGGGCCGGCTCCAGGAGTTTTGCCGCCCCAAGCAGCCAAAAAAAAAAAAAAAAAAAGCCGCGATCGCGACCTGCGGCAATTCAGCGGGAGGTCGTTCACGCCGAGCAGGAGTAAGGGACCCTCTGCTGAATTGCCGCCGAATACTTGAAAGTGCTGCCCTGCTCTGGAGTTGCCGCCCCAAGCACCTGCTTGATAAGCTGGTGCCTGGAGCCGACCCTGACCATGATTTCTTGATCCATTATTGGCAGGCTAGTTAAGGTTTTTCAGGCCATGATATATTCTCACCATCTCTCATTCTTGTCTTCAGGGTCTGTCCGATATTGTCCATTTTTGTCCTTAAGGGTAATATTAATAATCTTTCTGTAATTAAGTCACTCTAGCAAACTATTACCACTTGTTACCACTAGATTAGTCTAGACAGTTAAGATATCACAACTACCGTATAAATAAGCGATTATGCAATTGTATAGAAAAGAGGGGAAAGTTATAATGTGCATGCCATCTGCTAATAGTGTGTTTCATATCATTCCCCATTTGATTAAAGACTCTTTCCCTCTAAAATGATATGACCATGGCTACATTATACATGATGACACATTCATAGTTAGAACCCATCTGATGGTAAAGGAATCCTGTCAGAGCTATTCAGACTGTACTGCTCTTGACAGGTGTCCATAGTCAAGTGTTACTTCAAGGATTCTAAGTGTGGTATTTACATATTTTTTCCAGTCACTTTTGCTGCAGTGTGAAAAATGCAGTCTCCGCCAGTTTTCAGAGAGATGCAAAGATGCTACGATACACATTTTTGCAAGACATATGTGTTTATGAGAGAGAACTGCAGACCAGCTTCCTTGAGTACTTAACATGGAGATGTCACCCCTCCAGAACTCTGAGTATGTGGTGTAATTCTGATTCTTCTTTTCTCTAGGAGGACTTTCGGAATAAAGTTGAAGATTACATTAAGCGGTATGCAAGATGATGAAGGAAGACTGATGGCAGGACCATGGATTTCAAACTATAGAGTTGTCTTTATAACTTATAAAACAACAACAAAAAACCCAGATTGTACTAGTCCTGTGTCCATGTTGTACTGAAGAAAAAAACTAATTTCGTAATTGTCCAAGGTAAATGGACAGTTCAACATAAATAAGGCAAGAAATTGTGTATGTTGGTTAAAACAAAAGTTGTTTGCTTCCTTTTAAAATGTTTACCCTTCTGAAACTGTACTGTATATCTTGTTGATGAAATATGCTTGAGAGTTAAAAGAAATCACTATTGAAGTTGTACTACACTTTTCTTCTTGCCTAGTAAAAATAGTGATGCGTTTCTGGAACACTTCAGGTTGGCAATAAAATGGTCTCGCTCTGAACCAAATTATACTCCTATTGCCTTTCCTGGAGCAGAAATAATATCAGCTTTTCCCAGGAGTCACTAGAGCTTGTCAGAATGCATAAAATCAACTATCTAATACTGAAAATCTAATTATATTTAATCTAAGTACATTTTGGCACAAATTTGTGACTTGTACATTGCTACTTTGAGTTTGAGCTACAATACTTTTAGTTTGTATTGTTTGTGCAAAATAGTGAAGAAATATAGGCTAATTCATAATCTAAAAGTCTAAATTTGTAGTATTAGGGAAAAAATTATATATTCTGTGCAAATGTACCCAACGGCTAACTTTTCATAACAGGCCTTTCAGATCCAGATGTGGAGAGGAAATTTTTGGAGACTTACATAAATTGACAATGCAGTTTGGATTAATTTTCTGGTGAATGACTCAGGGTGTTCTGTAACCCTGTGCCCTTGAGCACAACATACTGACAGCGCATATAACACACTGCACCGTTGTTGTTGTATTATTCTGTGAGCCTAGGTTTTATTTATTTTTAATTTTGCAGAGGGAGGGATTATGCTGAAGGAGTGATGCTATAATCCCTCTTCTTGTAAGTAGCTGAATATCAAAGAAGAGTAAGGACATGTGAATAGATTCTGCAGAGAATCTGTTCAAAGTTAATGGCATGAAACACTTGGAATCAGTGCTGTGAAGAGCATTGTGTATTGTCTACTGTCGCTCCCTATTGCTCACCTATGCTAATCAGAATGATGCTCAATATCCTGTTTGGCCTAATGAAAATGAATGGATACAGCCATAGACATCTCAATGCATTGCATGGTGGGATCAGAGAGTGGAAATGGATTTGATTCAAGTTTTTATAAATAGATGGAGCAAAAAAATAAATGTTTGTGGTTTCATACAGACAAAGTGTGTGTGTGTGACACTTTTACATTTTGCACCACCTGGAAGGCTACTTGATTCTGCTTGTCATCTTAGTTTCTCATCATTGCTCTTTGTTAAATGCTGGGGCTTTCATTCGCCAGTGAAATTACCTGCTGACTATCCAAAACCAGTTACTAGATCACCGGCACATTCTAAACTTAGGTAATGCATTCTTAAAGTAAGTCTGCTGCATGTGGCTGGACCCTGAAAGTTATACAGAGCCCTAGTGACTTCAGTAGGACTCCAAGGATCCAGAGCAGCTTGCAAGAGGGGAGCCACACTGAGATTTAAAAATAAAAAAATACTAAAAAGCTGCTCTGTGAGAATATAGTGTATCCCTCCTTAATTAAAGTAAAACCTGGATAATGCACTATTTTAACACTAGATGCAGAAAATCTTTAATACTCATTCCTACCCAAAATTATTATTATTTCCAAAATGCATTTCAGGAAAGAGGCAGCGTACTGCTGCTGTTCTTAAAGTTGTATAGAAATAGGATTCCATTATGTTAATAGAAAATACTGAAAGAAGCTGTGCCCTAAGCACCTCCGATACCCATTCTTCTATGATAGGCCATGCACCTGCCAGGAAGAGGGGAAAATGGTGCAGTTTTCTCTGAGCAAGCAAGTGCAGGCTTCTCTCCAGAATCAGTGAGTGTACCTTGTACCACTGAGTGGCAGATGACTGGAAAAGGGAGTGTTTCTTCACACAGGCAGTTTGTCATGAGGATACTTGGTATTAATGCATGTCAGTCACCATGCCCAGCACTCCATAGCCAAGCCTAATATTAATAATAAATTAATGCTCCAGTTTGTACACAGACACTAGTATTGCAGTTCTGTCTGTAACAGAACTGGTCAGGCTGCCTGTGCTAGGCTGTCCAGCAGATTCTTTGGATGGTTTTAAGCTTCTGTGGAGCAAAGCATGCAGCAGTACTCCTTCGGAGGCCACTGTAGCATGTTTTTGGGAATTGACACTGTCTGCTACCCAGTCATGGCAGTGGAGCTCCCAAATCCCCAAGATACTCTCCCACTTTACCCATACCCTTACCAAGCACTGCCCCCATAGGTGTGATCCCAGGGGACCTGGGGTAGGTGTAGCATATGACTCATACAAGTATCTACCAGCACTGCTCTACTGATGCACAGAAGAGAGCAGCCCATTGAGAATGCAAATGTCCTAAACACCTGCCACTTGCTGACTCTTCCCTGATTCTCCATCTATGTTCATTCCAGGCTGGGTTGCCTCAGTCTTACTACGCTCCTACCTGTGGGTCCTCTTAGCTAGAGTGGGTGAAAATGGCCAGACCAAAGAGAGCAGCTTGTGCCCTTCCAGCTCTGCTGTAAGGAGGAGGATGAGTAAGGTGCTCACAAGTAACCAATATTAAGGTTGGAAGGGATCGCAGGAGATCATCTAGTTCAATCCTTGAGGGGGCCATTTAGGGATCTGGGGCAAAAATCAGTACTTGGTCCTGCTAGTGAAGGCAGGGGGTAGGACTCAATGACTCTTGCAGGTCCCTTCCAGGTCTATGAGATATAGGTATATCTCCATATAAGCCCATGCGCAAAGCAGGACCAATCCCCAGACAGACTTTTACCCTAGTTCCCTAAATGGAACCCTCAAGGATTGACCTCATAACCCTGGGTTTAGCAGGCCAACCCTCAAACCACTAAGCTATCCCCTCTCTTAATGTACCAGCTGCCTTTACTGGGAGGTGATGCTGAACCTAGATCAAGTGGTTTGTATGCTATTACAATGAGAGTGAGCACATGGGGGGGAATCAAATTTAGATCTTACTAAAGCAAGACCTCGAATGGCTAAGTAATAAACACAACTATGGCACAACATTGGGCTAATGCACAGGACTGGAATATTGGTACAGATGAGTACAGCTTGCTCAGGAAGGACAGGCAGGAAAAGAGGAGGTGTTGCTTTATGTATACATTTGGACTGAGGAGAAAAAGGGGGTAAAAAACAAGGGAGAATGTCATGGTAGGGATCCACTACATGTTACCTAACCCGGAAGATGCAGTGGATGAAGCTTTTTTTTTTTAAATACCTAAATGGGAAATGACTGCGTAGGAAGGAGGACTGCGGAAAGGGATCTGGGGGGTCATAGTGGATCACAAGCTAAATATGAGTTAACAGTACCACTCTTGCAAAAACTAGCAATGATTCTGGCCTGCTTTAGCAGGTCTTGTAAGCATGATACAAGAAGTCTACCACGCTGATTAGGGCTCAACTGGATTATTGTGTCCAGATCTCGGTGCCACATTTCAGGAAAAATAGTGGAGACAGTCCAGAGAAGAGCAACAACCATGATTATAGGTCTAGAATATGTGACCTATGAGGCTAGATTGAAAAAAAAATGAATTTGTTTAGGCTGGAGAAGAGAAGGGGATGGGGGAGAAGAGAAACACAACAACAATTTTTCAAGTAGTTAAAAGGTTATTGCAATTGTTCTCAAACTTCTCTCACACACTCCACCTATCTATTACACTGCTTCAGGGCAGCTCAGGTACAATAGCTGTGCAGAGGCCGATACTTTTGGGGAATGATCTTATTACAGATGAGGGTGCCTGAGCTGGAGGAGCTAGGGGAGACAGAAGAACATAGATGAGACTTTCCGGAACACAGTAGAACAGTCCCATCCCCTCTCTGACAGCCTCTGTGCTGTTGAGGAGGATGGAAATTTCAGGGAAGGCGGCTATGCAACCGGAACGGAGAGAAACAATCCCATAATGGGGACCCACCTTCTAGATGATGACGTGGTCTCCTCTCATACTGAGGATTCATCTCCAGGGGAGGGAACTCTGGTTCCTAGGAAGATACAGGTATTAGTAATGGGCAAGTTGATCATTAGAAACATAGCTAGCTGGGTTGGTGATGACCAGGAGAACCACATGGTGACTTGCCTGTCTTTTGTGAAGGTTGTGGATCTCTCTAGATAGACTTATGTGTGAAACTGGAAGTACCAATGATATAGGATGGATAGGAGAGAAGGCCTGGAGGCCAAATTTAGGCTGCTAGATAAGAGTTGAAGTCCAGGACCTCCATGGTAGTGTTCTCTGCAATGCATCCAGTTCCATGCACAGGACCAGTTAACCAGGCAGAACTGCAGGGTCTCACTGTGCAGATAAGATGGAGGAGGGGTTTAGATTTATTAGGAACCAGGGAAACTTTTAGGAAAGTAGGAGCCTATACAGGAAGGATGGGCTGTACCTAAACCAAAATGGAACCAGATTACTGGCGCTGAATGGTCGTAGAGCAGTTTAAGGGCTGGAGGAAAGCCAACAGGTGTGGAGGAGCACGTGGTTTGGACAGAGACATCCCTTAGGAGAGGTTCTATTAATCAAGAGGCTCTATGTCCTAGTAAGGAGACACGTGTAAGAGATGATAAAATGCAGGTAGGATCTAATGAGAAAAACAGTCAAATGAAAAAAAAAATCCCATTACATGTTGTAATTGAGAGGCAACTAAAAAAGAACACATTTTTAAAGTGCTTCTATACCACTTCTAGAAGTCTAAACAAGAAGATGGGGGAACCACAGTGCCTTGGCTTAACTGAGGATATTGATACAATAGGCATCACAGAATTTGGTGGAATGAGGATACTGAGACACAGTAATAACAGGGTACAAAATATATTGGAAGGACAGAAGAGGTCACGCGGGTGGGGGCGTGGCACTATGTGTGAAAGAAAGTAGAATGCAATGAAGTAAAAATCTTAAGTGAACCAAACTGTACCATAGAATCTCTATGGATATTGTCTGAGCATGGCATTACTAAGAATATAGTAAATATCAGAGGGTTAGCCACAAAACCAACAAGGAGTCTGGTGGCACCTTTATGCCCAAATAAATCTGTTACTCTTTAAGATGCCACTGCACGCTTCGTTTTGTTTTTGTTTTTTTTAAATATTGCAGTAGGGATGTATGGCAATCACCTACCAGGCCAGTGATAGTGACTGTGAAATGCAAATGAGGGATTTCAACTATTTCCCCCCCATTGACTGGCTACATAAAGTTTCTTGACACCTTAAATGACTGCTTGGAGCAGCCAGTCCTGGACAAGAGAGGAGGTAATTTAATCCTAAGTGGAGCACAGGATCAGGTCCAAGAGGTAAAGAAAGCTAGAACGCTTGGTAATAGTGAGCATAATATAATTAAAATTTAACATCCCTGTAGAGGGAAAACACCACAATGGCCCAACACTGTAGCATTTAATTTGAGAAAGGGGAACTACACAAAAATGAGGAGGTTAGTTAAACAGAAATGAAAAAGTACAGCACAAAAGTAAAATCCTGCAAGCTGCATGGAACCATTTTAAAGACACCCTAATATATGCGCAACTTAAATGTATACCTCAGATTATAAAACATAGTAAGAGAACCAAAAAAGAGCCATCGTGGCTAAACAGCAAAGTAAGAGAAGCAGTGAAAGGCAAAAAAGATATCCTTTAAAAAGTGGATGTTAAATTCTAGTGAGGAAAATAGAAAGGAGCATAAACTCTGGCAAATGAAGTGTAAAAATAGAATTCGGAAGGCCAAAAAAGAAGAACAGCTAGCTAAAGACTCAAAAAAATTTTTTCTATTACTTTTTAAGTACTTCAAAAGCAGGTAGCCTGCTAAAGAACCAATGGGACCACTGGATGAGCGAGATGCTAAAGGAGCTTTCAAAGACAATTCAAGACCATTGCAGCGAAACTAAATGAATTCTTTGCATCTGTCTTCACAGTTAAGGATGTGAGGGAGATTCGCAAACCTGAGCCATTCTTTTTAGGTGAGAAATCGGAGGAACTGTCCTAGATTGAAGTGTCATTAGAGGAGGTTTTGGAACATATTGATAAACTAAACAGTAGTAAGTCACCAAGACCAGATGTAGTCACCCAATAGTTCTGCAGGAAAGCAAATGTTGGGCCTCATTAAGAAAGACATAGGTCTTGGCTACACTGGTGCTTTACAGCGCTGCAACTTTTTCACTCAGGGGATGTGAAAAAACACACCCCTGAGTGCAGCAAGTTACAGCGCTGCAAAGCGCCAGTGTAAACAGTGCCCCAGCGCTGGGAGTAAACAGTGCTCCCAGCGCTGCAGGTACTCCACCTCCCATGAGGAGGTGGAGTACCTGCAGCGCTGGGAGAGCTCTGTATGGCTGCACGTGTAGCCATACCCATAGACAGGAAATATATTGCCTCTCTATACATTCATGGTACGCCCACATCTTGACTACTGAGTACAGCTGTGGTCACCCCATCTCAAAAAAATATATTGGAATTGGAAAAGGTTCAGAAAAGGGCAACAAAAATTATCAGGGGTATGGAACAGCTTCGGTATGAGGAGTGATTAATAAGACTGGGACTTTTCAGCTTGGAAAAGGTGTGACTAAGGGGTGGGGATATGATAGAGGTCTATAAAAATCATGATTGGTGCAGAGCAAGTAAATAAGTGTTATTTACTCCTTATAACACGAGCTGGGATCACCAAATCAAATTAATAACCAGCAGGTTTAAAACATGGAGTATTTTTTCCCCACACAATGCACAATCAACCTGTGGAACTACTTGCCAGAGGATGTTGTGAAGGCCAAGACTATAACAGGGTTCAAAAGGAACTAGATAAATTCTTGGAGGATAGGTCCATCAATGGCTATTAGCCAGGATGGGCAGGGATGAGGTCCTAGCCTCTGTTTGCCAGAAGCTGGGAATGAGTGACAGGGGATGGATCACTGGATGATTTTCTGTTCTGTTCATTCCCTCTGTGGCACCCGGCATTGGCCACTGTCAGAACACAGGATACTGGGTTAGAGGGTCCTTTGGTCTGACCCAGTCTGGCCATTTTTATGTTCTTTATATTACTTGAGAGGCAAAGTTTATGCAAACCAGAAGCATTGGAGGTAATGTGATGGTCTTCACCCAATGTGCACTGAATGCACAACTCCCTACTGTCTCAAAAGGAGCTGAGTATACCTGGATACAGGTGAAAGTAGTACAACAATGAACACAGCATGTTGTTGCTGCACGGTAACATTTTGATACAACAAGGCACTAATTGTAAGTAAAAGGGAAACAGAGCTGGTTTGGGTTATTCTAGGGACAATAATCATATTTTAATCAAATGGGAAAAAGATTAAATCATTGGGAGAGTGAGAGAAGGGGGTGGCTGAAATGTAAAAAGATAAAATGAGAAAGAAAGGGAACTATTAACTACAATTAGTGGACAATGTCATGGAATTCCATCTTCAGTCTAGTGTATATAGAGTATGTCTGCATTTAAAATGCTATGGCAACACAGCTGCCATGTTCTCCCCTTGGCATAGGTAATTCACCTCTTTGGGGGGGAGCGAGGGGCAGTTAGCTAGGTCAATAGCCTGAACCTTCCACTGACCTAGCACTGTCTCCACTCAGGTTTAAGGCAGCATAGCCAAATCTCTGGCTTTTTCATACCACTGCGAGATGTAGCCATACCAGGCTCAATTCCTCCTGTAGACCAGGCCTACAGGACTGCTTGTGAGAAAAATGTTTAATTTTGAAATGCGGCAGACTTCTTCATTTGGAATACACAGGACTCAGTGGAGCTCTGCTAGTTTACATTAAAGGGCAAACTGACCCATGAACACTGCCACACACAATGTGTGCACAGAAAATGATGTTGAGTAGATGCTCAAATAGATAAGTTTAATTCTTGGGGAAGAGATTAGCTGAAAGGAGCTGACATAGTGAAGGAAATTACCTGGTGCCCCAAAGAGACTCTCACAATCAAGATCACAGGGGTCCATTAGAAAGTGTAGTGTCATTAAGGTGTGGGAGTTGATGGAAGTAACGCTGTTCCAGCTCAGACCCATTGTTATAACAAGGGTTTCAGGATTGCATTTCTTAGAGAGGTGTTACCAGGCAGACACAGGGTTAGCTTTAATGTCCTGTGTTAACCCTTTATTGATGTGACTTGAGCTCCAGCTGTATTCTTACTCCAGCTAAATGCAGTCAGCTAAGGTGTGCTCCTTGCCTTTCTGCAACAGCCACCACATGATGTCAATTCACATAAAGAGAGTAAAGTAGGTGTGCTCCAGTGATCAAATGCCATTATCCACTTCTAACTGCATGTCTCAGAAACAAGGGAACTCGCGCAGCTACTGTACTTGTTTGTACGGATATGTCTTAGATGCAATTTTAGCACCTATGCGGGGGAGGAGTAAGAACCCTCAATTTTTAAAAATGTGTTTCAAAACATATGAAAACGAGGAGTCTGGTGGCACCTTAAAGACTAACAGATTTAATTGGGCATAAGCTTTCGTGGCTAAAAAACCCCACTTCTTCAGTTGTTTTTGTGGATACAGACTAACCCAGTTGCCCCTCTGATACTTAAAGCCCATGGTTCAGCTTTGTTTAGGTAGTGCGTACTCTACCCATGAGCCTGTGCTACGTGGGAGTGTCACACACATTCACAACGATCACCCTTAAAGACTTTTCCATTTTTGTCTCTAGTACCACAGTTATCCCTAAACCACCCCATGCAATACTCAGATAGGCCATGCCTAAGGGCTCGTCTGGTGATATTATTTAGACTGGAAGGCAATGGAAAAATATTAAGGTTGGCTACTGTAATGCACCATAGGACTTATTGCTACACGGGTTCTTACCTTTCGCAAAGGGATGAATTGGTGAGGTTCCCCATTCCTGTTACCGAACACCTGTGCAATGGGCTGCAATCCTGTTTACAAGACCCAAACATCACAGTTTTACAGCCAAGAGAGTTATGACACCAGTGACACTACATTGGGTTAACCTGTTCACTATTGGGAACTTTGGTTAGCTAGAGAATTTTGGCTCCTGAAACTGTACATACTAGGGAACAATGGGGCCCTTGCCCAATCACTACAGGTGCACTGGAGGAAAAAGAGCATAGAGGGATCACATCACCACCAATATCCATGTAGCAGCAAGGGGTGGGGTGATTCTGTGTTCAGGGACACAATTAGGGGTCATAGCACAGTGCCACGTGTGCCCCAGCTTACCATTCCCCTACCCTCCACCTGTATGCTGTGCTGCCAGCAGATGGCAGGATGGTTCTAGTACTGCACACATAGTCACTGCCTCCACTGCTTCCTCTATCCTCCGACCTACAGGATTTGGGCAGGATTTCACCCTCTTAGTCTCTGGTTTCCAGAATACATTTGCAGGCCCTCACTGCACCTCCCTCTGTTTCCTCAGCCAGCTCCAAACTGAAACCCCCTCCAGCCATCTCACCCAGGCACACACCCCAGCCCCTCCTCCAGCCTTTGTCCAGTTTCCCGGGCAAAAGGTGTCACTTGGCCCCAACCCCTCCTGGGCTCAGGTTATGTGCTCATATATCATCCCTCAAATGAAGTCACACCCTGATATCCCAACACCATCCAGCACCAATGCAGACAGTACCAGTAAAAGTCCCACGCAACATTCCCAGGTTACTGTGCTCAGTTTTTCACATGAGGATTTCTACACTGTTGTTATTATTGGGTTTGTTTGTCAGCCTTAGAGCCCTCCTAATATAGAAATATCTTGAGAGGATTTCAGCAGGAATTCAGCCGTCACTGTGCACTCTTCCTTTCATACTTGGTATCCTCGTTTGCCCTGTTTGGCTTCTCTCTCTCTCTTTTTTTTTTTTTAAATAAACTTTGGCCTGGTGAAAAGTTCTGAGCTTACTGAAGTACGGTTTTTATTAAAGTGCCCAGCCTGGGGGAGGATATGGTATACAATTTACAGCCCAATCATTTAAAGGTGCAGCTTCCACTGGAAAGATTTCATTGATCCTCAGTACTCTACCCTTGTCACACATACTAGCATCTATGCCAGATTTGGCACCATGGCTAATGTATTCATTTTGTTTTCTGCTTCCTTACAGCAGCCCCCCCTTTATGCTGTTCAGTGCCTGAACACAGTATAATATCCATATATCCAGACTCTTTACAGCCATTGGCCTGGGTGTTCTTTCTTCTTCACAATTCACTTGTTTTAAATCATCTTTATGGGGAAAAAGGGGGCCTATCCAGTGTTTTCCATCTTTAGTCCCTCCCTCCTTGTCACTAAGGCGATGTCTACACTACACGCTAGGGGTAGGATTCCCCTGCTCATGGACGCATACTCATGTTAGCTCTCAGTTTCAGATGGGTTTGTATTCACCGCAGCTCAGTCAAGCCTGTGCTGCTGCTCCCCATGCAACCACGGCGACACTGTTATTTATACTCATGCCAGCTCCGTAAGAGCTAGCACAGATGTGTGTACATGAGCAGAGTCACAGCCCTAGCTCATAGTGTAGACATAGCCTTAGGGACATGTGTCAAGAGACACGGGACTGAAGAAAATATGCGCGTCCCAACAAATCTAGTTGATATTATTTCCGCTTCTGTATTAAGAACAGTGCTTTCCGTGATACAAAAATCTACATACAGCCCGATCCTATCCCCGCACACCGTTCAAGAAGACAGATCATGGTACAGACTGATTTGGATCGTTTGGTAAACTCCGCACAGACAAGCAATGTGTGTTTTAATAAGGCTAAATGTAAAACAGATACATCTAAGAATAAAGAATGCCATACTTACAGGACGGGGGACTCTCTCCTGGGAAGCAGTGACTGGAAAAGATTTTGGGGTCATGGTGGATAATCATCTGAACACGAGCTCCCCATGTGATGCTGTCACCAAGACAGCTAACATGGTCCTGGGAGGCACAAATGTGTTCTCAAGTAGGAGCAGAGAGGTTATCTGACATCCACATCTGGCACAGGTGCAACTGCAATATTGTGTCCAGTTCTGGTGCCCATGCCAAGAAGGATGTTTGAGATATTGGAGTGTTCAGAGAAAAGCCCCAAGAATGAGCAAAGGATTAGAAACATGCACTATAGTGATAGATTCAAGGAGCTTGATCTATTTAGCTTAATAAAGAGCAGGTAAAAGGATGACTTGATTAGTCTATAAGTACCTACACAGGGAACAAATATTTAATAATGGTCTCTTCAATCTAGCAAAGAAAGGTATAACACAATCCAATGACTGGAAATTGAAGCTGGACAAATTCAAATTGAGTATAAGGCATAAATTGGAACAATTTAGCAAGGGTAAATCAAGATTGGCTGGTTTTCTAAGAGGTCTTCTCTAGGAATTACTTTCGGGACGTTCTCTGGGCTGGTGTTCTACAGGAGGTCAGACTAGGAGATCACAGTGGTCCCCTCTGGCCTTGGAAGTGATGAATCTATTTTTTACCTTTCCATAAAGTGGCAAGACTGAAATGCCTCAAAGACCAAGAATACTTAGAACCACTCACTCCACAGTACTTGATAAATACATTTGTATGTTAACCTTTGCAAAAAGTCCTGCAATCTGAATTAAGATTTATGCTTGAGAGGATTTCAGCAGGAAAGCTATTTGGACAAATGAGCAGCAAACACAGCAGAGACAGAAAGTGGGGGAGAGAAGAACCTTTCTTGAGTCCTTTGCAAAAAGTGTCTTCCTCTGTTGTGCTAATTCCACCTTTAAATTCCATTTTACCTGCTGCCAAGGATTCCTGCCTTATCAGCAGGAATTTGAAAGGCTGCAGAAATAGCAGAGGTTTATAATTATGTTGGTATCAGGCTTTTATATCTAATATGCAGCTTTTGGAATGGTTGGACAATTTTTTATTTCTATGCGTAGGTCCATCTTTCAAGAAGCCTTTTCAAGCATTCATGAGTACAGTGACCATGATTCCCAGGTCCAAGAGGTCTATATAGAAGATAACATTGTGTGTTTTACAGCTTAAAAAGTCCAGAAAACACACGCCTAATGTTACTGTTATTTCATCTATTCCACCAGTCTCTGCAAAAGACCTTGTTTAAAAGAACATATTTTCTGTTGCAATTTTGGGCACATAAGTACAATGAACCTAGTGAACAAAAACAGCCCTTGCTGGAAAGAATAGCCCATTAGAAGAAATTCCCTGTGTCCCAATAGATCAAATATAATAGAAAGTTGAGCATTCCTCATGCATGTTACTGGGAGAGAAGAATTTCTTATCTCTTGGACCTGGCACTCATCTGCTGAGCTCATCCAGACTAGGGAATTTAGATCCAATCTGGGACCCATTCCTGAACTATGGCAAGAGAAGATTATATGTAAGTCAACAGAGGTGAGCAACCTTCACCTACTGATGACTTCAGGATAAGTTTATGGCTTCAATTAAATGCTGAGGGAGCTCAGGACCTCACAGCATTGGGCATTTAGAGCCTGATTCACCTGAAGTCTTTCCATTGACTTGAGCCTTTAAATGAACAATCACTCAAACTCATCTCTCACGATGTGGGCTCTTCCTCTTTGTTGTGCTTGAATTCCACGTCTTCTGTAGTTCCGCGTTCCGATGGGTGTGCTTGCTACCAATGTAAATCCAAAGGGCCCAATTCACCATTGTGTGACTCCAGTTTCAGGCTGGCACATCTCCACCGAGCCAGGAAACTGGAGTAACAATGAGCCAGACACATACTGCAAACCTGTTGCTGTAACTTATCTTAAAATATGGTGTAATTAAAATATTGCGTGTAAAACCAATAAACACAAACAGCTTTCTCAAATGAATGTGCGGGAGTTACCAGACAAGATGGTTCACAAAGCTGTGGTATACCATCAAAGAAATGCTTGTTTTGAAATAATTCCAATGTTACTAAGTTTCTGATTACAAATCAAGTGGCAGTGCACTCAGCATCCCCCTTGGCTGTTTGTGTACAATCATTAAACTATTGGTGCCTAGTTTATTACATAGTAAAACGGTTTTGTTCTAGAGATGCAGACTAGTACTACAGATTGCTGCAGGCAATGAAAGTGTTCAGGAACTGTACCTCCCAACTATGAATAAAGGGAATTTTTGAGCTCTATTCTTTTGGGATGAAGGCACATTTAGATAATTCTACTATAAGCAATGATCATCTCCTAACTCTTAGAAGGGAAACTACTTCCAAACCTCCAAAAGGTGCATTGCAGCACTGGAGTAGATAGACTGGTTACCTACCTGAAAATGGCTGCAGCCTGTGTGTCCAAAATGGGGACTCTTTGTTGATGTCAAATGAACCTGTCATTTTTGCCCTGTATTGTCAAGCCGATGTAGAGACATTTCCCCAGCTGCTGCTTGTAACATGCCAGTTCTGTGGAGAACTGGAGTGCTTCAGGACTGCCAATACAAAAGTTTTCACAAGCACTGAAATACAAAACAATTGATAGACAAAATTTAACGTTATGACTTCATAGTTCTAACAAAGCAGAAGGCTCCAACTTCAATTACATTCTGTTGGCCAGACTTGCAGTTAAATATATTCTACCCATAGAATGAAAACAGGGTTGGAATAAATGGATTTTAACCACAGATCTAATTTCTGTTCTGCTTGTTAATCCAACCAGTCTGAGTACAACAGGTCCATTTTTATCCTGAACTATATGAGTCCTACTCCTATTGTCTTCCATAGTCTCAATCCCACGTGCTGCTCCATGTGGACGGACCCTTGTGGGAATTGTACTTAAGTGGGGTGACCAGATAACAAGTGTGAAAAATTGGGATGGGGGTGGGGGGCAATAGCCACCTACATAAGACAAAGCCCCAAATATTGGGACTGTCCCTATAAAATTGAGACATCTGGTCACCCTATAAGGACATCAGTGGGAAGCTAGATGGCAGCAGGAGTTTGCCCACAGGGAGCAGTCTATAGGATCCATGGATCTGCTACAATCACATGTGTAGAATCAGGGCCCTTAACCCTTGAGGTAGGGTTGAAAGTCACAGCACATGCATCAAACCACACTATACATTGTTAAACTTCCATCACAGACATTACTATGATGAGGGGTTTGTATGCCACAAACCAGCTAAGATGTCATTACTACATCCCAGTTTAGCCCTAGTATTAAAATATTTACCCCCTGGTATTAAAATATTGAATATAGCACAGAGCTAATTTAGCATAACCACAATACATTATCTTTTCCTTTATTGAGCTACAGTCGCTGCAGAGAGGTAGCGAGAGCAAATGAAGAAACAGCAGATGAGTACTGTCCTTATTCCAATGATCTTTACAGCTGATGGCTCCTGCTATAATGACAGTAAGACTGTAGAACAGTTTTCATTATAACCTCTTATTTTTACACACTCATAACTTACTGACATTCATCTTTGGGAATAAAACGTTTCATGCCTTGCTCTGCCAAAATGGTGGATTAAAAAAAAAAGTCAGCAAACTGTTAAAAACTTTCCATTTTCCATTCTTTCTGTGTTTCACTTTTTCACACAGACCATGGTTTTGTTGTAGCTGCTCAACACCTCAACAACATCTTCTGAGAGGTATGCAAGTTTTCTTCTTACCACATAAACAAGGATATTTGCTTTGCTGCACATCTTTTATATCAAGCCTGATCAAGATTTCATTTGGTTAATAACACAGAATGTATTAATCCCAGGGAAACAATATACTCCACTTCTGCATCACTGACTGTCCAGGTAAATTCAGTATAAAGCATAAACCCTATAGGATTGGTTTAAACTGCTGCTCAACCTGACAGACGAAATAAATAAGACTCTGCACTTGGCCTTGTTGAACTTCATCAGATTTCCTTTGGCCCAATCCTCTAATTTGTCTTGGTCCCTCTGTATCCTATCCCTACCCTCCAGCATATCAACCACTCCTCCCAGTTTAGTGTCATCTGCAAACTTGCTGAGGGTGCAGTCCACACCATCCTCCAGATCATTAATGAAGATATTGAACAAAACCAGCCCCAGGACCGACCCTTGGGGCACTCCGCTTGAAACCGGCTGCCAACTAGACACTGATCACTACCCGTTGAGCCCGACGATCTAGCCAGCTTTCTATCCACCTTATAGTCATTAATCCAGCCCATACGTCTTTAACTTGCTGGCAAGAATACTGTGGGAGACTGTATCAAAAGCTAAAGTGAAGGAATAACACATCAACTGCTTTACCCTCATGCACACACCCAGTTATCTCCTCATAGAAGGCAATTAGGTTAGTCAGGCATGACTTGCCCTTGGTGAATCCATGCTGACTGTTCCTGATCACTTTCCTCTCATCTAAGTGCTTCAGCATTGATTCCTTGAGGCCCTGCTCCATGATTTTTCCAGGGACTGAGGTGAGGCTGACTGTCCGGTAGTTCCCCGGATCCTCCTCCCAGGGCCGGCGCTACCATTTAAGCAGCCTAGGCAATCGCCTAAGGCGTCAGAATAAATGGTGGGTGCCGTTTTGCCGGAGGGGACGGCAGGCGGCTCCGGTGGAGCTGCTGCAGTGGTGTCTGCAGAGGGTCGGCTGGTCGCGCGGCTCCGATGGATCTCCCGCAGGCATGACCGCGGCAGCTCCACTGGAGCCACGGAGCACCGGACCCTCCGCAGGCACCACTGCGGCAGCTCCAGCGGAGCCGCGGGACCAGCGTGCGGGGCGGCGAAATTGCCGTTCGCCTAGGGCGCTCAAACCCCTAGCGCCGGTCCTGCCTCCTCCTTCCCTTTTTTTACAGATGGGCAATAATTAGCCTTTTTCCAGTCATCTGGGACCTCCCCTGATCGCCATGAGTTTTCAGAGATAATGGCCAACGTTTCAATGTCCCCCAACTCCTTTTCAGAGTTACTGCTTTGCACGCTAGAGACTCCATCCTGTAAAGTGTAACCTACATTCTTTGCTCCTAGGACATATAACTTTATATTTGGCTGTATTAAAACACCTCATTTGCTTGACCCTGGCTTACCAAGTGATCCAGATCGCTCTGCATCAGTGACCTGTCCTTTTCAGTATCTACCACTCTCCCAACTGTGTTATCTGAAAATGCTGTTAGTGATGATTTCCTGTTTTCTTCCAGGTCTTTGTGTTAGGCTTCCCAGATTAGGACACCATGTAGTTAAAGAGAATAGTTAGAAAGAGGATGTACAGTAGTGCTATGGTTCACCTCATCTTCTGGGTTCTCACATGATAGGACATGGGATGTCACACTGTAATCCAGCCGAGTGCTCACACACATGCTATGATTAGAACAAGATGCTGATGAGGCTTTGACAATGTGGACATGTTCTACTCTACAGTAGAGCCTCAGAGTGACGAACTCCAGAGTTGCGAACTGACCAGTCGACCACACACCTCATTTGGAACCAGAGGTATGCAATCTGATAGCAGAGACAAAAAAAACATATACGATACAGTACAGTGTTAAATGTAAACTACTAAAAAAAAATAAAGGAAAAGTTTAAAAAAAGATGTGACAAGGTAAGGAAACTGTTTCTGTGCTGGTTACATTTAAATTAAGATGTTAAAAGCAGCATTTTTCTTCTGTATAGTAAAGTTTCAAGGCTGTAGTAAGTCAGTGTTCCGTTGTAAAATTTGAAAAAACAACCATAATGTTTTGTTCAGAGTTAGGAAGACCTCGGAAGTGGAGGTTTTTCATAACTCTGAGGTTCTACTGTACATTGGTCATTATACCACACTCATCACCATAGTTCCCAAGCACCTTTATAGTCTGTGGTGGGTCAAGGAATCAGATTTCTTCCTGGGATACCAGGGTTGCCAGGTCTGGCAATTCTATCATCAATCTTATAACATTTAGTGGTTTTCTTAAAGTGCCATGGGAAGCTGAAGTTGCATAACTTAGATCTATCCCCCCAGTGTAGATCAGACCTAAGGGTCTGAGCTGCTGTAAATTCTAGCATGCTTAGAGTGTCAATTACTCCCACGTAGAACTTCTCAGGCTCCAACTAAAATCAATGGAAGCTGGATACAAGGCCTCCCAGAACCAGGCCTTGTATGCACATGCTTAAATATGGATGTAGGCACCCAAGTTGGAAGATGATGGCAGGGCCGGTGCAAGGATGTTTTGCTCCTTTGGTGAAACTTCCACCTTGCGCCCCCCGCGCCCCCACCCTGAGGCACCCTCCCCCCCACTGCAGCTTCTCCCCCTCCTCCCTGAGGCACCTCCCGCCTGCAGCAGCTCCCCCTTCCGCCCTGAAGCGCCCCCCTTGTGACAGCTCCCCATCCCCCACCCTCCGTCCTGAGGTGCCCCCCTCTGCGGCAGCACCCCACCCCCCCACCCTCAGGCACCCCAGCTCACCCCTGCTCCATGCACGAGCACAAGCACCCCGAGCACGCCGTGGCCGCTTCACTTCTCCAAGTTCTCCCACCTCCCAGGCTTGTGGCACCAATCAGCTTAGGCGCCGCAAGCCTGGGAGGAGGGAGAAGAGAAGCGGCCACGGCATGCAAGGGGAGGAGGTGGAGCAGGGATGGGGAGTTCCCCTGCGTGCCGCTCCACTCCTTACTTGCTGCAGGAGGCCCTCCCCATGCTCCCCTGCCCCAGTTCCCTCCACCTAAATGCCAGCAGTGACCGGGGCGGCCGAAGATCCGGCCGCTGCAGTCGCTGCCAAAGAAAATGGCACCCACCAAATGCCAGCGCCCTAGGAGACCACCTAGGTCGCCTAAATGGTTGCACCAGCCCTGGATGTTGGCCTTCAACTCAATTAGAGTCTCACCCACTTACTGAGGTGTGAGGTGCACATTGAGAGGAGGGCTGATTCAGAGGCACTTATGCTGGTGCTAATATAGTGTAAGTCCAGTGCTTTCAGCGGAGTTACTCGTGATTTACAGGAGTTGAGAATGGAGAATCAGGCCTACTGAGTCTAAGTTAGTTTAACTCTCATGCCAAGGGGCCAGAAGAGAGTGGAACAGCAGGAAAATGAATGTACAGGAATGTGTAAGTTAAAAGTAGTGGGTGACAATCGGCCCTATAACTTTTGCCTGCTTGGGAATTAACCCTGAAAAGGCAATCAAGTTATTTTCAGTATGGAATGTTATATACAGCCACAAGAAAACCAGACAGAAAGACTGAATTAGTCCAAACAAGAAGGCCCACCGATCTAAATCCAGGACCGTGCTGAGATCATGTTGTTAAACAAGAAAATGCAGGTCTGGAAATTAATGAACCAAAATTTGTGTGTCGAACGTTAGACCTAACAGGGAAGCCGAAATAATCAGGCAGAGAAGAAAAAAAAAAAAACTTTGGGGGAGGGGGGTTTGTGAAAAAGAAACTTAGAAAAATCATCCCAGCATCTCAACCCAGCTTATCCCAGTTTATCTTCCCTGACTCAAGCCAGAAGGAGCAGACTAGACTGGTCGATTTTCTCTCTGAGAGTCCTGAAATCACGGCATCCAGTCCTCAGTGGGGATATCTACTTGTCAGCACCGCAGAGACTCCAGTCAGGGGCACATGCAAGTCTATTCTGTCTCCCTCCCATTTTGTGTTTCTTTCTGCCCCGCTATTCTTCCTCCTATCCTCTCTCTTGGCTTTTCATCGGATGCTGAAATCAACCGTACTGCATGTATCAGCAGCTCAAAACAGCTGCAGCTCACATTAATCCTCATTGTGTTTCTTTATAAGCACCTTCCCTACACTTCAGTCTGGCAGAAGAAGGCGAATGTCCCAGAATAGCGTCCCTTTATGTTAAGCTCCCTGCACTAGGTCACACAACAGTCTGGATTACGCTGAATACAAATCAACCTATTACATTCGTACAAACGGCCTCTCAGCCCAAGGAAATCCCCAAATGCTTTTCATACAAGAGTCACTTCACACACTCCTGAAGTATAGTCATCTCTGGGTAGATCCAGAGAGCCATGCAGCAGTGCACATCAACACCACTTTACAGAAAAGACAAGGGGAAGAATATTCCTATTACAATAGAGGAGGAGATTGAAGTACACAGAGACTCTCTTAGGGCTAAATGAACCTTGCTGGTTCAGCTTCAACTGGTTTTAATAGACCCAAAAAGGCAGCTCCAGTTCACAGGTCACATCCCCTATCATTTGTTCAATTTCATTCCTACAAGATAACAGCAGAAAAATTCACCAGTTTCCTAATTAAACCCAAGAGTTTCTAGAGCTATTGTTCGGGGCTGCCTGGGGCATCTCCTATGTAGGTTCTGCACAGCAACAGGCTCCTGCCCACCTGCTGCTGCAGGGGCTCGTCACACCAAACGCATGAATATCCCGCACACCATAGGTGCAAGTTAACCACACATTCCCCCCCACAGCAAGTGCCAGAATCAGCCCCAGGACTGAGTCGCAACAACAAGGCCAGCATCTTTACACCACCTCCTCTGACATCAGGTCTCTTGACTCCTGAGGCTCTCACTTTGCCCTCATGCCTGCTCTGATGCATCTATGCATTGGTTCTTTTTGGCTTATTGCCAGGGGGAGGCTGCATTAAGGGGGCACAATTTCCTGGAGGCGGCAGCCTGCCAGGGCCAGCGCTGGTTCTGCACATGTCCCCTTACCCCATCCCCTCACTGAGGAACAAAGGGCAGTTTTCAATCGCCACAGGCTGGTATTAGGTCACCCACTCCCCCTGCCTCCCTTCAGTGGGTGCTGATTGCTGCTCCCCTGCAGTCAGAAGTAGGTGGGCACAGATTAGCAAGAACTTCTGGGACTCTGGCAAAACAGGCAGAGCAGGGAAAAAGGGAGCCACCATCAGACATGGGCTTAGGACTCTGCCAATCATTGTTACTCCCCAGATCAGGAAGAAGGCCCCGAGTCACTTTAAAACCAGGCTATTTGTCCAAAAATCCTTTCTTTGGCTGTGTTAGTCCCTGGAGATTGGGTTGAACTGGTACATGCACACCTCGGGGGGTGGGGAGGGGGCTTCAAAGGGCTGATAATGGAGGAAATCCGTTAGCACCCCAGTCCTATAGAAAGGGTACATACAATGCCACAACACATACACAAATGAGTTTTTAATCAAAGGGAGCCCAAAGGCATTAACCCTAGTTTGGTAAGGTTTAACTTAATTCAACACAGTTTATCCTAATTCCATAAAGTTTGTTTGGGATATTGTATCATAGAATATCAGGGTTGGAAGGGACCTCAGGAGGTCACCTAGTCCAGCCCCCTGCTCAAAACAGGACCAATCCCCAGACAGATTTTTGCCCCAGATCCCTAAATGGCCCCCTGTCATAAACAGATAGTTAAGGGTTAATATCTCTTTTACCTGTAAAGGGTTAACAAACAGGGAACCAAAAACACCTGACCAGAGGCCCAATCAGGAAACAAGATACTTTCAAATCTCGGTGGGGGGAAGCCTTTGTGTTTTTGGGGTTTTGGTTTGTTCTCTCTGGGTCCTGAAAGGGACCAGACGTGCAACCAGGTTTCTTGCCAATCTCCCTGCTGCAGTCTCTTATATATTCAGAATAGTGAGTATTAAGTAGAAAGGCGGTTATAGTCTTTTGATTGTTTTCTGTATTTGCAAATGTGTAGTTTGCTGGAAGTATTTTAAATTGTATTTTGCTGGGGGGAGGCTTCTCTCTAGTGTCTATAAGCTGAAAGACCCTGTAACTTTTACCATCTAAATTACAGAGACAACTTTTACTTTTTTTCCTTTCTTTTTATTAAAAGTTTTGCTTTTTAAGACCTGTTTGATTTTTTCCCCTTGTTGAGGCTCAAGGGAATTGAGTCTGTATTTACCAGGAAATTGGTGAGAGAAGGGAGGGGGGAAACGGTGGAATCCCTTTGTTTAGATTCACGTAGCTTGAATCTGTCTCTCTCTCTCCAGGATAGCCCAGGGAGGGAACGCCTGGGAAGGGGAGAGAAGGGAGGGAAAAACCTGATTTCTCTGTGTTGTGATTCAAGGAGTTTGAATCACGGTGATCTCCTAGTGTACCCAGGGTGGGAAAGATCTGGGAAGAAGAAAGGAGAAGGGGGGAAAATGGTTTATTTCCCTTTTTTGTAAGACTCAAGGAATTTGGGTCTTGGGGTCCCCAGGGAAGGTTTTTGGGGGGACCAGAGTGCCCCAAAACACTATATATTTTTGGGTGGTGGCAGCTTATCAGATCTAAGCTGGTAATTAAGCTTAGAGGAATTCATGCTGGTACCCCATTTTTTGGACTCTAAGGTTCAGATTGGGGAATTATACCATGACACCCCCTCAAGGATTGGGCTTACAACCCTAGGTTTAGCAGGCCAGTGCTCAAACCACTGAGCTATCCCTCCCCCCATTGTCCTGCTGTCACAAGGTGTTTAACACTGTCTGAAGATCAGGCCTCTTTAAGGCATTGCCAGTTGGGCTGCCAGAACTCAGTCGTCACTCGTACAAATCACAGCCCCACTGAGCTCTCACAGAATGTCATGTGAGCTATAGGTGCTCAGCCCTTCTGAGGAGTCAGATCACTTGGTTAGGTTTTAAGTGCCGAGCTTTAGGCACCCATGTTTCAAAATGGTGTCCCAGACAATTGTGCCTCAGTTCAAGTATTAGATGGTGATAATGCTTAGTAGTGTTGGGCAGCTCCCTTCATTCATGTTTTCTGTGCGAACAGATAAACTGCACCAAGCAAAACTCTCTCTCGCCACAGCTCGATTTTTCCACTTAAATAAAGTTGGTCTCAAGAGCCTGAGAAGGAAGGAGAGTAGGGAGGAACAGACTCCCATATAAACAGCAGTACTTTCCTCCCTCTTCCCTGATGGCCATCTCCACATCTGACTTTACTCTGCAGCCTCTCAACCGATGGAATAGCTTCAGAAGTGCAATCGTGTGTGACAGACAAACTATGAGCAGCAAAGAATCCTGTGGCACCTTATAGACTAACAGACGTTTTGGAGCATGAGCTTTCGTGGGTGAATACCCACTTCCTCAGATGCATGTAATGGAAATATCCAGGGGCAGGAATATATATGTGTGCTAGCAAGCAAGTTAGAGATAACGAGGTCAGTTCAATCAGGGAGGATGAGGCCCTGTTCTAGCAGTTGAAGTGTGAAAACCAAGAGAGGAGAAACTGGTTCTGTAATTGGCAAGCCATTCACAGTCTTTGTTCAATCCTGAGCTGATGGTGTCAAATTTGCAGATGAACTGAAGCTCAGCAGTTTCTCTTTGAAGTCTGGTCCTGAAGTTTTTTTGCTGCAGGATGGCCACCTTAAGGTCTGCTATAGTGTGGCCAGGGAGGTTGAAGTGCTCTCCTACAGGTTTTTGTATATTGCCATTCCTAATGTCTGATTTGTGTCCATTTATCCTTTTCCGTAGAGACTGTCCAGTTTGGCCGATGTACATAGCAGAGGGGCATTGCTGGCATATGATGGTGTATATTACATTGGTGGATGTGCAGGTGAATGAACCAGTGATGGTGTGGCTGATCTGGTTAGGTCCTGTGATGGTGTCGCTGGTGTAGATATGTGGGCAGAGTTGGCATCGAGGTTTGTTGCATGGATTGGTTCCTGAGCTAGAGTTATTATGGTGTGGTGTGCAGTTACTGTTAGTCTATAAGGTGCCACAGGATTCTTTGCTGCTTTTACAGATCCAGACTAACACGGCTACCCTCTGATACTAGACACACTATGTTCTTCTAATCATACAACAGGTTCTAATTCCTTTTCTATATCAAACTCCTACGCTAGCCCAGGGCATATAAAAAACATCTCCAAAAAGTTTCTCTATGTATTAGAGAATGCACTGCTAGATCTAGGTGGTGGTATCTGTAAAGTAAAGTTTATAGCTAACGCTCCTATTGTAAAAATATGCACCAAACATCATCACTGTCAGCTTGGGGCAAGGGGAGGGGTGTCTAAGTCCTGCTGCATCAAACTCTAGTGCAAGGAACTAGAGCCCCACAGCCCCAAACCCGACTGCGAACAAGGCCGGTGAGCATATGTTTCATGCAGTGAGGCAGTGTCTGGAAGCACAGTGGAATTCCCTATATTGCTCTGTGGGACTGGCGCAGGCCATTAAGCTGCATGAGATGGGCCTGCTGTTTAGTGTACCCAGCAGGCAAGCATGAATCACTCGAGCAACTCAAGAGCCATTAATGCTTAATGTGCCCAGCTGGCTGACCTCAATTAATTTTTAATGATACAACATTCCCCACTGTACCCTGAGGCCCTGTTTAGGGAGGAGAAGACTTGGGGCCTACAGACACCAAAAGCGACCTGTGACCTATTGGACAAACAGGAAACCACATTGCATCTGGGGCTGATGCTCCCTGCACGGAGCCGGCCTAGCTGAACGGGTTAAAATGGCAGCATTGACGTTAGAGACATTGACATTAGGGACAACGCTTCCCCAGAGAGCCCCTCTCTCCGGAAGCTGGGCTGAGGCGCCTCTGAGTTTTGGCTCACAGAGCTGCACAGCCCAGCTGTTGCTAGGCCCTTCTCATCGCAGCCTGCTCTCTCTTCCTCTCCCCAAGGCCTGGCTCCCTCGTGGCTGGTCAGAGAGCCTCTTACTGACGTGCAGCTTCTTCACAGTGGAGGCAGCAGCACATTGCAGGAAGCTAACCAGGGCACCAGCCAAGCAGGCCTGGTAGCCTCTGTGACCTGGCCTTTCTGTCTAGCTTACCCCATCAGGCCTCTGCCCGAGGAGGGGAAGACACAAACTGCTGTAGCCAGTCACCCGTGTACCAGGATTCAATGGATAAAGAGCAGGGCATTAGCCTTTTGTAACCTGGACCCATTTTGTGGGACTGGGGCTAGAGGATCATGAGCAATCTCTTCCCTGGCGCCTGGGGCTAGGCTGTGCTGAGCAGTCTCTCCCCGGCACTCCTGGGCATCAGTTAACAGGCCCTTTAATGTGAGAGGCACCAGGGCCAAGGCAGAGGCCCAGAGAAGGCTGAAGTCAGCTCAGGGGACCCCGAGTCATGGCCTCCATCTCAGCGTCACCCTAGTTAGCAGCACTGGAGGACATCGAAGCAAGGCTCATGTCCTTCCCCACCAGGTGCCATGGTGAGTCCTTGAACCAAGGCTCCCTCACCGCAGGAAGTGGCGAGGGTGTTGAGTTCTGAGTCTAAGGTGCCCAGCTTCCCTCTCAGGCTCCCTGGTAAGTCCTCTGCGGGAAGCCACCTCAGAAGCTCGGAGACAGCTAGTGAGTGCTCCCGAGAGGAAAGCCTCTCCCCACGCCCAGCGAGAGCATTCACTGCTGAGGACTGACCGCCATCCTCAGGATGCCAAACTTGATCTTTTGCAAGTTTACAGGGCTAGAAACGGCAGCTGTAAATACAGCTGCTCATGAGGGCTACGGTGAAGAGTTCTCTGGATGAAGACTGGCTTCTCGGTCAAAACAAGTGAAAAGTTGTTGTATTGGTTGAAGTGTCTTTTTGCCAATAGAAAACTTTGAAGTGAAGTGGGCTGGGGTAGGTTGGGATTTTCCCTACTTTCTTTTCAAACTTTCTCCTTTTCCAGGGGGTAAAAAACTGAATTTTCCCCATCTCACCCCTCAATGAAACATTTTTCTTGTTGAAAATGTTCAATAAAAATTAAAATGAAATCCCCCCCATTCTCAACCCCCCACAATAAACCAACTTTTGTTTGACCAGCTCTGCTTTAAGGCAATGGGGATTCCCAGGGTAACCCAGCACCTCAGTCTCAGCTCTGGAAAGGCACAAGGTCTTGGACTCTTAAATCACGAACTGTTTACAGAAAAGTTCTACTGCAGGACTTGATCTCACCAGTCCTGGTGTTCAGGAAGGGTTAATATGGTCTAGACAGGCCACATTTCAAAAGTCAGTCAGTCAACATTTTGCAGGAGAGGGTAGAGATTTGTGTGTGGGAGGGTGAAGTTTGAGAAAATGAAAGCTGTCTGAACTAGCTTGTGGGTTTGAAATGCGAGGACAAATCTGGAGGAGATGGATTAATGGGTGCGTGGTTCATGCATGAGGGGGAAAATGTGGTATATTATTATTTGTATTACCATAGTGCCGTGGCACCCTAGTTATGGAATAGGCCTCATAGTGCTAAGTGCTGCACAGAGAACAAAGAGATGGTCGCTGAACCAAGGTTTTAGGTTATTTGTAAAAGTTTTCAGTGGCTCACTCCAAGACCTGCATAGTTGAACTAAGGCACATGCATTACAAGTGGAGGAATACAAGAAATAGTCCCTTTTTAATTCTCTAAAAATATTCCTTAAATAGTTCATATGACATACACAAAATACCTGAGCTGGGAGTGTGCACGGCCCCTGCACTGGTGTTATCTATTTGCCTTCACTGGGCGTGCAGGTGCACACATACAAATGTGAAAATATAGCCCCTCCTGTTTTATGCCTTGCTGGTGCAAATTAATTGAACTGTATATTCCAAACAGCATCGAAAACTGACATGGGTTCACAAACAAAGGCAAGACCTACAGTTCAGCCTGCCAAATTCATTATCGGTTCACTGAAAACAGACAAATTTGCCTGACAGACAAATTCGCAAGAAAAGAATGTTATCTGCCAGGAACGAGAGGCGGATTACCAATGATTTAATCAGAATTTAATGAAAATGGCTACATTGAGATAATGTTCTAGTATTGGGTAAGTAAAATACTGAAAGGAAAGTTTTGAAGCGCTTCTCTGCCATAGATCATAAATTCAGAATGTAACTCAACTGAAGTCAAGGGACTTCCTCTGGATTTACATCAAAGCAGAGACGCAGAATGTTGGCCTCACTCTCTGGTAAAAGTAGATGTCCCTATGAAATTGGGACAGTCCTGATATTTGGAGTTTTTTCTTATATAGTTGCCTATTACCCCTCACACACACCTGTCCCGATTTTTCACACTTGCCATCTGGTCACCCAAGGTAAAAGTGCACTGGGCCAGATCTCCAGCGGGGGTAGATTAGCATAGCTCCATTTTAATGAAGTTGCATCAATTTATTCCAGCCCAGGACCTGGCCCATTGGCCTCAGTGGAATTACTCTTGATTTATGCTTGCATAGTAAGATCAGGCCCATTGCCTGGCAGACATTCTCAGCACGGAGAGATGGCATCCATCTTTGTAGAAGGGAGAACAGTTGCATTGCCACAGCCGAAGAGAAGCTGGAATGAGGCCCCTTTTCCAGCAGGCATTCCCATTTGTATGCAAATCAATGTCCAGCCGGGAAACTGAGTACTGGAAAAAACAGAAGTCAGAGATGGCAGCAGTTTAGTCCTGAAAGAGAGAACTGCCTAAGTGGAACAGCAGCTTGGTGCTGGGAGGGTATCCCAGGCAGCAGTGCCAGGCACTGAAAGGCAAACGTTTTTCTTCCAGACAGGCTTTTTGAGAAGGCATCGCTGTCCATGAAAAGTGGGCTCCCTCCTGCTTTGCTGCCAGTGGGAAGCAAAAGCATACTTCAGTTCAGCAAGGAGAGGCCTATGTTTTTAAACTGGCATTCGTCTTATGATCTCAGAGAGCTCAGAACCAACCATATTTCTGCATACTGGGGCTCATCCTTCCTTCAGCACTAGGAATACATAAGAGGGGGTCTGGGTTTTTCCTTGGATGTGCAGTATAACCTTCGGTGAGCCACTGTATGTGCTCAGTGCTATGGCGATACTTTTTACGCACCATTCCTGAGAGGGACACGACAAAGCTTGCAACCATCACCCTCCTATAGGGAACGAACGAATGAATGAGATTTGCAGGAAAAAATAGTTTACTCCTTTGGAGGATGTTGCTACAAGTGCGTGCACGGACATCTCACACACCTCAGCATTCATTGAGCCAATAGCCCACCACCATTTGAAGGCCTCACTAATACGTCAGCAGTATACATGAGGATTTCCTGCGCTGGAGAGAAAGTTATTGCAGCAATCTTCGGTGGAATTGCAGCTCAGATGGACATAACGATGCTAGCCTTACCCATGCTAGTCCAGCTAAAAATAGCAGTGTAGACATGGGGGACCAGGCTGGCAATGTGGGGATGTACTCAGCGCCCCTGGGCTGGCTTGTGCAGCTCATGCTGAAGCCACGGCACCATCTCTTTTCTGCTATTTTTAGCCATGCCAGGTCTACCCGTGTTGCAGTCACATTGTGGATTGCAGTGGAGACATAACGAGTATGGAAGAAGGTTTGAGCACCCTCAAGACTGGCAATAGGCAGTAAAAGAGTGAAATGGAACACAGGAGATTGCGTCTGCTCTTCAGGTTTTTGATGCGTATGTCAGTGGTTCTCGGCCCTCAGGCTGCTTGCAGCCTAATCAGCACACAGCTGCGGCCCATGTGACATCCTCAGGGCCATACGGATAGTATATATATTGTGTAGATGCGGCTCACAATACAGAGACCTGCATATGCGGCTCTCAATGGTAAATAGGTGGAGAACCCCTGGGGTAGGTTAAGCTAGGTGATCGATCAAAACAATATGTGTGTGCACAGTATGTTTGAAAGGTAGTGTGGCCTAACTGAGTACCAGGCGTTGGCAGTTCAGGCTCTGCTAATGCTGTGGGCCTTGCTCAGGTCACTCAGGGCTAGATTGTGTGTTGACTGCACTTCCTCACAGGGCCCAAGAGGGTTCTTACATGCCCTGTCGCACCACCACAGCTGAGCAAGGAGTGGTGGACAAAAGGCATAATGTTTTAACTGTGGGGGTCCTAACCCAAGTGGAGAGAGGTGGGTAGGTAGGTAGGTGGAGGGGGTCGCAAAGGTATTGTAGGGAGGTTGCTGTATTGCCACCCTAACTTCTGTGGTGGGTGCTGCCTTTGGAGCTGGGCTTCCCAGTCAGCAGATGCCGCTCTCCAGTCATCCAGCTCTGAAGGCACCATGGAAGGAATGGTGGCAATACTGTGACCCCCTACAATAACCTTGTGACCCCCATGCAACTCCCTTTTGGGTCAGGACCCCCAATTTGAGAAATGCTGGTCTCCCTGTGAAATCTGTATAGCATAGGGTAAAACTACACAAAAGACCAGCTTTCATAGTCTGTGACACATTTTTCACAGCTGTGAATTCAGTAGGGCCCTACTTATATTTCATAATTTGGTACTCACATACAGATGAGGTCTGAAATCTCATCCAGAGACTTCTCTTATTCCAGTAAATAGGCTGAGGTTATTGCTCTGTTTCTATTTATATTCTCATAGCTATCTAAACTGGAAGACAGGCCAATGGCTCACCCCTGCTCTACGTTAATTAGCAGTAACGCTGCTGGAATATGTTTCTAAATGTCATTTGGGTTTGTATCTACATGGCCAATTAAAGGGAGTTTATGGCCAGAGTTTTACTGCAGTATGTTAGGCACTAATGAGAATTCTTTATTTTCACTGTTCATTTAGATCTGGTAACAAACTCAAGTTCACCAAACAGCACATTATTTGTAGTCCAGGAGCACACAGAAACCTCAACTGAGATTGAACCCCTATTGTGCCAGGTGCTGTACAAACACACCCAACTAAAAATGTACACAAACACAGTAGGATTACTGTGGATTAAATGGATTAAAAGATAATTAAGATTGAGATACAGTTATCAAGGAGGAATTATCAACTATTGCAGACAATATTAAGTCATTGTTCATAAAGCTTGTAGACAGACCAGTGAGGTGGTAAATTACAATGAGGACAGGTCAGCTTGGCAAGCTAGACACAACCAACCAACCAACATTTTTAAATACAGTCAAAGGCCAGGTCAAATATCTAGGAATAAAAGAATGTAGGCCACCCTTGCAGGGTGGGGGACTGTATTCTGGAAGGTAGGGACTCTGAAAAATACTCCAGCATCATTGCTGATAGCCAGCTGAACATGCGCTCCCACTGCAAGTCTGTGACTAAAGGCTAACATAATAATTGGATATCTTAATAGGGAAATGCAAAGCAGGAGTAAGGAGATTGTTTTGCCACTGCATGTGGTTCTGGTGTCTGTGCATTAAAAAGAATGCTTAAAAAAAAGGGGCGGGGGGGGGGAAGGGAAGGGTTCAGAGATGTGCTATGAGAAATGTTTTCCAGACAATAAACCAACTTTATGACAGACTAAAGAAGTACAAAGAGAAAATTAAGAGAATTTAATCCCTATACAGGGAGGAGATATGATACTAGAAAGCTCTTTGATCAAGCAGACAACACGATCCAATGGCCTGAAGCTTAAATCAGCACAGTTCAAACTGGAAAGAGAATGCAAGTTTTTAAAACAGGGATGGTAATTATAAACTCTGAGGCAGGTAGATTTCCCAAGTTCTGGTTCAGGACTTTAACTACAAGATCATCCTTTGAGTCTGCTGTATTTTATTTTACAGGTAGGCATATTTTAGTTTGGAGATTGAATTTTGCAGTGTGACCCAGAGCTGGACCCAGATTATCTGGGTTTTTGGTTTGACAAGCACAAAGACAACATTTAACCTGTCCTTGCAGAGAGGGAGCTGGTGCAGGGCACAGATTTGATGAAGGTTATTACGAGATAACAGGAATATGAAATCTCTGAATTACCACAAGAAACTCGGGAATGGGTAATATTTTAGAAAACTTGGTTAACCAAGCTGTAAAGCCACCTCTGAGTTCCTTACACCACCCTCCATTGCTGCTTTGGCAACATATATTCTCATCCAGCAAGGAGCACAGGACAGCTCCCTGCAGCACCAGGAAACAGGACACCTTCTAGAAGTACCAAGGTCTCCCAAGTTCCCACTGAAACACCGTGCCTTCAGACTGACCTTTTAAGAGACAAATTCATCAATGCCCCATGGTCCTCAAGGCAACTCAGCTAGCCCAAAGGGGCTATAGGGCATGATCATTCCTGTAAGCCTCCACTCCAAACCTGCCACTACACAGGGATCATCAGTTGCATCAGGTGAAACCGGTACGGTCTGTTCTTTTGCCCTAGGCTGTAGCAAGAGGAAGGAGGCGCTGACTTTGGTTCATCCATTATTTGGTCGCTGGCTTTATTGAGATGCTTCAGAGCCAAATTGGACAAATCACTTAAGCAACCACCTTAGTCAGGGTTTCTCAAATGTGGCCACCAGGGGCCTTTTGTGTGCAGTCTCCTAGGCAGTGATGGGGGGCAGGCAAAGCAGAGGCCCTTTCCCTGGGGCCACCAGCAAGGGTTGGGCCCTGCTCTCCTCTGGAGCAGCAAACGCCAGAGGAGCAGGCAGCTGATGAGAGTGCCTCACCTTCTCAGGGCCAGTGGGGCTCAGGCACCATCCCCTGGCCACGGAGCTTCAGGCTTCCGCCCTGGCATCCCCCTCCCCACTATCGTCCCTGGCCCCTGCTGCCTCCTCTGGCCCCAGGCTCTGGCCATGTGGTGGCGAGCTCAGTCCTCCAGCTGCAGGGTTTCAGACTCTGGCTGCAGGGCCACAGGATCCAGCCCACAGCTGCACAGCAGTGGCAAGTGCCAGGCCTGGGCTAACCATTCCCCCCTCGCACCCCCCCCAAATCAGTCCTGGCCAGGGCTGTCCTTAGGATTTATGGAGTCCTATGCAGTATTATTAAACTGGTGCCCCTATGCTCCACTGAAGATAGTCCCCAGCCGTGTCAAGGCAGCACAGCCACCACCCCCTCCCGTGGACCCCCAGAACCCCTCTCCCCTCACATTGCTGACACACACCGAGCTTCGTACTCAGCAAATGCTGCGGCAGTGACTCAATGCAGGGTTTGCCCTGTCACACGGGGGCTGCATCTTGCCAGAGCCCACAGCAGAGCCTGCTCTGCGTTAATTAGCCACGAGCATTTGGACAGGAAGTACCAAGCAGTAATAACTATAACAATAATACAAGTGTGTGTGTGTGTGTGTGTGTGTGTGTAAGAACCAGTGTGTGTGTGTGAGAGATAGACACACACAATCTATATTGGGGGACTGTGACTCGTGAGAGGCAGAGTCTATGTGGGTGTGAGAGCCAGTATAAGCCCCCCCTTTGCTGACTCACGTGGAAGTTTTGTGTCTCTTGTCCAGGGAGGGACTCTGCTCCGCGCAGCGGTGGGCCCGGCTGCCAGCAACTGGCCACATCGCTCTGGGCTTCTCGGGGCTGGGGTAGTAGAGCTCCCAGCCGGGCAGCTGAGGAGGGAGGGAGGGGGCGTGGAGAAGCCCGCCAGCCAAGCCCAGGAGAGGGGCTGGAGAAGAGAGGATTCTGGCTATGGCCAGTGAGGGGACTGGTACCCCAAATTTTCTGGTGCCCTATGTAGCCGCATTTCACTTAAACACAGTAAAAGAACTAAAAAAGAGCCACCTTGGCTTAACAACCGTGTAAAAGAAGCAGTGAGAGATAAAATGACTTCCTTTAAAAAGTAGAAGTCAAATCCTAGTGAGGCAAATAGAAAGGAGCACAAACACTGCCAGCTTAAGTGCAAGAGTGTAATAAGAAAAGCCAAAGAGGAGTTTGAACAACAGCTAGCCAAAAACTCCAAAGGTAATAACAAAATGTTTTTTAAGTACATCAGAAGCAGGAAGCCTGCTAAACAACCAGTGGGGCCCCTTGACTATCAAAATACAAAAGGAGCACTTAAAGACGATCAAGTCATTGCAGAGAAACTAAATGGATTCTTTGCTTCAGTCTTCATGGCTGAGGATGTTAGGCCACGTCCAGACTAGGGGAGGAAAATCGATCTTAGATACGCAACTTCAGCTACATGAATAACGTAGCTGAAGTCGAATTTCTAAGTTCGAGTTACTCACCTGTCCAGACGGCGCGGGATCGATATCCGCGGCTCTCCGTGTCGATTCCGGAACTCCGTTCGGGTTGATGGAGTTCCGGAATCGATGTAAGTGCGCTCGGGGATCGATACATCGCGTCCAGACTAGACACAATATATCGATCCCCGAGCAATCGATTTTAACCCGCCGATACAGCGAGTTAGTCTGGATGTGGGCTTAGGGACATACCCAAACCTGAGCTGGCTTTTGTAGGTGACAAATCTGAGGAACTGTCACAGATTGAAGTGTCACTAGAGGAGGTTTTGGAATTGATAAACTCAACAGTAACAAGTCACTGGGACCAGATGGCATTCACCCAAGAGTTCTGACAGAACTCAAATGTGAAGTTGCGGAACTATTAACTAAGGTTTGTAACCTGTCCTTTAAATCGGCTTCTGTACCCAATGACTGGAAGTTAGCTAATGTAACACCAATATTTAAAAAGGGCTCTAGAGGTGATCCCGGCAATTACAGACCTGTAAGTCTAACAACAGTACTGGGCAAATTAGTCGAAACAATAGTTAAGAATAAAAGTGTCAGGCACACAGAAAAACAAACTGTTGAGCAATAGTCAACATGGTTTCTATAAAAGAAAATCGTGTCTTACTAATCTATTAGAGTTCTTTTAAGGGGTCAACAAACATGTGGACAAGGGGGATCCAGTGGACATTGTGTATTTAGATTTCCAGAAAGCCTTTGACAAGGTCCCTCACCAAAGGCTCTTATGTAAATTAAGCTGTCATGAGATAAAAGGGAAGGTCCTTTCATGGATTGAGAACTGGTTAAAAGATAGGGAACAAAGGGTAGGAATTAATGGTAAATTCTCAGAATGGAGAGGGGTAACTAGTGGTGTTCCCCAAGGGTCAGTCTTAGGAGCAATCCTATTCAATTTATTCATAAATGATCTGGAGAAAGGGGTAAACAGTGAGGTGGCAAAGTTTGCAGATGATACTGAACTACTCAGGATAGTAAAGACCAAAGCAGATTGTGAAGAACTTCAAAAAGATCTCACAAAACTAAGTGATTGGGCAACAAAATCGCAAATGAAATTTAATGGGGATAAATGTAAAGTAATGCACATTGGAAAAAATAACCCCAACTATACATACAATATGATGGAGGCTAATTTAGCTACAATGAGTCAGGAGAAAGATCTTGGCGTCATCGTGGATAGTTCTCTGAAGATGTCCACGCAGTGTGCAGAGGGGGTCAAAAAAGCAAACAGGATGTTAGGAATCATTAAAAAGAGGATAGAGAATAAGATTGAGAATATATTATTGCCCTTATATAAATCCATGGTACGCCCACATCTCGAATACTGTGTACAGATGTGGTCTCCTCACCTCAAAAAAGATATTCTAGCACTAGAAAAAGGTTCAGAAAAGGGCAACTAAAATGATTAGAGATTTGGAGAGGGTCCCATAAGAGGAAAGATTAAAGAGGCTTGGAAAAGAGGAGACTAAGGGGGGATATGATAGCGGTATATAAAATCATGAGTGATGTTGAGAAAGTGGATAAGGAAAAGTTATTTACTTATTCCCATAATACAAGAACTAGGGGTCACCAAATGAAAGTAATAGGTAGCAGGTTTGAAACAAATAAAAGGAAGTAGTTCTTCACACAGCGCACAGTCAACTTGTGGAACTCCTTACCTGAGGAGGTTGTGAAGGCTGGGACTATAACAATGTTTAAAAGGGAACTGGATAAATTCATGGTGGCTAAGTCCATAAATGGCTATTAGCCAGGAAGGGTAAAGAATGGTGTCCCTAGCCTCTGTTCATCAGAGGATGGAGATGGATGGCAGGAGAGAGATCACTTGATCATTGCCTGTTAGCTTCACTCGCTCTGGGGCACCTGGCATTGGTCACTGTCGGTAGACAGATACTGGGCTAGATGACCTTTGGTCTGACTGGGTACGGCCTTTCTTATGTTCTTATGCCTAGGGATGGCTCTGGTCCTGGCTCTTGTTGCATCTTCTGATCCCAGGTTTCAGCCGTGCAGCAGTGGGTGCTGCCCAGAGCTTCCCCCCCCACCCCTGCAAAATCGGCCCTGGTCCCTGCTGCCTCACCCCGCCCCCACATCTATCGGCCCTGGTCTCCGCTGCCTCGCTACCCACCTCCCCAACCTGAGCTTAATTTGCCCTCCTGGCTTCACAAGTCTGTTATGAAAAGTGGTTTTTTAATGTCACTTTTTGCTGCCTCCCAGCTAGCTAGGTGTGAAAAGTGATATAAATATGCAAATATCACTTTTCAGAGAAGCAGACTTACTAACCTGAAGTCAACTTCCCCCCCCGCCGCCAAAAAAAAAAAAAAAAAACCTAAAGAAACACCATAACAAAAATATGCAGAACACCTTATTTGTGTCTATTGTGTTTAGGTCCACTAAGAATAGAGACAACTGTACATTCTTTTCATTATTGAGTCTACAGAAAACCCTGCAAAAATAAATTGCAGTGATTGGACATGGATATGTGCATATTCGGGGGGAAAAAAAAGTATTTTAGGAAAAATGGTCAGAGTGGCCCCCAGCAAAAGTTGGTGGCCGTGCTTGGAGGCCACCAAAAAATGTGTACAGAGAACTCCTGCCTCAGCTACATTAATTATTGCTAACCATAAATGTGGCAAGTCCTTGTCATACACCTAGGCACTGGGCCTAGTGCTCAGTTCATTGAACCAGAACTAACCCCGGAAGAAAAGTGGTGTTGACTTTCTCACGTTTTCAAGAAACTGGGGGTAGGAGGTGGGAGGAAACAGAGTTACACAAGCCAAGACCGCTTCCTACATCAGGGGCATCTCTTACATGTCACCCCAGTGGTGGTGAAGATCATGCAGTCGCTGCAGAATTGGCAAACAGAGGGAAGGTGCTGGACAATGAGCCCTGAGAGCTGCAGTGAAAAGCTGAAAGCTTCATTTCACACTTATACAGAACTATAAAAATACAGCAGCTGATAGGGACTGCAGTGGTTTCATGCAGAAGTTTTTCAGCTCTGGAGACCTTGGACCACAAATGGAAGTGAGTTCATGGGCCACTCTTAGGGTGACCAGATGTCCTGATTTTATAAAGACAGTCTCGATTTTTGGGTCTTTTTCTTATATAGGCTCCTATTACCCCCGCCACACACACACACAGACCTCCTGTCCCGATTTTTCACATTTGCTGTCTGGTCACCCTAGCCGCTCTTAACCCCTTGGTTCCCTAGTAGACAGTTATATCACCAAGTCACTGCCCAGTTTGCCATAGACAGCAGCCCCTGTGCTGCTGGGAGCGTGCCTGGGACTGGCCATGACATGAGCGGTCAGGATTGAGGTGCAGGAGAAGACCCTGACACAGTACACCCCTGCCCTGCGGTATTCCTGATTCCAGCCTGCATTATATCATATCATCCATAGCCACCTCCCAGCCAGCCGCTCTGCCCCTTCCCAGCCATTGTGCGCACTCTGGGTAGGGCAGTGGGCTGCGGCCAGGAGATCTGGCCTCTGTTCTTGGCTCTACCCCTCTCCTGCTGGGTGACCTTGAGCAAATGGCTTCCCTTTTGTGTGCCTGCATTTTACATCCTACACTGTGTTAGTCACGGCTGTTTACATGGTAAGCTCATTGGGGCAAGGGCAGTTGCTCACGATGCACTTGTACAGAGTATAGAACAACAGGGCTCCAATCAGAGCAGCAGCCTGCAGGCGCTACTGCCATCTTATCCTTCTAGACTTAGTCCCGTCGACATGGGGTCAGCTCTTCTCCATTCCATTCAGGCCTGAAGCAGAGCCTCTGAAACTCTGCAGCTAGACAAATCCTTGTGTGACATACAGCCATCTAGTTTGGGGTCTTCCAACCCCTCCTTTGCCCTCCATCCCTAACTTTAAACGCCATGTGTCCTAATTATTCTTCCAATGTTTCCACATGCCCAAGACCATCAAAACCTTGATCCCCCAGCTGTTCTATGATCGGTGCCCCTTTCACACTTTGCCTGATTCATTCATCTCGAACATGGCCCATCTTTGTAATGCCAAGCATCCATTTTAATATTTTCATGCCACCCTATTCAAGATCTGACTCTGTCTCTTCCTCGGTGTCTCTAAAGTGGCCAGGTACAAAGAGAGTAGCCAAATCAGATAAAAAGGCAAAGAGAGCTTACAAACACTTTTACAGCAGCCATCACTCAGTTAGAGAACAGCCAGGTCTAGAACTTGGTGACTGTGTTTTCATGAAACTGGGTAGAGAACGCCAACTGTTGTAAAGAAAAAGAATTCATTGCCCAGATCATAGGATCAAAACTAACAGTGGGGCGTTCAATAGAAAGCACTGACGTGCAGTTTGTTCATCAGAAAAAACTAAGAGAGCAAACTGTACGGAAATCAGATACAAAACGAGCAGAAGACTCAGATTCTAAAACTAACCACAGATGGTCTTTGCAGCCAATGGACAGCCAGATGACCAAGTTGTTTTGCATTCAGGTCAAGTAATTAGAAAACCAGTATGATTTAGTGATGCTTAATAGGCTGATCTGTACTGGACTTTAAAGATAGCATGATAGTGCACGGAATAGTGATTTTGAACATAGTAGGAATGTAAAATGTAAAGGGGGAGTTGTAATGGAATATTAAACTGTGCTACAATGCTTAGCCACTAAGTGACACCAGGTGTAATACAACTTACCTGAGCACACAGCAGATAGGCAGGATCTCAGTGAAGACATCTCTCTGGTATCTCTCTCTATATAACGGAAGCTCTATCACCAGTCCATATTGGTACAAGAAATATATGATACTCCGTGCCCAGCTTTCAGAGCCATATGAAAGTGCAGGCCCAATTATGATCTCCTAGGTGCTACTGCAATAAGATACTCATAGTAGTGTCATGGTCTTATAAATGGGCACTTGCAGCTACTTCTGTGAAACCCAACGTGTTACATCATCCTTGTCTCTCCAAAGGACACCAAGGGCCAACTGGTCTAACTCCACTAGGGATGAATCTGGTTCCATAAGTTCACAGGAAGAAAGTACGTTTCCATAGTGAAATGTTAGACTTTGCTCAAAGATCAACCAATCTGACAAGACTGGGTGGGGATAAGGTGTGTACTGCTCTGCAAAAATGGTTCTGCCCCTCCCCCAACAAATCCTACAAACGTGTGAAACTCCATAGGGGCAAAAAAAACTCATCATCATGTCTAGACGCCTCAGTCATGGATCAGGACTCCACTGTGTTAGGAGCTGTGCATGCAGCGAACAAGAAGTCCCCGCCCCAAGGAGCTTACAATGCGAGTGTAAGACAAGAGACAAATGGCTACAGATAGGCTGACAAGGGAGTACAAGGAAACAAAACAATACTGCGAAGCAGGACAGGAAGTGGTCTCAGCCGGACAACATGATGATTTAAGTAAAAACAGTTTCAACTTCTGCTTGCAGATTTTGCTTTCAACTTTGCCTCAAGGAAGGTGGAACTTAAGACTCTGGTTTCGTGGTAACACCACATGGTTTCTGAAGACTCAGAACTACTTTGTAGTTAACTGCCAGCACCCAAACCAGATGTGGAACCTGAATATTTCTCATTTAGATATAATCCTGTATGAAGAAGAGACTAATGTAAAAATCTCAATTCTTATTTTGCTTATTTGTATTCCAGCAGCACCTGGTTCTAGTGGATATTGGGGCCTCCATTGTGGTAGGAACTTACCACATTGTAAGAGACAGTCCCTTCCTTGCAGAGATGAGAATCAAAACACACAAGAAGTATTATCCTCATTTGTCTGTCTTTTCTCCCACTATTTTACAGGGCCAGATTTTCAACAGTATTTAGGTGCTTACAGATGTAGCTAGGCGACGAGATCAGTGGTCCCCAAACTGTGGGGCATACCCCCTAGGGGAGTGCGGTGGGGTCCAGGCCAGCTCTCAGAGAGTGTAGGGAGAGCACACCACCCAGCCCCACTCTGACTTCAGCCCCAGTCCCATTTCCAGCCAAGGCCCCAGCTTTACAGTGTGACCTGGTGCCCAGGGGCGCATGAACAGATTATAAGTGGGGTGCAACATAAAAAGTTTGGGGACCACTGAACTAGAGAGATTTTCAAGCACACTTTGAAACATCCCACTAAGCACCTATCTACTCCTTTAAAAATCTGGCTGTAGGCAACCTACCCAAGGTGATAGGAAGTTGGTGTGAGATCTACCTACCAGTCCAATGCCAAAAGCACAAGTCCATCCCTTCCTTTGTTTACTTAAAATAAAGAGTTTGGGAAGACTTGGGGTTGAGTTCACTGAGCTTCGAGTCTCCATCATTAACCCAAAACTTCTCCCCACAGAACAATACAGGAAGCACTGAAAGGTAACAATGTCTGAAGTTAGCTTGAAGAAGACCACCACCTCTGTTGCGTACAGAACAAACACACACCAGCGATCTTGCTGTGAACTACCACAAGCCAGTTCATTCATTTACAAAGAATTCAGATTTAATTAATTAAAATTAATTCACAAGATGCTCTAGTGACAGGAGCTACTTGCCTTTGACAGGGATACATATGCCATTCTACACCTAACAGCTTGTAGTGTTATCAAGTTGTCAGCAATTATCTATTGCATAGCGCCAGTTATTGCTCACAGTATTGTCCTTCCTGCTCACTGAAACCCCAGCAAAGCTTAGATGTTGATGCAGCCGGTGGAGTAAAACATCCTGGAAAATGGGCTGACTGATTAAACCAAAGAGCTGACAGCCAAGATGCGGGGAATTGCCAAATGCGAGGATTCTGCATTGAGTAAGAAACCCATGTGGTAATGACACTGGAGAAGACAGATGGGGCCGGAGAACAATGTCCAGTTAACATCATCATCATGTCTGAGTGGTAATGCACATCATGTTGGGGCATCCAACGATACCAGTGTCTACTTCCTGATGGACTGAAGGCCATGCTGTGATATAGACCAGCGGGCACTAGTATGCAGACTTTTCAGTGATCAGCTCCAGAGTTTGCAGTTCCTAGGGGGTTTCTAGATGGCACTAATTGGTATTAGCCCCCTCTAGCACAGAGCTGGGCAAGCAGCGTAGGGATGCTTACGTGGTTTCTCTCTGCCTTGTTCGAGTTCTGTACAGACATGGTACTCCACTCTCCAGGGCTGGCACATCTTTCACATGTGCTAGAAGTACTGTTAAAGACAAAGGTTACTAAACTGCCCAGCATGAAAGTGACCTCTGGGTTAATGGATAAGAGCAACAGCCTTGCTCTTCTAGCGGATAAGAGAAATGAACTCTCCCCAGCCCCAACTTCTGTTTGACCCAATCCCAGACCGTCTTGTTCTGAAAGTGAAGCTTTAGCGGAAGGCTCCATTTGATGGAGAACTTGAGGCAGGTTCATGCTGGGGTGTTTTTCTTGAGAGAAAAAGCCAGGCTTGGGAGACCATTTAGGCTGTCAGAGTCCCAAAGAAAAAACCACATCAACTGAAGAGAGATTCAGATGCATTTCGACACATGCTACACTCTCTCGGTCAACCAATCCTGCCACTGTGTTTGTTGTGGTCACTGCCACTGGAAAAGTGAGATTATGAAATAAGAGGATGATTCCTTGTTTGTGTCCAGTAGGAGATGCTTCTCTTCCGAAAGGGAGCAGTCTGTGCATTTATAAGCTTACTGCCAAAGCTGTAGACTTCTCCTTCAGGCAGGACAAACCAGTTCCATTTTCTGCCATCTGGTCTCCCAGGCAATCACGACCATGCAATGAGGAGGCAATGAAACCACCTTCATCCAACAGTACCTTTTGCCACCTGACCCAGAGACAACCCGCTGCAAACACACACTGCAGATAAGGCCCCGATCCTGCAAGCAATCAGTGGGACTAGTCTTATGCATAGAGAGAAGCCAGGAGACAAGTGTCTGCAAGATCAAGGAGGAATTGTCTGCTCTCCTCTTTCTGGGGAACGAGTCCTGTACAAAGACATAACGCCATTGCGTTTGCTGTGGTCACTGCCATCTGCCACTGTTTCTCTAGTCACTTGCAAGCCGGTGGTGGATAATTCTTTCGGTGGGACATGATGTGCAAATTCCCAAGGTATGACATGTTGCCATAAGCAGATAACCGTAAGGCAGCGTTCTTCAGTTGGCAGCCTGCTGGCCAGATCCACCCTGCAAGGGCCTTGCGTTCGGGCCTGCCAGCATGGGCATAGTTTGGGGGAGCATGGGAGAGGACAGAGTTTCCCCTGCCCCCAAATATACAAGTTAAACCATGTCTCTGCCTGTCAGGCATTAGCTGTTCCTTCCTGCTCCCTGCTGGGGGCCCCCTACAGTATGGGCTACCTGGCTCCAGCTTCACCTCAGATTCCCGAGACGCGAAGATTGGACTAAGCTGCGTTTCTACATTGCGGCAGCCAGGCAGCAGCCTGTTAAGCCAGACCGGGATCTGCACTTGGATGCAAGTTAGGGCTTCTGAAAATTGCCAGTGTGCCTCTCTCTCTATCTCAGAGTAGCTACCACACTGCAATGACGTAGCTATTGGCCCTAATAAGCCACTGTTCATCCGAGATTGGCCCTGAGCCAGCAGTGCCAGAAATGAGCGCAACTCGTGGTCTCAGCTGCTGCCGCCGAAGAATGTCATGAAGACAGTTGTGTAGGCAAGAACTCCAGCTATAGGCATTTTCTTCTGGAGGCTGGCAGATCTTGTAGAAGTGTGCATTGCTTTGCCTTGTACACAGCAGGTTATTTTCGTCCATACTAGCCTGTAAGTGCCAGGTTTCTGGATTTGCAATCCAATATCAAACATGTCCTTAAAGTATCATTTGTCTATAGCACTTCCTTGTTTGCGTAAGTCCACAGCCTCTCAGCAGTGGTAATCCTTTGGCAAACTCTCTGTAGGGGGAGGAATGGATTAGCAGGGGCGGCTCTAGGGATTTTGCTGCCCCAAGCACAGCAGGCAGGCTGCCTCCGGCGGTTTGCCTGCGGATGGTGCACTGATTCCACGGTTTTGGCGGACCTCCCGCAGGCGTGCCTGCAGGAGGTCCACCGAAGCCGCCAGACCAGCGGAACCTCTGCAGGCATGCCTGCAGGAGGTCCACCAAAGCCACGGAACCAGCGGACCCTCCGCAGGCAAACCACCGGAGGTAGTCTGCCTGCCGCCCTCATGGCGCCGGCAGATCGCCCCCTGCGGCTTGCCACCCCAAGCATGCGCTTGGTGTGCTGAGGCCTGGAGCTCCCCCTGTGGATTAGACAAGGCCCAGAAGATATGTACTTCAGCTTGGAGGCACAAACAGCGCTGTGTCTTCAGGAGGAAGGGGATGGTTTGATTCTATTTTCACGGAACCTAAGATTTCTGAGCACTATTTATCATCATTTCTATCCAACAGTCTCTCCCCGGTTTAGACACCTACATCCCACAAGCTTGGAATCTTGTAGAAACGGCTACCAAATACCAGAGGGTTAGATTGTCCCTGGCTATAGTACAGGTGTACAGGGCTGAGTGGATGCACCTCACCAGGGGGAGAGAAGGGGAATGCAAGAGGAACTTCCCATCCTGTTTGGCTGGTCACATGCTATGCAAAGGCAGAGACAGATTGTTTCCGGCCTAAGGAAGTACTTTGTGCTCAGCTGGCTGAATAATCTAGCTATCAACTTGTGAGGCATAAGCAGCAGCATGACTAGGGGCCCAATTCTTAGTTACACCAGTGAAAATCAGGGGTGACCTCAGAGGGCCAGTGTTGCTTAGTGCATAGAGCATTGGACAGGATCTCAAGATTCCTGGATTCTAGTTCCAACTCTGCAACTGATCTGCTGTGACCTTGGACCAGTAATCACTATCTGTGCCTCAATTTCCTCACCTATAAAATAGGCACAATGGCACCCGAGTCCTTTGTAAAGTCAAGAATCTATATTTCAGAAGAGCCCGGCAAAAGCTACTGCAAGACTGGGTTGGAGCGAGAATATCCAGGATTAGAGTGAATGTTAACCAATCCCTCCTTTTTACTCTGGCAAACTATTACTTAGGATACAGCTTTCCCCTCTTCATTTAAATCTCTGACTCCCTAAATCTCTCACAGCCGAATTCCAAACCTTTAGCTCAGTGAAACTTCGTTATTGGTCTCCTGGTGCCAAACAGTTTAGCAGGGGGTGGGGATGAAGTAAGAGACTGAGAAAGTTTTATTTCACCCAGGTCAAGTCCTCTGGGCTACAGTGAAAGCTTCTGTCAGTTTCAATTTAGTGGGACTGCTCTTTTGAAAGGCCAGATTTTCCACTGCTTGAGAAACATTGCTGGCTTCCAGACACAAGGTGGGGGAGAGACAGAACAGTGATGTTAGTTCAGTTCGGCTCCCAGGACTAAAGGAGATGAAATTTCACAGCTTTTGCTTGAGGCAAAGTTCCTTTCACCACCCTAATCTGTCCAGCTCATTGTATCTTTAAGGGCGTTCAGTTCTAATGCAGCAAGTTCCAACTGAATTGTGTTAACAGAGCGGAAAGGCAGAAGATCAAGCAGCCATTTGGAGCACCTTTTGGTTACGGGCAGAAGGGAGACCAGGAATGAGTGCTGGCTGAGTCTCAGGTTTGATTGGAGGTGAGAACCAAGAAGCTTGCAGGCTGGAGGAGGTAGGCACAAAATTCACATCAACAGTCACAGGAATTTGGTCACTAAGGGATGCATGCTCAAAAGGAGTTGGACTCCTAACTTTCATTGAACTGGTGACTCTTACTCTCAGGTCCTAGGCTTTCACACCTTTCAGATATCCAAGTGCACTTGTTTTCAGGGGTTTCCCCATTATTTCTGCTATGAGCTTCAGCAGCTGGAAGGAATCAAGTTGAAGGCACCTGGTTTGTGGGGAGGGGGAGAGAACACCTTAAAATAAATCTAGGGCCCTCTCCCAGGCCATTCTGTAACAACTCCCCCAGCTGTACTGCCTAGGATTGACACACACACACACCCTATCATGGCACCAAAATGCTGTTATCTATTTTTTTTTGTAGCCATCACAGCAGGGAGAGGGTTGTTTGTTTGGGGTTTTTTTGAGGCGGGAGCTCAAAGTGGCTAATGAGGTACAGCAGCGATGGAAGCTCCCTTAAAGCAGGGGCTTCATGGCACCTGAGCTGAGGCCCCGCCCCTTCCCCATGAGACCACGCCCCCTGCTTGCTCATCTCTGCCCCTCCCTCCCCCATCGCTCACCCTTATGGGAGGCAAAGAGTGATGGGCCCACTGCCCCCCAACCCCATTCCGGTACCCCAATGAGGTAGGTTTACAGATGTTTATGGGGCGCGCCTCTGAAGCATGAACTGCGCCATGGGAGAAAGCACACAGTTGTTTCAAAATTTAACAAGTGGGTAGTGGAGGCTGGCCTCATAGGCTGATTGGAGAGGACCATCGATAGTGAATGAGAGAATAGACAGCGTGGGGACTGACGGAGAAGGGTCCTGAAAGTGAAGACAAGTAGCTTATGTTGAATGTGATGGCGGAAGTGGAAGGATGCAGAGCGAGGGATGATCTGGCCACAGGGCAGGCTACAAAACCAATATGTGCAGCAGCATTGTGAATGGGGCAAGGCTGCGCTTATGGAGGCTGGAGAAAAGGGTGCTGCCTTAATGGAGAGGCGAGGTGGTGAGAACTTGGATGAGAGTTTTAGCTGTTTGGATTGGTAGGAAAGGCCATCTCTCAGAGGTGGTATGCACACTAGGGGCACTAAGACCCACAGGCTACCTCCCCTCATGGCCCTGGAGGAGACCTGCAGAGAGCAGCCAGCCAGAGGCGTCAGCTAGTGGGACCAGCCAAAGCAGGGAGCCCTGGACATTGCAGACAGCTGTAGAATGTAGGGTTGCCAGCTTTCTACTCACACAAAACTAAACTCACTTACCCTGCTGCTCCTCTGAGGCCCCCCTTCCCCAAAGCCCTGCCCCCTGCTTACTCGATCTCCCCTCCCTCTGTCACTTGCTCTCCCCACCCTCACTCATTTTCCCAGGGCTGGCTCAGGAGGTTGGAATGTGGGAGGGTTCCAGCTGGGGGTGCAGGCTCTGGGGTGGGGCCAGTGATGAGGGGTTTGGGGTGCTGGAGGGGACTCTGGGCTGGGACCAAGGGGTTTGGAAAGCAGGAGAGGGATGTGTGCTGGGGCAGAGGGTTGGGGCATGAGGACTCCATTTGAGGGTGAAGGCTCTGGTGATGAGGGGTTTGGATAAAGGAGGGTGCTCTGGGTTGGGACTGAAGAAGGTGGGGCAGGGGTTGGAGATGAGGGGTTTGGGGTGTAGGAGGGTACTTTGGACTGGGACCGAGGGGGATCAGGGGCACTGGCTCCCAGTGGCCCTTACCTCAGTCAGCTCCTGGAAGCAGCAGCATGTCTCCCCTCCAGCCCCTATGCAGAGGTATGGCCAGGCAGCTCTGCGCACTGCCCATCTGCAGGCACCGCCACCCAGCTCCCATTGGCTGCGCTTCCTGACCAATGGAAGCTACAGAGCCAGTGCTTGGGGCAGGGGCAGTGTGCCAAACCCCCGGCTGCCCCTACGTGTAGGAGCCGGAGCAGGGCCATGCTGCTTCTTCCAGGAGCTGCATGGAGCCACAGCAGGCAGAGCGCCTGCCTTAGCCCTGCTGTGCTGCCAACTGGACTTTTAAATGACATGGTCAGCGGTGCCGACCGGAGCTGCCGGGGTCCCCTTTCAACCGGGCATTCTGGTTGAAAATATCAGACTCCTGGCAACGCTAGTAGAATGGGCTGTCTGTGTTCTATGTTGAGTAGCTGTTTTCTCCAATCCTCCCGCTCCCTCACAGCCACTGCACTCCACCCCATCACCGCTCCCCAACCCATTTGCTAGATCCCCTCTTAACTACCCCTTCACAATTGGGGAGCTAACATGCGGTCTGCCGCTCTCAGGGTTCCCTCCCCACTCAACTTTAGGGTACAGATGTGGGGACCCGCATGAAAGACTCCCTAAGCTTAGAAACCAACTTAGGTTAAAACTTCTCCAAAGCACAAATTCTCCCTTGTACCTTCGATTAGGTAAATGCTGCCACCACCAAGTGTTTCAAACAAACATTTAGGGAGAGCCATTTGGAGCCCTATCTCCCCCGCAAGCCCTCTGCCCTCTTTCCTGGGGAGGCTTGAGAATAAACAAGATGAGCACAGACCAACCTTGGGTTTTTTAGGACACTAAAAAAACCTATCAGAGAGTCTTAAAAAAAACAGAACTTTATTAGAAAGAAAAAGGGTAAAAGAAGCACCGCTGTAAAGTTAGAATGGAAGATAATCTCACAGGGCAATCAGATTCAAAACACAGAGGATTTCCTTCTAGGCAAAATCTTAAAATTACAAAAAAAAGAAGAAAAGAAAAGAAAAGAAAAAAGAAAGACAGGACTACACCTTCTCAGCACTGAGAAAATCACAAGCCAAAACAAAAGATAATCTAACATATTCCCGTACTAGTACTTACTAATTCTATGGGAGTTGGATTACTTGCTTTCTTGATCTGTCTCTGGCAAAGAGCCACATGGAACTGCCTCCCCCCCCAGATTTGAAAGTATCTTGTCCCCTTATTGGTCGTATGGGTCAGGTGTCAGCCAGGTTACTTGATCTTCGTAACCCTTTACAGATAAGAGGATTTTGTGCCTCTGGCCAGGAGGGATTTTATAGTACTGTATACAGAACGGTGGTTACCCTTCCCTTTATATTTATGACAGCCACCATCCCATTGGTAACTCTGCTGGTGTGTTCTGCCCCTTCTCCCACCCTGCGGCTGTCTTGTCTATTTAAACAATATTGTCTCACTGTTTCCTTGTACTCCCCGTCTGTCTGTCTCCATCTGTTATTTCATGTCCAACTGCTAGACTGTCAGCTCTTTGGACCAGGGACTGGCTTTTTTGTTTGGTGTTTGTACAGCACCTAGCACAAAGGGATCTTGGTCCTCTAGGATATGATAATACATCTAAATGATATTAAAGCCAGTTTTCACTGGGTTAGGCATGAAGGCCCTGTAATTCTAGTCTGTGTTTGCTAGGCTATACCTGAGTGGTCCTTAGCCTCCATATTAGCTCTTTCTGGTCTGCTGGTTCAGTGCAGAACTGCTGCACTGTGAAAAGTGGTTTCCTGGCCTCCTCATGGGAGCCTAAAGTTAGGTATCGACAAGTCTGAAGTTTGGACTTTGACCCCTGCTAACCTGAGTTTCCCCTCCCGGAGAATGGAGGTAGCACTCACCCGTCTTTGTGAAGAGCTTCGCCATTCTCAGATGAGCAGCTTTACATAAGCAGGCCTGACAGACCTGCTGCTTTTCCCAACAGATGACAAGTGCTCAGCATTTTCTTCCAGCCTGCTGGGAAGCACAACTAGTCTGCTGCCAAACTCTGGACTTGACACAGGAGAGGTGAAGGCTATTTCAAGTGACATTCACCTTTGTGTAGAGGGCCAGGTGTAACAGAACATACACCTGTATTCTCACCCTACACGCCACTGAAATAATCTTTGTACAAAATATGCCTTGTGAGGTATCATTTGAAAACTAATCACTCACTGGTCAATGTGTGTGTAGCAACATTATATGTAAAGTTAGGAATTCCCGCTGAATTATGTTGGTAGCAAACATTCAAATCCACATAGCCCCAGTTAAGATCTGCCTGACTAGTCCTGTCATAATAGAGGAATGTGTGTTTACTTCAGTTTAAATACAAGTTGTAATCAGGGTTCTCAGACAACAAGAGGGAGAAGACAGGAGACAAGAGAAAAAAATTATAATCAGTATTTCACTTAACAGAGGTGAGAAAAAACAGTGTGCAACCTCTTTCATCACCAAACACCACGGTGCCTTCTTTACTGCTTGAATGAACCTTAAACTAGGGGTAACCCACAGGAAAATGTATTTCAAAGGGGGGACTGGACTATAAAAGTGAGGGGCAAGAACACCCCAAGTTCTCTCTCTCTCTCCCCATCTTTTCTCTTCACTTAAGGCGACAAAACAAACAGAATATTGGGAGCAAATCCTGGCCTGGGAGTTTGGTCAGCAATATTACTGGAAGTGTGGGAGTTCACCTTGAACGAAGTCCAATTTGTTACTTTTAGTAGTAGGAAGCATTTAATCTTTGTTTCTCTGGTGACGACTTCTGACTTTAATGCCTTATGCTTGTACTCCCTTAATCTCTCTCTTTGTAGTTAACTAAACTTATTCCTTAATGAAAATGAATCCAGTGTTGTGAACTGTGTGGGTAACACCCTGTTGTACACTAATAACCCTAGAGGGGCAACAGACCTAGTATATCTGGACTGTCCAGGAGAGAGTTGGATGGTGCAGAACACGTTTTGGGGGGAAATTCAGGACTGGGATTGTGTTGGGTCACCTGCAAGTTGTAACCGAGGCTGCTGGAAGCCAGCGTAGCTGGTGTTTGCTGACAGGTTGCTGGATCAAGGCTGTGGCTATACAGAGACACTCAGGGTGTGACCTGCACATAGGCGCTGACTCTGTGGGTGCTCTGGGGCTCAAGCACTCAGTGAAAAAAATAAGGGCTGCTCAGTCCCCATGAGCCACAGTCATAGGTGCCACGTGACTCTTGCGTTTGGGGAGGCTGGGCAGGAGCCCTGGAAACTCCCTAGATGTTGGGGGGGGAACCAACGCCCAGACTGTGGCCTGCCTGCTCCTCTCTGCCGTGGCCCCCTCACCCATTCCTCTCTGTCCTCTCCCACAAGCCCTCCCAGGTACCAGTGATAGACACATTCAATAAGTAAGTGTATAAATATGCTGAAAATAGCCTCTCCTCAAACTGGCAGAGCCCCCTCCCAAACACACACCTCTCCTCAAAAAGCACCCACCGCCTGTGGACCTACATGCTGTTCGGCCGTTTGCAAGAAGCTCAGGTTGGGAGCTGCAGCGGCACAGCTGAGGCACTGCAGCTTGCTGGACACAATCCCTCACTGGTCTGGGTTGCACTCCAGAATGTCATTGCCCCCCCTCCAGCCTAGAGCACCATTATGTTCCCAAAATAAGCAAGAGGAACATGGGTCCTGCACTGGGCCTCTCCGCAGGCATGACTAGCGCCCAAGATGATGTGTGTGTAGAAGTCGCTTGGGGATAAAACGGTTGCTTCTCAGAACGTGTTAACTGATTTCTGATCCCCCTCCCCAAACTCACAAGACAGAAGTCATAAGCTATTGCTTCAAGCCTGGTGTTTTCATGAGTTATTCAAATTTACAATCCACTGCTTGTTTGGGTACATTAATGAGTATATGGAAGTGTTAGGGATTATTTAATTCTCACTTGTGCATTCAGCCAGTAAGGAGCTAACTCATGGGAAACACCCAGTGATGTTCTAAAGCGTGAGCTATGAAAGCAAATAGCATAAACACACTAGTGCAAATGATTCTCAGCTGCTATAGGCAGGCCTTCTTACTAGCATCACAGAAGAGCCCATATAGTGCATGCTTTTCTGCCAATTACTCCATGCAAATAAAAAGGAAAAAAACACTCAGGAAATACTGTGTCATTTCTCTCGAGGCAAGACAATCATTTAAAAGCGCGTTACAATATTCTTAGTTAGTATGCAGTGTGGTTTAGCCCAAACAAGCTCATTCTTACCCAGCAACACAACTTTAAAAAGTACATTTAAAAGGAGAATTTTTATACTGGTTTGAATTTACATTGAAATTAATAAGTCACTATGCTTTGCTAAGAATCTGAAGGTGCATGTCTGTGCATGGCTTTTGCTCTCACAGCTCAGCCCTCACCTCCTCCACAGAGAGTAATCTCATAATCCTGTGGACTGAAAGGATCAAAGAGTACAATTTTGAAAAGCATTTACTAATTGACTTAGATGACTAAATCAGTCAGACTCACCATCCCAGGGTGCCGCCTCATGGCGAGACTCAGCGCTACAGCCCTTCTGCCTCATCCTGGTCCTCCAGCGGCCTGTGCAGCAACTTGGGCTTCCAGCCAGCTCCCACCTCTTCCAGGGTAACAAGGCCCAGCTCAAAACTCAACAGAACAAAACATCTTCACCCCCACTCAGTTCACCACAGACTCCTCTCCTGGGCTCTGCAGAGTTCCTCCTCACTGTAACAAAGCACTGCCTCTCAGGGCTTTCTCCCTGGAGAGCTGGCTCCTCCCAAGCTTCTACCCTGCAATATTTCTTCTCCCAGGTTTCCTTTACGCATCTCCTTCTCCCTACTCCCCTCAGGGACAATCCCAAGGAATCTGTTTCTCCCTACAAGCCCCTCTGTAGTTCCTTTGCCAGAGGGGAAGAGCCCTCCCCACTACTGCTCTCCTATAAGTAAAGCCCTGCATTGCTACAGAAACCACCTACTTGGGTTCCTCCCAGCAAGGTCTAATCCTTAATGATGCATGTCCTCTCCAGGTGCCACAGCATGGGCTAATTGGGCTCCCTGTAACCCTGTCACTGCCAGTGTGGACTTTATATATCACAAAGTCAATTAGATGCTTTTCAAAATGAGGTCTCCTCGTGGTTAGATATAAAGATGGTCCTGCAGTGTGGGTGCTGGGTCTCATAACTCTGCCTTCTTTCAGTGAAGCTCTGTAACGCCTCCCCTCCCCCGCCTTGAAAAAGAGGAGACGGTGGCAGCAGGAAAGAAAAATGCTGCAGGACACCAGAGAAGAGGAGGGTAAAGAATCCAGCCCCAGGGAGCCCATCCAGTTGGGATCTGTGTGAGATTCAAAAGCATTTGGCTAGGACTGCAGTGGGAAGTGCTCATCCCTTTTGAAAAATCAGGCTTGGGGCTCAAATCGTCAGAGGAATTTAAGTATTTAACGTCCATTGATTTCAATGGGAGTTAGGCACAAATACCAGGACCTGGTCTTAGGAACCTAACTTTAGGTGCCCGTTATTGGAAATGCGGATGTTTATTTTTCATGCCACTGTGCGTGAACCATTTAGTTAGAACATGCATGTGCTGCTGTCTGAATGAGCCCCTTTGATTGGCTGCTTAAATTCCTGCATCTTCCATACGACATGTAGAAGGACCCCAGTGACCATATGAATGAGGCATTCACTTCCTAACCCAAAGATTGTGGGTTCAAGTCCTATCTGGGCTAAAAAACTACAATACAACTAGAATTTGTTCTCACCCAGATCTAGGCTCCAGTGGGCAGAGAAGTTCTTGTTTCCAGGGAAGTTGTAGCTTTATGAATCACCTTGTCCCTACTCCATGACAAAGTTGTTCTCCTCAGAAACCCCCTCCCATCTTAACCCCTTTGGCAATGTGCTTATTCCTTATTACAGAATACTGTGAAATATTTCAAACCTTCGTAGACAATGTCATGCTCCTTTGTTCTGGAACAAAATACACATTTTCCACTAAGAGGTCCAGGGCCATGAACCTTGATTTAAGGATGAGGAGATTTGACTAATGAAGATAAAAAGAGTTTTGTTATCTTCATGCAGTACGAAAACAGCACAAAAGCATTTAAACTGCAATATCTCCATATTTTATCATAACTTATCGACCACCTTCCATGCATGTCATAAGGCTGAGCAATAAGCAAATGGAACAGTATAGCTTAACCAGCTTAAACTGCTGTCAACCCCAGTATAAGGGACATATCCTACTAACAATGAAACCAACAGCAACCTCAGAGGAGGAAGGATAGCTCAGTGGTTTGAGAGCCTTGGCCTGCTAAACCCAGGGTTATGAGCTCAATCCTTGAGGGGGCCATTTAGGGATGTGGGGCAAAAAACTGTGAAGGGGTTGGACTAGATGACCTTCTGAGGTCCCTTCCAACCCTGATATTCTATGATTCTCTCCTTTCCCTCCATTCTCCCCTTCAATGGGAGCATGATTGGGACCTAAATACAATTTTCATTAGAGAAGATGTTTTGAATTTAGAGAAAGTAAGGGACCAGGATGGAGATTAGCAGCCTAGAGGAAGCACAGGGCTCATTGTAACAGCCATCTGGAGAGCCCATGGAGGTGAGGAGAGCTTTCCAGGATTGAAGCTGCATTTCTGTACCCTATAAATCTTGGAATAAGTCAGTTTTCCAATAATTTTTTGGAGTCTCAGCATTGGCCAATGGACCATTCACTAGAATTAGGGGAGGAAAATGAATCAAGGAAAACAACCTACAAGAGCAACAGTTCTGCTTCCAAGACTTTATTCTGTTAGGAACAAGCAGTGCTTTTGCTATAACCGACTGCTGTGTTCAGGGGCAGCTCCAGGCCCCAGCACGCCAAGCGTGTGCTTGGGGCGGCATACCGCAGGGGGTGCTATGCCGGCTGCCGGGAGGGCGGCAGGCAGCTCCGGTGGACCTCCACCGGAGCCACCTGCCACCCTCCTGGTGGCCAGCATAGCGCCCCCCGCGGCATGCCGCCGTGCTTGGGGCAGTGAAATGTCTAGAGCCGCCCCTGGCTGTGATCATCCACTGTTTCAGTGCCATGTCTCACTGTGTTTTGCTCCATTGCTTCCTGCACCTGCCCCTCATTCAGACTGTGGCTGGACCCTTCAGGTGTTTGGGGACTATAAAATGTGATGTATTCTATGGTTGTGGAGGAAGGGAGCATGACTCTGTGTGTGTGGGTGTTAACATTGCCTGTCAATCTTGGAGACAGTCAGAAATCTCATGAATAAGATTCTAGAGTGGAACAAACTTGCCAACAATATGTATGATAATTACTCATCCTAACGTGTATAGCAGCTTCCTCCTGACAAGTACCACAAAGAAGAAAGAATTGGCTTTTGGTGAAGGCCCCAGACTGAGCTTTAGGCTGCATTCAGTTCCCAGCTTTGCCACAAACTCCCTGGGTAAGTCACTTAAATCTATCTGTGCCTCAGTTCCCCATGGAAGAATCTTTCCTTTCCCCCTCCCTCTGTTTAGATCGTAAGCTCTCCAGGGTTGGGATTGTCTCTTGTTATGTTTGCACAGTGCCTGGCACTATGGGGCCCTGATCTTGGCTGAGGTCTCTAGATATCCCTTAGATATTATGAGAAACTTTCTAACTTCAGCATACTTAAGCTCTGGAACTGGCTACCAAGGGAGGTTGTGGAATCTGCATCAGTGAAAGTTTTTGAGAACAAGCTGGACAAATACCTGTCAACGATGGTTTAGGTTTACTTGGTCTTGCCTCAGAGCAGTGGGCTGGACTTGATGACCTTTCATGGTCCCTTCCTGCCCTACATTTCTACATTTCTATGAAATAATAAGAGAAATAACTTGCAATAATCTCTTTTAACCTTGAAAAGTCTGGCTTCTGTGTAGCTAAGCAGTGCGGCAGCATTTCAGTACGTTATAAGCAAAAACTGACAACAGCAGTTTGCAAAGTAATCAAGGGTTCCTTTAATTAACGATAGACTTCAGAAGCATTCAAGCCAAAACTCTGCAAGAAATAAATTATAATAATTACATGTCTACAGAATGATACCTCACCCGATCCATCCTGTGGCTGATTACTGATTAAGTTTATAAATACTAATCGTGACATATAGATCTACTTTTTCAATTAATTGTCTTAATAAATGATTTTTAAAATGACCAAGTAATTGGTTTGCAAGAAGTGCTGCAGTGACCGAGAGTAATTATTGAGAAGTGGCATTAGTCCAAAGCATGTCATCTCTGCCTGAATAAAGGGTTGTTATCCAGAGGAAATGTATATAGGTACAGCGCACCTCTCTGGTCAGGACAGTGTTAAATGTCAAGTGTGCACTGTTCTTTCTCCACATTTTGCCTTAGGTTACCAAGCTTCCAACGTGCTGCTGATTCCACAAGGGCTTGCTGAGTCTGGCCGAGAGGGATTAGTCCACAGGAAGATAGGTCTCGATTGATTTAGTGAGATCCTGGGGCACGCTAGCCTACACAATGCCCTCGCTCCGCTTGCTCCGCCACACCACCAGTGCCGTCATGAGCAGGGTGATGAGGATGGGGACCACAAGGAACGGGTATAGGATGTTGTTCGGTGGGTCGCGTAGAGACCTCCCAGACAGGGAGCAATTTTTGAAATAGTGCTTGTGAATGGCTATGAAGAACTCATCCACCAGCTGGTTCGGCCAATAGCAAGCCAGTTTCTCGGCTATCAGGAAGGTGCAGTTGGTGAGCTCGCCGTAGGAGCTGGAAAAGAAGAAGGCAATAGTCAGAAAGCTAGATGAGTTCAGAGCTGTCATTCACCAAACAGAGTGAGCTAAAACACCTCCAGGTTTGCTCTGCAGAGATGCTCAGCACCCAAAACTCCGCCTGGCAGCAGTGGGAGCTGCTTTGAAAACTGGGCCTCTCAGCTCTAATTACACTGGACACTATCGGCCAAGCCTGAGGGCTGGATCCTGTGAGGTGAAAGGACCCTCAGCTCCCCCTGGTCTTAGAAGCACGTAACAAGCCCAAGATCTGAGACTGCCGAGCTTGTGGGATCAGATGCAGTCACAGCCTGAGGTGATGAGACCGCAAGTGCTTCATGCTTGACTGAGCAATAATGCAAAAATGTCCAGGAGAGAATGGTGAGGGGTATTCACTGTGCTAACTCGCTCCTCAAAGACACACTCCAAAGGGCTTTAGAACCTAGATTTGTAAGGAAAATAAAACAAATTAATGCTTAGAAAAAGATCAGCAAGCATCACAATTGATGACATCCATAGCTCAGGACAAAGCACCAACCGCGGTGACTGAAATGCCTTCACCGTACATTTACAGCATATTTGAGAACAATAGCAATCACCAGCTGTCATAAACAGATAGTTAAGGGTTAATGTCTCTTTTACCTGTAAAGGGTTAAGAAGCTCAGTAAACCTGGCTGACACCTGACCAGAGGACCAATAAGGGGACAAGATACTTTCAAATCTTGGTGGGGGGAAGTCTTTTGTTTGTGCTCTTTTGTTTTGGGGGTTGTTCGCTCTTGGGACTAAGAGGAACCAGACATCAATTCAGGCTCTCCAAAGCTTTCTGAACCAGTCTCTCATGTTTCAAAACTTGTAAGTAACAGCCAGGCAAGGCGTGTTAGTCTTATTTTTGTTTTCTCAACTTGTAATTGTTCCTTTTTGCTGAGAGGATTTTACCTCTGTTTGCTGTAACTTTGAACCTAAGGCTAGAGGGGGTTCCTCTGGGCTTAATGTATCTGATTACCCTGTAAAGTATTTTCCATCCTGATTTTACAGAGATGATTTTTACCTTTCTTTTCTTTAATTAAAAGCCTTTTTTCTTAACACCTGATTGATTTTTCCTTGTTTTTAGATCCAAGGGGACTGGATCTGGACTCACCAGGGATTGGTGGGAGAAAGCAGGGGGGGATGGTTAATTTCTCCTTGTTTTAAGATCCAAGGGATTGGATCTGGACTCACCACTGAATTGGTGAAGGAGTCTCTCAAGGCTAACCAGGGAGGGGAAGGTTTTGGGGGGGGAAAGGGAGTGATCTAGACACAAACTTCTGGATGGTGGCAGTGACACCAGATCTAAGCTAGTAATTAAGCTGAGAAGTGTCCATGCAGGTCCCCACACTTGTACCCTAAAGTTCAGAGGGGGAAGGAACCTTGACACCAGCTCTGATCCACCACTGGTTAATGAGCCCCCAAAAACACAATTCTTCATGTTGGAAGCAGACAGGATTTCACATGCACAAGAGATCCAGACAATGAATGCAAAACTTGTGTTCCTTTTCAAGTTGTGCTGTTGTCAGGTTGGGCATGTGATGAGTTTGGGCCCTTTGGGGTGTCACCTGATGTGCTGAGACACCACTGAGCCTGTTTATTCTGCCAGGCGGGTCCCCTTTACCTGGCCTTGCTGGGTTAGGCTCACAAGTCTCTTCCAGCCAAGCGCACAGGCAGGGTCACGCCAAGTTTCACAGAGACAGGGATTCGCTCTGGAAAGATTCAGCCCCAACACCCTGGTGCCCACTCCCTTTAAGGGGTACAAAACCCAAAGGTTTTATGAAATTCACCCCCTCCCTCAGTGTGGAGGGAGATATGAATTTTAAGTGAATATAAGAGATAACAGTCAGAACAAAGCAGATTACTGACCAAATAAAGCAAACTACGCAAGCTAAGCTCAATGTACTTAAGAAACACGTTGCAAAATGTAAATTCTCATCCTAAATGTTATTTTAGACAGGTTGCAAAGTTTCTGTGGGTTCAAAGTTCCAGTTATATTCCTTTTCAGACTGGACCGCTGTCTCAGTCTGGACTTCTCCCCCACCCACTTCCCTTCAGATGGCTTTTGCAGTCTTTCTTCTTGGGCAGACAGGCCATGGAGAGGAGTCGTCCTGTGTGCCTTCCTCCCCACCCTTAAACAGGATTTACATAAGGCAGGAATCCTTTGTTTCCCAAGCTTGACCCCCCTTCCCTTCCAGTGGAAAGTTACAAGAAGTCCCCGGTAATGTTTAGACCACCTGACTCTGTAGCATCACAGTGTCCATGAGTCAGTGTCAGTAAGGAGTGTCCGAATGCAGGAAGGCCAAGCCTTTCCACAATCCATTGTCCTCACTAATGGGCCATCTGCCCTGTCTGGCTTTTCCATTGTTGTACCTGAAGTGTTAGCAGGGGCCATCACCCAAAGTAGCGTAGTTGAAATACAGATACATAGTCAATATTCCTAACTTCAGATACAGAAATGATACAGGCATACAAATTGGATAATCACATTCAGTAAATCATAACCTTTCCAATGATAGCTTACAAGACCCATCTAGCATAAAGTACATCTCAGTTATGTCATTCATATTGTAAGCATATTTTCATAAAGAATATGGAGTGACATGTCACAGGGAATTCTATAGCATTTATAATATGATTTGAGGTGGATGTGTAGGAGAGTGGCTAGTTTATTTGATTGTAATCCTTGCTATTAGTTCTCTTTTATTAAGGGGTGCAAAAAGGCCCTTTATGCTAGACCTCCCATTTATTTATATTGCATATTACAGTGTACTTTATTTAGTAATCCTTTGATACACTTGTAACTTAAATGTATCTCTACCATACTAAACATCTACTGAGATTTCAAGGCAGCTTTTAAAAATAGTCTGTTTAGCATTAATTCTCCAGACAGGTTTTTCATTCCCTCAACTGCAAACCAATAAAAATTTATGGCCAACGTTTCCAGTTTCTGCAAAGCCAAGAAAGAATACTATGTTCAATCTATGTTGAAATATATTATTTTGACAAATTAAGCACTCTGCAAAAATTAGTGGTAGCCAGTAGGTAATACCTTTAATAAACTTAATCAGCATAAAAAAGTATCTCAAGGTTTCCTCTGAGCATCAGTACAGTAGAACCTTGATTTTAATTAACACCCATCTTAGAAAAGACCAGCTATACAAACCGTTTTTCCTGATATTTTGGGGGAGAGGCTTTGTGGGGGGAGATTCAGGGTGGGGAGGGAGGGGTGGAATCGCATAACGTAAGTGATGTTGATGAAGAAAAAGTCCATGATAGTAGTAAAATATCCGAGACTTCTTGTCCTGGGAGATTTCAACAGACACATCAACAAGGCTGTGGATGCAAAAGCCAGAAAATTCATCTCCTCACTTGTCTCATCTCTGGTCCAACCTACATGGCAACTGACTTGATTTTTGGCCTAGATGTCAAGACAGAGGACATCACACCCCAGCCACTCTCTTGGACAGACCATCACCTCATTAAGGCAGTAGTCAGAGACTTTCCAGGTCCCAGGTCACAAGATGGACCAAAGATCCTGATTCGATTACGATGACTCATGCACTCCAACAAATTACAAAGCTTGCTAAAGGACACCCTCGCTCACAGGACGAGGAGTCGAGGACCTGGTAAATAGTTACCATTCTACACTGGTCTTGGCCACTGACATACTGGCCCCCAAGCGGCTCCTTCCTCCCCACCACCCACACAGATCTCCCTGGTTTTCTGACACCCTGCAGCAGATGAAGAAACTCAAGCACCAATGGTAGGGAAAAAAAGGCTGATTCAGATAGGATGAAACTTAACTTATTTCTCAAAGCCTACGCTGAGCCTGTATTACAGGCCAAACAAACCTTCCAATCAGCCTCCACTGAGGCTGCCAAATCCTCCCCCAAGAGTTATTCAAGGTGGTAAACAGCATCATTACTCCTGAGTCACTGGAATCTGCATCAGAGCCCAGTACCAAGCACTGCCAATACCAGTACCAATACCCACCAATCAACAGCCCACCGGTACACCCAGAGTTCAGTACATTCACTCACCAAGAAGTTCAGGACATCTTAAAGGAGTCTCAACCCAAGACTTGTGAATCTGACCCATGCCCATCCTGGCTTGTGAAATGAGTCATGAGCAACTGGTGCCACTCCTGATCGAAATAGCCAATGCCTGATTGACAGAGGGTATCTTCCCTTTCTCCTTCAAACACACAATAGTCTGACCAACACTGAAGAAGCCCAACTTGGATATTTCAGTTCTAGCTAACTATGGCCCTGTGTCAAACATTCATTCCTACGGATACAAGCAGGAGCAGATGACCTCCTAGTGGCAGATGCTGGGTTCATGCAAAGGTCTTTAGTAGGAAACCCAAAGGTTAGATCACCCCTTGTCATCTTTGCCTGAGCAAGGCGGTGTGTGGAAGGCTTCTCCACCCCCACATCTTGGGTCTGGTGTGAAGCACAGCCCCTGGAAGCCAGTGGGTGGGGCAGGGCTTCATTTCCACTTGGGGAGCATGGCAACTGGCTAGGTGCAAGGGGGAGCAAACTGCACATTTGCAAAGGGTTGCAACAAGTTACTTCTTCCTCCTCATCCTCTCAATCTTTCCTTCCTTCCTCCCCCACCTTGTCTTCCCCCTCCCCAAAAAACCAAGAGGGAGCAAAGGTATGTGTGCAGCTGCTCGCGGCTGTGCTGAAAGGCACAATATAGCCCCTAGGAAAGAAAAAGAAACCCAGAAAACCTAAGGGACTAATTCTGCCCCCCGCCCCTCACTGTGAAGCAGAGTCCCATTGCAGAGGGGCAGCTGGCTTGGGCCCTACCATCTGAGCAGCAGAATTTCTAAACAGAATTTCAGTGTCCCCAGGGGAAAGATGTAAAACAAACGCAGCTAAATACTAACCATTGTTCCGTGCAGCACTTCAGGGATGCTGCTGCAGGGCTCGGATTTTATGACTTGTCAAACTGGGTTCTTCATTCTCCTGTTTCTTCTCCATGACTTGCATGACAGGCCCCTACGTGAAGATAACTGTGCGTGCCGGTGCAGGATGCAGAGCAAAATGCAGTTGTATGGCAGGTGTCCAATATCTGTGGCTGTAATTTTGGCTGCTTAGGGTCATTAGCAGCCCTTGGGATGCTCGAATTCAGGGCAAAGGAATTACCCCCACGCACAGTGTGCAGTTCAGCTGGAGTCAGGGATATGGCCCAGTAAGAACATAGGCCCCTCACATCCAGGGTTCTTTCCTCTATGTAAATGGGCAAGTGTGGGAAAAGCTTTTGGTTACCACCATTTATTGGTAATTCCACCCCCTCTGCACAGGTGCCAGGTGTGACAGACATTGCAGCCCCATGCAGTATCTTTGGAGGACATACTGTATTAAGTTGATGTGTCACTGGAGCCAGGGATCATGTGTATGATTGTGTTCTAGTGGATGGAGAGGGTAACCATGGCTCCTTCAGGAACTAAAACTGTAGGGGCTGATTAAGGTGACTCACTCACATTGTAAACACGGAGAGAGAGATAGCACCCTCTGGGGAGGCTCACGTATATTGGTTCAAACTGGGTTTCCTGAGACTAGGAAAACCAAGAACGGGGTTTGGCTTAAAAGGGCTGTGTCTGAACTCACCCAGGGCCTTTATTTTGGTCCTGCAAATGGGCAAGACCTTCTATCCAAAGGGTGGGGGGTCCCAATCCTTGCAGAATGGTTGGAAGGACCTTGGCCTGCCTGTTAGGGCCCCATAACACTAAACAGGGAACCTCTGGTAAGTTTTCAGCATGGATATACCATATACTGTTTTCATGTTTTCTCTGTAATGCTTTCATCTTAAGAATAAGTGTGCTTGCTTAGAAAGGGCTGTGTGCTAGCTTGTAACTGCTGGCATGATGCTGTTGATTGCCTGCAGAGAGACAGCAAAGCACAGGCACTGGTGTTTAGGCAGACTGGCTTGCTGGGGATATCCCAGTGTAAGGCAGGGGATTGTGAAGCTTTAAAACCCCAGTCAGAGAGAGAGAGAGAGAGAGAGAAGTGGGTCTCTGCCCAAGAGAGGTGAAGGCTGGGAGCCGGTAACCCTAAGTGAGTGCCCTTGAGGGACCACAGAGGGGAGATACAGGTGCTCTGAATTGCAACACTAGGGACTGCCACATTTTCATACCACACCCAGAAGGAAGAAATTCGGGGAGTGATTTCGAGCTGTGGCCAATTAGTGCTGCCCAGTAAGATGGTGACAGCTGGAGTGAATAATTAGAAGTGGGTGAAACGGTTCACACAAAATAAAAACTGATCGGAACCATTGCCCAGGCAGCACACCAAAATCAAACCCATCTTTTTCTGAGTGTCAAGAGAGAACTTTTGTTTTCCCATCCCCTGCACTTTGTGGTCAGGACTGGAGTCAGAAGTACCCCTACAGGACAAAGTCCCATGGTATCTCCAACCACAAAAGCGACAGGAAGTACTGGAAATCTTCTAGAGTCACCTGTTCTCACAACATCTCAATTCTACATCCCAGAGAGGTTCAGGTGAACATCCAAATTCCCGCTTATTTTCACCTCACCTGTCGACCTTCTGAGATCTGTTCAGCACTGGGTATGGTGTCATTTCTCAGACGGTCGCAAAATGTCATCCAATGTGGGAGCCCTCAGCCCACCCAAAGGCATCTCCAGAACACCCAGAGACGGTAAGTGATCTGAAAATTGGAAACTACATACTGGCCTACATCTGAGGGGCTTCAACCAGTTCCAACTGCAGCACTGCTAGTAAAGAACAAAATTTTCAAATCCCAGTCACTCAGTCGGACCATGATTGTAACAGTGATACTGCACCCACTCATGTTCTGTTCTTTAAACCATGGAGCCCTATAGCTCTCCTCAGGCTGTATCTCTGTGTGCCTATTGCTGTGAGATAATTATCAAAGTGGCTTTTGTACTGAAATTATGCTCTAGGTGTCCAGTTCTCTGATCACTGAGGGAGCATGCAGAGAACTGCCACACTGGAGAATGGAAGAATAAAAGGATATCTGAGTCAGAGGGCTACAATCAATCCAGAAAACGGTGGTATAGTTCCTGTTGCTTGGAAACCACTTCCTTTTCTTTGTTGGCCCATGTCTTTAACAGATGACATATCTGGAGTCTAGCTGTGAGGCAGTTTAAAAAAAAGAAAGAAAGAAGAAGAAAAACGGGGGGGAAAAAACCCTCCACAAAGTGAAAAATGCAGAGGTTGCTTAGAAACTCAGACTGATTTGACTTCCACCTAACCCCTCATGTTTAATCATTTGGGATCTCTTTGTACGTAGACTACTTTAGTTTGCCATTTCCAAAGGCTAAGTGCAAGGCATCCGCTTTGGTGTATTTACCCACACACACACTAATAGAAACCTTTCAGTTGACTTTGCTGTAGTTGAACTTATCAGTGGGAACATGTGCCTGTCTAGGCCTGGTGGGGGAAGGATCTACATATATGGGCACATTCATCAGTCAAGCATTGTCTATTAGTTATTTACAGGGCCCAGTGTCTACTGCACTCACACAAATGGCCTCGTAATATATCTATTTGCCAGGATGCTAAACACATCTCTGTGCCTCCTTGTCACTCCCTGTAAATGGCCATTTTCCTGCTATCTTCAGCTCCTCAGCTTGTCCATTCACCATTATTCCTTCCTTCTTTCTCTATGGCTATGTTTGTTTCCCAACCCTGGGGAAGCTCAGAGGGTTTACTTGGTTGTTTTAGCGACATGTTCAAAATACTTGAACCTTGCCGTTGTGTTTATAATGTCTTAGAACCTAAAAAATAAAACCTTGTAGTCTACAGCTGCCAACATGTAGCAATCCTAAGGGAATGTCAGGGTACTGCCAGCATTTGGCGCACTTATGAGGGGAAAAAATGGAAGGCAGTAGAGAAGCAAGCTGTGGCCCGAGAAAGGATTTTGTTGAGTCCTGGTGAGATGGAGCTGCTGTGGGGCTTATCCAGGCTGCATTTTTTAAGTTTAATAAAACGTCAGTTTTAAAACCACCCCTAAACTGGGAAACATATCTCATATCTATATCGTGGTGACAGCTGGAAAGTTGAGTATATTTTGCCAGATTTGCCATGCGGGAAAATAAAAGTTACTCACCTTTTCGTAACTGTTGTTCTTCAAGATGTGTTGTTCACGTCCATTCCAATTAGGTGTGTGCACACGCATGTGCACAGCAGTCGGAAAACTTTCCCCTCAGCAGCATCCGTCAGGTCGGCCTGGGTGCCCCCTGGAGTCGTGCCTTCCTGGCACTCAATATAGAGCCCTGCTGACCCACCACCACCTCAGTTCCTTCTTGGCGTCTACTCCGACAGAGGGGGAGGAGGGTGGGTATTGGAATGGAACAGTTTTGTTCTCTTGATGTAGAAGGCTAGTGTCCTGCGGACATCCAATGAGTGAAGCCTTTGGTCCCTGCCACTCGAGTGTGACTTAGGATAGACTACTGGGAGGAAGATGTCCTGGCTGATGTGAAACTGGGAGATAACCTTCGGGAGGAAAGCAGGGTAAGGCCTGAACTGAACCTTGTCCTTGTAGAATACTGGGCAAGGAGATCCTGAGGTTAGGGCCTTGAGCTCAGACACCCTCTTGGCTGACGTTATCGCACCAGAAATGCCACCTTGTACGAGAGGCAGAGCAGGGAGCATGTCGCCAAAGGTTCAAAGGGCAGACCTGAGAGTCTGGAAAGGACCAGATGGAGGTCTGCCTGTCCAACACCCCATCTCCTTGTACAATTAGTTTCCTTTTCCCCACCAGCGCAGAGAATTCCACACGGGAGTTCTGCAGCAGCAGCCCCGCAAACTTGGCCATCGCGCTGCAGGTGTTATACGAGTATCTGCTCACGATGGCCTGCTAGTTTAATATGCAGAGCTGCAACCCCTCAATGGAGTAGACCTTCCTCATAAATAGGTCTAGCCTTTTAGTATCTCTATTTTTAGGGGAGGGCCCTGGGTAGCCCTGGCACTCATGTTGATTAGCTGCATCAACTACCAGGGAATCGGGGGATGGGAGTATAAGTGTTCATATCCTTCTTTAGGAAACAAAGTACCGCCTTTCATTTCTCTTGGCCGTAGGGGGCAAAGAGACTGGGGTCTGCCACAAGGTCCTTGTGGTCTCAGCAATGGTCTTAATTAACAGCAGGGCAATGCAGGTGGGCCTCAAGGGAGCGAAGATGTCTACCATAGAGGTGGCATCCTCTACCACCTCCTCTGCCTGGATTCCCAGGTTCTGGGCCACAAATTGCAGCAGCTGTTGTAGGACCCTGTTGTCCTCCAAAGCCAAAGCCGTCGATGTTCCTTCCACAGCCTCATCTGGTGTCAGATTGTGGCCAGAGTGCCGCCTCCATAAGAAGGATCTTGAGCCTTTTGTCCTGGTCTTTTAAGATCCTAGGGTGAAACCCTTTGCAAATTCTGCACCTCTCCTTCTGGTGACTCTCCTCGTGACACAGCAGACAGGAAGAGTGCGGGTTGCTCATAGGCATACATTTTTCACAGTCCTTGCAGAGTTTGAACCCTGGAGACTGGGGCATATCCCAGTGCTGGGGTAGCATTGGTGGGGGGTGGGGCATGAAAGGAAACTTCTGACCTAACTACTAATATAAACTAATACTAGTAAATACTGAGAACATTAAGAGAGGACACAGAAAGCAAAAGCAAGAGCAATACATTGTTCCAGCTAGCCGTCACCAGCGGCAGGAAAGAACTGAGGGGATGGCGGGTCAGAAGGGGTCTATATTGAGCGCCATGAAGGTGCAACTCCAGGGGGTGCCCAAGGTGACCCGACAGATGCTGCTAGGGGGAGAGTTTTCCAGTGGCCGTGCACGCGCACACACCTGATTGGAATGGACATGAACAACCACTCGAGGAAGAATTCTGTTTTGTAATGAGGATTTCCCAGCTCTCAGAACCCCCTTTGCTTTGTTAAATGGTCTCCACCGTATGCATTTACGTATGTATATACACTGCATACGTGTGTGTGTGTGTGTATACACAGTATATGAGCCTGTTCTCATGCCCATTGAACACAATGATAAAAAACCCATTGACTGCAATGGGGAAAAATTGGGTCTTTCTATACTAATAGTTGGAAATACCTTTTCATACAAATGCTGTTCTCTATATCATTGGCAGAATTTCATTTACAGCCTGATCCAAAGCCCACTGAATTCAATGGAAAGACACCCATAGACACTGATGAGCTTTGGATTGGGCTCTTAGACTGCCCCTGCCCTTCTAATCCTTTAAAAAGAAAAAAAATCTCTTCTCACACCACTCACAGCTATTTTCCTTTTGAAAACAACTCAAAGCAGCAGCGCGGTGGGGTCTCCATTTCCTAACAAAGCTAGTCAGAAGATTGCCAACCTACTGTCATTTGCACAGTCGCTCCCCTTTCATCTTACAAATCCAGGAATTTAAACCATCAAGCCTTTAGGCAGATGGTGTCCTATGTTCTGTAGTTCAGAGTGCCACTCAGCCCTACCTAGTTCATAGCTCCAATGGTCAGTCCGACACCACAGCCAATCTAATTCCACACTTCAGCTATTTCAGTAAACACCATCCAGCCCCAGAGACATAACAATAGAGAGGAGGAAGTAATACATACTAATGAATACTAAGTAATTTATCTTTTCCAGAATGTTTTAAATCAGCATTTCTCAAACTGGGGTCTGTGGACCCCTGGAGGTCTGCGAGGGTACTCTGGGAGTCCACTGACCCAGCTGATCAACTCCTCCTCCTCCCTCCTTCAACTCCTCCTCCTCCTTCCCAGTGCGTCCCACATGCCACTGAACAGCTGTGCAGTGGTGTGCAAGAGGTGCTGGGGGGGGCCAGAATGGGGAGGGGGCATGCTCAGAGGTGGAAAGAGGCAGGGAAAAGGAGGGGCTGGGGTGGAGCGAGGTAGGGGGGTGGCTTTGTAGGGGGGAAGATGTGGAGTGGGGGCAGGGCCTGGGGCTGAGCGAGGGACTTGGAGGTCCACGAAAAATTTTAAATCAAAATGGGGATCCTCAGGTGGTTACAGTTTGAGAACCGCTGCTTTAAAATACATCAACTAGTTGCGTTACCCTGACAACTCCCTCCCTGATCCATTTCACTGGAGCACAGAGAGGTCAAGTAACTTGCACAAGAGGACAAATGAGTCAGTGGCAGAGCTGAGTTTGGAATGCGGGAGTAGAGCTGGAAAAAAAGACATGTTCTTCCATGAAAATGGTCACATGATATTCTTCCTGTGTTTTGACCAGTTCGACAGCAATAGCTGGCTCAGGGCCACACTGCTTTTCTAACACAGTTCTTTTAACAAGTTCTTTTTCCCCTCCTCTCATACCTGGAAGTTGTTAATAAGTGCTGCTTTACAATCATCTTGAAAAATTCTGTATTATAAACAATAAAAGTAGTATGTAACCAACACCAAATTTTATAGAATATACACCCCCATCCATATATTAGAATACGTATCTATCTGTACCTGCATATTTTAATCTAAAAAGGCCTAACATGGATGGTGTAAATATTAACTATTTGAGATGGGGGTTTTAAGAGAGTTCAGCATGTTCCTAACTGTGCTCCCATTAAAGCCAGCAGGAACGTTACCAGTGATTTCAGCAACTGCAGAGCTAGGCCAATGTTATTTCAAAATCTCACTCACAATTGTTAGATGCACTGTATAGAGACAACGAGATAGGACAACGAATTACTGAGACAAAAAATGGCCCCATCATTTGACACGCATTAGGAATCTGAGGGACAACGGATTCGGTTTTCAGTGCTGTGAAAAGTTGCTGCTCTCCCAGCTGCCACGTTGGATTTGCTCTGCCCACGTGGTCTGCTCCGAAACTCTATAAAACTTTATTTTTGCACTAAAATACACTATTGTGAGTTTAAATGACAATTGTCAAGGCTCCAAAGCATCCATAGATTTGCTCCTCAGAAAGTGTGATTCAGTGTACAGTCAGATAGCCCTGACTCCATGGGTACTATTAGAAAACATAAGCAATAGACTGGTCTTCACTAGCAAAATATGATGCTTTTAAAATAGCCAGTCGAGGAGGCCCTTCTCAGTGACATGAATCCATAATAGCAGCTGCAAGTGGTTTGGTAGAGATTTAAGGCTAGATCCACAAAGAGGAATTGGACTCAGTGTTGCAACAGTTTTAGACATTCTGCTGCCTAGTGAAAGCTGCAGCACCCAACTAGGAACCCAGACTCCTATGCAATCCGTAGGTGCCTAAGCCTGGGTTTCACAAAAAGCCAGCAAGCTGAGGGGGAACTGCCTAAGCTAACCAATAAGAAATGCTAAGGAAAGAGGCGTGGCTTAGGTAGGCCTACAAGAGCTGGTCCTGTAGGCAAGACAGGTGGGAAATGCCAAGTTTAAGGATCTTCCTGAGACTTGGGCATGAGCCAGGGTCAGGACTGAGGAGGCGGTGTGCACATGCCTACTTGCAGAGATTTAGAGGACTTTACGACCCAAAATGTAGGCATCTGGGTAATTCAAATGCCTACAGGGGGTTAGGCAACAACTGAACCGGGTTTTGAGGATCTAAATTGTGGATTAGGTGACTAAAGTGGCACTTGGTTGCCTAAATCCCTTTCTGGATCTAGCCCTTACTGGGTCTTGCATTGCCAGGTCTTCCACACTGACTGTGAAGGCACTGGCCTACAGAGAAAATTGGATGATAACCACACAGGGATGGACAGTTAGACTGTGTGAAACTCTTCAGGGCACCAGAGCAACTGTATCAATATACCCAGACTCCCTATACTCAATGTCTTGTGGAAAATAATGAACCTTCCTGCCTTTCCCACAGATCCAGGGAAAAAGTAAAATGAAATAGTTGGTGCCTCTGATCACTTTAACTCTACGTATGATGCGAAGGCTAAAAAAAAAAAAAAAATGCAGTGTCCATAATATTAAACCCCGATGTAAATATGTGACCCAGGAGAGCAAATGTTACAAATAGCCAACAGTGACTGGCTGAGCTTACGTAAGTAAACAACCCTCATCTCCATGTTATGCGATAACCCTTTGGGTAAATCTATACTGCAATAAAAAGCCCGTAGCACTGTGCCCCAGAGCCCATGTCAGCTGGGACAGGCTTGGAGAGCTAAAAATTAGTGTAGATGTTTGGGCTCAGGTTGGAACCCAGGATCTAATACTCTTCCCCCGTCACGGGGTCTCAGAACCTCAGGCTCCAGCCCAAGCCCAAACATCTACACTGCAATTTTATAGTCCCACAGCTTGAGCCCCACAAGACCCGAGTCAGCTGACTGGGGCCAGCAGCAGCCATGCCATAGTGTTTTATTGCAGTGTAAATGCACTTCTGAGTACAGGGCACCGACTTCTGGAAGGGCGGAGATGGTCTTTGGTGAGCTATTCTGAGTCCACAGAATTGGATGTTTGCGGAGTTCACAAAGCTGAGCCCCTGGTGGAAGCTGATCTGGCTGATGGATAAAAAAGGTTGCAGTCACTACATTCCCTTTAGCAGAGTGGTTAGTCAGGCCAGGACGCTCTCCCATTTGATGTGCAATTCTGATCCATTTTGGTTTATTTACATAAGGTATTAGCTGGCCCTTGGAAAAGGTGTCACCATAGGTGCTGGAACTAGGGGTGATGTGGCTGTAGGGGATTTGCAGTTTGGTTCAATGGCTCTCAGCACCTCCGCTATACAAACTGAGCCAGCACCCTTGGATGTAGCAGGCCACTGGCTCATCCTCACTCTTCTGCAGGTGGGCACCATAACAGTATATATGCGGACAGTATATGGGTATAATAAAAACAACAACAATTGTAAATATTAATGCCAGGACCTACGAAATGCTGCAACCCTGACTGAAATCAACAAGAGTTTGAAGCCACCTTCGGCCAGTGCTAATACGTTTAAAGCAACTGGCAAGTAGATGTACATTGGTTTCCCACATTTGCCACTGAATTTGCTCACAAAGGAAGCTCACAAAGCTGTTATCAAAAGCATTTTGTCTAAGAAGTAGGGGGTCTGAGTCATACCCCGCTGAAATCCAGTGGGAGCCTTACCAGTCTAAATCCACACATTCTTGCCTAGCCTGAATTCCCATTGGAGTTTTGCCTGCAGCAGGACCATGTAAAAGCTTCCTAAGGAGTTCAGGACTTGGCTCTAAACAAATAACCACGTGTATGTTACAATCAACCCTATTTAATGAACTCTTTGCATTGCCACTGAATTAGGTTTGCAAAGATAAAATCCTAGAGTCCCACTGGACATGGCTAACATCCGTATATTTTTCCAAACATGACCAAATTCTGTTCTTAGGTGTGTTAACAACCCGCCACTGAAAGTAGGGGGAGTTATGTGTGCACTTTCATGTTTAGCACTTATACAACTATATTTACATACTTGTAAATATAAACCTTTGCCAGTCACAGATCGGAATTTAGTTACTACACCATTGACAATGGAACTGCAGAAATTTCCTCCTCTGGGATCTACAGACTATTTGTACTTTCTATTTCATAGTACATGTTTTAATTGTTAAAATGCTGGGCTTGACTCACACCCATCTAGCCATCAGCAGATCACTGCAAACCAACTCCTTTTTCCCAGCCTGTTCAGAACCAACCTGTGTATCCCAGTCCTCCATCACGACACTCCTGAATGGTGACAGGGGAGGTTATTGGACCAGATTTCTTCCGTTTGAGAATCTGGCCACAATATCCAATCCAGGAGAATGAAAATTTTCCAAACAGGTCTTTGGCAGGACAACAGCAAGCAGCAGTGACTGATTGCAAGTCCTTTTAAGCAGCAGCCATAAATTTTCCAAGCATCATTTCACAAATGAGAGCTCTCCCTCAAAAGAGCCATGCTGTGGGTTAATTCTTCTTTCAAAACAATAAACGCTGGCAGAGAGACAGGGCTTCCTCTTCAGCAGACTCTAAGTTGCCAACTTAAAAACCAGTGGCTTCCAATTGTTTTAAAATTCTGAAGCAGTTCAAGTGCTGAAACCAGAATGTCTTTCCTTGAGCTCCCACGGACATTTTGGACCACAGAGGATCCAGGGAGGAATTGCTAAATTTGAAACTTTAGCACTAGTGAGTGAAGTATCTCCATAACAGTATTCCATTATTTTTCAAAGCCCATATCCTGCCACTCTCTTTGGGGATAACACTATGCGGACACATTTTAGAAAATGGGCTAAAATTGGCTAAATAAGCTTCTATCCTTTAGCATTATGAGATAACCACACCCACAGAAAATGCATCTGACGAAGTGGGTATTCACCCACAAAAGCTCATGCTCCAATACGTCTGTTAGTCTATAAGGTGCCACAGGATTCTTTGCTGCTTTTACAGATCCAGACTAACATGGCTACCCCTCTGATACTTCACACCCTTGGGACATTACTTCGACTTCTGGTTTTTCCTCAGCATTCTCAGAGCGTAATAATGCATGTCCCTAGGAGGTGTTGTTAGAGAAAAACACAGTTCCAGTATTGACAGCCAAAAGTGTAAGTCAGGCACCAAAAAAACAAAACAAAACAAAAAAAACAAAACCCAAAACAACCCCTTTCCTGTTCAACTTAACAAAATCTAGCTCCCTCAGTATCGGCAGTAGTGCACTTTATGTCCCTATGCTTTACTTTCCTATGCTTACCTACTGCATGTATTTAGTTCATTATCTAAGGCAATTAATAATTTTTATAGTACCACCAATATATAGGCACAGAGTGTATGAAACACACATATTCAGTGCAGTGATACAAACTTTGTACTAGCCTCAGGTTAGACTATCTCAAATGAGTACCAATAAACTTTTTATTTTATATATTCCACACCACAAAGTATTCAGCACTTGCTGCATATGTTACAGAAACACTATTTTAGGGATGCTTCATTATAAAGTGATGGGGACTATATTTTGTGTGCCTCCACATTTAAACTAAGCCGCTTTAGTTTCCATGACTGCTTTTAAATACATAATCCTCCAGCTTTAAAGCTGGGTTTCTCAGGACCCACCAGAGCTAAAAGCAAGGGCAGTGTATCCGTGTCCCCTTTCTACCTTCCCAGTCTGTCTGTCCTAACCCTCTCACTTGTAGCTCTGCAGGCCAGGAAGTATCTGACCTCAAACCGAGTCACTGGGCCAGAAGCGAGCACTGCCCATTCTGGACAGGTGCCATTGTGAAGGTGAAATTCCATATTTGAGGGAGGGGGGAATAGTGAAATGTTTCTCTGTTTGAGGCTTCTCAGAGATTTGAACTATTAGAAGCAGTCCAGACAGGGAAGGATTACTGGGTAGAGTAAAATGAAGGAATGAAAGACATTTATGTTGCAGTCTGATATTTAACTATTCGGTAGGTACATCAGTTTAAGATGGGAATTAAAAAAAAATTACTTCCTATCACAACTAACTCGGGTTCACTTGTCTTGTAGTTCTGATTTCAGAAGCCTATTAGTTCTTGTATCAGAGGGGTAGCCATGTTAGTTTGATCTGTAACAGCAGCAAAGAGTCCTGTGGCACCTTATAGGCTAACAGACGTATTGGAGCATGAGCTTTCGTGGGTGAATACCCACTTCGTCGGATGCATCAGACATGCATTTGACTAAGTGGGTATTCACCCACGAAAGCTCATGCTCCAATACGTCTGTTAGTCTATAAGGTGCCACAGGACAATTTGCTGCTTTATCAGTTCTTGGTTCATCCAAGAGAAACGGCACAGACAAGACGTACATTTCTAAAATGAAACCCGAGGGCGAAAGGGAAACATTTTATGATTTATTTCACAAATATTTACTTAAGCCTCACAACATTTTCCTAAGGCAGTTAAATATCATTAGCCCTATTTTACAGGTGAGACACCTGAGTCTCAGAAAGGCTAATTGATTAGCCCGAGGGCACAAAATCATTGTTGGAAGGTGCGAGTCTGTCACGGAGGTCATGGAAGCAGGTCGGCTGACAGAAGAGGGTGATTGCCCAGAGGTCCAGGCAATTTAAAAGAGCCAGAGGGTCTTTGGTCGCTGTCGCCAGTGCAGCTGGGCTAGGCTTCCTGGCCGCCCTCACTCTGCACCGCATCCAGAAGCAGCCAACATAACTGCAGTCCCACGCTGCCCCCACTCCGAGCACTGACTCTGCAGCTCCCATTGGCCGGGAACTGCAGCCAATGGGAGCTGCAGGGGTGGTGCCTGTGGGCAGCATATGGACCCCCTGAATTCCCTGCCTAGGAGCCGCTGCCAGAGGGATGTGCCAGTAGCTTTCAAGAGCTGCCCAAAGTAAGCGCCGACCCTCTGCCCCCCAACCCCCTTCCCCACACAAACTCCCTCCCAGAGCCTGCACCCCACACCCCCTCCTGCACCCAAACTCCCTCCCAGAGGGGATGAAGTCAACAGGAGGGCGGTCTCAGAGAACAGGGAGAAACATAGGCATGGTCTCAGGGAAGGGGAGGGGCAGTGGGCGAGACAAGGGTCTTTGGCTTTGCATTGGCAACGCTACTTGGTGGGCATGTGGAAATCCTGGCCATGCCGGAACAGTACAGCCAGCAGCTCACTGGGCACCAGCCGCCGCAAGCTCAGCACTGCCCAAATGTCAGGTGGACCACGTCTTTGTGGGCGCGGCTTGTGCGTGCATGCGTGGGGGCCCATTGACTGTTCTGCCCTGGGGCCTGGAATTGCTGTCGGTGGGCCTGTACAGAAGTCACGGATTCCATGACTTTCCATGACCTCTGTGACTTCTGCAGAGGCTGGCACTGGCTCACAGGCTTCCTGAGCTGTACAGCCCCTGGGCCAGCAGTAGCAGTTTGGGTATGTGGGAGAGGGCTCAGGGCTAGGGGCAGGGGACTGAAGGGTGCGGGGGGTGCTTACCTTGGGGTGGCCCCCCCCCCAGCTCCCACTGGCATGGCCCAGCAGCTCTCAGGCAGTGGCGCGACCGGTCGTGGGGGCTCCGCGCCACACACCGTCCATGCCCACAGGCCCCACCCCCTCAGCTCCCATTGGCTCCAATTCCTGGCCAATGGGAGCTGCGGCGGCCAGTGCTTATGGTGGGAGCAGCATGCAGAGTCCCCTGGGCTCCTCCACCACCTAGGAGCTGCAGGGACATGGAGCCAGGTAGGGAGCCCCTGCCAGCCCTGCCAACCTTCCCCCCCTCAGCACCACTGCAGGGGTTCTGCGCTGCTGTCTGCCCCACCCCCCAGCACCAGCAGGGGTCCCAGGCAATGTCCCCCAGCACTTGCGGTGCCCCCAGGGCACCCCCCCACCAGAGTACCTGGGGCCCCCTGCCCAAGTTTTAGTCACGGGTACTTTTAGTAAAAGTCGTGGACAAGTCACGGGCTGCAAATGTTTGTTTACTGCCCGTGACCAGTACATGACTTTTACTAAAAATACCCATGACTAAAGTGTAGCCTTAGGTATAGCATGTAGGAGGGATCAAACAAATAGGATTTGGCAGAAGACCTACAAGTTTCTACAGTAACTAAACTACAGAATGTCAAAGAAAAATGCCCTTTCCACAGAATTTTTAATTCAACATCAGAACCAGGCATAAAACAGGGCTCTTCTGATCACAAAACCATGCATCATCCACTAGATCTTTCTGCTCCCTTAGCCAGGCGATGTCTGTATCTCAGTTTCTCTGGTTGTAAGATGAGGAGAATACCTATTTACAAGAGTGCTGTCTGTGAAGTATTACAGGACCCACTGTACCTCTTAAGTCATTGGAAATTGGCTCTTGACTTCAATGGGAGCAGGATCAAGCCATTAAAATGTTGATAACCTGGCAGGTTCGCTGAGCACTGCACAGGGCCGGCTCTAGGTTTTTTGCCGCCCCAAGCAAAAAAAATTTGGCTGCCCCTCATCCCAGCCCTGGGCTCCCCCCCAAACCCCTCTGCTGCCCCAGCCCTGGGCTCTCCCCACACCCACACTCCCTGCTGCCCCAGTGCTGGGCTTCCCCCTTTCCCACCACCAGTGCCCCACACACACACCTCCTGCCACCCCAGCCCTGGGCTCTCCCCCCACCACCTGCACCCTCCTTCCGCCGCAGCCCTGGGTCACTGGTAACTCACTCCCAAGGCGGGTCATTGAGCAGGAATTTTGGATGTGCACAAAACACAGACAGGATTGGTTCCCGTATGGTTACAGAATTGTGCAGTAAAGTGGCACAATTTTCAGCTTGTGTGATTTGAGGAAATCTGGATGCATATTATAAGACTGCCCTCCATAAATGAGGAAAAGTTTATTATTCTTTTGTTCCACTCTTTCTTTCTATGGGGAATTTGCCAATGCAATATCACTGTCTTCCTTTTAAACAAACAAACAGAAAAAAAGGCAATGGCTGTTGAAAATAGCAATTCCAGTCCTAATAACCACTGGGAAGCATTTCTTGCTCAATTTTATCCTACTTTTTCTACAGCAAGTTACAGTGGATCAGCATATTTGATCTGGGAGAAATGAAGTAACAGCTGCCCAAACTGAGCTTGAGCACTCCTGAATTTTGAGGTGTTCAAATCTGGAAGGCAGGTGCTGGGTGTGGGGGGGGGCCTGTGGGCTCCACGGGGGAGCACGGCAGCATGTATGCAGCATGTCTGGCGCTGCACGGAGCCAGACACGCTGGTCTGAGTGGCACAATAACGGGGCTGGGGGGTTGGAGAAGGGGTAGGGGGTTCCAGGGGGCAGTCAAGAGACAGGGTCCAGGGGGGGTTGGATGAGGCAGAGGTTCGGGGGGGCAGTCAGGGGCAGGGAGAAGGGGGAGTTAGATGGGTCAGGGGTTCGGGGGGGGGCAGTCAGGGGACAGGCAGCGGTTGGACAGGCATGGGAGTTCCAGGGGTTTGTCAGAGGACAGGTAGGGGGTGGGGTCCTGGGGGGAAGTTGGGGGGGGGTCTCAGGAGGGGGCAGTTGGGGACAAGAACAAGGGAGGCTTAGATGGGAGTGGGGTCCTGGGGGGCAGTTAGGGGCAGGGGTCCCGGGAGGGGGTGATCAGGGAACAGGGAGTGGGGGGGGAGTTGGATGGGTTGGGGTTTCTGTGGGGGGCAGTCAGAGGGAGTGGATGGTGGCAGGGTGGGGCGTCCCTCCCCCTCGAGTGTCCTGTTTTTTGAATGTTAAAATATGGTGTCCCTACCATTCACAGTGCAACCCTCCACTCCCAGCAGGCTGCTGCATGAGGTCCCCCCTTCCTTTCCAGTTGGTAATGGCCAAGGGAATGCTGGGAAATGTAGTTCTTTCCCTGCTCCAGGGCTGGATCTATAGGCAGGGAGCTAACCAAGGAACTACAGCTCCCAGGGCCCCCTGTTGGTTCTCAGCTCCCATGCCGCCCCTGCAAATGGGCTGCCCCAAGCAGGTGCTTGCTTTGCTGGTGCCTAGAGTGGCCCCTGGCACTGCACAAGGGAGAAAAACCTCTCTCTTTATCCATGTCTGTTGCCTTTCAGAGAGCCATTGTCTGGGACAATGAACCCAGAAGATAAAAAGGAGTTGGTTAGCCACTTCTCTGTCCCCTCCCTCATCCTGTGCAACAGATCTGGAACGTGAACGTGCTTAGCCTGGTATCCTGCTGGATATTCCTACAGTGCTGGCCCTCCCTTTCTGTCCCAGAGCTAGCCCACTGGGAGCACTCACACATACATGTCCCTCTGAAGCCAATGGTCATTTTGCCAGTGACTTCAATAGCAACAGGATTTAGACCACAGCCCAGCGGTGCCCACTGAGCAGATAAACCGCCTTGCCTATCCATCTGCCAAAGTCAACAAATTAGACTGCAGAGACAATGCTGCAGTGACATGGGTTTCTGTTTTCATTATGTAGTAAGTAAAAAGATTTCCCACTGGTAATTTAAAAGGATCATCATATTCCAGTAATATTCCAGTAATACCTTGTCAGGCAGCTGTATTGATGCAATTAGCCTGACTAGCACCTTTGCTATATGATGCAGAGCCTCTCTCAAATTCCTGCGATCCAACCCTTGGAAGTCCCCTCCCCTCCCATCTTCATTGTATATATTCATTGCTTTGGGGTGGGTGGGTGGATAGGAAGGCAGTTGGTAAAATGACTGTAATCTGTAAAATAATCCACCGGCCCTGATCATCCCCCATTGCACTGGTTTGCACTACTTGCTACTATAGCCATTAAAAAGGCCACATCAGCAAAAGGAAACGCTTCTGCTGGAAAATAAATGCACCCAATAAACCTTTAATTGGTTTGGTGGAGGACAGCAAACATGCAATTTAAAGATTCTCTTTGCTAGAATTACTCAAGGGCACATTACAGCTGAAAGGGAAAGTAATACAACTTGCTGACTATGTGGCTTTCCACACATCAGCGGAGTGAACATTCATTCTGAATTATTCATCAAATTTTGGCTTTTTCGATTTGTGAAATCCTTGAACTAATTCATTATTTACACTTATCTGCAAATTCCTTCAGCAGAAGAATTCTGGTCTGTCGATTGTTTGTGAACATTTTGATGGATGCAACTGCATCCATACAACATGTGTGACTCAACAGGCAATACAATACAGCCTGAAAATGCTACTATCAAACAGACATTTCAAAATTTGCTTTTGCTGAATAGTAGAGCATTCAAACTTCACATTTTATTTTTGTGATCCCTTACCAGCCCTGGAGTGATCAAACGTTTGCAGAAATTGAACATGAAAGGGTCGAGCAATGACTGAATAAAATCAATGAATCTGAATCAATATGTATGGACAATTTTCCCCACTGTTTGCTTGGATCTTTCCCTGTATAAACGCTGCTCATGATTGTTAATAGGCACATTGATTATTACATGTGAGGATTTTCAGGTAGATTTAGAAAAGTGAGTGGATAGATAATATTTATTATTTGCATTTATACAGCACTTTCAATCCAGGGATCTGAATGCTGGTTAAAAGCGCTGAGTAATTAAGTCTCACAACCCACCCCCAGTGAGGCATCACACGAATAGAATAAGGCACTGGAAAGGTCAAGTAACTTACCCAGAAACAACCTGGAAAACCACTTGCAAAGTCAGGAATAGAACCCAAGAGCCCTGCTGCCCTAAAGTTCTGTTGTCATTTAATAAAACACAGATTATTGATCACAGCAGAGAGTCAGAGTTTTATCTAATATGGCAGCGGGACAGGCAGAATCTCAGTTGGAAGCCTGGGACATTCAGTGATTTAATTGCAATTTTTATGCCTGGCAGCATTAAGTTCAGGTCTAACTTGCATCCATTCCAGAACGTTATTTATTAGACTATATGGGAGCATTTGCAGCCTCTTGGAGCATTACAAGATTTAAAACAACCCCATTCAGTACACAACATTTGCTATGCTAAAGCAGTAAGATTGGTGGCTGCAGTTCTGGTTGGTTAAAGGGCTGTAATTCGCTTAATAAAAAGCTGGGTGACAAATATACCCACTAATACTCATTTACCTGTTGGTGAACTAGACAATCAGACCCTAAGTTGAGATCTGGAGATGCTACCTCTCAGAGCTGGCAATTCTTGAAATGGTGCCACCAGGCTAATTAATGGAGGTCTCAGACACTGCAAGCTCTTTCCAGTAAGTTCAGATTTTGAGAGTGGAATTGCAACGTGAGAGCCCTGAAAGTGTGGCCTTTCAGAAGGCTGTGTGGCTAAACAAGCATACCCAGACTTACTCACCAAATAGTCCTGTGTTCAGAGGCACATGTGTCCTACCTATCTGGCCCTGTCATAAACAGATGGTTAAGGGTTAATGCCTCTTTTACCTGTAAAGGGTTAAGAAGTTCACCTAGCCTAGCTGACACCTGACCAGAGGAACCAATGGGGGAAAAGATGTTTCAAAAGGAAGGAGGGAAGTTTCCTTTGTTTAGTCAGTTTCAGTTTCAGCCGGAGTGAAAAAGATCAAGGAACCAGCCTCTTATCAGAGTAGTAAGTTTTAGAAAGGAATAAATAGGTTTATGTTTATTTTCTTTTGTGACTTGTCTTGGTGCCATTAAGGGAATTATCAAATTTGGGTATTCTTGTGTGTATTAAGATTTTTGCCCAGGGGAACATCCTGTGTTTTCAATCTATTGTCTGTGAGATTAGCTGATATGCTGTCCCCTAGAGGTTTTTTCTTTCTTTCTTTCTTTTACCTTTCTTTTCTTTAATTAAAAACCTTCTTTTAAGAACCTGATTGATTTTTTTAGATCCAAGGGAATTGGATCTGGACTCACCAGGGATTGGTGGGGGGAAAAAGGGAGGAGGAAGGAGAAATTCTTCCTTGTTTTTGAGATCCAAGGGAATTGGATCTGAACTCACCAGGGATTGGTGGGGGGAAAAGGGAGGGACAAGGAGCAATTCTTCCTTGTTTTTGAGATCCAAGGGAATTGGATCTGGACTCACCAGGGAACTGGTGGAGGAGTCTCTCAAGGCTACCCAGGGAGGGGAAGGTTTTGGGGGGAAAGGGAGTGATCCAGGTACTCAGAAATTCTGGATGGTGGCAGCGAGACCAGATCTAAACTGGTAATTAAGCTTAGAAGTGTCCCTGCACGTCCCCACATCTATACCCTAAAGTTCAGAGTGGGAGTAAGACCTATGACAGGCCCATTCTAGGAAGTGGGCCCTATAATTTGCCAGACGGAGACCCGGCACAATATGGGATGGAGCTGAATATTTCTGAGCAGAAGTATTTCTTAGCTATCTCACAGCAGATGTAATCTGCCACCCACTCATATACCCTGCAACATCTGCCCCTGTCCAACAAGCTTTCAGAGACCTGCTTGTACAGATTCCTTCAGCTGGAGCCATTTCTCACCCTGCATTGGAAGTATTGTTGTTTCAAGGTCTTCAGCTACTTACTTGATTGCCAGTTCTTTTCTCAATGAGTTCGCAATATGAAGCCAACCAACCCTTGAACTCACTGCCTACAGCACATCGATGTCTTAACTTTAGCTGCCGTTAATAAACAAGGCACTTAACCCCCGCAGGCAGACTCCAGTAAATCATTCAGCAAGGTCGCGCATGTACAGAGCCTTTTCTGTGACATGAAGAGGTGCATGTCATCCGATTTGAAAGAGCAGACATGGATCCTTCTAGCTGGTCTTGGCCCCTGGGGCTTCACTCAGGGAGGAGAACTTGGAGAGTGGAAGAGAGCCAGGAGATTAAGGGAGGAGTTTAGAATGGAGAGACACAGAGAAAATGATTTTAGACACCGAGCGCAGTGAACTGTCCTTCTATATCCTTGAAGGCAGCAGTCTCCGTATGATGGACCCGTGTCAATTTGAAGTCATTGGTATCATTGGTACCTTTGCAAACAAAGGAGACCTAGAACCAGCACAGCACCTGGAACCAAGGGGATATGGTGTGGTTACTACCTGCTCCAAAAGTCTCTGCTTATTAGACTGTTTGACTTCATAAAGTATTGTACTCCTGGGGGCAGTTAAAGGACGATCAGCCTTATAGGAGGAGCAAGAATTGTGATAGTTTGGGGGGAGATTTTTTCAGAGAAATTCTGTAGTAGGAATGTGTCTGAAGAAGTGGGTATTCACCCACGAAAGCTCACGTTCCAATACATCTGTTAGTCTACAAGGAGCCACAGGACTCTGTCGCTTTTTGTAGTAGGAATGGTTTCTAAATATTCCTGGTACTTTTGCTTTACCTCTTGGATTGAGGTTATTGATCACAATAGGCCCTCAAATGAGCGGTTGGGGTGATATTAAGATGAAATTATTGGATGTTTCTGTTTGCCACATGAGTGTATGTATGTACACACATGGGTTAATTAATGCTCCTGTCCTCATGTTCTTTCAACAGCCACCATCATCTCTATCTTCACCTCCCCAGCACCAGGCTGGCTTTTAATGCTCCAACTCAGGACAGTGCAACAGCCTCCATCTTGGCTGACACTGGAGATGGAATCAGGGACCTCATGAGCTAAAAGTTGAAGTCTCTACAGCTTGAGCCACTTATATAGACAGCACCTAGCACAACAGGACATTCGGGGCCTCTAGTTGTTACTCCACTACAAATAATAAAATAACTAGAAATCACAGCAGCAGGCAAGAGGCTTATTTAGTGCTCCCTCTCTACTGAACAACAGCATCGTTTGAATGTACACTGGTGGCAGGGGTGGCTCCAGGCCCCAGCACACCAAGCGCATGCTTGGGGCGGTATGCCGTAGGGGACGCAATGCCGGCCGCCGGGAGGGCGGCAAGCGGCTCCAGTGGATCTCCAACAGGACCGCCTGCAGGAGGTCCACCGGAGCTGCCTGCCGCCCTCCCGGCGGCTGGCATAGCGCCCTCTGCGGCATGCCGCCATGCTTGGGGTGGCGAAATGTCTAGAGCCGCCCCTGACTGGTGGGAAGGTATCTTGCTCCAAGTCTCAGGATGCAGTGACAGCTGGGTAAATTATAGTCTTCACTAGAAACGATAAACTTGATGGGGCTTTTCTGTGCTACAGAACATTTCACACGGGACTCTCCTAGATGAACCTCGTAGATAGACACGTGAAGAACAGTTCCCATAGCTTGAATGCCACGCTCTTCTCCCCGGGACTGACTTGTTTATCCCAGTCTGAAAAAGAGCTAGTTCAAAAAGCATTTCCGACATTCCACTCACTGTACTCTTCTGGACAGATATTTAAAAAAATATATATGTTTCACATTCTGGGTGCCTGAGAAATGCCAGTCTTAAGCTTAATGTTTATACAGGAAATCCACCAGGAAGATGCACTGTGTTGGCCACAAGTGATTTCCAAGACTTCCTTTCCATTTCTTGGGGGGATGAAAAAGGTCAGCCCTCACATACTGGAGGAAGTGAAGCATGACTGAACAGATTTTTAAACTCCTTAGGGAGAAAGGAAGTATTACACTGGGTCCCAAGGTGGGAAAATGAAATATGTAGTCTTTGTCTAATCTTTGATAGGATTCAGTATCTTAAATAATAATAACCTCCTCAAACTGCTTTATCTGTATCGGACAGAGATAAGTCTGAATCAAAATCCCAACACTGTTCAGCTCTGGAATTGTTCAGTTTTAGGTCTGAAGTTTGCAGCCTGGACTTTCTCTCTCTAATGGACTCTTCCGAAACCCCGAATACCAACCGGCTGTGGGGAAGTTCTAAACCAAGTCTGAATGCTGTTACATGGTAAGCCCCGTTTTATCCTGTATAAAGCTTATACAGGATAAACTCAAATTGTTCGCCCTCTATACCTCCGATAGAGAGAGATGCACAGTTGTTTGCTCCCCCAGGTATTAATACATACTCTGAGTTAATTAATAAGTAAAAAGTAATTTTATTAAATACAGAAAGTAGGATTTAAGTGGTTCCAAGTAGTGACAGACAGAACAAGGTAAGTCACCAGGCAAAATAAAATAAATTGTGCAAATCTATGTCTAATCAAACTGAATACAGATCATCTCACCCTCAGAAATGCTTCAGTAAGTGTTTACCTCAAACTGGATCCCTTCCAGGCCTGGGCACAATTCTTTCCCTTGGTCAGGGCTGGCTTTAGGCCAATTCGCCCGATTCCCAGGAATCGGGCCCCACGCCTAAGAGGGCCCCGCACCTGAGACACTTTTTTTTTTTAAACTTACCCCAGGTCCCTGGCTGCGATCTGCTCAGGGGTCTTCCGTGGTTCTGCTCCCTTGAGCGAAGCACAGGTGGGAGTACGGCAAGCCCCGCAGCCCCGGCTGGAGTGCAGCAAGCCCCGCGGCCCCGCTCTCCCGGCTGGAGCCCTGGCCAGAGCGCGGCAAGCCCCGCTCTCCCGGCTGGAGCTCTGGCCGGAGCGTGGCAAGCCCTGCTCTTCCAGCTGGAGCTCCGGCCGGAGCGTGGCAAGCCCCGAGGCCCCGCTCTCCTGGCTGGAGCCCTGGCCAGAGCGCGGCAAGCCCCGCTCTCCCGGCTGGAGCTCCGGCCGGAGCGTGGCAAGCCCCGAGGCCCCGCTCTCCTGGCTGGAGCCCTGGCCAGAGCGCGGCAAGCCCCGCTCTCCCGGCTGGAGCTCTGGCTGGAGCGCGGTAAGCCCCGTGGCCCTGCTCTCCTGGCTGGAGCCCCGGCCAGGGTGCGGCAAGCCCCGCTGTCATAGTGTAATTCCCAATTCTGAACCTTAGCGTCCAAAATATGGGTACTAGCGTGAATTCCCCTAAGCTTAATTACCAGCTTAGATCCTGTAGTGCTGCTACCAATCAGGACTTAGAGTACAGTGCCTGATAAACTCTGGTCTCCCCCAAAACCTTCCCTGGGGACCCCCAAGACCCAAATTCCTTGAGTCTCACAACAAAGGGGAATAAACCATTTCCCTTCCCCCTCCTCCCCTCCAGGTGTTCCCTCCCTGGGCTCCTGGAGAGATATATAGATTCAAGCTCCGTGAATCTAAATAAAGGGATTCCTCCTTCTCCTTTCTTCCTCGCAGATATTTCCTTGGTAAGTACAGACTCAATTCCCTTGAGCCTCAACAAGGGGAAAAATCAGACAGGTCTTAAAAGCAAAACTTTTAATAAAAGAAAAAAAGAATAAAGAAAATCACTGTAAATTCAAGATGGAATATTACAGGGTCTGTCAGCTTATAGAAACTGGAGAAAAAAGCCTCCTCCAGCAGAAATACAATTTAAAATACTTTTAGCCAAATACACATTAGACCCCTACCAGCCAGATACACATTTGCAAATAAAGCAAAAACAATTAAAAAGACTAAACCGCCTTTCTACCTTTTGTACTTACTAAATTGGAATAGAAGATTAGAGAGCCTGTAGGTTCGTGTGGTCACTCTCAGAGCCCAGAGAGAACAAAGCAAAACCCAAAAAACACAAACAAAGGCTTCCCTCCACCGAGATTTGAAAGTATCTTGTCTCCTGATTGGTCCCCTGGTCAGGTTTTGGTTCCCTGTTTGTTAACCCTTTACAGGTAAAAGAGACATTAACCCTTAACTATCTGTTTATTACACGCCCCCCAAATCACAGACAGTGGGGAACCTCACTGGCAGTGATTTCTTCCTAGAACTTTAGAATAAACAGATTAATACAACACATGCACCTTTACATATACTACTAAGTATGTAAACTACAAGACTTTTTTCATTTCAAGGACAAATTTTAACCAGTGGATTCTGGGAAACTTTCACGAGAGAGTGCATCAGTTACTTTGTTAGAAGCTCCTGAAATGTGTTGAATTTTAAAATCAAAATCTTGGAGAACTAAACTCCATCGAAGCAGTTTTTTGTTGTTTCCCTTGGTAGTATGAAGCCACTTTAGCGCAGCATGGTCGGTTTTGTAGCTGGAACCGCCGTCCTCAAATGTATGGGCGTAGCTTTTCCAGGGCGTACACAATGGCGTAGCATTCCTTTTCACTGACTGACCAGTGACTTTCCCTTTCAGACAGTTTCTTGCTGAGAAACACGACAGGATGGAAGTTGTGATCCGGTCCTTCCTGCATGAGCACTGCTCCTATACCACGCCCAGATGCATCTGTGGTTACTAGGAATGGTTTGTCAAAGTCCGGGGCCCTTAGCACAGGGTCAGACATGAGTGTCGCCTTAAGCTGGGTAAAGGCCTTTTGACACTCATCAGTCCACTTAACTGCATTCGGCTGAGTCTTTTTGGTTAGGTCGGTCAGTGGGGCAGCGATTTGGCTGTAGTGTGGTACAAATTGCCTGTAATACCTGGCCAAGCCTAAGAAGGATTGGACCTGTTTCTTTGACTTTGGGACAGGCCACTTTTGGATAGCGTCCACCTTGGCCTGTAGGGGTTTTATGGTTCCTCGATCCACCTGGTGTCCCAGGTAAGTCACTCTGTTTTGGCCTATTTGATACTTTTTGGCCTTAACAGTTAGACCTGCCTGCCTGATGCGCTCAAAGACTTTTTCCAGGTGTTCTATGTGTTCGGGCCAGGAGTCAGAAAAAATGGCCACATCATCGAGGTAGGCAACTGCATATTCGTCCAGTCCTGCTAGTAGACCATCTACCAGCCTCTGGAAGGTGGCGGGTGCATTTCACAGCCCGAAAGGAAGCACATTAAATTCATACACCGCCACATGGGTGATGAATGCTGACCTTTCCTTGGCAGGTTCGTCTAGTGATACTTGCCAGTACCCCTTGGTTAAGTCTATTGTAGATATGAACTGGGCACGTCCCAACTTTTCCAATAGCTCATCGGTGCGTGGCACTGGATAGTTGTCTGGACGAGTTACCGCATTTAGCTTACGGTAGTCCACGCAAAAGAGTATCTCCCCATCTGGTTTGGGTACCAGAACCACTGGAGATGCCCATGCACTGGTAGATGAGCATATTATACCCATGTGTAGCATGTTCTGGATCTCCCATTCTATCGCAGCTTGGGCATGAGGAGACACCCGGTAGGGTGGGGTTCTGATTGGGTGAGCATTACCTGTGTCAATGGAGTGGTATGCCTGTTCAGTCCATCCTGGGGTGGCTGAGAACAACGGGGCGAAGCTAGTGCACAGCTCCTTGATTTGTTGCCGCTGCAGGCGTTCCAGGGTGGTGGAGAGGTTCACCTCTTCCACGCCACCGTCACTTTTTCCTTCGTAGTAGACACCTTCAGGCCACTCAGCGTCATCTCCTCCCTGGGCTGTAAACTGGCAAACCTGTAAGTCTCTGGAATAAAAGGGCTTGAGAGAATTAACATGGTAAACTTTGGGATTTAGGGAAGCTTGTCTGGTTTGGCTGCATGTAACCATTCCCACCCTCTTGGCCCGTTTTACCTGGTTGGCCAAATCTTCCCCCAGTAGCATGGGGATGGAATAATTGTCATAAACTGCAAAAGTCCACATTCCTGACCAGCCTTTGTACTGGACAGGCAATTCAGCTGTAGGCAAGTCTACAGCTTGTGACATGAAGGGGTAAATTGTCACTTGGGCCTTTGGATTGATGAATTTGGGGTCGACGAAGGATTGGTGGATAGCTGACACTTGTGCCCCCATGTCTCTCCATGCGGTAACCTTCTTTCCGCCCACTCTCAAAATTTCCCTTCGCTCCAAGGGTATTAGAGACACATCTGGGCCTGGGGATCTTTGGTGTGATGGTGGTGTAATGAACTGCACTCAGTTGGGGTTCCTGGGGCAGTTGGCCTTTATATGTCCCAGTTCATTACATTTAAAGCATCGCCCAGCTGACTGGTCACTGGGCCGAGGTGGGTTACTGGAGACTGGTGAGGTGGGAAAATAAGGCATCTGTGGCTTCCCTTGGGTTGTAGGTGGGGTCTTGTGCTGCCCTCAGTTATAGGGTTTATTGTCGTGTGCCCCCTGGGGTATTCACTCCCCTTAACAGTAGCTTTTTTCTTTTCTGCCACTTCCATCCATTTGGCTCCAATCTCCCCCACCTCGGTTACCGTTTTGGGTTTCCCATCTAGGATGTACCTCTCTATTTCCTCAGGAACACCATCTAAGAACTGCTCCATTTGTATCAAGAGGTGCAGCACGTCCATATTGTTAACCTTTGTTCCTGATATCCAGGCCCCATAATTCTTTGCAATGTGATAGGCGTGTCGGGGGAATGACACATCTGGTTTCCATTTTAGGGCTCTGAACTGCCGACGGGCATGCTCAGGTGTTATTCCCATTCTGTATCTGGCCTTGGTTTGAAAAAGTTTATAATCATTCATGTTCTCCTTAGGCATTTCAGCCGCCACCTCTGCTAAAGGTCCACTAAGCTGTGGCCTCAGTTCTATCATGTGCTGGTCTTCAGAGATGTTGTACCCAAGGCAGGCTCTTTCAAAATTTTCCAAGAAGGCCTCAGTGTCATCACCTGCCTTATAGGTGGGAAATTTCCTGGGATGTGGAACAGTAACTGGAGAAGGATTGTTAGGGTTGACTGGAGCATGCTGCCTAGCCTGTGCTAATTCCAGGTCCTGCCGGTGGGCCTCCCTCTGGAGTTCCAACTCTTTCTCTTTTATTTCCAGCTCTCTCCTGTGGGCAGCCTCTCTTTCTCTTTCTCTCAGCTCCATCTCTTGTAGTTTTTTTTCCATGTCTCACCTGTGGTCTGCATCTTTGATTTGTTTCTCTGCATCCAGTTTTGCCCTGGAAGTCATGTTTCCTGCTTTTTTGGTGTTGCGGCGCCCTCTGCTGGTTTACTGCCTGAACTGCTGCTTCTTTGTTGCCTCCTTGGGTTTGCCTAGCAACAGTGCCTTTTTTAACTTCTTCTACCTAATTTTTCGCGTTTAAATTAAAACAAAAGATATGCAAATGTGTTCTGCTGGTGTCTGTTGCTGACCACTTAAGCCTGCTTTGTTTAACAAAAGACCCTTGTTAAACCTTAATCTCTGTGCCTTCAGTGTACTCAGAAGGAAGAGAGAAAGAAAAAAAAACCCTGCAGACTTGCTTTTAAAAACCCCCTTTTCTCTGCTTATAACAGCTAGCAGAGAAAAAAGAAAAATAATAATCTTACTGGCTTTTGGATTCTTATCCCAACGCTGCACACCATGTCATAGTATAATTCCCAGTTCTGAACCTTAGCATCCAAAATATGGGTATTAGCATGAATTTCCCTAAGCTTAATTACCAGCTTAGATCCTGTAGTGCTGCCACCAATCAGGACTTAGAGTAGAGTGCCTTAACCCTTAACTATCTGTTTATGACACCCACTCTCTCGGCTGGAGCTCCGGTCACAGCGCGACAAGCCCCGTAGCCCTGCTCTCCTGGCTGGAGCTCCGGGCCTTTAAATAGCCTCCAGAGTCCTGGGGTAGTGAGGGGCTCCGGGGGCTATTTAAAGGGTCAGGGCTCCAGCTGCCTGCCTCTGCAACCCCGGTCCTTTAAATAGCCACCAGAGCCCCGCCATCCCCATGCATTCCACAGGGCTCCCGCGGCTATTTAAAAGGTCCAGGGCGGGATAGAAGCTGGGGAGCCCCGGGCCCTTTAAATAGCCCCGCAAGCCCTGGGATAGCAGGGAGCTTGGGGGCTATTTAAAGGGCTGCGGCTCCAGCTGCCTCTGCTGCACCTCCTGCCCTGCCCACACCAGCCCCGCTCCCCCTGCCTGCAGCCAGCTCTGCACCCCGTGCCCACAGCCAGTCCCTGTCAAACCCTCTGCCATGTCTCCAATTGCCAAATACCTTGGTGGCCCTGCCCAAAGCCAGCCAGCCCCACACACACTGCTGCCCACACCAGCCCTGCACACACTGCCCTGTCTCCAGCCAACCCCTGCTGTACCCCCCTGCCTGAAGCCAGCCAGTCTCACACTTCTCTGTCTCCAGTTCTGCCAACCCCTGCTGCATCCCCCCGCAGTCCTGCCTGAAGCCAGTCCGCCCCACACACCCCCTATCTCCAACCAGCCCCACACCCCTTGCCCTGCCTGCAGCCAGACCCTACCTCCAGTCAGCCCCTGCCCTGCCTCCAGCCAGCCCCATGTCCACTTGTGCCCTGCAGTTCCCAGGGCAGTAACCCTGCACACCTGCTTCAATGAGGGGGGCAGGGAGCAGCTGGGACCCACACATGTGAAACGGCAGTCATTAATAACCAATCAACAGCATATATGATGCAATGTACATAATATATAATTTTATTATTTATATAGTTATGGAAAGTAAATAATACATGAAAGAAATGAAAGGCTTTTTTTTCCACTTTTTTTTTAAGTCATCCCTGCCAGGGCCCCGCCGAAAATGTTCAAATTGGGCCCCGCACTTCCTAAAGCTGGCCCTGCCCCTGGTACAACTCTTGTTGCAGCTCAGGTGGTAGCTAGGGGATTCTTCATGATGGCTCCTCTCCTCCCTTTGTTCTGTTCCTCCCCTTTATATATCTTTTGCATAAGGCGGGGATCCTTTTGTCTCTCTCTGGGTTCCCACCACCTCCTTCTCAATGGAAAGACACCAGGTTAAAGATGGATTCCAGTTCAGGTGACATGATCACGTCACTGCAAGACTTCAAGCCTTCATTCCTCCCAGCCTGAGTCACAGGAAAGCCTGCCTGCAAACAGAGCCATCCAGTCAATTGCCCTGGTTAATGGGAACTATCGAGATTCCAAACCACCATTAAAGGCCCACACTTTGCATAATTACAATAGGCCCTCAGAGTTATATTTCATATTTCTAGTTTCAGATACAAGAGTGGTACATTTATACAAATAGGATGATCACACTCAGTAGATTATAAACTTTGTAATGATACCTTACAAGAGACCTTTCGCATGAAGCATATTCCAGTTATATTATATTCATTCATTAGCATATTTTTTATAAAATCATATAGGCTGTAACATCACTCCCGCCTACTTAGATATCATTCATTGTGGGCACACTGTCAAAAGGTTTTAAATTTGAGTTAACACTTACAGCCAGAATAGGCGTTAAAGCCTGGGCAGCTGGGAAGGTGGTTGAAGACAGGGAGAGAGATTTGCCGTGGGAGCTTTTTAAGTATTTTTTCTGTATTTACAAATTCTGCATTAAGTGTCCAGAAATGCTGGGTCATCTGCAGTACAAAAATGTGCTTCTATAGATGTTCTATAAATAAGTCAACCGAAGAAGTGTAAGCCCCAAGAGCCTAAACAAATCCATTCCCTGTTAAGCCTTCTGACAAGCAGAATATCTGATTTTCAGACATTTCATTATCCTCTAATACCATCCTAAGCCTGTGAGTCAGAGGGAAATGTGCTACCTACAGAATTCCAGCATCAGCTACGAAAGACCCATGGACCAACCAGGCCCATTGTTTAAAGAACTCTCATCTGACAGTCACCTTAGAAGCCTAATTATAGTTCTCATCCAGTCTCCATTTCTTTCTCCTCAGGCTTTCATAGTCCGTGACCAGTGGAAACAGCACGTCTGGCCTTGGGTGGGGAAGGAATGGTTCATGCTGCTCAGTGACCCTATGCCAGTTAAGGAATTACATTGATGAGCCTGAACAGAAGTCCTAGCTAGTCCTCCTTGTCATAGTAAGATGGTGGTTGTGAATCAGGGCCTTGAAAGAGAGAATTAGGTGATGGGACACCGAGCGGGATCTCCAGAGCTCTCTGAGAGATACAGAAAACCTCTGGAAAAAATCTGAGAGAGACTGTCTGTTAATGTGGGAAAAGAAACAAACTCTTTGTCTATGGGACACAGTATCATGGTTATCAGAAGGGTGCAACATGCCAGAGTGTTGGTGAGAGACTGATCTTGATTTCCTGGCCCTACATGAGATTGGTCAGGGTTACAAATAGTTAATACCCCCTATCGTGTGGCTGACACATCAGTGTCTCCTGATTCCAGTGGCTGCTGTCATATGGTGAAACCTAGTAAAGTAACTGGAGTTACACAAGTCTGAGTTTGCTGTGGGATAAGCCCTGGATTCAAGGCATAGCCAAAATTGTTTCTAAACCTGCCTTGCATAGGTACACCATTCATACATCAGAGTGATTACTCTTGTGGAGTTGATTTTACCATTGACAAAGGGACGGAGCAAAGACAAAACAACATTTTGTGCCACTACTGCTTTGGTACTAAACAAGACCCGCAGGACCCAGGTACATGAAAACAGCACAGGGCTCCCAGGGGAAAACATAACATTGTGTGCTTGGGCAGTTTTGTGCTCTTGCTGCCACTCAAACAGATTCCCAAAACAGCAGCTCTGAGACTTAACCATCCTTTGTACCTTCCCAGTTAGGCAGAGCCCAGATCTTTTACTGAAACAGACAGCTTCATCATATGTTCACTGACCTCCTCAGAGACCTGAAATACATGACAGCAGATGTTGCTAAACAATTCTCGGTTATAGAATTTACTCTACGGAATCACTGTCCTCAGATAAAACATTGGATTTCTTAGCGTTGTCGGATATTAAAACGGTTGTGGCCTTTCACCATCCCCAAATCCATGAGACTATATTTTACAGGGCTATTTATGAGCCGCTTCTTCTCTCAGTCAGCACTGAGTGAGTGAAATGCCACTTAACAACCTTCTCTTTCCACTTCACTTCACAGAGTTGCTATTTATGAGCATAAGTTAAAGATTTCCCCAGGCCATCTTTTCTCCTCTGCGTGGCCTGTCAGGGAAGAGTGGTGATTCTCTAGGGGACGGCTGACTGAGAGTATGGCTTCACTCTGAGAAATGACTAAAAAAGGGATTGTGCTTCACATATTCATTCTTTCTCCGTGATTCCATTTCAAATGTGTACACAACCTACAAGGAAAACCGTGCTTTTCTCCTAACTACCAGCCCTAAAATATCATCTTGGAATCTGAAAGTCCACTGGATTCTTTCCTTCTTGCATCTCACCACCAGTGGTAAAAGTTCCGCTGGCCAAATTCTGCATCGCTGACATTTGTGCAACCCCATTGCTTTTAGTTAGTTGCACTTGATTGGCCCTGTAACTGGAGCTCAGTAAACAAATCTGTTGATGATGCACAAGAAGGAACAGATCCTAATTCCCTCACCCAGAGCTGTGAAATGCCTTAAAAACTTATGTTAGTGCCAGCTAGGAATACTCTCTTGTGCACATTGGGAGCAGAGCTGCTGAGCAGAAGGTGACACTTTTTACATAGTCACTTGCTGAGTAGATGCACAATTATAAAAAAAAGGAAGATATTTGAGGCTGCATTTTCAAAGGGTGCTGCCAAAAGTCATTATCTTTTTTCCCCTTGTACAGGGGTATATGTAGGGTGATCAGATGTCCTGTTTTTAAAGGGACAGTCCCATTTTTGGGGCTTTTTCTTATACAGGTGCATATTACCCCTGCCCCCGTCCCGTTTTTTCACAGTTGCTATCTGGTAACCCTAGGTATATGCTGTGGCACACTCAGCACTCCACAGGCAGACTGACCCCACCCCTCCTTCAGCAGCCCTCTACTTCCACCCTTCCGACCATGTAAGGTCCCCATCCACCATCACTACGATCCACTCCCTTGGCCCATTAGTATGTCAGGCAGAGCCAGTTCAGGGCCAATGCAATGCAGGAGCAATCAGGGTGAATGAAGCTATCCAATTTCTTTTGCCATTAAAATTACACCAGTTTGCCTCGAATTTTCCAGATCTAGGGGACAAAGCCACTAGTGAACACCATCCTGCTATTTTCCTTCTTTGAGTCTCTCTCCTTTCACCCTGTCAACCACAGCACTGGTGCTTACCTCTAGCTGCTTGCCTGTGCTTTCTCTCTGGAGCTGGATGAAACTTGGGATTTTGGGTCACAGGAAATTTAGATATTTTGAATTTTGGTTTCTGCATGACAGGGTTGCCACAGCATTGGGGATCCTGGCATCCATGGTTCCCCGCAAGCTGCCACACAAGCTGGCAGGGAACAAAGCAAACCTGCCTGAGGCTCAATGAAACATCATCAAATCCAACCAAGTTTTGCAAAATGATTCAGATTTGACACATTGGCATTTTCCGACCAGCTCTGTTTCTCACTAGATGCCACTGGGACTTCAGCATCCTCCCACCTCCCAGCCTTTAATAAGACTATATCAGTAGGGAGGCTAAGCACCACTGCACTCCTCAAATCATTCTCATGCCACTCGGGTCCAGTACAAGAAAAACCTCCCAAAGTAAATTCAATAGCATATTCCTTTGTGAACGAAAAGGAGCCCTTTCCAGTCTTGGTTCCACGCATAGGCCTTGTCTACAGGGGCGATTTCTCCAGTGTTAGTCTAGCACTAGTGCAGGTGCTCTTACCACTGGGCCCTCTGGACCTGTTCCAAGTAACATCGGGAGAACATCTCCTTTAAGAACCAAATGCTCCGTCTGACAGTGACACCCTGTAGTAGTTCATACAGAAGGGCAGCAAGCTGGCAAAGTGGAACATGAATCTATTAATACAAAGAGATAAGGGTACAAATAGATCACTATTTCACACTATGAGGACTATGCTGCTTGGGCTGTGAATCAGAGTATTCTGGTCACTTCAGTCCAATCCTGCTGTCAGCCCTGGCAGTTTGGGGAAACACGGTGCAGAAAAGCAACAGGGGGGCTTTTTGGTGCAGGTCCCTAGAACTACAAGAGGGTCGTGAAAGCAATGTAGGTATTTAATGTAAGGATTGACACCAAAGTCATCAGCATCCCAGGAACATTCCAGCCGCTTCTCTGTGGCACAGGCTGAAGCATTCGCTGTGATTAAAGTGGAAATATTAACACCTCGAAGAGAAATAACAGCTGCAGCTTTTGCCCAATGTCTTAGTAAGCACAGGCTATTTTCTTAAGAGTAGTTCTCACCCCATCCCCTACCATTTCACAAAACACAGAAGTACAGCAAACCTCTCCTGTTTAGCTTTCAGTTTCAGGCCCAGCTATTGGGGTCTGACCTGTCTGGTCTTGCGGGAAGCAACATGGAGAGGACTAGGGTAGACGAGGCTCCGGTGGCAATGAGCCTTTTAAGCACCAAGTTGCGGAGGGTCAGACAGTGCCAGGGTTAAAATGCAAGGGCCTTGACTACTGTGTCGAGAGACAGGAGAATTTTGTAGTGCAAATCAGGGCTGAGAAGGCAAAACTCAGCCCCCACTAACACTGTAGCTCAAAACCTACACCAATGGGTGTGCCAGGAAATCTCTGCACAGTGCACAGCCTACCTCCTCTCCTCATGTGTCCCAGAGACCAAGAACTCCTGCTCCTCTGTAAATATGGCCAAAGTGGCAGTCTTATCACAGCTGTTGAACCCTGGGAAGGATTTACTGCATGACACAAACTATGGGATGAGCCCCAGTAAAAGCTACAAAAGCCCATTTCAGAAATGATTTGGGGTAAATGAAATGGCAACCAGAACCCTCATGCAAGCCTGAAATCACACCCGCACCAAACCTATTTCTGAGGATGAAAGGTTTGCTTACATTTTTCCATTCATTTTTGCACCCCAGCCAGAACTGGGGGTGGCAATGCTGAAGTATCCTAGAGAGAGTCCACAGTCAGGATATTTCCGCTGAATCAGAAGCAGGAGTAACTTGAACAGAGGGCGTTTTAGCAGCATATCATATATCATGGGCTGTGAATAACAGGCACAGCAGAGCGAAGCTGAGAACAGTTTCATTATTACACCAGTCATTTCGTGTGATTTCAAAATGATCTTATATTTGTCTTTTAATTAAAAGTTCATTTACTAAAACCCTAGTTGGAAATTAAAGTATATTGGCTGAATCTGCTTGTAAAATACAACAAAAGAGGCCTTTCACAAAGCATTTCTTTTCTGACCAGAAAGTCTTGGAAATCTCACAAAAGCACTTGTTACTGTAAGACTCTGCCACTCAGCTTTGCAGCTCAAGGACGTTCGGAAAAGTCTGAATAAGGAGCCAATATGAAAACTGCTAAGCATATGCTCATCTCAAACCTCCAAACAGATGCTACATCAAACCGAGGATGCTTGGAACTGCCTAGGAGAAGGAACACCAAACCATTCCATTATTTCTTTCAAAGCTGCCGAACAATCAGTATCATCAGTGTAACACCCTTTATGGGGAGAACACAGTCCCAGCTGGGAGTGGTCCTGGCTTCATCAGAATCCATGGGATGTTTGCCACCATCAAGGAAGACCCTTTCAAATTCAAGGTGTTTTTGTATTTCCTTTTCATTTTCCTTCTCTGATCCCATTTGTTAGGATATAGATATTCAGGCCTGTCTGCAAAGGCCTATACTTTAAGAATTTAGGTGTATTCTTATCACTTAGCTAGTTATAGAGGTATAAAAGAAAGAATAAAAAATCACTGTCTGTGTAGTGGCTTTCTCTTACTGTGACAGTCTGAGGCTTGGTTCTTTAGCAGCCTTAAACTGGGAAATGTATGGTCACGTCCTCACATTCCAAACTAGTCACATTGAAATAAGGCAATCTGGGACTGTTAGGGAGGTGATTCGATCTATCACCACCAGAGAAAGGAAAGAGCCTAGAAATTTAATTTGATAGTTTTCTGTCTGGTAAGAACTCACTTAACAATAGACACAGCTGGAGAACCCTTATGTCTGTATAGGTGTAGTTGTGAAATCCTTACTTCTATATTGTTTTGTATGTTTATTTGCATGGTCTCTGTCTGGTTCTGCAATTGTTTCTGTCTGCTGTATAATTAATTTTGCTAGGTGTAAACTAATTAAGGTGGTAGGATATAATTGGTAAGCTAATCGTGTTACAATATGTTAGGATTGGTTAGGTAAATTTTAGTAGAATGATTGGTTAAGGTATAGCTGAGATTATTACTATATAAATTAGGGGCAATCAGGAAGTAAGTTGGGATTTGAAAATAAGGAAAAGGAACTTGAATTTAAGCTTGCTGGAAGTTCACCCCAATAAACATCGAATTGTTTGCACCTTCGGCCTTCGGGTATTGTTGCTCTCTGTTCATGCGAGAAGGACCAGGGAAGGGTGAGAGTGAAGGAATGAGCTCTCTAACACCATTCACATGGGTGCGTTAGCTTTCCAAGTATGTGATGAAAGCTGCTCTCTGCTGCATCCATGAAGTACCCACAGCAGCAGATGTGGGTTTCACAGGCTTTTCCATTGACTTTAGTAGGAGCAAGAACAGGCTCGATACAGTAATTTCAATTAGGATTTCCAAAAGAGTTTAAGCAATTTAAGTGCTTATTGAATTCCACTGGAAATCCCCTATACCCCTTTGAACATGGCCTGTGTTTTACATCATTTTGGACTAGATGATTATAATGGTCCCTTCTGGCTTGGGAATCTAGGAGTCTATGGAATACCAGCCTTCACTGACTCATGTATACTTTGAATATTGCTGCTTTCCGGGATTTATGCGTTGAGCCAGATGGACTGAGGGAGCTGAAACAAGCCGAAGTTTGTTGCCTAGATGACGAGTCTTCTCTGAGTTGGTGTGGCTACTCAAATGTTGGAGCAGAAAAGCAGCTTTTGTCACACGCCCTGAAGGCTAAAGTGTCTACGATTAGAAAAGCGACAGAAAAGCAAAGGAGAAATAAACTCTAGAGGCAACCTTGAGATTTGAAGATTCGTCCTCAACACTGTGAAATGAACTTTACGAGGATATGCTCCAAGAGGAGTGGGAAGGGGCCCCAGGTAACCATCACATGCCATGTATCAAACAAACACTAATATAGAATTGATGGTCTGGGGAAATCAGAGTAACACTGCAAACTCTCCAGTGCTCCAGCGACATGTCCCTGTCCCAGCAACATGCTTTCAATTCAATCACCACCAAAAAAACCCATGTCGCTTTGCTAGGAAGTGGGCTGTTCACTGCAGACACCCAGCATATCATTTCCTACCAGACAAAACCTTGTCTGGTTTTAGATGGCATCTCTCTCCTTTTTCCCGGTCTTTATATTCAATATAGTGGATGGATTTAGGCTGTAGACCAGCAAAGCATAAGTTTAATCATACAGAGTAGTCCCAATGAAATCAACTGGGCCAGTCACTTGCTTTGCTGGAACAGGACCACATTGCTTGTGAGAGATGCTGGATTCAGAGCAGGAGATGAAGCTCTCTGTTTGCCAATTCTCATGACTTTATCATGAGTTTTGTGATTTTGGATGTGTTTCTTAAAGCCCCAGCTCCTGGAGTCATATGATTTAATGAAAGCTGAGATTTTTCACACAAACAACATTTCCAGCCCTCATGGTTGCAGAGAAGAGCTTGACAAACAATGACCCATAAAGGCTCAAAAACCAGGAGGTGAACAACCTGTATTATTAGTGGAAATCTCATGCTATTTAAGCTAGTCTCGTGATTTTGGAGCCTGGGGGTTGTCAGTATGGGTGAATCCACAGGACAGGTACAGGACAGGCAGTGGCAATGCAAGCTGCCCAGTCTGCATCACCAGGCTGCCTCAGCCTTGATCTAATTTCTACGCCCATTCAGTGGGTGGCTCACCTGCTGAGACTACCACTGGTACTGGTCCTGCTGTCTGTGATGTACACACTTCGTCAGGGGCCACGCCAAAACCACCATATCTACGTGAAACAGTGGGCCAAATTCACCTCTGGTGTAATGCCATAGAACTCAGTGGAGTTATCCCAGGAGTGGTCCACTCCTACCTATCTTGCAAGGTGAGAAGTCCCACCTTGGAGGTGCTGTCCATCTCACAGGAAGGAGTCCTACATGGGGACACTACATACACAGCTCCCTCACGCACAGGAGATTACGATAAAGCTATTCAGGCTGGTTCTCAATGGACACAGGCAACTAATCCAGGGCCAAAATGCAGCTTTGAATTTTAGAAATGTTTTACATAACCTTATGTGAATGTTTTACATAACCTTATATGAATAGAAACACTGTGGAAACCACTTTGTTGTTGATTTAAACAGTCCATAGCGGCGCTGGGAGACCAACACACTACTGCACTGTGCTGGTGCAGGAGAACCAGAAAACACACCCAACTCCGGCACCAGTCCCGCAAACACTCAGCACTGAGCAATTTTACAAAGGTGAGCAGCTCCACAGAACTGGAGCCACTCACCTGTATAAAGTCACTCCTGGGCACAAAGGTTGGCAGGATCAGAAAATGAAAGCAACCAGTCCAGTTTCACTGTCTGAGCTGACTGAAGTGCAAAAAGTTGTCACACAGCACAAGAATTTTACAAAAACCCCTTCTGGTTTTATACTGGAAGCGGTTATTGGTAACACAAGTAACAATATTCCCCCTACCCAATAATAAGGGGCCAAATTCTCATTTACTCTGCTGCAAATCCAGAGTAATGCCACTGATTTCACCAGTGAAACTCAGACCAAAATTTGATACTCATGATTGTTATGCCACCCACGTTGCCAACTATCATGACATTATCACAAATCTCACATTGTTTAGTGTTTTTTTTAAAGCCAGCAGCTCCCGGAGTCATGATTCACAGCTTTCATTTTTTAAAGATGTAGGTTTCTATCCCTTCTGTTTGCAGAGAAAAGCTTGAAAATGTGACCTGAGCACCCCCTGAAGGCTCAAAAACCAGTGGCCAATACAAAGAAACCAAAATGTATTATTGTAAAAAATTGAGCATGGTTTTGATGCTGATCTCATGATTTGGGGGTGGGCAGGTTGACTCAATTTTTGAGTGCTTGCAGCTGGCAGTTCTGGGTCAGTTTCAGAATCTTCAGCACCTACTGAAGCACCCCCGCAGGGTATTTCCCTCACAAACCATTCTATGCCAACATTCATTACAGATATTAAAACATGGCCCCCTGCATTTTCCAAAGCAGCTCATCCCCTCAGTCTCCTGTACAATTCATAATCTGTAGCGCTTTGCTGCAGATGGAGCCCATGCACCCAGGGCTGCCCAGAGGGGGGGCAAGTGGGGCAATTTGCCACAGGCCCTGGGCCCTGCAGGGGCCCCCACGAGAATATAGTTTTCTAGAGTATTGCAACTTCTTTTTTATGCGAGGGCCCCCCGAAATTGCTTTGCCCCAGGCCCCCTGAATCCTCTGGGCAGCGCTGCATGCACCACCAGACACAAAGTGCACAAAGTTATTTTTCAAGTTTCTTTAAGCTCTGGTAACAGCTGCAGAGCTAAAGTCCCTTTTACGACAAAGGAAGGATGAGGCACTAATGGTTCTGTTGATCGCTGGAGACCAGAGCCAGGTGTTTATTGGGGGGGTGGGGACAGGACAAGCAACAGCTAATAATAAAACAAATAATAAATACTAAATTGTCACAATAAAATACTGATACAGGCTAAGTGACAGAAGGAATGAGGTGCAGTGCTGACTTGATGCTTTTTGAATGCCAGCATTTATCCTTTACATCTGCTGTAACGAGGTGGCATGGCTCCCCTCCTCATCCGGGAGGGTCGAGCCCCGTCATTGACCCAGAGGGGCCGGGCCACTAAGCGGAAGTCCCACCCCTCAAAGGGTCAAGCGGCGACCCGGAAGGATAAAAGCTGGCCCTCAGCCGGGGCCCAGCCACCGGCAGGAGCAGACCTGTCAGCAGGAGCTCCTGACTGGGAGGCTGCTGAGGCTGCAGGCTGGTGTCCGGACTGGCCGGGGCCTCCCGACGCTCGCTACACCGAGGAGCTGCCAGAGCCTCCCTGCGCTCGCTATACCGAGGAGCCGCCGGAGCTTTCCTGCGCCCGCTACAACGAGGAGCCGCCAGAGCTTCCCTGCGCTCGCTACACCGAGGAGCCGCCGGAGCCTCCCTGCGCTCACTACACCGAGGAGCCGCCAGAGCCTCCCTGCGCTCGCTATACCGAGGAGCCGCCGGAGCTTTCCTGCGCCCGCTACAACGAGGAGCCACCGGAGCCTCCCTGCGCTCGCTATACCGAGGAGCCGCCAAAGCCTCCCTGCGCTCGCTATACCGAGGAGCCGCCGGAGCCTCCCTGCGCTCGCTATACCGAGGAGCTGCCAGAGCCTCCCTGCGCTCGCTATACCGAGGAGCCGCCAGAGCCTCCCTGCGCTCACTACACCGAGGAGCTGCCAGAGCCTCCCTGCGCTCGCTATACCGAGGAGCCGCCAGAGCCTCCCTGCGCTCACTACACCGAGGAGCTGCCAGAGCCTCCCTGCGCTCGCTATACCGAGGAGCCGCCGGAGCCTCCCTGCGCTCGCTATACCGAGGAGCCGCCGGAGCCTCCCTGCGCTCGCTATACCGAGGAGCCGCCGGAGCCTCCCTGCGCTCGCTACACCGAGGAGCCGCCGGAGCCTCCCTGCGCTCACTACACCGAGGAGCCGCCAGAGCCTCCCTGCGCTCACTACACCGAGGAGCCGCCAGAGCCTCCCTGCGCTCGCTATACCGAGAAGCCGCCGGAGCCTCCCTGCGCTCGCTATACCGAGGAGCCGCCGGAGCCTCCCTGCGCTCGCTATAACGAGGAGCCGCCAGAGCCTCCCTGCGCTCGCTATACCGAGGAGCCGCCGGAGCCTCCCTGCGCTCGCTACACCGAGGAGCCGCCAGAGCCTCCCTGCGCTCGCTATACCGAGGAGCCGCCGGAGCCTCCCTGCGCTCGCTATACCGAGGAGCCGCCGGAGCCTCCCTGCGCTCGCTACAACGAGGAGCCGCCGGAGCCTCCCTGCGCTCGCTATACCGAGGAGCCGCCAAAGCCTCCCTGCGCTCGCTATACCGAGGAGCCGCCGGAGCCTCCCTGCGCTCGCTACAACGAGGAGCTGCCGGAGCCTCCCTGCGCTCGCTATAACGAGGAGCTGCCGGAGCCTCCCTGCGCTCGCTATACCGAGGAGCCGCCAGAGCCTCCCTGCGCTCGCTATACCGAGGAGCTGCCGGAGCCTCCCTGCGCTCGCTATAACGAGGAGCTGCCGGAGCCTCCCTGCGCTCGCTATACCGAGGAGCTGCTGGAGCCTCCCTGCGCTCGCTATACCGAGGAGCCGCCGGGACCTCCCTGCGCTCGCTATACCGAGGAGCTGCCGGAGCCTCCCTGCGCTCGCTATACCGAAGAGCCGCCGGAGCCTCCCTGCGCTCGCTACACCGAGGAGCCGCCGGAGCCTCCCTGCGCTCGCTACACCGAGGAGCCGCCGGAGCCTCCCTGCGCTCGCTACACCGAGGAGCCGCCGGAGCCTCCCTGCGCTCGCTATACCGAGGAGCCGCCGGAGCCTCCCTGCGCTCGCTATACCGAGGAGCCGCCGGAGCCTCCCTGCGCTCGCTATACCGAGGAGCCGCCGGAGCCTCCCTGCGCTCGCTACACCGAGGAGCCGCCGGAGCCTCCCTGCGCTCGCTATACCGAGGAGCTGCCGGAGCCTCCCTGCGCTCGCTATACCGAGGAGCTGCCGGAGCCTCCCTGCGCTCGCTATACCGAGGAGCTGCCGGAGCCTCCCTACGCTCGCTATACCGAGGAGCTGCCGGAGCCTCCCTACGCTCGCTATAACGAGGAGCTGCCGGAGCTTTCCTGCGCTCGCTATAACGAGGAGCTGCCAGAGCCTCCCTGCGCCTGCTATAACGAGGAGCTGCCGGAGCCTCCCTGCGCTCGCTATACCGAGGAGCTGCCAGAGCTTCCCTGCGCTCGCTATAACGAGGAGCCGCCGGAGCTTCCCTGCACTCGCTACACCGAGGAGCCGCCGGAGCTTCCCTGCGCCTGCTACAACGAGGAGCCGCCAGAGCTTCCCTGCACTCGCTACAACGAGGAGCCGCCGGAGCTTCCCTGCACCTGCTACAACGAGGAGCCGCCAGAGCCACCTCGTTCCTGCTGCGGCCCCGAGGACCCCCCGGAACAAGCCTGGCCGGACTTCCCGGAGGAGCTGCCAGACTTGCCGCCCAGCCCTGGCCGTGAAGAGCCTCTGTGGTGAGACATCCCCGAAGCGGGTCCCACGAACCAGGTAGACTCAGAGGGGGATACTGGAAGTAGCCCGGGGGCAGCCTACCTGAGTCAGGCTGCAGATTTCCTGATACCCATGGCAGTGTGTTGCAGTCAGGATCTCCACTGACCACCTGCAGCGGTGATCACCGCTTCTAGGGCCCTGGGCTGGAACGCAGTGGAGTGGGTGGGCCTGCGTTCCCCCTGCCACCCGTCCACGGATGGCAGAATACCCCTCCCCCCTTGGCCTGCAGAGGCCAGCCAAACGGAGCTGAGATAACTGTGTATTGGTGCCCCGCCCGAACCTAGGGCTGGGCCCCCTTTGACTGTGCCACTGCTCGGTCCTGTCCCAAAGGGCCCAAGTGACTCGCACCCTCACCAGCCCATCCCTGAACCAAGAGGGCCGGAGCTGAGATAACTGTGTAGTGGTGCCCTGCCCGAACCTAGGGCTGGGCCCCCTTTTGACTGTGCCACTGCTCGGTCCTGTCCTAAAGGGCCCGAGCGACCCGCACCCTTGCCAGCCCGTCCCGGAACCAAGAGGGCCGGAGCTGAGGTAACTGTGTTTTGGTGCCCCGCCCGAACCAAGGGGGGGGCCCGTTGACTGTCCCGCCACCCGGTTCTATCCCCAGGGACCAAGCCGCCCAGACGGTGGGCTACAGTTCCAAGGACCTAGACCCTCAGACAACAGGTCGAGGCCGGTGTTGCTCCCCTCCTCATCCGGGAGGGTTGAGCCCCGGCACCGACCCACTTACACTGCTAGTCCTGAATTTAAATCCCAGCACCACTCTTAACCAGATATCATTTCAGCCCTCAGGATCTTAACTTTATAGAGCTCCATGGCTGAGAGAGACTTGGGGGAGAGGAGGAGCAAGGGTTGTAAATTATACCCTTCTGTAGCAGGTATTCAAATAACTGACTGTCGTCATAGAATATCAGGGTTGGAAGGAACCTCAGGAGGTCATCTAGTCCAACCTCCTGCTCAAAGCAGGACCAATCTCCAGACAGATTTTTGCCCTAGATCCCTAAATGACCCCCTCAAGCAGGGACACTCACAACCCTGGGTTTAGCAGGCCAATGCTCAAACCACTGAGCTATCCCTCCCCCTGACATCCTGGGAAGAGTAGAAGAGTGGACAAAGCAATAAACTGTTTTTCCAAGTATCTCATCACTGTCAAAGCTATTTACTGCTTGCATAATCCAGTGCCCCCATCTCCGTTCTATGACCAGGCCAGAGGAAATACTGTACATCAAGGCAGCACAAGAGTGGTTTTCTCATCCTGTAAGTTTGGCAGCTGCAGCCTTCTTCGGCTTCCCAGTGCTCTGGGTATGGGGCTTATGTGACAAACTCTTCAATACCTGGTTCACAAACTGAAGCTTTGACTTTGCATTTGAAATGGGAAGAACTGTCTGATGGAGCAGCCTACGCAGACTGGTTGTCAAAGAAGTGCATGTATCCTGCACAACCAACCAAACACCTTAACCATTGCACATCTAACCTGTGCATGTAAGTGCCATGGTTATATGTATATCAGGGGTCTGTACGCACAAGGGGTCTGTATCCACTTTGATGCATGCCTGGCTATTTGTGCAATCATATAACCCATCAGCAAATTGCAATCATCAGCATTGCAGAGCCCAGATGTTCAAAAAATCAGGAGTCAGGCTCCAAAATATCATGAGACTAGCCAAAATACCCAGGGGATTTAATAAAAATTAAAAAAACAAACTGGGGGCTATTTTTTTTATTTGCCTTCTGGTTTTGGCCATTTTGGGTGTATTCACTTCACACTTTCAAACTTTTCTCCACAACCAAGAGAGCTGAAAACTTTTTTTAAAAATGGAACTGAGATGAAATCTCTTGATTCCAGCAGCTGGAACTTTAAGTAAAAAACACCAATGTGACACTCTATACCTCGGGGGAGCACCTGTAACCCCTATATTCATCACTTATAAATAACTGGGATATTTCATATAAAGCACTCACCCACTCCACCCCTTCCCCTTAGGCCCCATCTCCACCCTGCTTTTTCCCACCTCTGCTCTGCTCCCACTCCGCCTCTTCTCACCCCTGCCCCACCCATTCCCCACTCAGTTCCTCCCCCATCCCCAAGCATGCTGCACCCTTGCTGCTCCTCCTCCATCTCCCAGCACCTCCAGACACTGCAAAATAGCTGATCCACAGTGGGCGGTAGGCGCAGGGAGTGTGGGGGAGATGTTGATCTGTGGGGTCCACTGGCAGCCAGGAGGTGCTGGGGGGAAGGGGAAGTTCTGGTAGGGGGGTGTCTGGTGGGTGCTCAGCACCCACCATTTTTTCCTGTGGGTGCTCCAGCCCCAGAGCACCCACGGAGTCGGTGCCTATCTCTAGGACTGTTAGCTCCTCAGATCTCTCAGGCTCGTCTGAGTCAGCACTTGGGTGGGAGACTGTCAGGAAAAACCCAGTTATTGAAGAAGGAGGGATTAATGATTCAACAGGTGATGCTTTTCCAGAGCGGACTGATTTAAATCAAAGTGATTTTAATCAACTGAAATCAACAAGAAATAAACCTTAATTTAAAGCTTTGATTTTAATCACATTTTGCATTTGTACTTTTTAGCTATTTTCCTAAAGAAAGGTTGATTCTCATTAGTTGTTAACCACTAAAACATGTTGATTTGCAACTAAAATATAGTGTTTGCACTAAGTTTGGTGCTTCTTTTTGCTAGTCAGGAGCATACACTATATCAATACCTATTTAAGCAACTATACAGCTTAAGAATCTATCAATTAGGTTAATGTTTACATATGTTAAAAAGTGGTGAATGATGCGTTTTACTAAATTAATTTTTTATTTGGGATTTGTATCCCAATTTGGATGGAAATACCAATTGAATTAAAAATGCACAGACAGCTTTTTAATTTTTGTATTGGATAAAACTACCTTAAACTTACTGGATACATAAGGGGGAAAAAAGCTTATCAAAAAGTTTATCAAAATGTTTTGTATTTAGAACTGATTATTAAACAAGTGAAGTCTTATCTGTAGTAAGTGAATTTAACTAATTGTTTCTAGTCACCATGTCCTTCAAGATTTTAGAACTTGTAGATCTCATCCTCTCACAGCTAGTTTTTATTCATAGATTTGAAGAGGGAAAACAAGTTTTCCTGCTTTTTCAGCTCCCAATTGGTTTTGTAAACTTTGAATGAACTAGTCATTGAACTGAACTAGCTGAAGAAAATTTCCTCTGTGCACCCGCAAAAGAGGCTATGCTGTCAGAAGTAGATTTAGCACTCTAATAACTTCCACTAGTTCAGTGGTTTGACTTTCTGTAAAATTTGGTAGCAAACAATGTGTAGGGCAAGCAGCTGTGAGGTCATTTGGGGATATGACAGCTTGTGCTTCATCTCCTGAGCATAGGCGTGTACCTGGAGCGGTTCACCCCCATCCCCGACACCTGCCTTTTTTGTGGCTTGAGGGAGACCCTGGTGCATGTCTATCTGGAGTACGTCAGGTTACAGCCCATTTTCTGGCTCCTCCAGAACCTTCTTCTAAGGTTCTGGCTACATTTCTCCCAATACCTCCTGATCTACGCTCACCCCGTCCATGGCCCCCCAAAGTTGTGAGATCTTCTGGTCAACTTCCTCCTGGTGCTGGCCAAAGTGGCTATCTATACTTAAAGAAAAGGGTTGTATGGGGTATAAATCATAAATGAATTTGAGCCTAAGAGTCTGCTCCAAAACCCACTGCGATCACTGGAAAGATTCCCATTTAACTTCAAAGGCCTGAAACATTAGAGTCTGGGGGATTAATCCTGGTGTGATGGCCAAATTGCAAGTTGATTGATTGCATTTGCCTACCTAAATTATCATGGCTTCAATTGCAAAACATCATCTTCATCTCTTCTCCTTTGCAGCACGGCTGCGTGCTGTTAAACATAAGGTGAATCATTGCCTATAATACATAAAATCAGTTTATAAAAGAGTTTGGGATTCTTTATGGAAAAAAGGCCTTATTCATCATTATCCTTCTTAGTCTGTCCCACTGGATCAATGGATCTTCTGAGTCTGAAGAAAGTATGACACCTGTACGGGAGGGCATTCTCTCGAGATGTTTAGGCCTGACCGTGGGAGGGTCATATATATAGGCTGTATATATATAGGTTCAGAGAGGTTCAGTTGTGCCTGCTCTACACCTAAAAATTAGATACACTTAGCTATATCGCTAATTTTTGCCCCCTGTATGACTTAATTAGGTTGCCCTAACCTGTAGATGCAACCACGTTGATGGAAGAATTCTTCCATCTACCTAGCTACAGCTGCAGCAATGCAGGGGTGCCGCTGTAGTGTAGACATGGCCTAGAAAACTACAGTGCCAGCATGGCTGTCTCAGGACCGTTCTAAGTTTCATCTGACAAGTGACACACACAGAACAGCTGGTAGAGTTTAATGAAAAGCATAGTCAGGTATGAGAATGGCTAGTCTCTCTTTTGGAAAGGCTGTCTTTCTTGCTATATCTGTGTGCATAACTGCATTAACCCTCTGGAAAACCAGAGCAGTATGTGTTACAAACCTGTTGTGAAAATTTACCACTCCAGATTAGAGCTGGGAGGAATTTTGAAAAAATGGATTTTCCAGGGCTCTGAATTTGATTAATAGTTTCAGTCCACTCGCTCCCCAGAAAAATGACAACCCTGATTTTTTTTTTTAAATCAAAACATTTTGTTTTGACTTGTTCATTTCAGATTGGTGTTGTGTTTTCAAAAATGGCCAGGTAAAAAATATGCCACAAAAAGGGGTAAAGAAAACACCCAAAATGGCCAAATTGATTTTAAAAAGTTGTTTCCTGTTGACTAATTCTACAAAGTGTTTTTTGGGAAAAAAAAGGTTTTGGTTGGAATAAACCAGGAGTTTTTTTTCCAGATCTTTCAATTTCATTCCCCACCTGAAAAATCCATTATTCAGTCAGCACTAATCCAGACACAACCTTTACCATAACAAATGATATGGGGAGGAAAAAAAACCACAACACAACTACTGATATTTTACTAAATGGTTAAATATTATTCTTCGGTGCAAGTACAATTCTGCACTGCTGAGTTTGCACACACTCCAACCTCAAGCATTCATTCTGTGGTCTTTGCAGCAGGTCAATGTTCTAAGGGTTAAACACCCCACTCTGCTTCTCCCTCCAAAAAAAATAAAAGCACCCCTTTCTAATGGCTCTGTCAGCTTCCTCAAAATAACCCACTAGAGAAGAGACCACAGCTAACCCTTCCTGATTAATCAGCACGCTGATCAATTTTTAAATGGAAGAGAAATAGCCATGCTGGTATTTGGGATAATTAGTCATCCACAGCTGAGTTCCTATTTCAAACCTCTGTCACATTACCATGAAACCAAGCAGCATAATGAAGCAGTAGCTTTGAATTAACTGAAGTGCTTTTAAAATCAAACACACAGAAAGACAACCCACAACTGTGAAAGGTCCTTGCATCTGTAGCCTTGAGATTACAGACACAGCTGTTTAAATTTAACTGCGTTATGAACAATCCACACACGGCTGAGGACTCAGTTATTCCTCCAAGTGTGTGTCTAAGCTAAGGGAATTGTCCTATTGATAATTGAGTCTGAAGACCTGCACTGGCTCAAACAGCAATGGTGCAGCATATCAGCACTACTGTCTTGTTTCACAGGAGCTGCCAGCTTGCGTCGACGTGCTGCACTCTGCCAGGGTGCCAGTCACAGGCCATGTGTGGAGAGCTCAGTGAAAAATTGATTTTTCAGGTCTGGGACCAAACGTAAATATAAAAAAAAATTGGTTCTGTTCAGACCAAAATTATTTTTTTCAGTTTTTTTGTTTTTGTTTTGGCAAGAAAGAAACATTTTGTTTTACCTGAAATAAATGTTTTTGGCTTGTGTGTCTCATTTTCCGGGTCTTTTTAAAACCCTTCAAAATTAGCTAATGTTCAAAACAAAATACCATTTTGAAATGAAAAGTTTCTAAAGGTGTAGTTTTGAAATGGCCAAAATGAATCATTTTGACCTTTTCAAAAACAGTTCCAGTGTTTTGGGGGAGGTTTGGCTGAAGCTGTTCGCTGAGTTATACCTGAATTTGTGAATAGCTGGTGCCCCCAAAAATGCATTTTTCAGCAAATTTACTATTTGCTGAAAAAAAATATTCCCACTCAACTTGTGGGTAACCTTTCCTCATAGTCTCCAGCTCATACAGCAGATGGCATAGCTAGCAGCAGTAAAATTAATATCTTCATGCAGCATAATCAATCATGTAAAAGCAGCAAAGAGTCCTGTGGCACCTTATAGACTAACAGACATTTTGGAGCATGAGCTTTCGTGGGTGAATGCCCACTTCGTCAGATGCATGTAGTGGAAATTTCCAGGGGCAGGTATATATATGCAGGCAAGCTAGAGATAATGAGGTAGTTCAACCTCCCTGGCCACACTATAGCAGACCTTAAGGTGGCCATCCTGCAGCAAAAAAAACTTCAGGACCAGACTTCAAAGAGAAACTGCTGAGCTTCAGTTCATCTGCAAATTTGACACCATCAGCTCAGGATTAAACAAAGACTGTGAATGGCTTGCCAATTACAGAACCAGTTTCTCCTCCCTTGGTTTTCACACCTCAACTGCTAGAACAGGGCCTCATCCTCCCTGATTGAAGTGTTCTCCTACAGGTTTTTGTATACTGCCATTCCTAATATCTGATTTGTGTCCGTTTATCCTTTTCCGTAGCGACTGTCCAGTTTGGCCGATGTACATAGCAGAGGGGCATTGCTGGCATATGATGGCGTATATTACATTGGTGGACGTGCAGGTGAATGAACCGGTGATGGTGTGGCTGATCTGGTTAGGGCATGTGATGGTGTCGCTGGTGTAGATATGTGGGCAGAGCTGGCATCGAGGTTTGTTGCATGGATTGGTTCCTGAGCTAGAGTTCCTATGGTGCGGTGTGCAGTTACTGGTGAGAATATGTTTCAGGTTGGCAGGTTGCCTGTGGGCGAGGACTGGCCTGCCACCCAAGGCCTGTGAAAGTGTGGGATCATTGTCCAGGATGGGTTGTAGGTCCCTGATGATGCGTTGGAGAGGTTTTAGCTGGGGACTGTATGTGATGGCCAGTGGAGTCCTGTTGGTTTCTTTCTTGGGTTTGTCTTGCAGTAGGAGGCTTCTGGATACACGTCTGGCTCTGTTGATGTGTTTCCTTATTTCCTCATGCGGGTATTGTAGTTTTGAGAATGCTTGGTGGAGATTTTGTAGGTGTTGGTCACAATAGATTTATTATGAAAACAAATGTTCCCCTGTTCTCCCAGGGTGGGAATATACACACACATTGCCACGTGAAACTCCCGATAGCTTGTACAGTGTATCATGCTTCCGCTGTACCTCTGCAAAACACCACCACTGCCACTGCTCTGCATTGAATTACCATGATAAAAAACTCAGTGGGACTCTTTGGCTATGGGCTAACTCGCTTGGCAGTCTGAAGAACACGTGGTTTTTCTCCAGACAGTACAAGACTGATTCATTCTGAATGCACATGACTTTGCTTGGTAGAGACTAGCTTCCCGTGAGATCTCCTACTGCCGCCTGGAAAGGTGCCAGACATAAAAAGCTATGGAATTGGTGCATTTAAAGGGGGGTGGGGAAGCTTCCACAGATGGTGACAGTCATTCTTGTAAGCTGCATCGAGTGCCAGAGTATATGGAGAGAGAAAATCCTGGGACCCCATTATCCCAAAGGTTTTTCTTCTATCCATGCTCAGCCTGGAGATTCTCTGCCAAAAAGGACTTCATTTTAGCTTTCCAATTTTCTAAAATACCACCTTATGCTTGGATTGTAAGCTATGTGGGGCAGGGACTGCCTTTTTGTTCTGTGTTTGTAGCACACTAGCACTACGGGCCTGGGTCCAAGACTGGGCTGCTCGGCACAAAACAAAAATAATTATAGACAACATAGTGTGCAGTTCACTAACTGAGTCCCCAAACCTTCCTGCTGCTCTGCAGAAAAGTGGTCCACAGAAGAACAATGAATGATGTATAAAGCCATACAACACAATATTAAGATCCAAATGTCAGGGCAGATTTTTGAGTCCAACATAGATATAAAACCTTGCATCCTAAAAATAAAACATCTGATGAAAAACGCTGAATCAGTTTATCCATTACGTCATGCCAGCTGCCATCAGGCAGGTGACAAATAATTGAGCCAACAGGTATTTCACACTTGAATGCCCTATACCAGAAATCACAGACCTGAAACCAAAAAGCCGAGATACTGCTACAGCCCCAGAAATAATGGCAAAATGTTCCTCTTTTTAATTTGCATTTTAAACAGGATTCAGACAGTAAAATTCTCTAACTCAGAATCCTGGCTGGAGGAAGAAAAGCTCTGGACAGACATTTCTCTTTCATTTACCTGATCTCAACCTAGCTGGAAACTGACGAAGTTAATTTAAATGCCTCTCTCCAAATGCTATGCTATACATAGGACCCCTGATCTCATTCCTACCTTAATGCAAAGATCTGGATGTTAAGCACTGGAATAAATTGTCTAGGGAGGCTGTGGAATTTCCATCATTGGAAATTTTTAAGAGCAGGTTGGACAAACACCTGTCAGGGATGGTCTAGATCAGGAGTAGGCAACCTATGGCACGCGTGCCAAAGCTGGCATGCGAGCTAATTTTCAGTGGCACTCACACTGCCCGGGTCCTGGCCACCGGTCCAGGGGGCTTTGCATTTTAATTTAATTTTAAATGAAGCTTCTTAAACATTTTAAAAACCTTATTTACATTACATACAGAGTTTAGTTATATATTATAGACTTATAGAAAGAGATCTTCTAAAAACGTTAAAATGTATTACTGGCTCGCAAAACCTTAAGTTAGAGTGAATAAATGAAGACTCAGCACAGCACTTCTGAAAGGTTGCCGACCCCTGGTCTAGATAATACTTAGTCCTGCCTTGTGGGCAGGGGACTGGACTAGAGACCTCTCAAGGTCCCTTCCAGTCCTATGATTCTATGTCCCAGTTAGAACATGGGATGTGATGCTGGGCTTATTACAGTGCAGACTGAGCCCCCAATCCCCTAAGCACTTACGAACGTGACTGGCCCCACTGTGCCATAGCCTCAGCCAATGAGAGTTGGTGTCGCTCCACTGATGTCAATGGACCTGCACCGACTGACACCCGCTGAGGATCTGACCCACTGATGTCAGCGTCAAAGGGGCTGCAGCACAATTTGAAGGGGGCTGGGTGTTTTGCAACTCTTGACCTAGAGCTGGCTAGACCCAGCCATGACAGAAGGCACGTGTAAGTGAATTTAACCACCACCAAGCCCGCAGTTTATTTCACTTATTTGGCATGACTGGCAAGTTTTGTCCAAGGCTGACAGGCCGGAATCTATGTGCTGTCTGAGGCGCTTGCGTCACTCCCTTAATGTGAATGGGAAATGTGTGCAGCGCACCCACCTGCCAAGGAAATGGTCCTTTTTCAGTCTGCAGGCACTTTCTCTTCCACTTGCCTTTTGACTGCTTATACATGTGCCTCCTTGATTACAGGCCTTATCAACAAAAGGCTCAGAGGCTGTGAGTTTAGATCTGAGCGTTTCTTGCAGAACATTTAGCGTCACCAGGAGATGAAAGTAACCTACAGATGAATGAATGAGCTACCTATAAGCCATTGAGGAGCAATTACACACAAGCTAACTCATCCTTGACACGCACACTTTAAACTCTAGTTTTCATTACTGGGGATTTGGGATTCACATCTAGGAAAGAACATAACACGCAACCCAATACAACACGAATTCGGATATAATGTGGTAAAGCAGCGCTCTGGGCGGGGGGAGAGGGGGCTGCATGCTCCCGCAAATCAAAGCGAGTTCGCTAGAACACGGTTTCACCTATAACGCGGTAAGGTTTTTTGGCTTTGGAGGACAGCATAGAGGTGCATCTGTTTTCCTGACTTAAGCTGTTGTGCGGGGTTGCTTGGCCCTGTTAGGCTGCGGCCATGGCTTACCCTAGACGTGACTGCATTTCAGCAGTGCATTTAGTCAACCCCATGCAGTGTTTGTATTTCAGTTGGAGGGGTTGGGTGCCCTCACCGGGCGGGAGCGTGGGACACAGAGAGAAGTGATGCACTGCCCCAGCGGCAGTGTTGGAGGCATTCTAGCTACAGCAGACATCATGGCAGGCAGTGTCTCGCCAAACTTAGGTGTGGAATCTCTTCTGGCATGACCCTGGTGCAGAGCATGTGCTCCCCCAGCGCCAGACCAGTCCCACCATCTGGATAGCGCAACAGTCCCGCTTTGTCCCCTTTTTGGTGTCTAGGGTCACTCTTGGTGCAGTCAGTCCCAGGGGGCAGCTCACTAGGATTCTAGCTGCTCCCACCCCAATGTGGGTTCACTGAGATGGAGAAATGGGCCCCCTCAGTTTTTCTCCCCTTGTGCAGAACCTGCTCCTGTGTTTGTAAAACACATAGGGATCGTTCCCAACGGGAAACATGCGAGAAACAGAATGCGGCTGTTATCAGCCAAATCTCCCCCATCTGTGCTCCTGCAGCCAATAATGAAGATATAATTGACAGATTGAAAAGAAACTTAAATTCAATCTCTTTTGAGCTCAGCCGGGTTTGGCACGCACACAGTGGTGCCCTCTGGCCGCTATGACAAGCCTCTCTCAGCTATAGATTAGCGAATTCCAGGACTGCTCTATTTACTTACTTTTAGGTTGCCAATGCTTCCAGCAAACATTCTCTGTGCATATTTTAAAACAAAATTAAAAAAAAAAAAATACAGCACATGCTGACCAAAGTGAGCTCTGAACAGATGTCCCCAGGAGAAAGGAGACACATCTGCCCCCACAAATCCATTCGGGCAGAAGCCTGAGATAATAAACAAGCAGTATAGGTGCTCTGAATGCCTACAGACTCGGGCCATGCCAGACCAACAGAGGGTGCTGAAATTGTTCCAGCTAGAGTGCCCCATTGCTACCCCCAGGCGTTCCAACCTCAGAAGTGTTAGCAAACACTGCTGAGGTGGTGCAAAAGGAAAGCGGAGGACTGCTAGGAAGCTGGAATCAAAGCACGCAGGGTTTATAGGCCAGAACGGAGTATACAGGAATGTATCTGCTCATTTAATTCTAGCTGCTCACCTGTCCTTTGGGTTCTCGGCACATCTGCTCTCCCCACCGAGACAGGTCCTTAAATATCACTGGCTGCTGTGAAAATATGTTTGGGGATTTCCGAGGAATCTATGTACCAGATGATCCACCACCTTCTCCCACAATGCCCCACACAACCCCAATGCCCTGCTCTGACAGTTCCCTCAACCCGAAATGTGTTTCCAAATCTGTGCCTCAGTGAGGGGGCTCTGTGAAGGAAACACGAAGACTGGATTGCTCCTTCCTGAGGAGCAAGGTTGAGTAGAGTTAAGGGGATGCAGTTTGTCAGACTGTGCCCAGCCGGCACATGGAAACCCGCTACGTGTATTGCTGTCATTTGAGCCATACAAAAGCTGGTTTATGTGGACATTCTCTGAACCAGTCCCAAGCTATCTTTGCGGTGTCCCTTGCTGTCTTAATCACCTCTGGCCTGTTCTAGCAGCCCCCACTCCTTCTTCGAGACCCTAAGCCACCTTGCTGTTCTCCAGGCACCTTCCTTCCTTTCCTTGGCCTAGACAGTGCTCCTCCCATGACTTCTTTGGCTTGCTCTCCTCACTAATTCCCCACTTCCTCCATGCTTCCCTTCCTTCTCCACTGATTCCCTGATGTCCAGCAGCCCCCTGCCTTCCCCTCTCAATGAACACTAACCATCTCCCCTCTCTGATGCTTCCTCCCCAGTGTCCACAAACATTAAGGAAAATGGACAAGTCAGGCTCTGACAAATAAGTCCACCTTAACTGTCATGCATTATATACCTCCCCTCCTCCGCCACACAGGCTGAGGGATTCTGAGCAAGCCGAGCATCCAAAATCAGTGTCAGTGGGCAGCATCAATTTGTACAGATCAATAACTATGCTTTTTCCTCTTGTTTTACTCAGAGCTCCCAAGTACATCTGAGGAAGTAAGAATTCTCTTCTACATAGGAATTAAAGAGCTCTGCCAACCAATCAAGTAATTCTATATTCATACTGACCAAATGGGCTCAAGCAAGCAAATGAAACACTGAAAGTTCCCAACATTTGCCAATGACTCAGACATAACAAGCTAACTAGAAAACCACCTGGAAGAAAAAAGTGAAGCCACAGATAAAGAACAAGCCATGCAGATAGTCCAGGGCAAAGACCACCTCTACGGCATCATTGGAAAGTAAACCAGTTAGAGCTGGTTGAAAAAATTTATTATAAACTTTAAAAAAAATGAAAAGTGGCCTATTATGAAGAAAGACCAAGAGTAAGAGCAGATTAGAGTTACAGGCCCATTAAGTAGGTGCAGACTAGCTGCTTCTAATATTCTGTGGTGCTATCAAGCCAGCCAACCCAAAGCAATAGTGGTTTGGGAGCGCTCTGACCCAGCCGAACACTGGGTCTTTAGTGAACAAGAAAACTGTGAAAGTATGAACATCGCTTGGCTACAATGGATTAATGAAAAAATCCCGCCCTCCAGAAATTTACACACCCTTTAGCAAAGGCTAGTCTGTGAGTTTAGGATTGAACTAGAGGTGAGATAAGCTCTTTTCCCTTAGCAATGACACCCATTGCAAATAATCCAGATCTTAACCCAAACTGCAAACTAGTGCTTCAAAGATTGGGAAAGCCATGGGATACCTAAAGCAGGCCAGTAAAGAAACTTTTCTAAATTTTAGAGATCACAGCTAACTGTAACTGTTCCGCTCTCCTTTGGTACCACTGCTTTCAAATCAGGCATTATGTTTCTCAACTTTCTAGTAATCTTACAGAAGCTAACTTTAATAGAAGCAACGGCATCTGGTCAATTAGAAGACAAAAAAAAATTATATAAATCTTTGCAGATAGCTTTCTAACAAAAAAGTGTCCATATATGACATGTTAGGAAAAAAACCTGGATAGACAAATTACCTTAGAGGAATGGGCTTTGCTCGGAAAAAAGACCAGCAATCTCAGCCTCAAACACAAGACAAGACAATTTCTTTAAGGTACTGTTTCAATGGTATCTCAGACCACTCTGGTTAGATGGATAGATTAGATAGATAGATTGAGTGGGGATAAATGTTGGAGAAATTCTGGTGGAAGAGGAAAAGTATACTGGTAGACATGTCCAGTCATCAGATAATATTGCAGTTTAATTCATAAGTACATACCACAGATTGTTGGGTTTTATTACCAGATGATGTTTTGGTAATCCTCTTGGGGCTTCCTAGTGGAAATGGTCCCACAAAAGGAAATGAAGAACTAATCTTTATTCTGCTAGTAGCTGCTCAGCTATTGGTAGCCTCTCATTGGAACAAGAAAAAATAGCCCAACCCAAGAGGAATGGTTTAAAAAAAAAGGGGGGGGCAGGCTGTGGAAAAATTATCACACCAATTACACAACCAGCAAAATGGCCAGAGAGATGCTTGGTTACCTTTTTTCAATACTCAAAGTACATTTGCCTGCAAAAAATTAAAAAAAACACACACAAAAAACAACACACCACCAACAAAACAAAACAGCACATCTATCTAATTTTTTTCAATAATAACATTTGCTAAACATGCCTATCCGTTACGCATGTGTATGCAGAGATTATACTCAATTTATTAAAATCATTAGAAATGACATGGGTGTTGTAATGATGTTCACGCAGAAATATGGTAACACACAATGAAACAGAAAGCTCTGATGACTATATTGCTGTATAATGTCTCTTTAAACAAAAGCTATCTATTGGAATAATTATTTTGATTCTGATATTTACATGGCAAGGATTTGTAAACTTGTTAAAAACTTCCTAAATAAATAAATTAAAAAAGAAAAATGGCCTTTTAATACAAAAATAGCTTTTGCAAAGCAATTTCCTTTTTTTCAAATTTTTTGATTTGACAACTTTTTTTTTTAAATCAAAATCTTTAAAGTCCCACCACTTTTGTGTGCCCTTTTTCCATTTGGCCACCAAAAAAGGTGTGAGGGGGTAAAAAGAGGAGGAAAAAACAAACTGGTTTTGAAAGCCAAAACATTTTCATTATTGAGGATTTTTTTTTTAAATTAAGTTTTTGTATAAGATTATTTACAAAAAAAAGTATCAAACACATACCTACCATTTTTCAACCCGCTCTGTGCTATTGAGGATAGCAAGACCTTGTTTTTATATTTTGCTTTGTTTTCCAAAAAATACTCTACGTTTATACAACATGAAGTTCTTGTGATGGGGATAGTGCGTGTAGACCCCCGCAGGAAAGAAAACCTAAAAGCTGATTCTGTTTTTCCTTCTTGATTTCCTATATTAACTTTACTGAGGAAAAACTTCCCTTTTCCTCCAGTACAGCCATTGGTTATCAATACAGAACAGTGAAAGTCATGCTAGCCTGGACTTAGACTGGGAGCAGTAGGTCTGGAAAGCACACTGAAAAAGGAATACCTAGATGCCAAGCCTGAAGTACTATAGCCAGAGTATTTAATGCAATATGTCCAAGAGGCTAATAAGACAGATCTTCTCCACCCCACTCACCGTTATTGGCTACCTTACAACCACCGAAGTCAGCATGCTTTGGAAGACAATCCTGAAAATCCCTCCTCTGGAAATGGTACATCCTGAAATAACAGGATATAAGAAAAAAAGCCTCCATTTTCCTTTCTGGGTCAGCTTTATCCACCAATGATTTCAGGGGGTTCTGCCTCTGCTCACATCTGTGGTGTATTTGATTCTCTGCCTTGTGTGAGGAGACAAAAGTCAGCTGCCTTTCCTGCCTCTGGACCTTCTCAGATGCCAGAATTATCCTATAAATTAGTGGGTCAGTTCCCACAGTGCCTGTTATCAAGCAACCCCAGAAGTAGACAAAGAGGTTCTGGGGTTCAGTTGAAAGGCACTGGATAGGGCACTGAGCAAAGGGCTCAGAAATCCTGGATTATGTTCCTGGCTCTGCCACAGGCCTGCTGGGTGACCCTGGGCAAGTCACTTCATCACTCTGTGCCTCAGTTTCCCTTCCCCAGCCTTTGTCTATCTTGCTTATTTAGACAGCAAGCTCTTCAAGGCAGGGACTGTCTCTTACCACCATTTGCACAATGCCTAACAAAACCTGGTCTCAGGTGCCATTGCAATACAAATAATAAATAAAAATGCATTCTAAGTGGTACTATGGGAGCACTATATAGTTATATGCCAGAGTATTGGGGAGAAAGGAGGAAAATGTGTCCATTAGAGATTTAACATGGGTCTAAAGAAAGTATTAGGAACTAGGTTCACCCAACACTTGCTAATCTTTGGATACTTACCAAAACCACCTTGTCTGAAACATTGTGGTACTATGGAATTTTACTGATCACAAAGGGAAAGAAATAAAACAAAGCAGGTTTTAGGTTATTTATTGTAAAGTCAGGACAGTGCATTCTGCAGACTCAATGGTCTTCCTCTTATCACTGATTTATTTCAACCTCAATTAAAGATGCTTATTTTATTATTATCCAAAGAACATGTCAGGATGTTCCAGGAGAGAAACAGACTGCATCTCTGTTTCTAATATTTTATACTTTGGAATTGAATTACCGACATTGATTAAAAACAGAGGGCTTAGCAGGAAACTGCAATATAATATACGAGATGTTCTAATCATTTCTTCTAATTACCAAGAAACATGAATCAGAAGAAAAAATATCATTTAAAATATCATTTAAAAAATAAACAATAAAAAGCCACCAATTCTAGTGACCTGGTCTGAGAGAGAGCTTAGCATCTCTAAACATTAAAAATGAATGAGACAAATTGTTGTCAGGAATTCTTTTGTTGTTAAATTCTCAGTCTCAAACTACAAGATTTCATTCTTAGAAACATTAGTAAAATGGCAGCCCTCGTTAAAAGACAGACTCACCAACCACGGTGGCATTTGGAGCAGAAATAAGTATTTCTAATAACCTTTTTGAAATTTCATTTTTAATGGGAAAAATCCTCAGTGGGGCCAGGATTTCACCTATATTCTTATTCAGAAAATATTTCTGCTGATATTACAACTAATCAGTGCAGATCTCCTTTAAACAAACAATTGTGATAGAGGAGATGAAAGAACACGGTGTTTCAGTTGCCTTCAAAGTAGTCATAAGGTGATAGTGTGCTTGAAGTCTTAGGCAACGATAAGAATACATGTTTCCTCATAAACATATCATCGCCCTGTCAACAATGACTGAGACGCCCATAAAACTGTAATCTGAAAGGTCACGGGCAGGGCCATCCTTAGCCATAGGCAGAATAGGCAGCCACCTAGGGCACCACTAGGTCTGGGGGCACCGCTCTGCTGGGAGCCTGGACAGACGGGAAGCAGTGGAGCATGTAAGAGCAGGGCTGCTGGGTTCTAGAGAGAACCGAATGCAGCACAGTCTGAGGGAGGGGATTGGCTGCTGTGGTGTCTGGGAAGGGGTGGGGAAAGGAACTCACCTGTAGGGTGACCAGATGTCCCAATTTTATAGGGACAGTTCCGATTTTTTTTATAGGGACAGTTCCGATTTTTGAGTTTTTTTCTTATATAGGCTCCTATTCCCCCCACCCCCATCCCGATTTTTCACACTTGCTGTCTGGTCACCCTAGGTAGGGGTAATTGGTACCTATATGAGACAAAATCCCAAATATCAGGACTGGCCCTATAAAATCAGGACATCTGGATCTGGTCACCTTAGCTAGGGAGCGCGTCTCTCCCCCGGGCTGGCAGCGATCCATCTCATCCGAGGGGGAGCTGCACAGGGCAGGATGAGCTGCTGTGGCTCCATGGGTGCCCCATCCCTGAGATCAGATGCTGTGCTAACTTCACCATGGTCTGTTGGGCTGGCAATGGTGCCCATTGGTGTGTGATCGGACCTGAGGGTTTGCTGCTGCTGTTGCCACTCTGCACCCAAAGAGGTGGATTTTGGGGTCCTGCAGTTTTCCAACTATCTCCTTCTCTACTGCAGTTGTTGGACCAGCAGGCTAGGAGGTGAACCAAGCATGAAAGCAGTACTGCGTTGCCATTTAGATTGTGATTTAACAAATTTGTTCGCCAAAAATGCTTGCTAACAATCCTGAATTCAATTTCAATATTTTAAAAAAAAATCAATATCTTAGCCAAAAACAGAAAATTAAGTTGTTGACAATTATTTGTGACAAGTTTGGTATGGGGAAGGGAGTGGGCCAGTTTTCATCAGAGAAACAAAAAACGTTGACTGACTTTCCTATAGCCCTGTTACTGCTAAATAGAGCCCTCCAACAACTCTAATATGCTCATCTCCTTCCTAATGTATAGAGCAGGGGTCAGCAACCTACAGCACATGTGCCAAAGGTGGCACGCGAGCTGATTTTTGGTGGCATGCAGCGGTGGGCTGAGCAGCTCAGCCCGCTATTGCTCTGGGGTTCCAGCTGCTGCCCCATTATCACCTGGGGTCCCGGCCACCGGCCCCACTCAGCAGCCACTGCTGGCCTGGGGACCCCCAAGGAACCCCCGACTTGCAGCGGGCTGAGCAGGCCGACGGCTGATACCCTGGCTGAGCCACTCAACCCGCCATCGGCCTGGGGTTCCATTCACTCAGCTGGTAGGTGGGCTGAGCAGGACTAAATTCAACGAATTAGGAAAACAAGAGCAACTAATGACAAAGTGCAAGAACCTAGAGCAGTGTCCCCAACCTTTCTCGACTGGTGCGCACCAGATGAAGACCCATGGGGGTGGACAAGCATCCGCCGAAATGCCGCCAAAATTCAGTGACATTCCAGCGGCAACGCCTCTGGATGATGCTGCTTGTTGGCGGCAAGCGGCATCATCCGAGGCGTTGCTGCCGAAATGCCGCCGAATTTCGGTGGCATTTCGGCGAATACTTATTCACCGGCCAGTAAGCGGGTGCACTGAGAGGCCCCAGCGGGCGCCATAGCACCCTCGGGCACCGCGTTGGGGACCCCTGACCTAAAGAGCTTCCTGAAGCACGGCGATCATTTTGATTTAAATGGACTTGAACTGTGTGAAGAATTTAGTATACTGTCATCAATGGTGTCACATGCAAAATCGATGATGGACATTGTACAGTTTACTCATACCAGCAAACTTGTTGACATATATCCTAATGTGTACATTGCCACTCGTATTCTACTGACAATTCCTGTAACAGTAGCATCAGGAGAATGGAGTTTCTCAAAACTAAAGCTCATTAAAAACTATCTCCGCTCTACAAGGAGTCAGGAACACTTGATTGGTCTTGCTATTCTTGCAATCAAAGAGGACATCACTTTGTCTTTGTCATTCAATGACATTATTACTGATTTTGCAGCCAAACAAGCCAGAAAGATTGCTTTTAATTAAAAAAAATCCTTTTTTCAATACCTCTTCATATAAATTTCCAATAAAATGTTCACAAAATAAAAAAAATATATTATTTGCATCATTCTGTCAAATCAGAATTTTTTCTATAGCGCTACCTCTTTAGTGCTAGTCCATCAGCATTACAGTGTGCTTAATTAAGTTAAACTGGTTTTAATAACATGCATGTGGCAAGTTTTCCAGTAGTGTAAGCTTATCTTTGTGTGGCTAAGAGCAAGACAGGCACAGGGGCACCAGCTTAATAATCCCGCCTAGGGCACCATAAATCCTAAGGATGGCCCTGGTCACAGGGTATTTTGTTTTTAAAAATGGTCACTGACTAACCAGATAAGCCTCCTTGAGTAAATGTACTGATTTCCCTCCAATGCAGTGTCTTAAAAATTTGCCAGTAAACACAAGGCAAAATACATCCTATTCAATCCAGTTAGGCATCAAAAAGCCAGACTTGTTACTTGACAACAATACTTCGAGAGGAAAAAAAGGTTTTTTTTAAAATTCTCCAGTATAGCAAAGTATTCTATGAGTGTGAAGAGAATTTATGGGCCTACTCCAGCTGTCACTGAGTCAATGGGAGACTCCACAGTGATTTCAGTGAGAATTGGATTAGCTTATCCATGTATAGCAAGGAAATAGGCCATTTTTCTCCTGTATGACATCTCTGCAGCACTGCATATTCTCAGTCATCATCTGCTCCTCTCTTGCATTGGTATCCTGCGGGGCACAGGAGTCCACCTCAAGGCTGTTGTCTTGGTTTTCAAAGCTCTGCATAGGATAGGCACTAGCCACTTGAAAGTCAGTCATGTAGGGAGAGATGGTCCTTTCAACAACAGACACGCTCCAGAGAGGTGTGGTCAACAATGACGGGGAGACAGGCGAGTGCAGGAGACAGGGCAAGAGCCAAGAACAAGAACTCAGTGGGGCCACTGGATGATCAAGGTACTGAAGGAGTACTCAAGGAAGATAAGGCCACTGAGGAGAAGCTAAATGAATTCTTTGCATCAGTTTTCACTGTAGAGCATGTGAGGGAGATTCCCACATCTGAACCCTTCTTTTTAGATGACAAATCATAGAAGTGTAGGACTGGAAGAGATCTTGATAGGTAAACTAGTCCAGTTCCCTGCACTCACAGCAGGATTACATTATAGCTAGACCATTCCCGACGTGTTTGTCTAACCTGTTCTTAAAAACTTCCAATGATGGAGATTACATAACCTCCCTACGCAGTTTGTTCCAATGCTTAACTACCCTGACAGTTAGGAAATTTTTCCTACTATCTAACTTAAATCTCTCTCGCTGAGATTTAAGCCCATTGCTTCTTGTCCTATTCTCAGAGGTTAAACGAGAACATTTTTCTCCTTCCTTCTTGTAACAACCTTTTATGTACTTAAAAATTATTATGTACTCCCTTCTTCTCTTCTCCAGACTAAACAAACCCAATTTTTTCAATCTTTCCTCATGGGTCATGTTTTCTAGATCTTTAATCATTTTAGTTGCTCTTCTTCGGACTTTCCCCAATTTGTGCACATCTTTCCTGAAATGTGGCCCCCAGATCGGGACACAATACTCCAGTTGAGGTCTTATCAGTGCAGAGTAGAGTAGAAAAATGACTTCTTATGTCTTGCTTACAACACTTCAGCTAATACATCCCAGAATGATGTTCATTTTTTTAGCAACAGCGTTACACTGTTGACTCATATTTAGCTTGTGATCCAATATCACCCCCAGATCCCTATCCACAATACTCATTCCTAGGCATCATTTCCCATTTTGTATGTGTGCAACTGATTGTTCCTTCCTAAGTGGAGTCCTTTGCATTTGTCCTTATTAATTTCACCCTATTTTCTAGTTTGTCAAAATCATTCTGAATTCTAATCCAACACTCCAAAGCACTTGCAACCCCTCCCACCTTGGTATCATCTGCAAATTTTATAAGTTTACTCTCTATGCCATTATCTAAATCATTGATGAAGATATTGAACAGAACCGGACCCAGTATCATTCCCTGTGAGACCCCACTTGATATGCCCTTGTGAACCACAGCTTGATTGTGAACCACTGAAACTTATTCTTTGGGAATGGTTTTCCAACCAGTTATGAACCCACCTTATAGTAACTCCATTTAGGCTATATTTCCCTAGTTTGTTTATGAGGAGGTCATGTGAGACGGTATCAAAAGCCTTAAAGTCAAGATATACCACATCTACTGCTTCCCCCTTATCCACAAGGCTTGTTACACTGTCAAAGAAAGCTATTAAGCAGGTTTGTCATGATTTGTTCTTGACAAATCCATGTTGACTGTTACTTATCACCTTACTATCTTCTAGGTGTTTGCAAACTGATTGCTTGATTAGTTGCTCTGTTATTTTTCTTGGTACTGAATTTAAGCTGATCGGTCCGTAATTCCCTAGGCTGTCCTTATTTCCCTTCTTACAGATGGGCACTATATTTGCCCACTTCCAATCCTCTGGAATCTCTCCTGTCTTCCAGGAGTTTTTGAAGATAAATCGCTAATGGCTCAGATATCACCTCAGTCAGCTCCTTGAGTATTCCAGGGTGAATTTCATCAGGCCTTGCCGACTTGAAGACATCTAACTTGTCTAAGTAATTTTTAACTTGTTCTTTCCTATTTTAGCCTCAGATCCTACTTCATTTTCACTGGCATTCACTGTGTTAGACATTCGATTGCTACTAACCTTTTTGATGAAAATGGAAACAAACAAGTCATTTAGCACTTCTTCCATTTCCACATCTGTTATAGTCTTTTCCTCCTCAGTGAATAATGGGCCTACCCTGTCAATGGTCTTCCTCTTGCTTTTCATATATTTATTTGTTACCCTTTATGTCTCTCGCTAGTTTGATCTCATTTTGTGCCTTGGCCTTTCTTAAGTTTCCCCCTACATGCTTGTGTTATTGTTTTTTATATTCAGCTGTCATAATTTGACCTGGTTTCCACTTTTTCTAGGACTATTTTTGAGGTTCAGATCATTGAAGATCTCCTGGTTAAGCCAGGGTGGTCTCTTGCCATATAGCTGTCTTTTCTATGCACTGGGATAGTTTGCTTTTGTGCCCTGAATAATATGTCTCTGAAAAATTGCCAACTCTCTTTAACTGCTTTTCTCTTTAGACTTGCTTCCCATGGGATCTTACCTACCAAATCCTGAGTTTGCTAAAGTCTGTCTTCTTGAAACCCATTATCTTTCTTCTGCTGTTTTCCCTCTTACCATTCCATGATCGCTTTCACTCAAGCTGCCTTTCACTTTCAAATTCTCAACCAGTTTCTCCCTATTTGTCAAAAACAAATCTAGAAGAGTTGCTTTCTCTTCTGAAATAAAAAATGGTCTCCAACATAGGCACCAACCTCCCCTCTTTTATGTGGATGCTCGACCCACCCCACCGCCCCTGGCCCTGTCCCCACTTCACCCCTTCCATGAGGCACTGTCCCTGCCCACCCCCATTCCAACTCCTTTCCCAAATCCCCACCCAGCCTCTTCCCTGCTTCCTCCCCTGAGCTCACCATGTTCCAGCTCCTCCCCTCTCATCCCAGAGCATGCTGGGCAGGAAACGCTGGGAGGTAGGTAGAGGAGCGGGGACACAGCGCGGTCAGGGGAGGAGGAGGAGGTGGGGTGGGAGGGAGGGGAGCATGGCTGCTGGTGGGAGTACCCATGGAGTCAGCGCCTATGGTCTTCAATACAGTCCAAGAGCTTGTTGGATAATCTGCGCCCTGCTGTGTTATTTTCCCAACAGATGTCTGCATAGTTGAAGTCTCCCATCACCACCAAGTCCTGTGCTTTGGATGATTGTTGGTTGTTAAGAAAAAAATCTCATCCACCTCTTCTTCCGGGCTAGGTGGTCTATAGTAGGCGTTTACCATGATATCACCCTTGTTTTTACCCCTTTTATCGTTACCCAAAGACTTTCAGCAAGTCTGTCTCCTATTTCCATCTCAACGTCAGCGCAAGTGTGTATATCTTTGATACACAAGGCAACACCTCCTCCTTTTCTAACCTGACTGAGGTGTCAACAGAGGAAGTTTTGGAACAAATTGATAAATTAAACAGTATTATGTCACCAGAACCAGATGGTATTCACTCAAGAGTTCTGAAGGAACTTAATTATGAAAATACAGAACTACTAAGTATTCTGTGTAACCTATCACTTAAGTCAGCTTCTGTACCAGATGACTGAAGAATAACTAATATGACACCAATTTTTTAAAAAGGTTCCAGGTTGATCCTGGCAATTGCAGGCCAGTAAGCCTAACTTCATTACCAAGCGAACTAGCTGAAACTATAGTAAAAAAACAGAATTATCAGACACATAGATGAACACGATTTGTTGAGGAAGTGTCAATACAGCTTTTGTAAAGGAAAATCATGACTCACTAATATATTAGAATTTTTAAGGGGGTCAACAAACTTGTGGACAAGGGTGATCCAGTGGGTATAGTGTACTTGGACTTCCCGAAAGCCTTTGACAAGGTCCATCACCAAAGGCTCTTAAGCAAAGTAAGCTATCATGGGATAAAAGGGAAGTTCCTCTTACAAATCCATCACTGGTTAAAAGACAGGAAACAAAGGTCAGTTTTCAGAATGGAAAGAGGTAATTAGTGGTGTCCCTCAGGGATTTGTACTGGGATCGGTATGTTCAACATATTCACAAGGGATCTGGAAAAAGCGGTAAACAGTGAGGTGGCAAAATTCAGACAAAACAAAATTATGCAAGATAGTGAAATCCAAAGCAGATTGCAAAGAGTTACCAATGATTCTCAGAAAAACTGGGTGACTGCACAAGAAAATGACAGATAAAATTCAATATTGATAAATGGAAAGTAATGCATATTAGAAAACATAATCCCATAATTCCAATTCCAAAATTATGGGATCTAAACTAGCTGGTATGATTCAAGAGAGAGATCTTGGAGTCATTGTGGATAGTTCTCTGAAAACACCCACTCAATGTGCAGCGGCAGTCAAAAAAGCTAGCCCAATGTGAAGAACCATTAGGAAAGGGATATATAATAAGACAGAAAATATCATAATGCCACTATATAAATCGGTGATATGCCCATACCTTGAATAGTGCATATAATTGTGATTGCCCCATCTCAAAAAAGACATATTGGATTTGGAAAAGGTACAGAGAAGGGCAACAAAAATGATTAAGGGGATGGAACAGCTTCTTTCTGAGGAAAGATTAAAAAGACTGGGATTTTTCAGCTTAGAAAAGAGACAACTAAAGGGGGATATGATAGAGTTCTACAAAATCATGACCAGTGTGGAGAAAGTAAATAAGTAAGTGTGATTTACTCCTCCTCATAACACAAGAACTCAGGAGCACCCAATTAAATTATCAGGCATCAGGTTTAAAAAAAACAAAAGGAAGTATTTCTTCACACAATGCACAGTCACATCTGGGACTTGTTGGCAGGGGATGTTGCGAAGGCCAAGACTATAACAAGGATCAAAAAAGAAGTAGGTAAGTTGATGGAGGATAGATCCATCACTGGCTATTAGCCAGGATGGGCAGGGATGCAACCCCATGCTCTGGGTGTCCAGACTGCCAGAAACTGGGAGTGGATAATAGGGGATGAATCAATAATTGCCGGTTTTGTTCATTCCCTCTGAAGCAGCTGGCATTGGCCACTGTCAGAGGATAGGATATTGGGCCAGATTGACTGAGGACTCCAGCTATCCCACAGTCCCCGCAGTATCCGAAAAGTATTTGCATTCTTGGCTGAGCTCCCAATGCCTGAAGGGTCAAAAATATTTTCCCGAGTGTTTCAGAGTATATGTCATCAATTTACCCCCCCCCCCCGAAAGAAAAGGGAAAAAAATCATTTCTCGCCTCTTTTCAATGTCACCCTGCATGCTGCTGGTAGACGGGGTGCTGCAGCACTGAACAGCAGTATCCTCTCCCCTCCCCTCTCCGGTGGCAGACAATGCAAAATAACTGATATCCGTCCTCATCATCATCCCATGAGTGCTCCTGGCTGGCCTCGGTGAGGTCAGCCAGGGTCGCCTGGGCAAAAATGAGAATGACTCCCTGTTATTCCCGGCAGACTGTACAGAAGGATTGAAAACCGTCCTCATCATAGCAACTGGAGGCTGAGCACCTCCCCCCCACTTCATGTCTAATGAAGATTCTGTACTGCCTGGACTATCATAGCAGCTGGAGGCTGCCTCTCCCTCATTTTATCTCACTAAAAAGTCAGTGTTTCTTATTCCTGCATTCTTTATTACTTCATCACAAAAATGGGGGGATAACTGCCATGGTAGCCCAGGAGGTGTGTGGGAGGAGGGAAGCAACAGGTGGGGTTGTTGCAGGGGCACCCCCTAGAATGGCATGCAGCTCATCATTCCTGCAGGATCTCTGGGGCTCTGACCCGGAGCGGCTGTGCTCTCTGGTTCTCTAGTACACTTGCCCCATATTCTAGGCAAGATTGACTCTATTTTTAGATAAAACATAAAGAAGGGAATGACCTGGGAAGTCATTCCCAGTTTTGTCCATGCGCCCCCGGCCGACCTCAGCGAGGCCAGCCAGGAGCACCCGTGACAGCAGCAGACTGTACAAAAGGATTGATAACAGTTATCGCCAATTTCCAGTTGCAGACGGGCTGGTAACCGTCTCTGCTACCTTGCAAAGGCAAATGAATGCTGCTGTGTAGCACTGCAGTACCGCGTCTGTCAGCAGCATCCAGTATACATATGGTGACAGTGACAAAAGCCTAAACGGGCTCCATGGTTGCCATGTTATGCCATCTGCTAGGGCAATCCAGGGGAAAAGGGCGTGAAATGATTGTCTCCTGTTGCTTTCATGGAGGAAGGACGACATTTACCCAGAATCACCCACAACACTGTTTTTTGCCCCATCATGCATTGGGATGTCAACCCAGAATTCCAATGGGCGGAGGAGACTGCGGGAACTATGGGATAGCTACGGGATAGCTACCCAGAGTGCAACGCTCCAGAAACAGATGCTAGCCTCGGTACATGGACGCACATCGCCAAATTAATATGCTTAGTGTGGCCGCGTGCACTCAACTTTATACAATCTATTTTAAAAAACCAGTTTCTGTAACATCAGAATAGTCCTGTAGTGTAGACATACCCTCACGCGCACACACACACCCCTCTGCCTCTGTGTTCAACAGCAAGAGCATTCCACATTAATGGTTTGCTGTGTGTCCCGGAACAGATCGGCACAGCATGCAATGGCTGTCAGAAACGGTGGTTTGAAAGGGAGGAAGGGGGTGGGGGGGGTGGCATGTCTCCAGGGCAGCTGAGTTCAAACCAATGAGCAGAGCGGCCACTTGAGGCATTATGGGACAGCTCTGGAGGCCAATGACAGCGCAGAACACAATCAAGTGTCTACACTGGCAATAGAGTGCTAGAGCCTCTGCACTTTAAAGCTTACGACTCTCGTTGAGGTGGGTTTTTTGCAGCGCTGTAACTGAGGAGTTTCTGCGCACAAAGTGGCTTGGCCGTGTGTACATGTCTGCAGTTTTAGTGCAAAAGGCTGCTTTACTGCGCAGAAACTTGCCAGTGTAGACAAGCCCTAAGTGTAAAACCCACCTCCTTGGCCAAACCTCCCAGCAATAGCTCAAACACACTCCAGACACCATCCATTTTATGCTATTTAAAAATAAATCAGCATCTTCAGGCCTATTCCCTACTGGCAGAAAGGAGAGCGAGACAGACAGACAGACATAACTGTTGATACACTTACTCCTGGAAGTTACTCAGTGATAGGCAGCAGAGTAAGAACAGAACTACACTCAGAAAAGTATGCAAGATATTTCTCTCAAACAGGGATGGGAAAATAGGCTCCAGTATTTAATGCACTGAAGTGAAACTGAAACAAGTTGCAAAGCAGCGTGTAATACCCTTTGTGAGCATAACACAGTGCACTGCTGCCTCTTGTTCAGAAGCACTGTTCGGAATGACAGCGTGTAATATGATTACGCAACATCAGTTCGCTCAAAGCTGCACTATAATGACCACGTGATCTCCCTTACTGCAGTTGATAAATACTTCACTGGTCGCACTGGACAATGCATGGTGTGACCAGCTTCTCATGGATGCCTGGTGCTCAGACACTATGGTGACAGGCACTGGTACTAAACCCTAAGCTAGATAGCTTGAAAACAAGACCCTGTGGGTAGCTGAGGCAGGCTGGCAGTTCTTTCGCTCATCACCAGGTCTCTGGCCAGGACACTCTGCTTTGTTAAATCAGAAAGGGCTGGAGATAATAGCAACAAGACACTAACCCTACTGTCTCATCCCAGTCACACCACAGCTTCTGCCCGATCACTTCCATGTCAAATTTAAACTGGCTTAGGCAGTAATCCTCGATCAGCTGGCCATAGTCGGCTTCATGGCACGCGGTGACCACGATAAAGTGATGGGCTGAAAGAGAGAAAATGAACAAGTTTGGGTTGGCTTTAATGGTCTATTCACACTGAAAATATGGTCATTAAAATCTTTCCTCTCCCCCCATCCCCACATTAGAGCACTCCAGCCCAGATCCTCAAAGGTGTTTAGGTACCTAACTCACAAGGGTTAGGGGAGTTAGGCACCAAAATACCTTTGAGGAGCTGGCCTTTTCTCCCTTCTCTGGGGTACAAACCACCCCTGCTTGGCAGTAAGACTGGGTAAGTCCTGCACTTCCTCACAGAGTTTCCTTGCCAACTCCTTTCATTCTTCCGCCAATAGCAATTATAATTCCACTGACATCAGCCAGCAGACTACTATGTCAGGAAGCCTCCCCTCTGATCTGCGTCCATGTAACTGGAGTATCATTAGCATCCCTGTTCTCAGTAAAATCCTTCCATACCAGATCCCTTGCACAAAGCTGCAGCCTCAGCAGGGCTGGCACAACTCATTAGGCAACCTAGGCGGTCGCCTATGGCACTGACATTTGAGGGGCGGTGACCGTGGCGGCTGGATGTTTGGCCGCCGCAGTCGTCGGTGGTATTAGGAGGGCAGAACCTTCCACCGCCTCTGTCGGGGGCGCCATTTTGGGGACAGGACCTTCCACCGCCTAGGGTGCCAAAAAGGCTGCCGTTGCTCCTGAGCCTCAGAAATGGCCCCTCCAACCTCTCACGCAATCCTCTTTAGAAAAGAATGGCAAATGCTGCTCTGCTGAGGACTATACTTGGCTCTCCTCTCCAAGCATGACAGTTCCAGAGGAGGAGCCAGAATCTGTATGACAGGATTTCATGTATATGTGCATGTTAACTAATTATTGTCCTTTAGCAGCTCCCAAGCTGGACACAGAAGCTTAGCAGCCATGTGGTTCCCACATGGAAGCCCAGATATAGAAACAGCTCCCAAGGCCTCATAAGAATATGAGAAGAACATAGAAATGGACATAAAATGTACTGGTCTCTTTTTCTATCTAGTCCAAAAGTCTTTTTCTAGCACTGGGCTATTCAAAGAAAGGTCTAAATATCTCCCATGAAGCATCCGAGAGTGCAATCTTATACCGCAGTGGTTAAGTTTCTTCCTGAGTCCATCCAGGGATGAATTTATGCACTGACACATGGGGATTGATAGCCCTTGCAATTTTTATCCTATATACTTTATAATAGCAGCAGATGCTAGAATAATTCACACCAGTATGCCTCATCTTGTTTAGAACCTTACCAAGCTGTTTGCCTACAGAATAACATGCAGTAGGGAGTTCTATAAATCACTCGGATACTGCATAAAGAGTAGTTCCTTGCATGAATGTGGACATGTTGCTTTTCCATGACATTTATGGCGGATGAGTCTTGCTCATTTGGGTGGAGACACCAGGCTCATGGTTTGTGGCAGGAGCCAGAGAGGCTTGGTTCTAGTTTCCACCCTTTGTTAGTGGGCACATGATGGGAGGGTGAGTTGAACGTGGTGTGCTGACACACTCGGGGGCCTGGCCTACGCTACAGAAAGTTGCCACGTTTGAACCCGATTGTGAACGGAGTCACAAGTTACAGTAAGTACAGATCAGGCAAGTTATGTCCATGTCAACTAACTGGGAGCAAACTCACCAGGGTTAAGGTTTGCAAATATCAGCTCTGATCATGTCCTCCTATACATGACTGCAAAGTCCAGAACAACAGCTTTATTTCCAGGACAAATGAGCACTGACCACCTGAAACCCAGCACTACAATGACTCAGACCAAACCCACAGCAACACACCACAGTATCTAGCAGCCAAGGTTTTATTTATGAGCATCAGTAACAAGACCCAATCTTTGTTATATTATTCAAAACACCTGGACCAAATTCTTAAGTACGTACAGTTTTAGGAACAGTTTCAGCAAAAGCTTAAGCTTAAGGGGAGAGTGTTGTCCTAGCCATAGATGAAACCAGGCTCGATTAAGTCACCAGTTTGGTGTTTCTGAGAATCACAATGGGACCCTTAACCACAATGGGAGGATACAACTCCTGCCATGGAGCAGATGGATTTCTAAATGAGTCTGCTTTATTATTTCTTAGACCTTCTCTTGATTGGAGATTTGGCCCAGTTACAGCCATTGGTGACCAAAGCCTGGTCCTTCCCTTGTTTTGCTGGAAAGATTTGTGACTCAGGTTTAAAACCACTGATTTGTTTATTAAAAATAATGTCTTCTGTATAAATCCTAAATAACCAAGGACATAAGGAAAGAAGACTATTCTTTCCTCCTCTGCAGGTCACCTTTAACAAACTTCTGATGCTTTTAAATGTTCTGTTTTCTGTTTTAAAAGGGGGGGGGAGAGATAGGATCTAATCCTGTAGCTCTCACTTAGGCACTAGGTCAGGACCCTTAACCAGCATCAATAAAGTTTCATACTTCGGTGAGATGAATGGGGTGAAGGAGAGGGCAAAGGTCATAGCTCCCCGAGGTGGGTGGATAAGCACAGTGGGAGTTTCTGCCTTTGCTTCTACTGCTGTGTGGCCTGGAAGAGCGGCTGGAGCATGTCTCTGAACACTGGTGCTGGTATTTTTCCAATAGAAAAAAAATACAGAGACTAAGCATGTGGTTAAAAATGCAAATTTAGCAAGGGCAGAGTATATGGCAAAAATTGCAGAGTGAGGCCTGAAAATTGCAAGACCTATCTAAAGTTGTCTCTTGCCCCTGACATTCAAAAAAAGCCTTTTTTAGGGGGTGGAGAGGTGAGAGGGGATGCTGCTTGGTGCAAGCTAAACTGACAGAAGCCAGGCTTAAACAGATTCAAGAGATTGTCCACACACACAGCTGTGCTGGTATAACTAAATCGGTATAAAAATCATCCCTTTAATTAAACCAGTGTAACAGTGCATGAACCAGGCCTGGGAGGTTGGGATGAGAAAATGTGTTGCAATATTACACAGGAGAGAGGGCTAATACTCCGAAAACACTCAACGCAGGCCATCTGAGCATGATGCGGGCAGACCAGCTGCCAGCTCATGCCAAAGCCCCTAGGCCTGACTGACCACCTACAGATCATAGAATATCAGGGTTGGAAGGGACCTCAGGAGGTCATCTAGTCCAACCCCCTGCTCAAAGCAGGACCAATTCCCAACTAAATCATCCCAGCCAGGGCTTTGTATAGCCTGATCTTAAAAACCTCTAAGGAAGGAGATTCCATCACCTCCCTAGGTAACCCATTCCAGTGCTTCACCACTCTCTGAGTGAAAATGTTTTTCCTAATATCCAACCTAAACCTCCCTCACTGCAACTTGAGACCATTACTCCTTGTTCTGTCATCAGGTACCACTGAGAACAGTCTAGATCCATCCACTTTGGAACCCCCTTTCAGGTAGTTGAAAGCAGCTATCAAATCCCCCCTCATTCTTCTCTTCTGCAGACTAAACAATCCCAGTTTCCTCAGCCTCACCTCATAAGTCATTTGCTCCAGCCCCTTAATCATTTTTGTTGCCCTCCACTGGACTCTTTCCAATTTTTCCACATCCTTCTTGTAGTGTGGGGGCAAAACTGGACACAGTACTCCAGATGAAGCCTCACCAACGTCGAACAGAGGGGAATGATCACATCCCTCAAATGAATGAGAGAAACTTAAAAAAAAAAAAAAAAAAAGGAGGGAAAGTCAGCAAGCGGCGGAGTGGTGAAAGAATGAGAGCCAGAAACAAAATCAGCAGGGGGCAGCTGCACCTTGTATGCAGGTGTCTACAAGAATATACATATTGTATTCAACAGAGGAGAATACCCATATTTTTGGCTAACAGGTTTTTGAAAAATATCATTAGAAGCGAATCAATTCACGGTGCAAAGCATTCAGCTGTTGGAAGTAGAAGAAATAATAATGCACTTCTGAGAAAAAAATCCTCTCGTTACACTCTCAAGCTTGTGACTAATAACTTTGCACTCATGCAGTGCCCTGCATCTCAGGATCTCTAAGGGCTTTGCAGACACATTGACCAGGCTAGCAGATTTTATTATATGGTCTTTAGAATATGGTTTATTCTAGACCATCCCCCCGCCAAGGATCTGACTTTAGCTGCAGCTAAATTGTAATTCTCAGGTATTGCTACATCCCACCTGCTTATTGCCAGAGCGTGTTTTGGTAACCTTAACATACTGATGCACTTATAACTAAATATAATGATTACTTTAAAGATAGATTTGTCCTTCTGCTTCTGCAGATTAGCAAGTAATGCAAGCATCAGGCATTTTCAAAAATCTCTTTCTTGAGTGGCAACAGCTAATTTAGACCCCCTCATTGTATATGAATAGTTTGGATTATGTTTTCCAATGTGCACTGCTTTGCATTTATCAACATTGAATGTCATCTGCCATTTTGTTGCCCTGTCATCTAGTTCGGATAGATCCTTTTGTAGCTCTTTTGGTCTGCCCGGGACTTAACTACCTTAAGTAGATTTGTATCATCTGCAAATTTTGCCACCTCACTGTTTACCCCTTTTTCCAGATCATTTATGAATATGTTGAATAGGACTGGTCCCAGAACAGACCCCTGGGGGACACCACTATTTACCTCTCTCCATTCTAAAAACTGACCATTTATTTCTACCTTCTGTTTTTGATCTTTTAATCAGTAGTCCCCATGCGTCAAACCACCAGATTTTGTAGTCTCTCCTCTCCCCCCGCCCCATCTACAACTGCAGATCCTCTGCATCACTTTATTTCGTCTCAGATGTCTCACTGACAGTGTTTTTAATCCTATTTCACTACTGATTAATATGGGGAACTGATCTTTACAATCCTTTCATTTTATCTGATCCAATGACCCTGATCTTCAGGTAGGGCTCCTACAAGATTGAGGGTAGGGGAGAGAACAGGAATAAAGATGAGTAGGAAGAGCAGAAAACAAAGGAATTATGGGAAGCAATAGTCATTCGTCCAGGAAAACCAAATGAGGATTTAACCAAGCTCAGAATTATTGCAAGTGTTCATAGATTTTAAAGCCAGAAGGACCTGTTAGGATCTTGTCTGACCTCCTGCATAACATGAGCTGCAAAACCTCACTGAGGGTATGGCTACACTTACAGCTGTACAGCGCTGGGAGTTACAGCTGTCTTCGTACAGCTGCGTAGGGAAAGCGCTGCAGTGTGGCCACATTTGCAGCATTTGCAGCGCTGTTGGGAGTGGCTGAACAGGCATTCTGGGATACCTCCGAATACATCTGGAGGCCAATTACAGCACTTTTGGTGGCCACACTGGCGGAGCAGCGCTGCATCACCAGCGCTGCAATCGTTATACCCCAGGCAGAGCAGGAGTACAGCCAGCGCTGCAGCCAAGGAGATGCAGTGCTGTATGTGCCTTGCAAGTGTGGACGGTGAGTAAGTTGCAGTGCTGTAAACCCACCACCAGTGCTGCAACTCTCCAGTGTAGCCAAGCCCTAAGTGATCCCTGAATCAAGCCCATACCCTCTGGGTGAGTTAGAGCATCTCTTTTGGCAAGACATCCACTCTTGATTTAAAAACATTTACATGAAATTCATCCCCAGCCCCCTTTTCAAATTACACCAGTTGAACACTGCGCTGCACTGTCAAGATTACAAAACAGCATTCAGGAGCAAAGGGCAACTTTCCAGCCAGGTGCAGTTTCATAGCCCCTATTCAGCACAATGCCTAAGCAGGTGCTTAAGCCCCATTGAAGTACAAAATGAAGGCAGTGTTTACGTGCTTTGCTGAGTTGAGGCCAATACGAGCTGCTCTGCTGGGGTGATGGCTCCCCATAGCTTGCCGTCATGACGAAACGTGAGACAAGCAAAAGTGAAATGGTTGCGGGAGCCATTTGGCAGCACACCACTGCCGGGCTGAATGACACTGGCTGTGTTTGCTGGGAACTAAAGCCAGATCAAAGCTGCACAGCTTTGGCTTAAGCTTTGTGGGAGGAGTCCACAAATCAGGTTTCCTTGCTTGGAGCTCGTCAAGGTGACTGCCCCAATGAGATTAGTGGGTGGGTGTTCCATGCATGAAATTCAGACTCTTAGCGTGCTACCCAGGGTGGGACGGTCAGATATCTCAGGGCAGAACAACAGGGACAGCTGATTTTTTGCCATGAAAAGCAGACATGAGCTTATGCCATAAAATACAAAGCCAGATTTTTAAACAGCTCAATAATTTTGGGGGGGCAGGGTCTAGAGCCAGGTTCATTGGCCCATTAGAAAGATGGACGCACCTTTGCAAAATTCAAGTCTACATTCAGATTTGGGACCTGCAGCCCGAATTTTCAGGTGGTTTAAGGGTGAGGCTTCGGTTCAGTACCATCTCTCAGAAGCAGCAGCGATTTTTCCTCAGTCCCTGACTGAGTTGCAGAGCACAGCACATAGACCATTAATTTCTCTGCTGGAAAAAAGGTGTGTCCTTCAGCCTGGGCCCATGAACAATGCTATCTAGCACATAACTGACAAGCAGCAGGTCCATATAGCAGTTAGCCTGGTATGGGTGACATTAAATCAACATCCTGCTTCTCACTATGGACTCCAATAGGAATCTGTCCACTAACTTCTCTGGGCATTGGCTCACATGCTCTCTCCCTTTAATTTCCACCTTGATAAACAGCCATTCATTGGTTTGAAGTCATCACATCCCTTTGCACTTTGTTTCTCATCAGAGGACTGAAAGGACCGGTCCCTTTCAAAACAAGGCCAGGAAGACATCTTGAATCTCACAGAGCCTCACATGCCATGTTGGCTTGGAATGGAGACCCTACTCTGCTCCCTCTCCTCGGCTGACCCTGGGAGATCTGAAATATCTCTGCCATTGTTGAAGGTGAATTTACACAGTGAGTCAACTGCATCTAAGAGCCAGATTCTCGTGGCTATCAGAAAGGCAGTCTGCTGAAGGAACCAAAGCAGAAGTTAGAGCCAAGCATGTGCGCTATACCATTGTCTCAAGCAGGACTCAAGCCTTGTCTACACAAAAAATTTTCAGTGGTTTAATTTAAACTGGCTTTAAACTGATTTAGTTAAACTGCTGCAAGTCCCTGTGTAGACACACTTATTTCAGTACCCAAGAGGCTGACTGTGGTTTAGTTTAAATGTGTACCGAAAGCAACTAGAACAAACCAAAAAAGCCATTCTTAAACTGCAATAAGAGCGCTACCCAGGGGCTTTCACCGGTTTTACTACATTCAGACCTTTGGTTAAGCCTCTGCAACCTTCCCATATAGAAAAGCCCGATCAGCAGCACTGGGGATTTTTATGCCTTGTCCTCCTTTAACTGAGTGATGAGCTATAAATCTACTTCCTGGTGCACCTCTCAGCCACACAGGAAACAGTCCTCAGGCATGCATCTCAGTTACGGGCCTGAGACACAGCCCACTGAGCCTTTCCATTGACTTCATCTTGCATAGGATCAAGCTCTAAGCAAACATCCCTGTCGACATGGTGCTGGTTGCCCTAGCAACTTGTTCTCTATCAAGCTGGAGTATAATCAACGTTGGGGATCTCTCTACAGATCAAGAATAAATACCTGTTGCTCTCTGTCACCCCAAAGAAACCCTACTGACTTTCTTTCCAGTGTTAATCTTTCCAAATGACTGTATGCACCTGGGAACCACTCTCACCCACAGAGATGCAGCTTCGAGCCAGGTGAGCATTCCCAGTTTGGTTCCCCCAAACCAGAGGAAAGCTTAGCTACTTGGATTCTGAACTTCTCTTTGCCCTTGCCACTGCGTGCATGATGAACCAGCTAAACCTCATCTCCACAGGCTAGGCTCCTCAGGATGGAACTGGAAACTCAGGTGCTTACAACAGCACCTTCTGTTCCCATCTGGTACGGAGTCGCTTATCTAGTTAAATCCGAGATCCTCCTTTGTCTATGCTGCTCATGCTGGCCACCAGGAAATGGTATGTATTTGTTTTAAGACCTTTTATAGGCCATCCTACTGCCCTTGTTGAGAGAATGGGATCTTGCACATCACTTCACTCAGTTAGGCTAGTATTGTTCAGGTTCCTTAACCATCCTGTGATACGCGGGGCTTACATAGTGAGCTAGTCCAGGTAGAATCCTTGTATTTTCCCCTGCAACCGCATTTTCAAAGATTTGTTCATCTCCCAGTCCCACATAGCCTCATACCGTACAACGGGCAGCAGTCACAATGACAGATTCAGGACAGAAATCTGGCATGTAATGTTGGTTGAGATAGACTCCTGGAAGCAGGCAAAACATATCACCTGCACAATGCATTTGCCCCAGTGGCTTAAAGAGGGCATTTCTAGAGGTATGTACAACTTTATACATTTGGGCTGCCCTTCTCAAAATCAGGATGTGATTTTTGATTTGATACCTCTCCCTCTGCAGCGAGAAATATTGATCGCAGATTAAGAGAGGTACCGTAAGAGCTCTCATTTTCTGTTCAGTGCTGTGCATACCGACAGTTTATGTTTAGAGTCTAATTGCATGACAAAGCTTTCCAGTTGTTTCAGACTGCCTTGACTGTCCTGGATTGACGTAATCATGTAGAACATACTACAGGGCTTAGAGTATTGACGATTACAAGGAGAGGGCAAGCAAATCACACACACCTATCCATGAAAAGCCAGCCTTGACACCAAACCATTATAATCATTTGGAAAAATAAATACTACTTCTGCTATTGAGACTCTCACTGATTCGTTTTAAGGCAGGGGGTCACAGCTGTCTGGTGGACACAGCTGTCTGGTGGACACTTCCCCTTCCATTCATTGATTGTAAAACATTAGTGGCAGTGGCAACTACTCAGTTGGGGAAGCATGCAAGGTATCTTTAGCTGGCTAACATGATAAGTGTTTTGCTCTTCATTTCATCTGTTCCATTCAGCCTTCCTATATCCCTCCACATGCTTCCCTGCCATCTGGTCCCCTTGTCCTCCTCTCCCCCATACATGCTCCATTGCTCCGGTGCGGCCTTCTTTCTGGGACAGGCTGCCTTATTCCTCTCCCCCCTGTTTTTGTGGTCAGTCATTCTCTCATTGGTGGCCGACATCCCAAATGCCAGTGGTTGTTCCGGTCCCTCTTTCCCCTTGCATAGCATCACCCCCTAGCAGAAGTAACCCCGCTGACTTCTGCTTTTCCAGCCATTTTTACAGGCTTCTAGAGATTTCTTTGCAAGGAAGAGGCTGCAGAGATGTAGAAGCAACTGGAAAGAAAGTAGAGGGCCAGGTTGAAATCATCTGATCAATTGACCGTCTGTGGCCAACCAGAAAGGGCTCTGCCGACCTTCAGAGGTTCATAGGCCACAGTTTGGGAACCATTGCTTTAGGGGGAACAAAAGGCACACACTACTCCATAGGGCACGTCCCAGGCAAATACTTTAAAAAGCATCTCTCTCTTTCCAGTATTATTCCAATGAGCATAAAAAGGCCTCGCCAGTGTTTATTTTTTTATTGTAATGGTTAAGCACCAATAATATGCTCAGATGCTTCCAACCTTTTTATAGCGTGTTCTGTGGTGTACTGAAAACTCATCACTTTAAGTTCTCAGGGGTTTTCCTGGCCCTGCTTACAGGCCAGGGGGAGCCAGGGGGAAGCTCCCAACAGCTAGCCTAGCGTAAGGGAGGGAGAGTTGCCCCTCTCTGTTTTAGAAAGCAGCCTGCTTTGTCTCTCTCTATTACGGGGTTCTTGTGTGTTTACTTTGAATTCTAAGAAATACAGTAGTGTTATGTAGCAACCTTCCAGCGAGAATATGTAGGTTTTTACCTAATTTCTCTGTGTATAGGGCAAAACCATAACATGTTCCCTTATATTTATCAGGCTCACAGCCAGCCAGTCCCTGAGGGGGGCCTAGGAAGCTGAACAGAATGTGCATTTTACTGACAGGGGACAAGAATTTTAGACTTCACTAACAAGAGATGGAGCTGAAGCTGATGCCATTGTTGAGATCAAAGTCTCGAGCACCACACTGAGCTCGCTTAGGATGGTACTTAAGTGTATCAGTGGCTTGTTTTAAGCTTATACCATTCTTGTCCCCTGTCATTAGACCTCTGGACACTGCCCGTGCCACACTGGTTCTGCAAATACTTGAGCAGCAGATCCTCTCTGTCTGGGGTGGCTGCAGGTTTGGGGCAGTGAGCTCGGGGGTTCTCCGAGACAGGAAGTCTCATTTGTGGACACACCACAGAGCTTAACCCAAAGCTGTGCAATTTTGAACTTGCTTGGTTCCCAAAACCCAGAGCCAGTGGAACTGAGTCCATCTGTGCTGTGTTGCCAATATTTTAACGGCGGCTCCCACAAACATTTCCCTTTCACTTGGCACATATCCCAACTCCCAGGCGTGCAGGTATAACAGGGATGAGGGGAAAAGAGTTAGGGACGGGGAATCCATTTGTTTTCCCATTTAAACAACATTTCTTTGTCATAACTGCAAACATGGGGGAAGGCACATCTGTTGGCACAACCCACTCCTAGGAAGCTACACTTTGCTAGATGTGTTACACGTAGTATGGAGTTTTCAGGCGCAAACTACACAGCTTCAGCAATGCCGTCTTCAACTTTGAGTGGGATTTGGAACATCTTGACTCTTGTTGCAACCCAGTGCTTTCCAAAGCCAAAGAGTTTGAGCTGCCGAGTAAAGTGAGAACCTCACCCATCCCCTTTTGTAGCAGGCCCATAACTTCTGTCTGAGTTACTGAAATCTTGATTAAAAGACTTCAAGTTACAGAGAATCCACCATTTATTCTAGTTCAAACCAGCAAGTGACCATGCAGAGGAAGGCAAAAAACTCCCACACTCCAGCCAATCTGAAGGGAAGAGGAGGGAGGGATTTCTTTCCTGACTGTGAGCAAGATACACCAGCCAGGCACGTAAGACAGAGAATTTTCTGATCCACCTCAGAACACAGGCCCACCCCAATTGCTATCTCATCTCTGGTTGTGGCCAGCCTCTGATGTTTCAGAGGAAGACAGAAAAAACCCCGTTCGCAAATATGCATCAGGGAAAAATTTCCTTCCTGATCCCTGCAGACAACTGGCTGAAGCCTTGAAACATGAGATTAGATTAGTCAGAGTACAGAGCAACAAGTGTTATGTGCATGTTAAGGCCAATGCAAGCAATCCCATCCTCCCCAAGGACCACAAAGAAAGGTGATGAACAGTGGAACTCCAAGGTCAGATGGGCAGGCCTGGCTCTAGGTTTTCTGCCACCTCAAATGGGGGCGAGGGTAAAGACGATGGGCGGCAGCTCAATTGCACAGCTCCATTCTTCGGCAACGGTTTGGCGGTGGGTCCTTCACTCTTTCTCTTCCTCTTCAGTGCCACTTCAGTGGCAGCTCAAAGAGAAAGAGAAGGACTGAGGGACCTGCTACCAAATTCCTGCCGAAGACCCGGACGGGCCGCCCCAGTAGCAGCCGGAGGGCTGCCTCTTTGTATTGGCCGCCCCAAGCACCTGCTTCCTGGTCTGGAGCCGGCCCTGCAGATGGAAGCCCACCATGACCATCCAACCCAACCCCTCACCCAAAAAGACAGATACAAAGAGTACAATTAATAGGAGAGAGCCCCTTAGTGGTGTACAATTCCAGTTGAGACAAAAGACCCAGGATAACAGTCCCGGATCAGGGGGATGGGGGAATTAGTGATGTCAGGCTAGGATGGAAGGGTTTCTGGAAGAAATCGGTTCTAAACGATCAGAAGAAACAGTGAGGGGGCCCTTTGCAGACTGTTCCGTATGCAGGAACAAAAGCAAACACCTCACGCAGCCCAGACTTATTCTTCAACCCGCTCTACGCTCTGGGGCTGGTGGCTAGTAATCCTCATTAGCAGAGCTATCCCACCTGTGAGATAAGTGCATTTCCACTTGCTCTGTGCCCTCAGCCAGCTTTAACCTCCAGCACAGCCCTTTCTGTGCATCCATTCAAAAGAATTAGGCCAAAAGGATGTTTGTAATAAACAGAATTTGTTAAACACATCTTGTTCAGACAGTCCATGACTCACAGCTATCGATTGTATTCTCAGAAGCAAACACTTAAGCCTGAAGCCATAAGGCTGGCTCATGTGGACGAGAGCACAGGGTTTCTAACCTTCTCTTCTTCCTTGAAGGGCTTTGCTGAATCTGACAGCAGGATCAGCGTACTTCACCTGTCCTCGCTATCTGCGGCTTTTATATTGCTTCCATTGCCCTCGTATCTGAGCACTTCACAACCTGCAATGCGTTTGTCTGCACAATCCCCCTGTAAGGCAGGGCAGTGCATTGTACAGATGGGGAACTGAGGCACAAGAAGATTAAATGACTTGCCCAAAGTCCCAGAGGAAGCTTGTGGCAGAGCTGGGAATTAAATCAGGATCTCAAGTCCTGGGCTAGTGGGACTATCCACCTTTGCAGCAGAGAGGAGGAGGAGAGGCGCGGGCTAGCAAATGTTATGAGATACAGCATACTAGGGACGTGTGGAGTCCTTGCTGGTCAGATGGTACCAGGTCCTTTTCATGGCTCTACCTGCTAAACTGCATTAAAAAGCTAAAGATCTGAACTGGTCAAAAAACTGTCACCCAAAATGCTGTTTGGCTAAAAAGTGTTTTTTTCCACAAAATGGGCGGGGGAGGGAGTTTGCAAAAACAATTGCTTTTATGTCAAATATGTTCAGGGTTTTGGTTGCCTTACACTTCCATGGTCAGGTCCTTGGGGCAGAGATCATCTCTTTGTCATGCGTTTATACCTAGCATTGTGGGTCCATGACCAGTGTTCTGACGCAGAGTAACAAACAACAACCCCAAAACCGAAAACATTCTCCATTTTTTGGCAAAAACCTAAGTAAAAAAGATTTTTGTTCGTCAAAATGTTTTGCTGGGGGAAAAGGTAATATTTCCTAACCAGCTCTGCTAAAGGTAGATAACATTAGGATAGTAATTTTTTCTGTGTAAGCAGTTGCCAAAGGTGAGCTGTGGTCATGAATAGGGGATGTAGCCTGAGCGATCAGGTCGCAAATGGGGAGGTGTCCAAATTTCTCATAGTTGCAGTCTCTCCTAGGAGGAACATTTGATAATTCCTGGCTCTGTGTAACTGTGAAATAGACTTGGGGGGACAACAGTTCAGAGGAAGTAAAAAATGAAGGTCAGGGTGGGGGACTCTCTCCTGGGAAGCAGTGACTCTGAAAAAGATTTGGGGGTCGTGGTGGATAATCAGCTGAACATGAGCTCCCCGTGATGCTGTGACCAAAAGAGCTAATGCGTTCCTAAGATGCCTAAACAGGGAAATCTCAAGTAGGAGTAGAAAGGTTATTTTACCTTTGTATCTGGCATTAGTGCAACCACTGCTGGAATCCTGTTTCCCATTCTGGTGCCCACAATTCAAGAAGGGTGTTGATAAATTGGAGGGAGTTCAAAGAAGAATCACAAGAATGATTAAAGGATTAGAAAACATGCACTATAGTGACTGAACTCTTTGAATCTATTTAGCTTAATAAAGAGATGGTTAACAGGTGACTTGATTAAAGTCTATAAGTACATACATGGGGAACAAAGATTCAGTAATGGGCTCAACCAGTCTAGCAGAGAAAGGTCTAACATGATCCAATGGCTGGAAGTAGAAGCTAGACAAATTCAGACTGGAAAAAGAGGGCACATTTTTAATGGTGAGAGTAATTAGCTATTGGATGAATGTACTGAGTAGTGGTGGACTCTCCATCACTGAGGATTTTTAGATCTGCTCTAGCTATTATTTTGGGGAAGTTACGGACAGGAGGACAGACTATGTGATCATACCGGTTCCTTCTGATCTTGGAATCTAGGATTATGAATTACCAACACAACCATGCCCCACTACTCAAAACCACTTTTTGGAGGTTTGTAGAGAGCTTAGGTAATTAGTAGCTTTTCCTATTACATTCTGCATTTTCTGGGGTTAGGGACAAGTCTGGAAGCACAAGTACAGCAGAATATCAGGATAGAAGTCTAGTCATACTGGAAGCAGGATAAAGTGGTTCACCAAAGCCTGCTAGAAATAACTAACAAGCAGAGCAGGAGTTTGCTGGATAAGCTTGGAATAATTACAAGGAAGACCATTTAGGTCAGCCAAGTAAAGAAGCATCCAATCCCCTCATACCTATTCATAGACTTTAAGGTCAGAAGGGACCACTATGATCTTCTAATCTGACCTACTGCACTACATGCTGAGTGAAAATAGATCTAGAAACCAGTAGGGGAAATGGAGACTTGAAGAAGGTATTGCTAAAAGTCTTATATTACTTATATGCCCCCATAATTATCTTAGCATCTCAATATCTTTAATGTATTTATTCTCTCAACATGTTTGTGAGGCAGGGCAGTGCTGTTATCTCCATCAGACAGGTGGGAAACTGAGGCACAGATTAAGTGATCTGCTCAAGAAAGTCTGGGGCGTAGCAGGGAACTGAATCAAAGTTGCCCAATTCCCAGGCTAGTGCCGTAACCACTGGATCACGCTTCCCCTCTGAAGTCTTAAACCATGCTCCAGAAAATATCAAACTACAGACACCAGTAAATACATTTTTACAAATCCAGATGGTTCTTGTGTGACCCCTAGGCTCATAATTTGCCCTGTGATGCTCTGTGGGGATGCAGGAGGGAGCAGGTGCATCAGCCTCAACTTTCAGTCACACACGAAAGAGACCATGTTTGTGCCTAACAAACAGCTCCATGATAAAGGACCGACAACCTAACACAAGACAGAGCTTCTGTAGTAGCTCTTGCACTGAGCTGACACACCAGTAGGCAAGTTTTTGGAGAGATTTAATTTGGTTTTGATGTGGTTCTGCCAGAAGAGTTGGGAATCCAACCTGTGCTGTGTTCGCAAATAAAGAATGAGAAGGAAGTTGTCACTTCTCGTCTCCGTGCTACGACAAGGCAGACATGGCTCAGCAGCTTTGTACTGATTTGAAATGTTTTAAGACAAAAAAAATTATGCAATCAAAATATCCCCAGAAGCACACAGTAATTCACCACCAATTACGCCTCTGGAAATAGCTCCCAACAAATTGCTTGCTAAATGACGTGTCTATCACCCCTCTTCCAAATTTCCACGGTCTCATACAAAGATTTTCAGACATTGTTTTCAACCGTTTGCCTGAAGCTCTCTTTAAAATAACCTATTTCAGTATTTAGAGGGCTGGGGAGGGTGTGCTAGAGAAGCAAAAGGGCTTATCAAACAAGAGTGGAGAGAGCATGTGTGTAATGGATGGGAAGTACATGCAAGTATCTTGTGCATTGAATTAATTTTTAAGAAATGGAACAATAACCCATTCCAGGCCTTGCCAACTCCCACTGCAGCCTTCTACTGGGAAAAATATTTGAAGCAGAAAGCTCAGAGGGGAGGGGAAGGATGGCTTTTTGTGCTCTCCTTCATACACCTCAAACTATTATCTTTCTAACAAAAACACAGAGCAAAAATCTCTTATTATTAGGTCTAATTTGTAATGAATTTGTTGAGTCGGTTTTTGCTTCCTGTGGCTATCCTAGTGAATAGGTAGGAATGTTCACAGAAATAGTGCATTTTACATGAAAATTAGAAAACATTTAGACAAAGCAAGTTCGGAACTTACAACCTGAGAATTTGCATTGGAAACCTAAGTCTGTTATAAGTCATCCAGATAGGGAACAGAAACAAAACCAGTGTGAAATAGGGCCTGTTCCTGGACATCAATGGCAAAAAACTTCCAAGGTAAAACCATGCCCTAATTATGTTCAATCCAAATGAACAGAGACAGCTCAAAGTTTGGATCTGTGATATCAATTTCTCACTATTAGAGCTGACTGGGAATTTTCTGACAAACTTTTTTTTTTTTTTTGCTGAGAAAATGCTGTTTTTTTAAACTGAAGCTGTTCACAAACTAGGGCTGGTTTTGACACATTTCAGACTCAATTCTGGGGAAAAAAAGTTTCAAAATTGTCAAAAACATTCTGTTTTGACATTTTGGAACCAGGAGTTTATTTTTCAAGTCAAAATTACTTATCATGAAGGATGAGGGGAAATATGACTGCTGTTTATAACTACATCAGAGGGTTAAACACTAGGGAGAGAGAGGCGGTATTTAAGTTCAGGTCCAAATTAGTAATCCCAGCAAAAAAACCAAACTTGTTTTAAGACTGAACTTGATAAGTTTATTGAGGGGACAGTATGAGAAGATTGCCTCCAATGGCATATGGCCCATTTATGACTGATATTAGCAAATATCTCCACCGGCCGGTGATGGGACACTGGATGGGAAGGGCTCTGAATGAATACAGAGAATTCTTCCCCAGGTGTCTGGCTGGTGGGTCTTGCTTACATGCTTATGGTCTAACTGATTTCCACGTGTGTGGTCAAGAAGGAGTTTTCCTCCTGGTCAAACTGGCAGAGAACCTGGGGGTGGGGGGTTCATCTTCCTCTGCAGTACTGGGTATGGGTCACTTGCTGGTTTAAACTAGAGTAAATGGTGTATTCTCTGTAACTTGAAGTCTTTAAATCAAGATTTCAGTAACTCAGATAGAGGTTATGGACATACTACAAAAGGGGGTGGGTGAGGTTCTCTGGCCTCAACGTGCAGGAGATCAGACTAGATGATCACAATGGTCCTTTCTGGCCTTAAAGTCTACAAGTCTAAGAGAGTCCTCAGTGGAGAATTTAGTGTTCTTGGAACAAATTCCAACCCCTTCCCCTCAGTATAACCACAACCTTGGACTGACTGAAGGAGACATCTCCTCAAAAGAATCCACTCCAGGACTTACAACAGGCTCCCAGAGGAGTTTCAGCCGAGCTGGGGGGGAGGGGCAGAACCAGATGGTAGTGGGGGATAGCACCTCCACAATGGAAATATCACCAAGGCTCTGGCCCCATGTAAACTTGAAGAGATGAAAGCAGGACGCAGAGAGGCTGAAGCAGTTGCTGTGGCACCCAGGATCAGGCTGAGGAGCAGGTAGGAAGTGCCAGCACCACTTCCCACCCGCCCACCCCATCTCAGCAGTTCTCCTTGTTCCCCCTCCTATCCATCTACCCTCCAATTCACAGAAAGCTCACACACACACCCTGGTTTCAGACCCCAATCCTGCACCCACATGGAGCCTCTTGACTTCTACGGGGCTCTGCATGCGTAGATCAGATTGCAGGATTAGCTAGTTCGTTTCTGTGAGGTTAAAATGATGGGGGTGACTCAGTGTGAAGACAAAGTACCTTAAGATCAGCCATATCATAGAATATTAGGGTTGAAAGGGACCTCAGGAGGTCATCTAATCCAACCCCCTGCTCAAAGCAGGACCAATTCCCAACTAAATCATCCTAGCCAGGGCTTTGTCAAGCCTGACCTTAAAAACCTCTAAGGAAGGAGATTCCACCACCTCCCTAGGTAACCTATTCCAGTGCTTCACCTACCTCCTAGTGAAATAGTTTTTCCTAATATCCAACCTAAACCTCCCCCACTGCAACTTGAGACCATTACTCCTTGTTCTGTCATCTGGTACCACTGAGAACAGAATAGATCCATCCTCTCTGGAACCCGCTTTCAGGTAGTTGAAAGCAGCTATCAAATCCCGCCTCATTCTTCTCTTCTGCAGACTAAACAATCCTAGTTCCCTCAGCCTCTCCTCATAGGTCATGTGCTCCAGCCCCCTAATCATTTTTGTTGCCCTCCGCTGGACTCTATCCAATTTTTCCACATCCTTCTTGTAGAGTGGGGCCCAAAACTGGACACAGTACTCCAGATGAACCCTCACCAATGTCGAATAGAGGGGAATGATCATGTCCCTCGATCTGCTGGCAATGCCCCTACTTATACAGCCCAAAATGCTGTTAGCCTTCTTGGCAACAAGGGCACACTGTTGACTCATATCCAGCTTCTCATCCACTATAACCCCTAGTCCTTTTCTGCAGAACTGCTTCCTAGCCATTCGGTCCCTAGTCTGTAACAGAGAATGGGATTCTTCCATCCTAAGTGCAGGACTCTGCACTTATCCTTGTTGAACCTCATTAGATTTCTTGTGGCCCAGTCCTCTAATTGGTCTAGGTCCCTCTGTATCCTATCCCTACCCTCCAGCGTATCTACCACTCCTCCCAGTTTAGAGTCATATGCAAACTTGCTGAGAGTGCAGTCCACACCATCCTCCAGATCATTAATGAAGATACTGAACAAAACCGGCCCCAGGACCGACCCTTGGGGCACTCCACTTGAAACCGGTTGCCAACTAGACATGGAGCCGTTGATCACTACCCGTTGAGCCCGACAATCTAGCCAGCTTTCTGTCCACCTTATTGTCCATTCATCCAGCCCATACTTCTTTAACTTGCTGGCAAGAATACTGTGAGAGACTGTATCAAAAGCTTTGCTAAGGTCAAGAAATAACACATCCACTGCTTTCCCCTCATCCACAGAGCCAGTTATTTCCTCATAGAAGGCAATTAGGTTAGTCAGGCATGACATGCCCTTGGTGAATCCACGCTGACTGTTCCTGAGCACTTTCCTCTCCTCTAAGTGCTTCAGAATTGATTCCTTGAAGACCTGCTCCATGATTTTTCCAGGGATTCAGGTGAGGCTGACTGGCCTGTAGTTCTCTGGATCCTACTCCTTCCCTTTTTTAAAGATGGGAACTACATTAGCCTTTTTCCAGTCATCCGGGACCTTCCCCCGATCACCATGAGTTTTCAAGCCTTGTCTCTCTTAGTACAGGGCCTTAGTGTTTTGATTCAAGAAGGTCCTTGAATGACATCAGGATACAGCAAGGACGATAAATAAAACACCTCCCCCTAGGCTACACGTTCCTTTCTGCAGATGCCTGTGCTTCTAAGTCATAAACAGATGAAGCAGCAGACACAGGCTGAAATCAGGAGTCTCTCCTCCATGCAGATTCAAAGGCCCAGGTTCAGGTGATTTTATAAGAAAAATACACTGTACTTTGCAAATAAGAAAGCATTTTTTGTTTGCTTTGTTACCCAAGCCATCCTTTCTGCCTTTAATACCAACCAACAAAAAAAGCCACAGTTAACAGCATTCCCATCTGAAAAAATGACCGAGGGGTTCTGCGATTGGTAGGGGAGCGGGAATTTTGAATGCTGTCAGGTTTTACTTCCTTCTCCAGTGTGATCTTAATTGCATATTAAGGCATAAAAATGCATTTTAATTAATTAGACCATCCACTGTTTCGCATGGGCTAATTTCTGAAGAGTCCTCTGAAAACTTTAGCACAGTAAGAGGTTGAGGTATGAATCAATAAAGGCAGCAAATGAGATGCAGGAAGGTATTGGGATTTTAAATAAGGGCACTCACTTATTTCAATTAGGAAAAGGCAGGAAGATGTATGCTATGCAGATTGAACATAATCAGTGCAAACAATCCTCCTGTCCAATATACCCAACAGCCTAGTATCTTTATACTGAGCTGTTCTGGTGCCCGCTGGTAGAAAACATACATTACTAGGAGATTGGTTTTCGCTCTGTAATAATTAAGCCCCCGCAAGAGGTCAGCACTCATTGGAAATGTCATCTTCAGGCCAGAATAGTAGCTGCTGCACTGGGTCAGACCAGTATCCTGTCCCTCAGAGCGGTCAATATCAGATAGTGCAAAATTCCCTGTAATGGACACTATGGAATAACGAATAACCTATCAAGAGGTGAAGTATCTTCCTAACCTCGTCAGTTTGTAGTTAATGTATATCTGGGAGCATGATGGATTAGAGCCCTTATTTTAAATATATGGACACACACACACACACACACACACACACACACACACACACGGATGCTCTCATTATCGAGATAAATAGTTAGCTATATCTGTATAAACATCACTGAGTCCAGGGTCTTGGCCTCTAGGTCTGCAGGGGCTGGGAGTGCTGCAAAGGCAGACAGCTCAACTCTTGAACAGATAAGAAATGCTTCAGCCAGGACCCTCCAGATTCAGAGCAATGTTTCCTGGCTCCCCAGGGAGTTCTACTCACTTAAAAGGATGGAGGACCTCAGGGGAAAGTTGGTGACGGGGATCCCAAAGACCACAGTGGGGAGGTGAAGGACATCTCTCTCTAGTCTACCCGTCACAGTGGTACCTGGGCATGTTGTACCAACTCCTCCATTTGTGGGCAGGGGAGGAATGCGTGATTTTCATTTCTGTAACCAAGACATTTAAATTAAACTTTCACATGCAACAGGAGTTGCTATTTTCCCTCTTACACTGAACAGCGTTTTGCAGGGAGGACTCACATTAAGCTCCTGAAACCTCTTTCAGAAACAGGGTCTTCTGTTCCACACTGCAAGCGTACCACATGCACTCGTTCTGCCACAGCAAGCAGACACATACACTTATCCTGAATTATGCATGTGCACTAAAGAGCTGTAAAATTTATGCCGCATCCTCAGAACACATTGCTCCATTTAGCATTCCCTTGCTCTCTGAGAGCAAGTCACCTCTTCCATCGTAAGGGCCTCCAGGCAGAAACCTGGGCTCAAGGGACCAACCACAGGAATAAAGGTCATTGTTTCAGGAAGCACATGGAGGTCAAGAGCCAGTTTCTCCTTCACTGACCATATCCTGGGAGAACCTGCTCCCTCTGACTTGAGATTGGGGTTATGCTACAAATGAAGCAGATAATTCACAAACTTCCCACTGATCTGCAGATAACAAATCATGCAAGGCCAGATCTGGTCCCGTTTACCTGCCTAGTGAGTGGAGCACAGCATTCTAGCATGCAAGGATACCATTAATTGCCGTTTCCATAAGATGGACCGTTGAAAACATTAAATAAAAGATCTGTATATGATACAAGGCTGGTAGAGGGTGCAAAAGCTCTCTGCCCTTGATTGCATGCACAGGGGGTGAGACGCAGACTCGGTCCTTGCACTCTGTAAGCAGGGGTAGTATTTGTGCCATCATTGATACTAGACATATCACAGGGGCCAAGAGGAGGCTGGGGAAAGTCATGCCTTCCCTTTCCACTAGACTGAAGCTGGTGTAGGGACAAGTGCATGCCACCCTTCCGAAAGGTAGGGGAGTCACATCAGAGTACACTTTTCACAGTGCTCCCTCAGGCATGGTGCCTGGCTCAGCACTCCACAGGCTCTATATCTCCTGAGATTGGTATGAGTGCGTACACCCCCTTGTAACTCTCACTAATGGCTGTGCTATGGCTCTTACAATGCAAGTTCCTTAAAGGCCGGACTGTCGCTCCCGCATGGAACTCCAGGAGGGAAGAATTTGGAGAAGGCACCAGGAAGTCAGTCTGTGTGCACATGGTTGGAATACCAGCTGCAATTGCAACATCTGAAAACTGCTCTCTTAAAGAACCCATTTAGGTTTACATACATGGAATCCTTTCATTTTATTGCCCAAAACGTGGCACATGAAACAGTTTATACTGAACAAGACTGGACACATATGGCAATACTTTTATCATGACCAAGAGGACTTTGCTGTTCTCACCATTGGTCCCACATGGGTACTCCTGTGAAAACCTCTCTTTCTGAGACACGAACTGTAGCTACTACTGAAAACCCAGCTGCCTCCCTATAGTGCATGCAAAAAATAACTACACATACAAATGGATACCAGGCAGGCTGCTCTACTCCTGAAATAATGGAGCCAAATTACAACATGTTGCAAAACACAGTTCCATGGTAACTATTGTTACCCTGCATTGACACTGAACCAACATAAAACTCAGCATGAGAGAAGCTGATGAGATTACTCGCATTTCGGTGACCTGGATTTGGTCCTGTGGGCCAATCAGGATTTACCAAAACCCACCTCTCCTACGTTTGGCAACAGGTTTCAGACAGTTTTGACAGAAGCAGGAGACAAACTCCCACAGGTCTAAACGTTTGTGACTATATTAGACTAGGAAGACGGTACTATATGTCTGTGCCAGTCAGTCATTCTCCTTCCACCGAAGGCTAGGGCCCTTTCCTTCCTAAATACTTCGAACCATGGTACAACACTCAGTGTACCTACCCATGAGGATCAGAGTGATTAAAATGTCTTTCATTGAGTGAGCTGCATCTGATAGCCCTATTGAAAGAGGAGGAGAGTACAAGAAAGGCAGATACCATGGATAACAGATTGCCATCTGGGAGCACAGATTCTCTCCGCACCCCCTCCCCACAATCCTTCCCTACTGGTGGACATTTTGGACTTCTGGACACTTCCTAGCTAGATAGCAATGGATGGGCCCAATACAAAGGTGCTGGACCAGCCCTGTATTGTAATGCACATACTCCATTCATTATGTAAAGGTTAACAGATGCAAATCAATAAGAAACCAGGTCTCTTTCCATAAACAATAACTGCGTGCCTTTGTCCCTGTCGACGTATGAGCAAGATGCTTACTCTAGATCTCAGAGGTGTTGGGAGAATTACCTTATGTGCTTTGAAATACTTGGACAGAAGGATAATTTGTGATTAGTGCTGCTATACCACCTTTTCCATGCATCTCCTCCTCCTCAATTTTTCCTTACACTTAGTTCCATGACAGGACTCACTGGCCAGAAAACCAGAATTCTGTTTCATGAAAAACACCGAGGTTTCAATATTTGTTTTTGTTCCACACTGGAATGAAAACTAGATCTTTCAAAATTTATTGACAGACTGAGCGCCTCGTTCCCAAGAATAGTGAATAGCCTGATTCAGAACAGAGACTCGAACCGTGGTCTCCTACATCCCAGACGAATGCCCTGACCAGCGGTCTCTTGGCTATTCTGTGGTGGTGCTCTTGCTCTGCTTTTGACCAGAAATTCCATCCTAGATCTGGATTTTCCAGACAAAACCAACCCTTTCCTGTTAAAAGGTTCAGTTTCAATCAATCAGCATTTTCTAACAAAAAACAACAAAAAACAGTTGTCAAAAAATCCCTGATCAACTCTGCCAATTGGGATTCCGGACATTATAGGGCACATACATTTGGAACATGCTGCTAGCTAACAGAACATTGTTAGTACAGTAGGAGGGAACATTTCAGCCTTGATAGCTTCTCTCTCAGCAAAAAATCCTCTGGGAAGCATTGCTGAGGTCATTTTTAAAGGCTGTATTAGCATCTCATTTTTAAAACATTTCACCAACCCTGGTTAGAGGGGACGCACAGGGAATGCAATGGTAGGTGAACAACAGAGACTCCAGGAAACATTAAAGGAATAATTTTCAGAACAGATTATTTAAATTCTCTCTATGCTTATCTTTTGAAAAGGACATAGAAGAGAACACTTCAGTTCCCACTATTGTCCAACTCATAACAGATGACTTCTAAGTTGCTTTCATTTTTCCCCCCTAAAACCCTAGACACACAACTCAGAAAGGTTTCACATTAGCTCTCAGTAGACTACATGGATTATTTTGAATCCATCCCACATGATTAACAAATGGTGGGAAGACAGAATTCAATAAAGCAGCTCTTCATGTTGAGCAAAAGGGCTTACGCCATTCGCCCTATGGGGCTTAATAAAGGGACATGGAAGTCAACAGAAGTTCTTCCATTTACTTCAATCATCTTTGGATCAGGCTTCCAATCTGTTCCAAAACCTGGGATAACAGCAGTTTTGGGTACTATACTTGCCCTTGCCTCACCCATACAATGTTATGATTTTGCAATTACATTTTCCTATTTAAAAAAAAATATCTTGCCCCCTTTGCCATGTGCAAAACCTGTACTAAAAAGCACAGGAAACTGATCACGTCTTCACTCTTCATTCACCTGCGTGGTACCCAGGTTACCGGAGCGCTACAGAAGAGCGGCGTGGGCTGAGGGATGTGCTGCCCGCCGCTTCCTGCTGCCCCCATTGGCCTGGAGCGCGGCCAGCGGGAGCCACGATTGGCCGAACCTGCGGATGTGGCAGGTAAACAAACTGGCCCGGCCCGCCAGGGTGCTTACCCTGGTGAGCCGCATGCCAAAGGTTGCTGATCCCTGGTCTAGGGAAAGGAATTTCTCAGATAGAAGGTTAGCTTGTTTCTTCAAAGCAGTGGTCCCCAACCTTTTTGGCTGGCGGGCGCCAACCGAAGGACCACTGCAGCGGTGGAGCGACGCCTCTTGATGACATCACTTGTCGGCGATAAGTGTCATCATTGAGAGGCGTCCCCGCCAAAATGCCGCTGCAGAATTTCGGCGGGTGCTCTCCAGGGGGCCAGGACGCAGGTGCATTAAGATGCCCCCATGGGTGCCATGGCTCCCGTGGGCACCACGTTGGGGACCCCTGCTTCAAAGCATCCCCTCTCTGCTCCTCCCCAGTCCAGCACTCTGGGAATAGGTTTCCCATTAGTTCTTTTACTGCTTGGGAATTTCTTTCCCATGACCAAACCACATGAAGAACTCTATATTTTTGTCCCTAGGGTTAAAGTGGATTTTTGGACCAATAAAAACGTCTTGATGTTGCAAATGTGTGATGCTCTTAACACCCTGCACCAGCACAGACACAGTTAAAGGATCAGGGCCTAGCTTATTGGCTGTCCAGGGAAAACAGCACAAGTGCTGTTGAGTGGTGCACTAGATAGGTGGTTCTCAATCAGAGGTACGTGTACCCCTGGGGGTACACAGAGGTCTTCCAGGGGGTACATCAACTCATCTAGATATTTGCCTGTTTTACAACAGGCTACACAAAAATCACTAGCCAGGTCAGTACAGACTAAAATTACATTCGGACAATGACTGGTTTATACTGCTCTACAGATTATACACTCCAATGTGAACACAATATTTCTATTCCAACTGATTCATTTTATAATTACATGGTAAAAATGAGAAAGTCAGCAATATTTCAGTAACAATGTGCTGGGACACTCCTGTATTTTTAGGTCTGATTTTGTAAGCAAGTAATTTTTAAGTGAGGTGAAACCTGGGGGTACGTGAGACAAATCAGACTCCTGGAAGGGGGACAGTAGTCAGGAAAGGTTGAGAGCCACTGACCTAGGTGAGCAAACCGAACAAAGCAGGGTTCTAGTCTCCTCTAACCTGTTGCTGGTTCAGTCAACAGAGGGGTTACCCCGGATGGTAGGAACAGGAGCAGCCAGAAAAGGGGACTGCTTCACTGGTGTGGAGGGGACTAAAATGGGGCTCCACCCTTGAGGACACAGAACTGTGCAGCGAAGTCCTACCCACCCACCCACCGACAATAAATCAGGGACCTAAGGTGCCTTTTGCTGCATTCCCATTGGTTACTCTGCTGTACTCCTTCCCCAACCCTGTGTCTGTCTTGTCTGTTTGGACAATATTGTATCACTGTTTCCTTGTACTCCCCCCATCGCTTCTACTGGAAGCTCTTTGGGGCAGGGATGGTGTTTTTGTTGTGTGTTTGTACAGGTCTACGACAGGGGTGCTAGGCATTATGGTCATAGCCACAAACAATACTTAGAACATCCCGAGATAAAAATCCCACTGTCTGAGTATATTTAAGTGGCTAGCGGCCACCTGAATATTCAGTAACAACAAATACGATTGCAATCCTGCAACAGAGGAGAATGTTGTCAGTAGATAATGCTCTCCTGCTGCTAAATGTGTGCTGAGGCAAAGATAAGGCATTTACCAGGATAAGCCATTAAGGTGCAGTCAGGACACATTCACCCTGAGACAACATTCGCTTCCAGTTGATGTATTCTATTACTCCAAGTGCTTCAAATAAATACATGGAAAAGAGGGATGAGAGCAGCTGCCTATCCCATTGCAGTGTCATAAGGTCTAATCCAGTAACGTTTGTTAAGCGATTTGAGCTCCTCAGTGGGAAGGTTGCTATGGAAGAGCAAAGTGACATTATTAATAATAAATCTATTAAATAGGATGATGGACGTTGGGGCAGCAGAGTGACATACTGCATCCTCACTGGTTTGGAGAACAGACATATTTTGTGCTTTAACTAATCAGATAGAAGTTTAGTCATAAAAGGGCATTTAGTAACCAGGCCAGGATGCAGGGTTCTAGGTTCTATTCCCGGCGCTGGTGGGAGACCTGGGGCAAGTCACTTCATTGCTCTGTGCCTCAGTTTCTTCATCTGTAATATGGGGATACTACCCTCCGCTGAGATATACAGGGCTTTCCATCAGTAGAAGAGTGAGGGTTATTATTATTTAATGAAGGGAGAGGGAATAAGAGAGCCCTCAGCCCGCCATAAACACTCTGAGCTGCCCTGTTTATTCCATCACTCTAGCCAATCCAGTATCACTGGCGCTAATAAATAATATATTGTAATAATGTGTAGCACTAGTATTTTCAAAGCACTGAAAGCCGCTGGCTAATTAATACATATTGTAAGCTTGGTTTTCTGCCCCGCATAGCACTAGGCTCCATAGCATTTATTTCTTACAAGTAGTAAAAGCATGGGGGGAGGAGACAAAACGAGCCACTCTCTCTAAAGCTTGTTGGTGATGGCTGCTGATTGCTTAGGGCACAGATATGTCCAGTAAGCCGGTGGGTGTGCGTACTGCAGAGTCACCCACTCAAACAACATGTCTATTTGGTTACAGTTTATTACTAATCCTAGGCCTGATCTTTTTTCTCATTGAAGTAAACAGAAAAACTCAAACTCCAAGTGCAGCAGGATCAGGTCTCTGTGTTGTCACAGTTGACAAAATTGTTCAATGAAGGAGATGCCTCAGCCGGTTGTCTTCTTACCGCTGGGCAGATAACTGAGCAGGTTTAATGATGCTGGGGGAGTACTCCCATCAGTGGCTGGACTAACCTAGCGCCTACGCTACACATCACCACGGAGGGGAGCCTAGCAGCCCCTCTCACAGTCCTTAGGTAGGAGGAGAGCCACGGGGGAGCTGCTGTCAGTCAGTGGGCAGCGGCTAGAGGAGTCTGAGTTGCAAGTCACACTTCACATAGCTGACAGTGGCCAGTACTTAGTTATTTTAGAGACGGTGTAAACCAGAACCTCCCCTTGCCCCCACAAATACAACATAAAATAATAAGAGGTGCTTTCCATCGGCACATTCCATGGCACATCAAAGGTGTCATTCTCTCTCTTTTACACATAGGGAAACTGAAGCACCGATAGGCAGGGTGACTTATCTAGGAGCACACAAAAATCAGCCACAGGATCCAGCACAGAACCCAGGTCTCCTGACTCCAGGTCTAGCGAGCTGTCTGCTAGGCCACAATGCCCCCCATTAGAGCACTCTGATCCATACCCCATCGCTGCAGCTTGGGCCCAATCTCTGTAATGGGCTGATCCAAACCACCACATCCTAACATACTGTGGGAAAGGTACATTTGGTGCAGTTTGGGATTTAAGCTTGGCCACCCAGGCCAACCTCTAGTTAATTTATCGGAGATCAAAAAAGCAAGCTCCCCGCAAGCGCCACTACACTGCAGGAAACACACACTGCAGACAGAAGAGCAGCTCCGATAACTTGGAAAACAAGGATTTGAGCTGTCTTTTAAATCAGAAGGAAAATATAGGAGTAAGCCATAGATTTTACCAGTTGCTATGCTGAGAGAGTGTGGATGAAGACTCAGACTACGTCTACACTACCGCCGTAAGTCGACCTATGCTACGGTACTCCAACTACATGAACAACGTAGCTGAAATCAATGTATCTGAGGTCGAGTTACCACGGGGTCTACACTGCGGAGGGCTCAACGGGAGAAACTCTTCCATCGACTTACCTTACTCTTCTCATCAGAGCTAGAGTACAGGGGTCGACTGGAGACCAATCTGCTGTCGGTTTGGGGGGTCTTACTAGACTCACTAAATCGACCGCCCGTGGATCGATCTCAGAGCCTCGATCCCAGCTCTAACGTAGACCTGCCCTGCGTAGGGGTAATTAATGAATTAAAACTAAAATCAAATCAGGAGTAGAATGCAAGTCACAATAAGTATGTGATAAGCAGACATGCAGGTTGGGAGGGGAGTCTAAAGCCCAGATCTTGCAAACACCCATGAGATCACTGGGGGGTGATTTGTGTGAATAAACATTTGCAGGACTGGGGCCTAAGATGGTGTTTTCCCCACAACTCTTCCTATTTCTTTGTACCATTTCTGCTCTGCTCCTAAGGTTACTGCCCTTGAAATGCAAAAAAACCCAGCCCCCCTCTCCACAAGGCAAGCCCACCACAACCGCAACCCTCAACCACAAGGCAAATCCACAACCCTCCTCCATCAACTGCCACTTTTAGAGTCTCTAGAGAGATAACACATATAGATAAGATTGATAACATTGCAAGTCTCCTCACTCTCGTGTGATTCTAACCCTCTCTCACACACGCGTGGTGCGCTTGCGTGTTGGTGGGCAGACAGCTGCTGTCTTTTCAACAGTTTTGCCCAGTTATTGCTTAAACTGTGGAAGCGGGAACACTGCAGCATCTTTAACGGGACACAGAAACTTTTAACATTAGATATCCTAGTGTATTGTGATAATAATGCAAATCTTTAGACCCACCTAAAACAAAATCTGGCAGATTAACTTGTTTTTCTGGCAACTGGCAAATCACACACACACACACACACACACACACACACACACACACACACACACACACACACACACACACACACACACACTCAAATGCCAGCCAGGTGGTAACCCTATGTGCTCTTCTCCTCTTAGGACTTTGGGAATGGGCTTCCCTTTACAGATTCCTTTGGGAATTCTTTTATCAGAACCAGATAAAGAACTGTATATTTTTACCTCTAGATAAGAGGTGGTTTACTCAGCACTTGAAGTGGGAAGGAAGGACTAGTGTCACTAACAAGGAGGACTTAAACAGGGAATTTGCTTGGGCGTTCCCCCCTTACCTGAAGTACTAGCTGCCCCTGCTACAGCAAGCTCCAGAGAGGTGATGAATCTGCTAGCCATTTCCTGGTTACTAGTAGCTGGTGCAACCTGGCCAGCCCGGCTGTGGCTAACTGAGTCACAAGTGTAGCAACTTGCCATCAGCAGAACCTGAAGTAACATGGAGCTTCCAGGTAATACAGAGCTTCGCAACAGAAACCAAAACGCCAATACAGGCAAGAGCTCCAGAAGCAGAACTGGTGGCAGGAAGACTTGTATTATCTGGGACTAATTCAGAAAGACCTGAGCCCAAGTTTCTTTAGTTTGACTTTTTCCTTCTCCCTTCATATCAGGGGTTAAATACACTCTGTTATGGTAATAATGTATTCCCATTTGAACTGAAGTTTTAAACACACACACACTAATTCAACCTCTTGGCCTGTGACAAACATTATCGGAGCTGGGATCTGGTTTTTGTGCTATTTTAGGGGAACGCAAGAGGGGACACCTTAAATGAACAGCCAAGAGGCCTCAATAGAAATCTAATCTTGTGAATGAAGCAGTCTTTGGTAACGAGGGGAGTAGGGGTCTAGAATTCAAGAGTGAAAGAGACAAATCCAGCTACAATGTAGGTGGATACCACTCTCCTTTTGGTTCTGCTCAGAGCAGAGTCTATTCCCTTCTGTCTTGCCACATTCAGATTACATCACCATCTGGGGCACCAGCGTGGTTCCTGGTCAATGGGAGCACCGGATCCTGCATCCTGAAACCCCTCCAAGACCCTTCCCTGAGCCTCCTCCCACACCCAAACTCCCTCCCAGAGCCCGTGTCCTGCACCCCCTCCCGCACTCCAAACCCCTCGTGGCCGTTCCTCCACCCAGGTGCAGCAGGGACATATCACCACTTCCGGGGAGTCACGCAGAGCCATGGAGGGAGCCTGCCAGCCCCACGCCAACCAGACTATGAACCGGACTTTCTTTGAAGATCAGAAATGCCGCTTTTATAGAGCTTTCTGGTTGGTAAAGTGCCGGATAATATAGCTTTTACTGTGCAAAGAAAGAGAACCACAAAGTCACAATTCACGTTCCCCAGCATTTGGGTCCAGCTGCCTGACACTTCCAATATTTAAAACAAAACAAAACAAAAAAAAAACTGCCCCCGTGTTCAATCTCAGAAGCTGTTTTTCTCTGGACTTGGGCTGCCCTGACTGGCCCCAGACCCTGCTCCTTTAATCAGCCTTACCTGACCTCCCAGGTTTGTTCCCTTTTTCTTCTGCTCAATTTGTCATTAAGGTAACCTCAACAGCATGAGCCCACCCAGTCACCTTATCAGCCATCAGGAGAAGATTTCTGCTGTAGTACTGGAGACAAAACTGAGTGCCAAATGCAGGGTAGCCTAGGATTACTGATGACTTGTGAGGAGAGGCTGAGGGAACTGGGATTGTTTAGTCTGCAGAAGAGAAGAATGAGGGGGGATTTGATAGCTGCTTTCAACTACCTGAAAGGGGGTTCCAAAGAGGATGGATCTAGACTGTTCTCAGTGGTACCTGATGACAGAACAAGGAGTAACAGTCTCAAGTTGCAGTGAGGGAGCTTTAGGTTCGATATTAGAAAACACTTTTTCACTAGGAGGTAGGTGAAGCACTGGAATGGGTTACCTAGGGAGGTGGTGGAATCTCCTTCCTTAGAGGTTTTTAAGGTCAGGCTTGACAAAGCCCTGGCTGGGATGACTTAGTTGGGAATTGGTCCTGCTTTGAGCAGGGGGTTGGACTAGATGACCTCCTGAGGTCCCTTCCAACCCTGATATTCTATGATTCTATGGAATAGTGCCATATGATATTTTGTTGAGAACATTTTTTGCCTTGGGTGCTGTGAATTAATAATTCTTCAACTGTCTTATTCCCTAACCTGCCTTCTGACTCCTTGCAAATAAGTGGTCTACTCCTTTTCCAGATGTTGTAACTCAAAGATTGGGAGCTGCAAGTCATTCAGTTTCCTGATTGTTATTATCACACTGTCCCTAAAGCTTTAATATTTGGTAATATGACATCCTGAAAGCCTCTCTTCTACATATCAGTTAATAATGCAAATTAAGAAACATTTCTCCTGCTTCATATATTCAGTGGCTTTGTGTGCACTAAAAATAGAGTGAGTGGCATATTTCAATATACTTTGTTTCCTTGATGAGTCACTGTTCAGCCAGAATTTCAGAGATTGAAAAGATGTGTATCTGGTGGATAGGCACAACATTATTTTAGCACAGTAAGTCCCATTTCCTCCTAGCACCATTTAGAGGAGGTGATGGAAATGTATCGTCATTGCTATCTCAACATCTTATCAAATGCAGCTTGTTTTTGAGCAATCAGAATAGCAACTTTCCAAATACCTGCTATGCTTGACATGTCTGTTTCAGTCACTTGCAAGCTCCCCCCAAAGGCAGATGGCACGGAACCTATGCAACTACTACACGAATTAATGGATCAAGTGCACATAAACAAGGTTAATGGGTCCTGATAATCATACAAAACAACAGAGATTTGTTTCCCTGGTTGTCTTTCCTATACCATTCCTTCTCGCTAGGGTCCAGTACAAAGCTGTTTCTCTTCTAGGTTTTTGTTCTACGGTATTTCATCTCGCTCCCCGTTTCTGGGTAAAACCTCATCTACCCAGACCAGTACTTCTCACCCTTTCAATACTAGGGGCCATGTTACAACAGAAGGAAAAGCGTTGGGGCCCACTTCCCATCTAGCTATACAGAATGGGTGGTTGTGACACACACACCCAAAAAACATTTTTGCAACCCTATGGGTTGTTATTTCCCTTTAACCTCCCCAATCCTTTAGAGAACTGCAGCTTGGAATTTTTCTCCTTTGGTCCTGCTGGCTGCGGGACCCCAAAGCAGCCATAATGAGAGTGGAGTAATTTGACCTCAAACAATGTGTGTGTGGTTGGTGGGGAGGTATATTTTCCTGGCTCCACCTCCAATGATGTTCCAACCACTCAAACTCTTTTCTCCTTACCCCCTTAAAAAAAATGTACCTTCCACCCACCGTACTCTGCCCTTGGACCTGTCCCTCCCTTAGGCAGGTGGGCGAGGACTGGACAGAGTAGCTCTGCTCTGATCTAGAACCCCTCTGTTCTGCAGAATCCCAATGTTAGCAAGGGGAGGGACACTGACCAGGGAAGGGTCTGAGCAGATGGCACACAGGAGCCTCGGTCTCCAGCCTGCGCAGAGCAGGTCCGAGCCACAGGAGGATCCAACCCCAGCTCCCTGCAAAGCTGATCAGCGTAACATTGGGTCGGCAGGGAGAGAGAAATAGGCTGAGTGTTCCTGTCCGAGCAGCCTTAGGCCATCTTTTCCCCAATTCCTAAATAAATCTATGGCCTGGGGACACATGCATTTGTTGCTGACCCCCAGGCACAGAGTTAGGGGTGGAGAAGGAGATGTTCTCCAATCCCCCCATACTTACCCCTAAGTATCAGCCTAGGAGCTACATTCAATCAGTGTTGCATTTTCTGATGCCTGGGCCCTGATCCCATTTAGGAACCTTGCCCAAAGTTTTCAGACCTGGATATCTCAAGTTACTCATCAAAATCTGTATTTGGGCAAACCAAGGGGGATTTTCAGAAGCACCTAAGTGACTCAGGAGCACGCGACCTACTGAAAGTCAGCAGGACTTGTGCTCCTAAGTCACTTTTGAAAAGCCCATTCGTAGAAGCCTGATTTTCAAAGGTGCTGAGCACTGGCAGAGCCTGTTGATGTCCCATTTCAAGATGCTCAGCAACTTTGGAAAAAAGACCAAACTCTGAGTTAGCTGCCCAAATGCAGAACTTAAATTTAGATCCCCCAGATTTGAAAATATTTGCCTTTCACCTCATAGATTGCTTTTCTCAGGGCTGGGGGGGCAGCCAGCCAGCAAAAGAAGGACTCTGAAATGAGAGCATTCAAATTATGTTTGCATAACACTGTTAGCTTGATTTGGCTTTGTCGTTTCCTTTGAGAAAATGGTGTTTTGTGAAGTGTCTTTGACAACAGTTGGAAGGTCAGTTTGTTTTCCTGGAGGGGCATGTGGTGTATGGCACTGCAGGCAACACATTTACCCTTGAAGTGTCACTGTGTGTTACTCACTGTTCCAGACGGGAGCCACTACAACCTGGCATGATCTCAAATCCTGGTCTTCTGCCACTTAGTGAACTGTCAGAATAAAACTTTTCTGGTCAGCACTGTGCTTTCACGTAGTCACTCCCCGCTTCACATGACTCATATTAAGGCTTTGGCCTACAGGTTTCTAATTTCCACTAACCGCAGACTGTGATGGTGCACAATACACTACCCAGTTCCAGCAAAATGCCTCTCACAATGGGAGCCATTTGCAGTGCACAACTTTTACTGACCCTACAAAACCCACTGCATATTCTTTAGCATCATCTACTGGCACCTGATCAATTAACTATTTACATATATACAAACAGAGTGCACTTTCTTAACATGGACTACTGTGGTACATGCATTGTGCCTGACTCAATACCCACTGCAACCAACAGAGAATCCATTGAGAAAGAAATGCTTCCAGAGGATGTTACCTTTCCCACACAGCCGCTCTACACCATGTCTTCCCCTGCTTTTTAAGGGGTGTTCCAAGGGAGAGTGGTGACCGGGGGAAGGTCCTATCAGCACAGCGCTGGTAGAGCCATGCTGAAGGGAGTAAGGAAGAAGCACAAAGGAACAATGCATCCATGCAATGATCTCTGACTTTCAAGAATCTGCATACTCTGGGGTATGAACCTCCTGCCTATTCTGCAGGGGGACAAAAACAGTCTCCAGCAGGTTTTTCTAGGGGTGACTGGCCTTAACTCACAGCTATTCTTGTTGCAGAAAGGGACTGTTCTTCTGTCCACTTTAATTCACACTATCAAACGGAAGCTTCAACATGTTGTATTAGAATACTGATGCCACAGGGAGACAAACAATTCTTCTCTATATGCAGATGATGTGCTTCTGCATGTATCCAAGCCACAGAAATCTGGGTGGTTTTCTAGGATACAACATCTGAGCAGAATCTCGGGGTATACGATTAATAGAGGATGAGATTTTCAAGAGGAGCCCACGGCTAGACTGCCAAGCACTCAGCACCCTATGTGCCTCAGTGGGAGCTGAGCTCTTTAGAAAACTGTGCCATGGAGTCCGAAGCAGTGAAGCCAAGGAAAGAGCAACCTGAAAACACTGAGCAGTGAAGAACTGGAAGGGCCTAGCTGGAGACTCCTCTGTTAAAAGTTGTCTACCAAACTGAAAAGACAGTTGGCATCAATTTCCCTCTGACCTCCCTCAGGAGAATGCCCATCAGCCTGCAGCTCATAAAAATACTTTTAAAGAGCAAATATTTTGCATTTGGGATGGATCCAATTGCACCAAATACCAGACTCCGTCCAGAAATGTTCCAGAAGGCCAGATCACCCTACAAAGCCTGCAGCCCTCCTTCCCCCTCATCCCCTTTCATATCCCACAAGTTACACATCGTGCTACACTACCAATAGCTTCCATCCATTTTTCACGAGCAAAGGATAAACATTCCCCATAAAGTGCACTTAAGATACGTTCGTTGGCCCACTGGAGCTGCCTCCCTTCTTAGCGATAGTTTGTTTAAATTAGATTCCCTCAGATGCCCCATTCTTGTGTGTCAGATCACAGGAACCCTGTCGCCAGTGTGCTTTAATTCAGGAAAAGGAGGAACAATTTACAGAAGCCCCTCAGTAAAATACTGGCAGCACATTACTGAAATCTAGATATTGAGAAATTCAGCCCAAAAAGCTTGTTATACTTTGTATGCAAATAACAAGAGGGATTGAAACTGTTCATACATTAGTGAACAAAAATGAACACATTTCCCAGAGTATTGTTCTTGTTCCAATATTTACCCTTATCAACTCCACAAAGTCAACCAGATGCTATTAATAAACACATGAAGGTTTTTATGGCATGGAGCTCAGCTCAGAATGAATTAAAAACATTACATCTTGCCAAGGAATTCTGATTTCTAAAGACAGGATTTAGAGATTTTGGCCCCAAGAATGAACCAGGCCTTGCATACCTTCCTCTCTTGTCCCACTCATAAATATGTCCATTAATTAGATTCTTCATCTAATTGCTACTGGAAAAAGTAGCCTGTAGATCAAAGATGCCCATGAGAACTTCCTGTGGATGGACTTAGACCTCCCTTCTTCTGACCTATGTGACTTCTCAACTACAGAAGCAGCCATTTCATTTTGTCACTGTCTGCAAGGCTCAAAAGTTCTCACTTGCAGTGTGGGACAGTGTAGTGAGGCGGTCTGGTTCCCCGCCGCCCCGGAGAGGAAGAAGCCCCTCCCGACACCAGAGTGGGTGGAGCCAGCAAGTCCTGCACCCGCCCCCCAGAGGTCAAAGTGTAGGACAGGAAGTATAAAAGCCTGACCCCAGAGCTCACTCGAGGAGCAGCCGCCGCAGAGGCCAGATGCCTCCGACCTAGCTCCCAGTTGGGAGACCCCGATGACCAACAGCGGATCAGAGGACTAGCCTGACCTGCTGACGCCCAATGCCAACCAGAGCCCGGAGAAGCTGCCCAGCCTGCGCCTAGCCAGTTACTCATGGTGCTTGACTTCCCGGAGGACACTGTCCGGACCCAGGTACTTCCAGAGAGAGAATTCGGAAGTAGCCCAGGGGCAGTCAAGCCTAGTCTGGCTGCAGCACTGCCAGAGCCTATGTCAGTGACTTGCGGCCAGGATCCCCACTGACTCAGCAGCGGGCCTTCTGCCGCTGCTACGGCCCCCGGATGGGAAGCAGTGGAGTGGGAGGGCCTGCATCCTTCCTGCCACCCAGCTTGCGGGTGGCCATCTCCCACTCTCCCAGGCCCTTCTGGAGCCAAGACTCTGGGCTGGTTGTTAACCTGCATTTGCTCAGCCCCTGCTTGAGGGCCTGAGCCCTGGACTCGCTATTGCCCACTGACCACGGGCCGGGCACGAATAAGTGTTTGTGTTTGTTTCTATTGCTGCCATGGAGAGAATTCCCCGTCAGCAACTGCAAGGAAGTAGCGAGACGGTGTGGTTCCCCGCCACCACGGAGAGGGATGAGCCCCAGCCAAACCTCTCTACAGATGGGAAACAGACATAAAATACAGAACCAAAGACAGCAAGACTCCGAACAGCAACAACTGAAATCTTGTAGAATAGGCCAGGAAGAAAGGCCATTTCTAAAATGATATTAATGAAATGTTGTTTCCCCCTCGCCCCCCAAGAGCCTTTTGGTTTTGGCACTGTCACTGCTGCTAGGAGAAAAAAAAAAATCAGTACAACAGGACAGTACTAGAGGGACTCAGCATTGATGGAGTGATGCCCCTTCGGCCCTGCTAAAAGATCAGTTGGAAATTCATCAAGAATTAACAAAATTGCAGCTGGTGGTCTCAGCTGTGCCAGCCAGCTGATCTAAAGCCAAGTTGTCTTCCAAGATAGTAGAATTCTGCGTTTTCAGGCTTTCGGAGCTTGTGGAAACCTTTCCCTCACCTGGGATTTGCCCAGATTTACACACTTAACAATCAGGTTAAAGCTCTGGGATGAGACGGAGATGGACAACTTCACTCCTCTCACACAATGGAACTCTCTACAGCAGGGGGGACACTCATCTGTGCAGGAGACAGAACTTAGGAGCAGGTCTGAGACTGTAGAATGAACACTCCCAGGAATGAAGGACCATCATAAACTGCACCACCTTCTGCTCCAACTGCAAGGCACATGTCTTTGACCTGCCTTCTTGAACATAAATACATAGCAACAGTATAATAAAACCAGTCTCAGAACAAGTCACTCCATATCGCATGTTTCTCTCCTGGTGGAGAAGATGAGAGAAGAGACAAGTGGCACCTTAGCCATGTTGCTTAATGCACTATGGGGCAGTGCTCAGATACCACACTGACGAGTGTGATACAAGAACCTATATAGAATAGGTTCAAGCAAACCCACAATACTCAAAGCAAAAAGGAAAGTCTTTCTAAACTGCTAAGTTTGCCCTGGTTTAAATTCAGAAACATGCACACCATGAGCATGGTCTGGTTTCAACACTACGCCACACAGGCTCATAGCTGAATCCAAGATGCTCTTCAAGAAACTTGGGTTGAGTTTCCAGTTTGCACACAAAATGGCAAATGAAACAAGTTTCACACTCAGCTCTGCCTGCCAGTTAGAGGTGAAGGCTGAATCATAGAATATCAGGGTTGGAAGAGACCTCAGGAGGTCATCTAGTCCAACCCCCTGCTCAAAGCAGGACCAGTTCCCAACTAAATCATCCCAGCCAGGGCTTTGTCAAGACAGGTCTTAAAAACCTCTAAGGATGGAGATTCCACCACCTCCCTAGGGAACCCATTCCAGTGTTTCACTACCCTTCTAGTGAAATAATGTTTCCTAATATCCAACCTAGGCCTCCCCCCCCTGCAACTTGAGACCATTGCTTCTTGTTCTGTCATCTGCCACCACTGAGAACAGCCCAGCTCCATCCTCTTTGGAACCCCCTTCAGGCAGTTGAAGGCTGCTATCAAATCCTCCCTCACTCTTCTCTTCTGCAGACTAAATAAGCCCAATTCCCTCTATCATAACCTTAGTCCCAGATTTGGACCTTAGCGTCCAAAATATGGGGGTTAGCATGAAAACCTCCAAGCTTAGTTACCAGCTTGGACCTGGTACTTGCTGCCACCACCCAAAAAATTAGAGTGTTTTGGGGCACTCTGGTCCCCCTGAAAAACCTTCCCTGGGGACCCCAAGACCCAAATCCCTTGAGTCTCACAACAAAGGGAAATAATCCTTTTTCCCTTCCCCCCTCCAGGTGCTCCTGGAGAGATACACAGACACAAGCTCTGTGAATCCAAACAGAGTGACTCCCCCTCTCCGTTCCCAGTCCTGGAAACAAAAGCACTTTCCTCTTCACCCAGAGGGAATGCAAAATCAGGCTAGCAAATCCAACACACACAGATCTCCCCCTGATTTCTTCCTCCCACCAATTTCCTGGTGAGTACAGACTCAATTTCCCTGAAATTTCCCAGAAAAGAAAACTCCAACAGGTCTTAAAAGAAAGAAAAAATACATACAAATGGTCTCTCTGTATTAAGGTGACAAAATACAGGGTCAATTGCTTAAAAGAATATTGAATAAACAGCCTTATTCAAAAAGAATACAAATCAAAACACTCCAGCACTTATATTCATGCAAATACCAAAGAAAAGAAACCATATAACTTACTATTTGATCTCTTTGTCCTTACACTTAGAAACAGAAGTTTAGAAAGCAGAAACTACTTCTCCAAAGCTCAGAGAAAGCAGGCAGACAGACAAAGACCTCAGACACAAAATTCCCTCCACCCAAAGTTGAAAAAATCCGGTTTCCTGATTGGTCCTCTGGTCAGGTGCTTCAGGTGAAAGAGACATTAACCCTTAGCTATCTGTTTATGACACCCTCAGCCTTTCCTCATAAGTCATGCACCCCAGCCCCCTAATCATTTTCATTGTCCTCTGCTGGACTCTCCAATTTGTCCACATCCCTTCTGCAGTGGGGGGAATCAAAACTGTACACAATAGTCCAGGTGTGGCCTCACCAGTGCCGAATAGAGGGGAATAATCACTTCCCTCCATCTGCTGGCAATGCTCCTTCTAATACAGCCCAATATGCCGTTGGCCTTCTTGACAAGGGCACACTGCTGACTCATATCCAGCTTCTCATCCACTGTAATCTCCAGGTCCTTTTCTGCAGAACTGCTGCTTAGCCACTCGGTTCCTAGTCTTAGCACTGCATGGGATTCTTCCATCCTAAGTGCAGGACTCTGCACTTGTCCTTGTTGAACCTCATCAGATTTCTTTTGGCCCAATCCTCTAATTAGTCTAGGTCCCTCTGTATCCTATCCCTACCCTCCAGGGTATCTACCACTCCTCCCCGTTTAGTGTCATCTGCAAACTTGCTGAGGGTGCAGTCCACGCCATCCTCCAGATCATTAATGAAGATATTAAACAAAACCAGCCCTAGGACCAACCCTTAGGGCACTCCACTTGAAACCAGCTGCCAACTAGACATGGAGCCATTGATCACTACCCATTGAGCCCGACGATCTAGCCAGCTTTCTATCCACCTTATAGTCCATTCATCCAGTCCATACTTCTTTAACTTGCTGGCAAGAATACCGTGGGAGACCATATCAAAAGCTTTGCTAAAGTCAAGATACATCACATCCACCGCTTTCCCCATATCCACAGAGCCAGTTATCTCATCATCAATGCCGGTGCAACTACTAAGCAAACTAGGCAGTCGCCTAGGACGCCAGGTGGTTGAGGGGGCCCAGGGCCATCCTCAGGCAAAGGAAGCTGGGTAGGACACCTGAAAATTTGGGGCCCCACTGGGTCTTAGTGTCCACCCGCCTGCTTTTCCTAACCCTGTTCTGACCCTTCCTGCAGGCTCCCAGTCTTCCTGGGAAGTGGATCTAGTAGTTAAAAGGGAAAAAACCTCCAGCCTGCCAGACCTATTAGCACAACACAAACTGTTAAAGAGCCATTCAAGGGGTAATGAAGCCATTTTACAGGCATTTGCCAACCCCCAGGTATATACTGTCAATTTCTGAATATACTGACAAAAACAGTTGTGCATGACAGTAATATTTACTCAGAACATGTTACTCTACAGGATCTTAGTTTAAAATTTGCTTTAAAAATATTTCATTAGTGAGTTGGCGATGATTATAAAATCACATCTCTAAAAAATCCTTGCATAGATTTTTAAATGCACAGTCATCTTTAGCCTTAAATGCTTGGATCTTCAGACATATGGTTTTTTAAATAAATTATTCAAAAGACCACCCTTACATAAAATACACATTTTAATTACTATAGTAAAAAAAAAAACTTACTTCCAAAGCCTTCCTGTCCTTTCTGTCAATCCATTTCTCCCTTCACCACCCGCCCCCAAGAAAGCCCTTAAAGGGACAACAGCCCTTTGCTTCCAGATAGCTGGACAAAGTCTTTCACTTTAAAAATGCAGCTAAGCTGCTACAGGCTAATATGTATGCCCTACTATCTTGTTAAGCTCCATACTTTCAAGGGTCATGCAAATAAACATGGGACCCTGTAATGCCATTTCATTAAGATCTCTGATGCAGTAATAAAAGGTAGTGTAAGGGTCTTTGCCCCCACAGCTTCCCCATATAGCTTCAGATCATGTTAGCTGAATGGGTTCAGATGAAATGTGGATGGGGAGTAGGGAGGGACATTGGAAATGTGTCTAGAACCAGGATATGTCCAGAGAAGAGCAACAAAAGTGATTAAAGTTCTAGAAAACATGGCTTATGAGGAAAGAGAGAAAAAAATGTTTGTTTACTCTGAAGAAGAGAAGACTGAGAGGGGACATGATAGCAGTTTTCAAGTACATAAAAGGTTGTTACAAGGAGGAGGGCGAAAAATGTTCTTCTTAACCTCTGAGGACAGGACAAGAAGCAATGGGCTTAAATTGCAGCAAGCGAGGTTTAGGTTGGACATTAGGAAAATCTTCCTACTGTCAGGGTGGTTGAGCACTGGAATAAATGACCTAGGGAGGTTGTGGAATCTCTGTCACTGGAGATTTTTAAGAACAGGTTAGACAAACATCTGTCAGAGATGGTCTAGATAATACTCAGTCCTGCCATGAGTGCAGGGGACTGGACTAGATGACCTCTCGAGGTCCCTTCCAGTCCTATGAGTCACTGTTTTTGTAGAGGTAACAGAATAGCGGATGGAGGTTTCCAGTTATGCAAGAGCCAGGAGGAACTTGCAACGTGCCCCAGATGTAGCCGGGATAACCCCAGTGCATGAGGACATGGATAAAAATGGCTGAAGTCTGAACACAGGGGACTCCGGTTATTTCCAGACTGCCCAGTAAGCACAAAGCAGTTCGCACTCCACACCACATGACATGGGAGCCTGAGCAGAAAGAATCACACACAGCACAGCCTGTCCCTGCCATGGAGAGGCCTCTTCCGGCTGTGGTTTGGCTGCATGTTCTAAACCCACCCTGAGTTCTCCTTTTAATGGGAGAATCTCCTTCCAGCAAGGGAAATGTGCCTGGATAAGGCTCGTGTGCATGGAAGGGGAAATGGACTCCTTCAAAACAGGCAAACACATGGATTCTAACATAGAAGGTGACCAGAAAGCATTTCATTCACACTAGGTAGGCACGAAACTGATTTTCCAGATAGGGAAGCTGAGGCAGAGAGAGAATAAGTGAAGTCACTCACCAGCTTAGGTCTCCCGCCTACATTAACTGAACAATTAACTTTAACAAGGGTGTTAAGCTCAGTTGCAGACCAGTTAAGACTGATCCAGCAAAGCACTGAAAGGACAGGGTTAATTTCAATGGAACCTAATTATGGGCTTAGCACAATCAGGGCTGGACACTGTGCAGCCTACCCAGTGCAGAATGGGACAAACTTTGTTCAAGCTGGTTTTAAATGCATGTCTTAACCCAGTAATTAATAGCAAGTTTCCTTCCCTGGCTTTGAGATTTTTGTCCATTTTTTAGAAACAGCCTGGAAGGATAAATCTACACTGCAGCTGGCAGCCAGCCTCCCGCCCAGGGAGACAGCCTCACGCTCGCTCAGCTCAAGCTACTGCACTAAAAATAGCAGCGGGGCTGCTGTGGCACCGACTGAGGCATGGGATAACTACCCAGGCTCGGAGCCATGTGACACACACACACCGCTCCCCTGTGGCTGAGCTCCAGCAGCTCGTCGGAACCTCTGCTTGGGCTGCTGCAACATCCGCACTGCATTTCTATGCACTAGTTCAAGCTGAGCTTGAGCTAGTGAGCTAGTCTACCCAGCCAGGGAGGGTCACTCTCAGCTGTAATGTAGACATAGTCTTAATTCTGGGTCTGCATTTTTATTGTGTGCACCTGCCAGGAATAGCAGGGACATATAAAAACATTTTGGCCTGGTCTTAGATCAAATTAAAATTACTTACTTTGCGGCACGCTGCGGCTCCCCTGTCAACTTTGCTTCCGCCTCTTGCTGAGCTGGAGTTCAGCACAGGAGATCGATCGGGGACCGATTTATTGTGTCGACACTACATGCGATAAATCGATCCCCAATAGATCTATCACTATCCATCGATCCGGAGGGTATTGTAGACGTACCCTTCCACCATAATAATGCTGGTTAGGGGTGTGATTATTTACCACATTTTATACCAGCAAACCCCCCTATCATAGACCCAGTTATACCAGCAAAAAAGTCCTTTTGCTGGTGTTGCTTATTTCAGTCAGTGTACTGGTAAAAGCTATACTGGCAAAAGAGTTCAGAATTCTTTTGCTGGTCCAAGTTGTGTCCCCACTAGGGTAGTTGACAGTTTACACTAGAAAGAGGTTTTCAGTATAGCTAAACTAGGCCTTCAATATGTAATTTCCTAATTATGCCTGCAGCTCAGGTGGCTAAACATCTAACTGCTGTCATTTGTGCTCAATGTTCATTCCACACACAATTTATTTCATGTATCAGAGGGGTAGCCGTGTTAGTCTGGATCTGTAAAAAGCTACAGAGAGTCCTGTGGCACCTTATAGACTAACAGACATATTGGAGCATAAGCGTTTGTGGGTGAATATCCCAGGGCCGCCTGTGGGGGGCAAGTGGGGCAATTTGCCCTAGGCCCCGGGCTCTGCAGGGGCCCCCAAGAGAACGGCGAGGCTCCCGCCCTAGCCCGACCCTGCTCCCGCCCTAGCCCGACCCTGCCTCTGCCCCTCACCCGGAGCCTCAACGGATCCAGCAGTGTCTCTGAACAGCAGTGCACTTTGGCTCCGGCGTGACTCCTGAGCTCCCAGCCCCGCCCCCTTACCATGTGGTTCTGAGCGGGGCGGAGCTCAGGAGCCCCGCCGGAGCCATGCCGCACCGCTGTTCAGGGACACTGCTGGATACAACGCGCTAAGGTTCCAGGTGAGTGGGGTGCCAGGGGTAAGGGGCCAGGGCCGGGGCGGGGGTTGGCTAAGGGGCAGGAAGTCCTGGGGACAGTCAGGGCACAGGGAGGGGGCAGAGGTGGGGGGGCGGTCAGGGGACAGGGAATGGGGGGGTTGGATTGTGGGTGTTCCGGGGGTTTGTCAAGACTCAGTGGGGGGGTGGATAGGGGTCGGGGCAGTCAGGGGACAGGGAGCAGGGGTGGGGTCCTGGGGTGGTGGTGGTGGGTCTCTTGGGGATGGTGAGGGGTCAAGGAACAGGACAGGTCGGGGATTCTGAGGGGGGTGGGCAGTTGGGGGGCAGGAAGTAGGGGGGTCAGATAGGGGGCAGGGCCAGGCTGTTTGGGAGGCTCTAAAGCTCATTCAGCAGTTTGAGGCTTGCAGAAAAGCCAAGCTGTTAGCTTTTCCCATTAGGACTACCATCCGTTTTACTTCTCAAATGCCAAATTATAGTCTATATTTAATTTCAGTGCCATAGGGAGATTCATGGCAGGGGAGAGTAGCTTCATTTAAAATTAGCCACTGGGGGAGGGATCACATGAGAAGAGCAATATCCTACACCACCTACCTCGTTCCTGACCCTACCAAGGGAGACACCTTCCCCCCCCGCAGGAATTCCCTGAGGCTTCAGAGGATTTAATTCAGTGGTTCTCAAACTTTTTTGTCCTGGTGACCCCATTCACATAGCAAACCTCTGAGTGCGACCCCCCCTCCATACATTGAAAACACTTTTTTGTATATTTAACACTATTATAAATGCTGGAAGCAAAGCGGGGTTTGAGGTGGAGTTTGACAGCTCGTGACCCCCAGTAATAACCTTGTGACCCCCTGAGGGGTCCCGACCCCCAGTTTGAGAACCCCTGGGTTAATTTAATTTTAGCACCCTGTGTCCATTCACATGCATGTGCTATTTTGAGCATGTCAGTTTTCACAACATAGGCTCATCCCAGATTCTGGAACAAGCTCAAATGCTCAGTTCATGGGGTTTGTACATAAGCTGTACTAAAGACAAACCCACAATAACCCTCTCCAGTTTGTGAGGGACCCCATGGAGCCAGTCTCTAGGAAACAGATAAATGCATGGAGGCTAAGTCCATTAATGGCTATTAGCCAGGATGGGTAAGGAATGGTGTCCCTAGCCTCTGTTTATCAGAGGGTGGAGATGGATGGCAGGAGAGAGATCACTTGATCATTACCTGTAGGTTCACTCCCTCTGGGGCACTTGGCATTGGCCATTGTCAGTAGACAGGATACTGGGCTGGATGGACCTTTGGTTTGACCCAGTATGGCTGTTCTTATGTTCTAACCTAAATGAACCCAAAGTTATGGAGACAGATATGAGTCAAGAAAGCCAGCAGAGTATGAGAAACCTGGAAAAATCTCTGACTGGATGGGCTCAGGCGTTTGGTCACAAGCTGAGGTGGTTCAAAAGTTTTGGATCTTTTTAAGCAGAATTTTTTAATGTTTCTGTAAACAATCAAACGTAGCAAGCAGCAAACATTTGGCCGCACACTTCTGAAACCCCAAACCATGTTCAGGTTTTGGCAGACTAATTTCAGCTTTTTAATTAAAAAAAACCACAACAAATTTTGAAGGAAAGCAGACATTGTCCGTGATTTTTTTTTGCTTTTTAAAAACCCCTAGTTTTCGATCCAAAAAAAGTTTTGACGGAAAATATTTGTCCAGCCCTTTTAATGAGCTTTAGTACCTTTTAGCACTAGCTGATGCTGAGAACCAGCGATACCTTGTAAAGAAGTTTTCTCAAAGCTGGATTTGTGCCGAGATGCGGAAGGTTTATTTTTCCCAGGGCTGCCTCTGGCAGGGAGCAAGTGGGGCAATTTGCCTGGGCCCTGCAGGGGCCCCCATGAGAATATAGTATTGCAATTTTTTTTATGGAAGGGGCCCCCAAAATTGCTTTGCCCCAGGCCCCCTGAATCCTCTGGGCGGCCCTGGAATATCCACTTTGTCAGACCACACACGAAAGCTTGTGCTCCAATATATCTGTTAGTCTATAAGGTGTCACAGGACTCTTCGTCAATATATTTCATGTTCAGGATCAGAACGCAGGTTGAAATTATTTTAGCAATTTGCCCCTCTTTTATCTGTGTTGAATTGTAACATGGGGAACTCACATTCAGTGTTGCTCGTGATGCAGCGTATTGCTACTCTCAGCAAGTTTCTTTGACTCAGAAATAAGGCTATTTTAACAATGGCCATGATGAAAGCAAAGCATGTCCAGCCATTACCTAACTTCACACTACCATGGCTGAAAATGAAGCTCAGAATCCTTTGCAATATTTTCTAAATGCCTGATCCAAAATGTTGTGTGTTCAAAAAGCCAAGTTAAAACAAGTTTAACCATAACAATATTCACATTCAATAGCCAAGTTCTGTTGTACGATGATTAGAAACTTTACATTAGAAAAGAGTTCACCATTTAAACACAACATAATTTATCTCCCTCAAATGGGCATTTTAATTCAGAGAAAGAAACAGAGGACCAGTTTCTTAGTTGATGTAGACTGCACAGCTACACTGAAACTCAAACTTTAACCACCAGCCTGCACACAGAAACATATGTGCACACACAAGAACATAAAATCTTCTGGCTACCAGATATAGAACCCATTTTCTTCCATGCATGCAACAGACATGGACAAGAAATTCCAGTGAGAATCCAAGCTCTGAACAATGAGCCCACGTGCATGACTAAGGGGAGCAGAACCTGAAGCTGGGTGGGCTAGTAGTGAGACCTGTGATTGAGTGATGCCTCATGCCTTCATTCTTCCTTATAGGCCAGGCTCCCTGGCCGGATTGCATCTCTCAAGCTTTATTACAGTCATAGGACTCCTACGCTGCACCACACTGCTCAGCGCATCATGGGAGATATTTTCCGTCCAAGTAGCTCTATAATTGAGAGTAGGAGCATGAAGCACCTGAACTACAACTCCCATGAGGCTTCACCTTAGATTAATACAGTTTAATATCAAAATGACAGAAAACAAAAATATTGGGCTCATTTCAACAAACCAAATAAATAAATAAATAAATCAAAAAGTTCCAGAAAAAAAGAAAGAAAGAAAGAAAGAAAAACAACATTTTCTGTTGAAAAAATCATGTTGATGGAAAATTACTCTCCAACTCAAGCACTAGATGCTATTCAAATACTAATGAAGGCACAGTTCCTGCTTTGAATCACTGTGGTAATCCTAAGGAAGACACTGCTCTCATTTCTGTTAGCTTAAACCATTGCTGAGTTGGCTGGGACACATGCTCTGATTCTGATACTTAGGAATCTAGACGGGTCAATTTACTGTGGAAGACGTGTTCTGATAAAGATCATTCCTGTTAGATGTGATAATACAGTGAGTTTTCAGAGCCCACAGGAGACTGCTCTTCTTCTTCTGCTGTGCTCAGATACTGTAGTAATGGGGGCCATATAATAAATTAGATAGCTAACAAAAATTATGCCCATTCTGAATTTGATACTACAGCAACAGATGACTCAAAGGACTGATGACAAAGGATGGGCAAACTTATTTTGAACCCACTTGAACATTAAAGGTTTGACAGTTTGACTTGAGTGTTACTAGGCTCACATTCTGTTAAGGACAGACAGTGGGGGGCGGGGGGAGAAGTAGACAAAAATGGGTATAAAGTGGATCAGAAACCAGTCAGAGTGAAAACCAACTAGAAATAGATTATAGAAAGGAACAGAGAGAGGGAGGGGAAGTTTGGCATTAAAAAAACAACAAACCAAACCAATATTGGGATTGTTCTCTCCTCAACACATAGCATGGCTTTTTTTTTTTAAATTGATTCACCTTTGATTAAACTACTAGAAAAAATTGATTTTTTAAACTTGCACTAGGTTTTGTGCAGTTTGAGAATCTGGCCAAAGTTTAACTCTATTTTCTTCACCAACCCCTAGATCAAATCAGACCTGACAGTATCACCACCAAATGCCTGTTTGTTGCTCTACATGAAAGGAGCTGGTGATCTCATTCTACTTCCTTATGTCCACATTTTGTTAACAACCATCGCAGTTGGCAGAAGAAAGCCAAGGCTTGAATGTATACAATTGTCATTTCAGACCTAAAAGGGATCTGGTCAGAACAAGATGCTTCTGTTTTACAGATAAAGAGAGGACTTCAGTTTCTATCGCATTCACTCTGGCACCTATTGCCAGCGCTAAATTCATGCTTTGGAGTTGTTTTTAAAATGTAAACAAAGAATATGATGCCAAAAATCTAGACTGATTAATACTAGTCACTGAAGTGTAGAACTGACAGATGTCGACTTAGTTTTCAAAACTAGATTAGTTTTACAAAAAGTATCAAACGAATTTCAGGAAAAACAAATACATGGAAGTCACAACCGTGTAAAGATGTGCAATGTGGTGGTTTTTACATAAGGACATTGGGAAACAGTGTTTTAAACATGTGCAATATACCCCAATATGGAGAGATTTGGGGGTGAAAATGGGGTCTGCACAAAAAGACTACACTGAACCAAGGGCTAGTCAAACATCAGGAATTCATATTCACAAATACATCACTAGAAAATTTCAGTGGTAATCAGAGAACAACCAACTTGCTGAATTCTATTCAGATGTAAAGTTGGTAAAATATCTCATAAAGCATTAACAGAACAAACAGTTTGATGAATAGCCATGAAATATATTGAATATAGTAACTGATACTATTCTACCAGCCAGAGTAGTGTATCTCCTTTTTTAAATTAAGAATTAGAGCTGGTAAAAAAAATAAATAAAAACATTATCCCTCTCCCCTTTCACTCCCCCGCCCCAAATGGCTTTTTAACAAAACGCATTTTTGTCAAAAATTTCCACATTAAAAAAATTAGGTTTTTGTCAAAAATGAAAAACTTCAAAGCAAAAAAAGAAAGATTCAGTTTCCAGCTTTTTCTTTTTTTGATGAAACCCCCAAAATGTTCTTCTTTTTTTCTTTTCATTTTTTGTCAAAAAAATTTAGCAGGAAAAAAAATCATTTCTCAACCAGCTCTACTAAGGCTATTTCTCTGTCATAAGTGAATATAAACCATTTTCATTTAAATACATAATATCCCACGGTCTGGTTTCAGATCTATAGCCAGTTGCTATGGTAAAAAGAACTTGCTACAGTTTAATAATAAATCAGAATCTGCATTTTCATGATTCCAAGATCTTCTCAAATCTATAATTAGAAAATCTATAATTGATTTTACTGCAGCTGAAAGTCTGAAAAGTGTCAGTCCCATTCTTAATGATAATTTACAAGGCTTCTAATTTTATTCCAGGGCACTTACACAGAAGAGATTAACATATCAGTATTTAAAGGATATTTAGTTCAACAACATTGCAGAGTTAATTGATGTCATTAAATTGCTCAAAGTCCAGCAGATTCCTACTAGTCAATGTTAAGCAGGCTACTGCCCCATCAGTGCACAATCAAATGCAATCACCACTTTATTTAACTATACAGAACTGGGAGCTATTGATGTAATATGTAAAGTGAAATGGTTACATTCCAGAGATGTTTTTATTTTTAAGAACTGAACCCATTTTATTTTTGTTTTTCATTTCATGTGTAGGAAGTCTATAGGAAACAAGGCCTCCCAATTCTAATTATAAGGATAATTAACCGGTGCAACAGCTTACCTAGAGATCTGGTGGATTCTCCATCACTAAGTCTCTAAATCAAGAATAGATCTCTTTCTAAAAGATATGCTACAGCTCAGAGGTTATCATCTTCATGCAGAAATTACTGGTTGAGATTCTATGGCTGGGTTTTGCAGGAGGTCAGACTAGATGATCAGAATGATCCCTTCTGGCTTTAGAATCTATTAATCTGTGGTATTAAAAAGTTACGGGAAAAAAAGTGAGAATATGATCACGATCATCCGGGTGTGTTTGTGTAACGGAAGTACCTGTTTCACATCACCTCTTTCTGTGCATCTGTAGATATAATACCCATGTAATAAACTGCATTTAGCACATAACCTTGAGCCATTTCACCTGTGCTCTGCTCACTAATCCATCTCTATCAGGCCTGTCTAAAATTCCACATACCTGAGCAGCTATCATGTATTTTTAAGTCGACCTGTCACAAAAAAAGTTTCCTTCTTTCCCTCAGTTGTAAAATTTCTCTCTTCTCCTATCCCCATTACATTAGTCTGAGGACTCAGTGAAAGATTAAAGTTAAATACCCCAACAACCCTGAATTGCCAGAAATGTCAGTTTTATACCAACATTCCTAACTCTTAGTGGTGCACATAGAACTTGGTTCTACCCATGGAAGGTCCAGAGGTAAATTGACTTCAGAGTCATGATATTTATATGGTCAGATGAGCCATTTTAAGTCACTTTTAAAGGTTTCTAATCTTTTAATTGTGATCTTTTTACAGAGCACATGATGGAGCGCTATGGTGCCAAGCACTTGTTTGGGATACTCTGCAGAACTTATTTGTGAGGCATGCAGCCACCCCAAACTCAAGCCAGTAAAACCTTTATACCATCAAGTATTCCTCTCTCACTTATTTATACTGATACCCTTCACTTTAAAAGATCTCGAGCAACTGGCTAATACATACGGGCAGTACCTCTGGAAAGTAGCATCCACCTGGTACAGTGTACAATAGTGAGGGAGAGGAGAAATTTTGGCCATTAATCCAAACAAGAACCTTTTTCTTAGTAAAATAAAACACAAAACAAAAAGAAAAATCCTGCCTTCTTAGTATCAATGCAAAATAGGGACAATCCTGTTTTTAAAGTAACATTGTAGAAAAAGCGTCAGGTAGGAGTCATGTTATTGCGTCTCAGTGATTTGCAAAGCACATTTGCTCAATTTACAAGTACTGTAAAACAATTCCCCCCCCCCAAAAAAAAACTGCCAGCCCTGTAATCTCCACCTGGGATCTGAGTCAAGTTGAATTATTTCTGGCTCATCCATCATCGCTAGTAATAAAGATTCTGCAGGTCGAATTTTACCCAGGGTAACATTTGTGCAGCCCCATAAATGCTTACATGGAGTTGCGCAGGTGTAACTGAGGGACGAATTGGGCCTGCATAACCTGTATTACTGGTAATGGTACACAGTCCAGAGAGAACACAATTCACTTTCTCATAGCTATGTTATTTCTGCGGGATGGATAATAAAAGCTTATTTTTATCACTACTGTAAACAGTTGCCTCGGGATACAAACCGGTATCAGATCTGCTGAGTGAGATTATTTTTAGAGCGTCAGTGTTCTGGTCGCTACTGTTTTGTAAGGGCTCATATCTGAATGACACCTGAGCAATCATCTGCATCGGGCTCAAATGTATCTGGCACGGAAAGAAGGGCTGAGCTGATCCTGCCAGGATTTGTACCTATGCTGCTGTGTGTAACCTATGTTTACACAGTTGGGAGAGCTTCCCAACGTAGTTTTACAAGTCAGCTACTGGTTTTCAGCTAACAGAGCTGGATCTTTTAGCTCAGGCAACTGGGGCTCATATGCTTTTGAATCCAGAGGTCCCAGGTTTCATCCCCACAGCCAAGGTGTCACATTACATATGTAGTAAAGGTATTTCTGAACCAATGCTTAAATTGCCATACACTACCACACCTTCCGTCTAACAGAGCAGAGACAAATATCATATAAATATGTGCAACAAAGGAATCCAATATATTTGCACCATGAGCATAACCAAGAGATAATACCTGGGAACTGAACAAATTATTACTGAAGCTGTTGTTTATTGCACACTATAGGCAGGTTTTACACAGTGGACCTGAGGCTTTTCAATCAGTTATCTAGACTGGTGACTTTATGGCCAGGATGATTTTACCGAAGGGCAATGCTAACTGTAGAATAATAAATGACATGTGTAGGTCCACTTCCATGAGATGGAGTGAAGTTAATTAGAGGCTCAGCACTTTGTATGATTGGGCCCAACACGGGCATAGTGCTATCACTGATTTGACGGATTTATGTTGTCATAATATTCAATTTAAGATTTTCTAGAATATAAAACAAAGTTGCAGCCAACACATTATTGACAGTCTTCTTACCATCAGCTCTGATAAAGACTGACAAGCAGATTTCTAGTCTAAAATAAAGCATCAGAACAATTGTAAATGAGAATGACTATGTATGGGCAATAATGTTAGGGTTCCCTGTGTATTGTTTATACCATAGTTTCTGAATAGGACAACTTACTATTTAGTCATGTACAATGAGGATGTCTCTAAAACTAAACATGGAGAATAAGTTTTGCCTAACTTGTGCTGTCTACTATTTCCTTGTGAATAGTCACAAGCTAAAAAGTGGTAAATAGTTAATTACACTGTACAGATAAGACAGCGCAATACATTATTTACTATGGTTCTGAGGAGGAAAACAACAAGGACGAACTGAAGGCAGGAAAAACAGAAATGTACATTTCCTCAAGATTTTTGTATTTCAAGTCAGTATCACAATGATTCTAATATGGCTTTTCTTTGAATATTTAAGTAATCTAAAATAAATATATTCATTATTACAAAGAATACCAGATAGATTATCCTTCAAAGCTTTTTGCCACTGACTTTCAAGCACTTATGGCCAAATAGCAGACAAGTTTCTACCTGTTGCATCTGTAATTCTGTTAACAAGAACAGGGAGACACATGATGCCACATGAAAACAATTAAGCAAGAAACAGAAAGAATTGCCAGACAAACTAATTTTAAAGAGATAGACTTAAAATGAACTATATGCTATGGAATCCCAGTCTTAATGGGATAAACATTTCTCAAAATAGGTCATTCCAGTTGGGCCCCCAAATGCATGTGTGTCAGAAATAGAGACATAGGGAAGACAACTGTAGAACAATCCATTTATAAATCTTTGAGAAATTTTTTACAACAGAAAGAACTGTAAGCATAGCCTGCTTTAGAAAGCAGACCTTCCTTCAAGTAGAAAAGGACATCTAAAGCAGATTGATCCGGGTGACATTACCAGCTGACAGGTTGGGAGCCAAGTTAAACATTTAGGTTCAATTCCATGTTATTTAATTTTAATCTCTATTTAAATAGAGACACTGCTTTCATTATATGCTTTCAAAATAGAACACAGACCCTTTCACACTCTGACTGCAGTTAAAGTAGATGATTGTCACTTAGTGAAGTTACAATGCATAATGTAAAATGAGAATGGTATCAAATATAGGGTGACCAGACAGCAAATGTGAAAAATCAGGACGGGGGAGGGGGGTAATAGGAGCCTATATAAGGAAAAGTCCCCCAAATTGGGACTGTCCCTGTAAAATCGGGACATCTGGTTACCCTAAAATATTAGTGTTTAGGACAAAAGAAAAATTATTTCAGCATGTGCATAAAAATTCCAACTGTGTCTGAAGGGCAGTAAGTTCAGTGGGTTCACTAAAGTATTTTTATAGCACATTTGTTAAGAGAGAGGTTTTCCTGTGGCCAGGTTTCAATACCACGACTCCCTACTAAGTCAGGATAGAGATGGCAGGACAGTCTAGCCAAGGGTTCATTTAGCGTGCAGAGAAACAGGAGAGAACTACACGTTTTTCTGAGCGTTATCCCTTCAGAAGTTAAAGTGAAAAGTCTTTGCAATTGCCTATTGTACCTAAACATACTGTGGGGACAAATTGTTTCACTGACTATTTAACAGGTAGCTCTCAGTTTCCACTAGACAATACCCTTGTGGTTGTGACAGTGCCTGGGCATTGGGAATAGGAATACACATGTTGAATAACTGACCACTCTTGTAGCCCCACATTTTGGTTTACTAGTAAATTTTGACTCAGCCCACACAGCCTCATCACACAACCCGGCCGGAGAACCGCAACTGGGTTTGTTTGGTTTTGCCATGAGTGAGACCATTGAACTCGTTTTACTGCTTGCTCAAGCTAGCGAATTAAACAGCTCAGCATTGAGAACAGCAAAACCCAGTAAAGTCACCAGAGGCTAAAAATCCTGCCAAGCAGCCAGCGGGCCAGCAACCTGCAGCGAACGGGGTGCAAAAGCACCGAAGTTGTTCCTGAATCTCACACGCGGAGTCGCCAGGACCCGAAAGCTGGCAACACACCCCAGCAAAACCTAGCGGGCAGGTAGCGGCTTTGGTGCAAATTCTTCCCGCCCCGTGAAGCAGTTTGTATGTTTCCTTATGAGAATAATGGCTCGTATTCCCGCGTGAGGAGCGATCGGCGGGTCTCAGCCTCCCCTCACTGCAGCTCCGGAGCCAATGTAAACTCCTTTCGGGAGAAACGCCGCTTCTACCGCGTCCCAAAGGGCAGGGACCACAGGGAGGCAGGCACTCACCTAGGAGAAACCAGAGGAAACGTCTCGGGATGAAAGTCAGCTCCAGCGCCATGATCCAAGTTATGCCACAAACCCGACTTCGGATCAGCTTCTGCCGAGCCACGGAACCGGTGTGAACACCCCCATGGGCCGGAAGAGACGCCGCTGGGTGGGGAGATGCTGCCTGCCGAGTAATTAAGAACAAAGTAACATCCCCCAGGTGGGGAGGTAAATGACTTGGCCCCCGGGGAGCGAGCGGCCAATGGACACAAGCTGCAGCGCCCGGTGAGTTTCGGGGGGTGCGAAACCCCTGCGAAGTCTGGTTTGGTTGCCACTGGCGAGCGGATCCCCGGCCCCCTGGCCACGGCAGGGTCCGTCTGAGGCGCTGGCGGGGGAGCGCCGAGTGTTAACAGCAAGGGGCGGATCTATGTTTAGCACAACCTGAGCTTTTAAAAATAGACTGACCGACGCTGTCAACTGCGCCAGCGATTTACAAACTAGGCACAAAATCAGCAGCGTCAGTCCCGTCACAGCCGCGCCAGCCCCTCGGCTCTGCCAGCAGCAGCGCCCAGGTGCGGGCGGAAAGCGCCGGGCTCAGCATCCCAAGGAGAAGGGACTGAAAGGCAGGTACCTACCGCTATGGGGAAGGGAAATCCAGCAAGGGACAGGGCTGGGTTCTTTTTAAGAGATGGGACCATGATCCTACTTGTACAAACTTCCCTCGGGGAGGATGCAATTGACAACATGCAGTATAAATAGCCAACCTCCTTCCGCATTGGGACACAGCCAGTGTGCCCAAGTGAAAAGGCCAGGTTGAAGCTGTGATTTTACCACTTCTCCAGGTGTATGAGGGTTGCCAGATATATAATCATTACCATAAATAACTTTCACTAATAATAATTTCAGGCATGTTAGCTTTAAAGGCAAAGGCCATAGGGCATCCCACTTTTCCCAGCTAAATGCCATCGCTACACTTTTTAAATAGTGCTATAAAACTTGCAAAGAATCCTGTGGCACCTTATAGACTAACAGACGTTTTGGAGCATGAGCTTTCGCGGGTGAATACCCACTTCGTCAGATGGATGTAGTGGAAATTTCCAGGGGCAGGTATATATATGCAGCAAGCTAGAGATAATGAGGTTAGTTCAATCAGGGAGGATAAGGCCCTGTTCTAGCAGTTGAGGTGTGAAAACCAAGGGAGGAGAAACTGGTTTTGTGGTTGGCAAGCCATTCATAGTCTTTGTTTAATCCTGAGCTGATGGTGTCAAATTTGCAGATGAACTGAAGCTCAGCAGTTTCTCTTTGAAGTCTGGTCCTGAAGTTTTTTTGCTGCAGGATGGCCACCTTAAGGTCTGCTATAGTGTGGCCAGGGAGGTTGAAGAGTTCTCCTACAGGTTTTTGTATACTACCATTCATCCTTTTCGGTAGAAACTGTCCAGTTTGGCTGATGTACATAGCAGAGGGGCATTGCTGGCATATGATGGCGTATATTACATTGGAGGCTGTGCAGGTGAATGAACCGGTGATGGTGTGGCTGATCTGGTTAGGTCCTGTGATGGTGTCGCTGGTGTAGATATGTGGGCAGAGTTGGCATCGAGGTTTGTTGCATGGATTGGTTCCTGAGCTAGAGTTCCTATGGTGCAGTGTGCAGTTACTGGTCAGAATATGTTTCAGGTTGGCAGGATGTCTGTGAGCGAGGACTGGCCTGCCACCCAAGGCCTGTGAAAGTGTGGGATCATTTTGTAGGTGTTGGTCTCTGTCTGAGGGGTTAGAGCAGATGCGGTTGTACCTCTGTGCTTGGCTGTAGACAATGGATCGTGTGATGTGCCCGGGATGGAAGCTGGAGGCATGAAGGTAGGCGTAGCGGTCGGTAGGTTTCCTGAGGAAACTACAATCCAGTACCTACAAAATCTCCACCAAGCATTCTCAAAACTACAATACCCGCACGAGGAAATAAGGAAACAGATCAACAGAGCCAGACATGTACCCAGAAGCCTCCTACTGCAAGACAAACCCAAGAAAGAAACCAACAGATCTCCACTGGCCATCACATACAGTCCCCAGCTAAAACTCCTCCAACGCATCATCAGGGATCTACAACCCATCCTGGACAATGATCCCACACTTTCACAGGCCTTGAGTGGCAGGCCAGTCCTCGCCCACAGACATCCTGCCAACCTGAAACATATTCTGACCAGTAACTGCACACTGCACCATAGTAACTCTAGCTCAGGAACCAATCCATGCAACAAACCTCAATGCCAACTCTGCCCACATATCTACACCAGCGACACCATCACAGCACCTAACCAGATCAGCCACACCATCACCGGTTCATTCACCTGCACATCCCCCAATGTAATATACGCCATCATATGCCAGCAATGCCCTCTGCTATGTACATCGGCCAAACTGGACAGTCTCTATGGAAAAGGATAAATGGACACAAATCAGATGTTAGGAATGGCAGTATACAAAAACCTGTAGGAGAACACTTCAACCTCCCTGGCCACACTATAGCAGACCTTAAGGTGGCCATCCTGCAGCAAAAAAACTTCAGGACCAGACTTCAAAGAGAAACTGCTGAGCTTCAGTTCATCTGCAAATTTGACACCATCAGCTCAGGATTAAACAAAGACTATGAATGGCTTGCCAACTACAAAACCAGTTTCTCATCCCTTGGTTTTCACACCTCAACTGCTAGAACTGGGCCTTATCCTCCCTGATTGAACTAACCTCATTATCTCTAGCTTGCTGCATATATATACCTGCCCCTGGAAATTTCCACTACATGCATCTGACAAAGTGGGTATTCACTCACGAAAGCTCATGCTCCAAAACGTTTGTTAGTCTATAAGGTGCCACAGGACTCTTTGCTGCTTTTACAGATCCAGACTAACACGGCTACCTCTCTGATACTATAAAACTTGTGGCACACATTCAGTATTGTTCCTTGGCAAGTAAATAACTGAGCATGATTCGACCACCACAACTGAATTCTTACACCTAAAATCATTGGGCCATAAGGTCTCATCCCGCTTTTAAGTAGAACCCAGCCCTGTGACTCAGAGTCCTGCATAAATCCTGATAGCTACATGATGTCCATAAATAATTAAAAATTACATACCTTTTGCATTTGTGTAAAAGAAAAGCGGGTACCTTACTATGTTATGTCTATGTAGTACTGTTTGGTCGGGTAGCTTTGAGGAGCTGAAAATCTGCATAATTCGATTTCAGATCCTCTGAAGCATGTGATTGTCTACTTCTGGTTCCCAGGGAAGTGTGTGGCTGACTGGTCAGTTCATAACTCTGGTGTTCATGTACATGTTGTAAATCATTTACCTTTTTGTCCTTTCCATTTCTGTGAAAAATCAATTAAAAAAAAAATCACAGCTCCTCCAGGTAGTAAAGGCTGATGGTGCATAGGAGTTTTCCTCCACTGTTAGAACATTTAAATTTGTAATTTAACATTTATAGTCTGCTTAAGGAAGAGCCTTGGTGGTAAATGTTTAAACTAAAGACCACTTCATTTTTAACAAAAAGATAGGCAAAACATTGTCACTAAATTATATTCATGTATAGTGGCTTTCATATCTGATACTCTCCTTTATTCAATTGAAATGTGTCTTATCTGGCATCAAGTAAAAACTGTAACTGTTGTTGAGGGTAGGTGACATAAGAAAATAAGAACAGCCATACTGGGCCAGACCAACGGTGCATCTAGCCCAGTATCCTGTCTTCTGACAGTGGCCAATGCCAGGAACCCCCGAGGGAATGAACAGAACAGGTAATCATCAAGTGACCCATCATCTGTCACCCATTCCCAGCTTCTGGTAAACAGAGGCTAGGGACATCACCCCTGCCTATTCTGGCTCATAGCCATTGATGGACCTATCCTCCATGAACGTATCTAGTTGTTTTTTGAACCCTGTTATAGTCTTGGCCTTCACAACATCCTTTGGCAAGAAGTTCCAGAGGTTGACTGTGCATTATGTGAAATACTTCCTTTTGTTTGTTTTAAACCTGTTGTCTATTAATTTCATTTGGCAACCCCTAGTTCTTGTCTTATGAGTAAACACTTCCTTATTTACTTTCTCCATAGCTGTCATCATTTTACACACCTGTAGCATATCCACCCTTACTTGTCTCTTTTCCAAGCTGAAAAGTCCCCGTTTTACTAATCTTTCCTCACATGGAAGTTGTTCCATACCTCTAATAATTTTTGTTGCCCTTTTCTCAACCTTTTCCAATTCCAATATATCTCTTTTGAGATGGGGTGACCAGATCTGCATGCAGTATTCAAGATGTGGGCGTACCATGTTTATACAGATGCAATATATTTTTTCTTATCATCTACCCTTCCTAATGATTCCCAACATTCTGTTTGCTTTTCTGACTGTCACTGCCCATTGAGTGGGTGTTTTCAGAGAACTGTTCACAATGACTTCAACATCTCTTTCTTGAGGGATAACAGCTAATTTAGACCCCTATCATTTTATATGTATAGTTGGGATTATGTTTTCCAATGTGCATTACTTTGCATTTATAAACATGGAATTGTATCTGCATTTTGTTGCCCAGTCATCCAGTTTTGTGAGATCCCATTGTAACTCTTCACAGTCTACTTTGGACTTAACTACGTTGAGTAGTTTTGTATCATCTGCAAATTTTGCCACCTCATTGTTTACCCCTTTTTCCAGATCACTGAACAGCACTGGTCCCAGTACAGAGCCCTAGTGTAAACCCTAATTTACCTCTCTCCATTCTGACAACTGACTATTTATTCCTACCATTGTTTCCCATTTTTTAACCAGTTTCTGATCCATGAGAGGACCTTTTGTCTTATCCCATGACAGCTTACTTTGCTTAAGAGCCTTTGGTGACAGTGAATATATGCCCACAAAAACAGCACATTCATAGTTTCACTCATTTAGGAAACAGAAAAGTTAGATGCTTAGAAAGAGCTCCAATTTATTTTGGGCAGCAAAATCCTTTGCTCTGCTGCCATCTGTTGTAATATGAGGAGACCTGCTAGCTCCCAGTAAATAACACACAACACTCAACCTTACAGCTGTGTCATTTTTTAGGTTTCTGAGGGTAGTTAGCGTTCTGCCTTCCAGGGAATTCCCACCATAACCACACATTGTTGGATCTCTCTTTTTGAATAACTATTGGGGGTCTATCATCCAACTGAAGTCAAGAGAATCTTTTCATTGCCTGCAGCAATCTTTGGATCAGACTTACACCTGGAAGGGATCCAGAACCTATACCCCATTACAGGCCAAAGTGCTCTCTCTCAATAGGACAGAACTGCTCCATCTTCCCTGGGCTGGAGTGCCCAACCTATGGCCCCTGCCATGCACGGCCCACTAGACCATTTCATAAGGCCCGCAGCCTGCTTTAACGCAATATACTAACGGCTGATTCAGTAGCGTTTTGTCATCATGTTTACATCATTTTAGTTGACTAGTGTGTAAACAGACAATACTGTACATAGACACAACCTTTAAGAACTTTCTATCATTACTTTATTGGTGTCCTCATTAGCCAAGCAGTGAGCACTTAATACAACCTGCAGAGCTAATTTACAGTGGATTTTTCAGCTTGGATAAACGGATGATTTCTTTTACTAATTAAAATACAATCTGCTCTGGCTTCTGTATGTTCCATATTAAGATATGTGCGTAAACTTAGGTCACACTATGGACATTTCATTTTCAGGAAAGAACTTGGAGTAGATTTTTTTACATAGCACTGGCAGCTTATTAAACAAACATCCAGTACACTAAAGCTGTGGATGCTTAAATAGCTATTTCCATGCCTAAATTTAAGGGGGAATTAAGAACCACAGTGATAGGTGCCTTAGTAATACCTGAAATAGAAATGACATTCCAATATTAAAGAAATCCTGCTTCATTGAAATTATGATCTTTTTATGTCTATTACCTAGAAATATCAGCTATGGAACACATGAGCCAGCTGCTGGAGAAAAACAAAACTGCAGTGAGGTAATCAATGGCCCGTTTAAGGCTAAGCTCTATGTATACACAGCACACAGAAAGGAAGTGATTAGACCATTAGCCTAGGACTTGGGAGACCAGTGTTCAACACCCTGCACTGCCACAGATGTCCTGTGTGGCCTTGGTCAAATTGCTTAGTCTTCCTGGGCCTTAGTTCCTCCATCTGTAAAATGGGGATAAATAGTATTTCCCAACCTGGTGAGTGAGGATAAATATATTAAAAATTGTGAGATGTTCTGGGAGCCATATAAGAACTTAAGTATAAAAACTACATGAACAAATTAAATGAAGAATTGTTTATTTGTTTTGGGAATATGAAGAAATTATTTGATCTTTACAACGTATTATTTTGCATCTCACTGCAGTCCATATATTGTCTATGGATCAAATTATTCACCACCACCATGTGCACTCCCATAGAAATTCATGAAGCTGCACCAGGTGTGAGAACGTTTTACTTTGAACTACAGTAAAGCCTATGATTTAGAAAACTCTTAAGTGACATGATCAGCAATTCATCATTAAAAGGCTAGTTTTAAAAAAAAATCAAATAAGCAGTTTTTGTAAGAAACAATAAATAAAGGTGTCATAAACAGATAAGAAAAGTTAATAGCACAGAAGTACTTTATATCTCTTTGACTATAAAGGGTTAACAAGTTCAGTGAGCCTGGCTATCACCTGACCAGAGGACCAATCAGGAGACAGGATACTTTCAAATCTTGAGGGAGGGAAGTTTTTGTGCTGTGCTGTTAGTTTTGGTTGTTGTTCACTCTGGGGGCTCAGAGGGATCAGATGTGCAACAAGGTTTCTCTGCAATCTCCCTGATACAGTTTCTTATATTTCCAGAATAGTGAGTACGAGGTATATAAAGTGAGTTAGGCTTATGTTTGTTATCTTTATTTGCAAATGTGTATTTGGTTGGAAGGAGTTCAAATGTGCATTTGGCTGAAAGGAGTTCAAATTGGTATTTTGCTGAAAAGATTTTAATTTGTACCTGTATACTTAGGCTGGGAGGGTGTTCCCAGTGTCTATAGCTGAAAGACCCTGTACCGATTACATTTTAAATTTACAAAGATAATTTTTACTGTTTTTTTTTCTTTCTTTAATTAAAAGCTTTTGTTTAAGAACCTAATTTTTTTTTATTCTGGTGAGACCCCAGGGGACTGGGTCTGGATTCACCAGGGAATTGGTGGGGAGAAAGGAGGGAAGAGGGAGAGAGAAGCTGATTTCTCTCTGTGCCAGGATTACTTTCTCTCAGGACAAGCCTGGGAGGGGGAAAGAGAAGGAAGGTGGAAGGTGAATTGTCCTCTCTGTTTTGTGATTCAAGGAGTTTGAATCACACAGTGATCTTCCAGGGTAACCCAGGGAGGTGAAGCCTGGGAGAGGCAACGGTAAGGGAAAGGGTTTACTTTCCTTGTGTTAAGATCCAGAGTGTCTGGGTCGTGGGGTTCCCCGGGCAAGGTCTTGGGGGGACCAGAGTGTACCAGGCACTGGAATTCCTGGTTGGTGGCAGCGCTACAGGTTCTAAGCTGGTAATTGAGCTTAGAGGAATTCATGCTGGTACCCCATCTTTTGGATGCTAAGGTTCAGAGTGGGGAATTATACCATGACAAAAGGCTTGACTATATACCACTGAAACCAATGGAAATGTTGCCATTGACTTCAATGGGAGCTGGAACAAGGTCAAGAGGACAAGCAAAGAGTAAAGTTTTTGAACAGTCAGAGACCACCAGATCTACAGTGAAATGACAAAATACAATGATTACCACCTCATAATTGAAATACTGAAAGAAAACAAGAATTGGTACTTGTATCTTTACATGGTTATATTTGTGGAAAAAAGCAGTGCAACAGCCACAATTCAGGAATAAAATCAAACCATTTTTGAATATTTGAACTAAACAAGGCTGTAGTGCAAAAATAAAACTAAAATTTCCCCAAATACGTCTATAAAACAGTTTTCAAAATTGCACTTGAGTGTAAAGAGGCCAGTGAATCATTCAAATTAGTATATGGGTTTGGTGTGAAGAGAATTTAATGTTGGTGAAAGGTGCCAGATGGACGACACTCAGCAGTAATAGAAGTCAACAGACTGAGCAGACTCAACAAACTTGTCCGCACTGCACAGCCATGTGCCTCGACCATGACCTGGTGGGACCATCTCCATGGGTAAGAGAATACTGTAGTTCTATTTCCATAGCATTTATAATAATTAGCCACCATGGAGAGACTATCAATTGCAAGCAAGGCTTTTTGACGTGGACACTTGGAAATGAAGTAAGATAGCCATTTTCAATGGTCCACAAATGACCATCAGATTGTAACAACTTTTGTTCACTACTGACCTTGGTGGAGTCAAAAATGAAAGGAGGTGAAGAGTTCTATTCCATTACCCAAGTGTGACAAAGCCACTCAGTACTGAGGATGAGAAAGCCCATAAGCAAGAATTATTCAAGAGTTAACAGGAAACATACTAATTTTATTTTTAAAAAAGGCTGAAAAGATTATTAAGCCCCAAAGTAAAGCTTGAAAAGGAAACTAGCTGCAAAGGACACGCTTCAGGCTTGATTTCCACCTGCCTTCTTCCCTTATGTAACAAGCAGAAATCTGGGTACTCTTTCCAAAGGGGTGTGTGTATTTATTATTTTGCCTGTTCAAGTCAGTAAACTGCCTAGTAGACACCATTTTAGATCCTATGAGTGAGATTTTGTGATTGCTATTCATACCCTTATACAATTCCCCTTATTTATATCTAGTGGTAGGAGTGTAACACTCCAGGAGTGAGAAATTACCAAATATCTGTAGGCTTGTTTGTTTGAGAGAGAGACACGATGGCTCCATATTTCTTCCTAGTCAGGGGAAATTAAGGTGAAACATGATTTTAACTGATTAACAAAACCCCCCAACACCCCTATTGGAGGGAACCTAGCACAGAAAGGTGGAGAAATTAGAACAATTACAGTCACTGAACTGGGAATCTGTATTTGTATATTTGGGCTTTGTACACATACACTTCAGTACACGACATTTAGAACACATTACCCTAGTTCTATTGAATCCATTCTGCTAATATTCTTTTGTCCAGTTTTGGAAACTACATAAACAAAGATAAGCTTCTAGGTCTATATTTTTTAAATATTCTGAATATTCATTTTTCTTTGGTTATTTATTTTATCATTTCATTTTTCTTCAAATGGGAACTGAAAGCATTCTGACAAACTTTCAATTCATTTAAAAATCCCTGTAGCTTCAGAGTACATTTTTGTCCTCTGCTAAAATGCCATTTGTGACTCTCCACCCTAATGTGATATAGCACTTCATGTAAAGTTGGCCATAAAATGGAAATATCTTCCTGTTAAAAAAGACTGGGTTTTTGAAAAAAATTCAAAGTGTCAAAGCAAAATTTTTCATGAGAAGGGAAATTCTATTTCAGTAGAAACAAAGTGGATTTTTTAAGCTTCCTGCTGGGAATGCTCTGTCAATTTCACTTCCAGCCCCACTGCCAGAATGGCCTGGGTCTTCAGCCTTCTCCCAATACCCCCACAGGTATGGTGAGGCAGACAGCCTGTGTGCTCAGCCTCCTCACCTCTCCCCAGCAACAAGAGCTAGACATGGGTTTCTCAAACTTTTGTACTGGTGACCCCTTTCACATAGAAAGCCTTTGAGTGCAACCCCCCCCTTATAAATTAAACACACTTTTTAATATATTTAACACCATTATAAATGCTGGAGACAAAGCAGGGTTTGGGGTGTAGGCTGACGCTCATGACCCCCATGTAATAACCTCACAACCCCCTGAGGGGTCTCAACCCCCAGTTTGAGAAGCCCTGAGCTAGACAGTCCAGCTGCCCAGCCTCCCGGCGAACCTCCCCACTTCCAATGCAGAAAGATAGCCAAGCATGTGCCTAACACTGGGACTACATGCATGCTTAATATTAGGCACGTGCTGAAGTACCTTGCTGAATCAGGGTCTAAGTTCACCTAATTTTTATTTACAAATGCTCAACTGTTCTATTGTTAAATAATGAAGTACAGCTGGTCAGAAACTTTTAGTCACACTTTTTTTTGGGGTGAGCGGGGGGGGCAGACAAATGCCATTTTCATTGAAATCATAACATTTTGAAAAATGTTGATTTTTACAAACTGTCATCAATTTGTTTTATTAAAACACTCAGGAGGAACTCTGATCTGGAAAAGATGATGTTTCAATTAGTACTAAGTAACAGGTGTCTTTGATTTTAAAAATAAAATGAAAATAGTTTTTTTCAACTATTACATTATCTTTGACATTATTACATGTAAGTATTATGTACTAATACTTCTGACATGTTATGAAATATTATAAAATATATAAATGAAAAGACCCATAAAATAAAATTTGAAGCAAATTTCACAATACTGAAACAGAAATTTTTTGGAAATTCTGTTTTGTGGGAAATTCTAAAATGTTGAAATTTCCTCTGAAGTGGAAATTCTGAGTTTTAACAGCTTTATAATGAACTGCCACAATCTTTATGCAGCACTTCAAAAACTAGAAGTTGGCCTGATGCCTTTACACCGTGCTACATGTTGGCAATACAAAAACCTCAGTATAATTTTTCTATTGCACTACATTTTTAATCTATGAACAATTTAAAATATAACCTCAAAATTAAGAAATAAGGACCATATGCAACATTTACAAACATTTATTTTTTAGAAGTCTAAATACAAGATTGTGAAAACAAAGTCTACAACTGATATTTATATCATGCTCTCCTGCAAAACAAACACTGGCAGCTTGCTATCTGGAAGACGGGTGACATAACATTTGTTTCACACTACAGTGTTACACATAATATTCTGCAAAATACATTTAGATGTTACATCAACTTCCAGGACTGACTTTAAGATACTCAAAAGTATCCTCAATGGATGTTCATCCACAGGAAACACCCTAAATATATGTTCATCCATAGAAAATTTGAAAGCACATACTGGAATATCTATAAACAAACTTTAACAAGAGCAAACTTTTCTTAAAGTTATTTTTAACCTTTTTCTCATTAACATGCTCTAAGAAGATTACAGTTTTTACACAGATGTTAGTTTTTTCCTATTGGCAACTAATGACCTGGTTGCTTCAGAGCCACAGTGGCAGAAGGCTGTTTTCATTTTATCCAGCTCCCTCACAATGAAAGACAAAATCTTGCTACAGATTGTTGCAACTACCTTTTCATGAGTGGAACAAAAAATTACAAAGGAAAGTTTATAAAATACTATTATGGGAATGCTCATCCACTTGAACACAACACATACATAAAAATAAAAAATATTCAAAAACAAGCTCTTTTCCACACTGGTTCTCTTGGTCTTTTCTGCATCCATGCTTGCAATGCTGTGAAAATAATAATTGTTTGTTAAGTATTAGACATTCTGTAAAAATGTTAGCACATTTATCATCTTTAATTTTATGTAAATTTAAAGTAATAAAAGGCACCTATGCAAGACTCTAGGCACCCTAACCACACAATAAATAAAATCCCAGAAGCGTTAAGGTAACTATTTCAAGAGGAATTCAGCCAGCTAAACACCTAATGAGTTCTTTCCAGCCCTTTATTGTAAGAGGAAGCATCCCATTAGCCCTCTCCAAAACCCTATCCAACAAATGTCTGAATATATTAAACATTGCTTTCTTTATCTATATGCAATCAGCTTAAAGCACAGTTCTCATAATTCAAGTAACTTCTTAAAAGCAAAGATCAGGATGAGCAAATTGCCAATACTGGCCTTTAAAATGTGTATTTAAAAATTATATCTATAATTTTAAATACACTTTTGTGGCTACTGACTAACCCTCTCCCCTTTTCTTCCATATTTTCAGGTAAATGCATCCCTATGCAAAATTCATCACCACCACAGGAGGACAGGGCCAGCTGGGGCCATTTAGTAGTTATACTGCATCGTACCCAGAGACTTTATTCAGGTCTATTGCTCTGTTATTTTATGTGCTGCACAAACACAAAGGTAGTCGGTATATGCGTTGAAGAGCTTGCCTAATATGATGAATGACATAGGAAGGGTGGGGAAGATGATAAACTGTATATAATTTTGTAGATATATATTGTTAATATCTTAGAAAAGAGACAAGTAAGGGCAGATATGACAGAGGTCTATAAAATTATGAATGGTGTGGAGAAAGTGAATAAAGAATGTTATTTAACCCTTCACAAAACACAAGAACTAGGGGTCACCCAATGAAATTAATAGACAGCAGGTTCACAATATATATAAGGAAGTACTTCTTCACACAATGCACAGTCCACCTATATAACTCACTGCCATGAGATGTTGTGAAGGCAACAGTATAACAGGGTTCAAAAAAGAATAAGGAAACTTGATGGAAGACAGGTCCATCGATGGCTATTAGTCAAGAGAGTCAAGTATGCAACCCCATTATCTGGGCATCCTTAAGCCTGACTGCCAGAAGCTGGGACTGGAAGATGGGGGTGCAACATTCGATAATTGTCCTGTTCTGTTGATTCCCTCTGAAGCATCTGGCACTGGCCACTGTTGGGACACAGGATATTAGACTAGCTGGACCACCGGTCTGATCCTGGATGGCCATTCTTATGGTCTTATTTGTAATTACATAAACTCCAACCTTTCCAACTGCCCTTCAGCACAGACATTAAAAATTTATAGGGGCAGAAGGCTCCCCTCCAAATAAATGATCTGGTGCTGTTTAGGGGAGGAAACACCACAAGAGAATAGACGTGATGGGGCTGGACAGATCCCCCTGTCCCTGAACCAATTGTGGGCATGTGGGGGAAAGTGCAAGAAACATCCCACCCACTATAATAGGAAAGAGCTGGGGGATTGAGAAAGAGAACTCATAACACCCTAGAGTGGAGGGTACGGTGACTCTAGGCATAGGTGGACAAACAGCAAGTAATGGAGGAGATGGTGTGCATGCACACTGCTCTCAAAAGCAGCCCACATACTTATGTGGCAAATGGAAATATACACCATGAGGTCCCTCCACATCCAAACTCACCCCACATATCTCCTCCCTTGCATAAGGCAGCTCAAAATGCTGGGGCATGGGGGAAGTTCAGTGGGGCCACTGGCAGCTCTGCAGCATCAGCAGTAGGGAGGTCAGTGCCACTGTTTCCAGGGCTAACCCCGTTTCCAATGAAAGATGTCACAAGAGCTCCTTCCCAACCCCCAGTTTTCTTCCCAGGCTTCTTGCTGTCTTCCCTCCTGCAGAGTGTTTCTCTAAGCTGCAGCCTATATTTTAGAGGGTGGGGGAAGGGGGCACAGAGTGCACCTTTCTCTGCTTGTCACCTCCAGTCTTCTTATGGTTGCTGCAGCTTTCTAGAGCAGCCACTGCTGTCCCAGCATGCCTGCTCCCTATGATCATGCAGGAGACGACCTAGGCAGAGCATGTACCTGGAATCAGGGAGCATTTCTTACCAATTATTTTCTTTCTGCTAGCAGCATCTCCCACAATTTTTGACATCTGGGCTGCTCTACTCACTTTGCAGTTCACAGAGGCAGATCAACTTTTTGGAGCTGCGCTCTGGCCACACTCCCTTTGCTCCTGCTTATGGCCAGATGAGTTATTCCAAAGCTGCAAAAACATGTATAACAGTATTAGTATGAAATACTTAACTGCCTATTATATACAGTGGACCAAAACAAAAAATACAGCCTCATGGTAAAGATCCCTCGCAGCACCTGACCTTCTGGCCCTTGAGCCATTTAGTGTGGGTTTAAGTGTGGGAGATGCTGCTAGCAGAAAGGGAATTATAAGAAATTTTCCATTCTGCAGCCCTGCGTCTCCCACAATTCTTGGTGTCTGGGAAGTAGAGAGCGGTGTAGAGATGTAGGGAGAGTAAAGGATAAGGTCAGAGGACTAGAAAAACAGTATCCATTCCTATTTACATTTGCTCAAAGTGCAAAATCATATCTGGGATACTGCTTGCAGTACCTTCCTGCCACAGGATGCCAAGGCCAAGGACAGGAAGTCCACCTTGTAGTGTTTGATAAAGGTAGTAGCAGTTGATCAGGTAGCCACCTTACAAGTTTCCAGTATGGATGCACTAGCTCTTTCTGCCCATAAGGTCATGAGGGATCACTTGCAGTGTAGTGTAACCTGACCCCTGCTGGAGCCAGACTCTCCCATGCTTTGCACACTTCCGTTCCGCAATGCGTATAATACGCTAGTGAGAAAGAAGTTGGATGGTCTGAGTTCTTGGCATTTCATGTAGAAAGATACAAATAGGGCACCCCATTTTCTTCATAGACCCTGTACGTTTGATGTAGATTTTCAGAGCCTAACATCTAAGATGTGCCAAATTTCCTTGATAGGATGCTGCGGCCTTGGTCAAAAGGAAAGGAGAATCACCCCTTGGGATGCAGGGAAAGAAGAGTTCACCTTTGGAATAAATGATTCTGGAATCCTGATCACCTCATGAAGCATGAAGTAAGGCTCCTGCATAGAAAGAGTTGCCAGTTCTGACACTCACTCCATGAAGAAAGTCTTGATGGACAAAAAATGCTTACACAGACATTAGTGGTTTGAAGGATGGTTTATCAGGGCCCTCAGTACAACTGGGAGGTTCCATTTGAGAAAAAAAGGCCTGATCACTAGCTTGCCTAATCAGACTGTCCTAAGGAGTCTGGCTACCTGGGGGTTCTCTGCCAATGAACCTGTGGATCCTCTGAATATCAATCCACTAAGGGCAGACATCCAGCATACACTGGTACTGGGTTGGAAACCTTTGTCAAAACCCTTTTGGAGAAAACCCAAGTTAGCCGGAATTCCTGGGATTTGTCTCGTGTTCCTGGTACCACCTGCAGAACTTGGTCCAGACCAGAAGCGCTGATTTTGTGAGTTCCCTGAGGGATGGCACCAGACCCCACCCCTGCCTCTTCCTGCCCCCGCTCCTCCCCCTCTCCCCCAGTGCCTCCTGCATGCTGCTGAACAGCTGATCGCGGTGGGTGGGAGGCGCTAGGAGGGAGGGGGAGGTGCTGATCAGCGGGGCCCGCCGGCGGGCAGGAGGCACTGAGGTGAAGGGGGAGGAGCTAATTCATGGTGCCAGTGGGTGCTGAGCACCCAAAGAATCAGCGCCTACAGTACAGATAGAGGAGTATGCTTTCAAATTCGATGCTCTTCTGGAAGGAAGGTGTCCTGATGACTCTCGAGGAAAGGTCCAATGATACTAGCGCTTCACTTTCAATAGTCAGGCTGTTAGATACAACTAGTTTGGGTACAGATGAAGACAACCTTATGAGAGGATGTTTTGTCTCTCTGGGAGCTGTAGTGGTGATCCTAATTTCAGTGCTATTAGGTCTCCTCAGACAAGGAGAAGTATCAGTATCACTGTCAGTATCACTGCTCCAGTTTTATTTTTTGGATCAACTTCCTTAACTCATAGAAGAGACTTTGCTACTATCTGTGCAATAACGCATCTATGTTCCTATGTTGATCTCCTTGGTGAAGTATCTTGGTCTCTTGGGGTTCATGTGGTTTGCAAACAGATCACATGAGCGGAGACTGAATTATTCAATGATCAATTCAAAGGCTTCCTGATTCAGGCATGACAGAGTTGTTCACCTTGCGCCTGCTGAGCCACTCCACCCCTTCTGGTTCAGGTCTCCCTGTGTGTGATCTGCCCTGATGGAGAAGAATTTTCTGCTCACTTCATGATTTCCATTGCTTTGGTGTGTAACACTGGGATTATTTTTCCTCCTTGGTTGTTTATACATGTGACTGTGATCACGCTGTTTGACTATCTAAGGATGTAGTTCCTCTCTAAGCTGGGCTGTAATCTTCATAGCACAAGCATGACTGCTCTTAGTTCTAGAATGTCTATGCTAAGTCCTTTCTTCCAGGTGTCCTGAGCTGTGTGTTCCCCAGACCTTCAGGCTGGGATCAGTTATGTGGAACAGGAAAGCAACATGCTCTTGCTGACACTGCCCTGGAGTCACTCCCATTTCAAGGAGTCTATCACCTGCACCAGAACCTTTATTTGATCCTTCATGCATTCCAGGCAGTGGTCCCATACTTTCAGGATGAAGACCTGAAGGTGCCTGATGTGTGACTATATCGATGGAGTGATCCATATGCACAAAACTAGGAGGCCTAACTGTTGAAGGCTAAGTGCCATGGTAGGGTTCTTGCAGCTCGGAAACAATACAAGACGGTCCTGAATTTTCTGGAACCTTTTCAGACATGGGTATCCTTGCTATCGAGGTGTCTATGTCCACTCTGAAGCAGGTTATTTTGGTGGCTGGAACTCAGGAGCTTTTCTCGATATTGACAGTAAAGCTGGGTGCCAGCAGGAGGTTTAAATTCAGGAACATGGCTCTTTGTCCTGTTGTCAGGGATGGAGCTGTGATTAAGATATTGTCCAACAAGGTGCCCCGTAACAAGTCCGGCTATGACCGCAAAACCAAGATCTTTGTAAAGACCAAGGGGGGCCAGGATAGACCATAAGAGCATCAGATAATGATAATGCTCCCTACCATATGCAAACTGTAGGAACCTGCAATAGCATGGTCTGATCAGGATGTGGAGGTATGCATTCACCAGATCCCCTGAAGTCAGAAAGAACTCTGGAATAGGGATGACACTGCAGAGGTTAAGGTCTCCATCTGCAACATTATTGTCTGAAGGCCTGTCTGTACTCTGTCTTAAATGCATGGTGTGGCATTGGGAGGGACTGTTCAGATTTTGCAGCACTGTCTGCCACTACTTTGCCTAGCTTCTCCCCAAACAGCAGGGCTCCCATAAATCTGGAGAACAGCACCAGTTTGGAGTGGCTATATGCCTTCCAGGGACAGAGCCATAGGTAGTACCTGGTCACTGAGCTGGAGATCCTGGCTTTGGCTGAGAATCTCATCACAGCCATTGAGGTGCCAGTAACGCTGCTGCTCGGGAAACTTTCTTCAAAATAGAGGTGAAGTCAGGGTGATCTCTGTCCTTGAGAGCTCTGAGATCTTCCAGCTAGGAGAGAGATGCTCTTGCAAATCAAGCAGCCTCCAGGGATGCCCTGTTGGAAGCTGAGGAGGCCTCAGTCTTTTTTGAGAGTGGCCTCCATTTTTCTAACCGTGGGATCCTTAGAATAGAATCACAGAATCACAGACCTTGAAGGGATCTTGAGAGGCCATCTAGTCCAGACCCCTGTACTCCAGGCAGGACTAAGTATTATCTAGAACTCCCCTTCTGAAGGGATAACCATATATTTTGCCAGGAACCCTAAGGGAGCACCAACTTTCTGTATCTCAGTAAGCTGGACCTTTGATTGCTGGATCCTGTAGAATCTAAGATCATTTTTGTTAGTATGTTTGCCCTTGCTTGATTTGTCTCTTTCATCCCTGATTACTTCCCTGCAGGAGGAATGTAGGGGAATCGTGCCTTAGGGGCCCATTTCAGGAAGAGAAATTTTCTTATAGGCTTAGTCACAGAGTTCTGTTTCAGTTGAATCTGAACAGTGGATACAACCTTTTTGCACATGGCCTTGAATTTCTCAGGAGGAACAAACTTTTGCTGAGCCTTTTCCTGGTCTTGATCAGTGTCAGAGTCCAACAATTCACTATTCTCTGTGGAGGAGGGGGAAGAGGAGGTCAGAGGGCTTCTATTTCCCAGATCTCTTATGCTTTCTCTTTCCTTTTTTGCTTTGCTTTTTTCACTTTTTTAGCTCACTTAGCATATGAGCTCTCTTGCACTTTGGTGAGGCGTTTTGCAGCTAGTCATGATGAGGACCTGAAGTCCTCTGACAAGATTTCTTTCTGAGTCCTTGCCTGATGTGTCCCATTACCTCAGAGAATGGTGAGGGACAATACTTCCAGAGCCCTCCTGGCCAAATGGGAGTAGGCCAGGGGTGTTTATGAGCCCCGCTTCTTTTCCCATGGCACTTAGGACACATTTTAGGCCTTGGGGGATTTGTGACCCTGCAAATCTACCCTCTGTTTTCCAAGGACCCCTTGGGATTTATCCCAAGTCAGTTGACTGGAGTCCTCGTCCTTGGAGCCTTGCCCTGCTCTACTATTAACTCCTGGTCCAATTTCCCATATACATTAGAGTCAGGGATGCTCTCGTGGGAGAGGATTTTACATGCCTGTCTGACTCAGCCCTGGGACCTAACACAGTTAACAGTGGAAGACTGGACACAACTAACTGTCTGACGATCTTGGGGTGGCTGCCTCACAGATGAAAATTATTTGGCTTTTCATTCAGTGCTTTTTAGGCTGCTCTGTCATAAATGGAAGGTGCAGAGGAACCAACAGGGAGGCACTGCCGTGGAAGCGTTCAAACACCCAGCCAAAAAACTAACCAAGGCAGGAGAAGAGGGGCTAGGAGGGAGATCACTGCTCACCACTTTCCCAGATTTTGACGACCTCCCGCCATTAGGCAGATAAGAAGGCAGGAGCACTAAAACAGCCACCCACATTCTGCTTTAGAAGAAGAAAAGTTGGCCTGGAGTGGGAGCAAAGAAGCAGCAGCCAGACTGGAAGTGCCAAAAAATTGATTGGCTTCTGTGAGCTGCAAAGTGAACAGAGCAGCCCAGATGTCAAGAACTGTGGGAGATTCAGGGCTGCAGAAAGAAGGATCAATCAGAGTTCCTTAAAAAAAAAAAAAAAGAAAAACCCACAGAATCCCATCAAATAGATCCTGCCTCCTCCCCAAAAGACTAAGATTGACAAATCACCTATCCAATCCTCATCTTTAACAAAACCTGGACTGTCAACTTTTAATACAAAACTGAGTCTAGTATATATTCTCTGGACTATCTATATGGATTTCTGTTAAAAGAACAGGCCACTAGATGTCATTTTTGTCTGGAAAATTTTTGTAAATGCATCATCATCTATATGTACAGTAATGTTAATAGAGATTTAACCTTTCTGCTGTGAAATCAGCAGAAATTCTGAAACAATTTGGATAATATCATCCCAAGTATGCCAAATTTTACACAGTGAGATTTATATCTGAGTTAGCAATTTAACTCGGTAAACATTAAAAACTGTAAGTGATCATCACACAGCTATTCCAAAACAAGTTCATTCTTCTTCAGTGTCAATTCTTTCAGTGCACTCCCCACTGGCAATGAAGCACATGTGTGGTACTCGAAGCACAAAGAGTTATTTACTATGCTATACATATAGCTACATTATACAGCCATACCAACAATACATTTTCTATTTCAAAGTATTTTTCTTTCTGCACTAGAATGCTCACCTGTTTATGCTACTTTTTCCTCATATTTGGAAGCAGATTTCCTCAGAACAAAGGAAGCCATTTCCACAATAGCATTAATAGACAAGCCACTTAGGAAACCTTTATTATTTGTTCTGACCTCCAGCAAAGCATCCACAATATTATCTCTAAACAAGTGAGACAGAAATGAGATTGTATTTAACCGAGTGACGTTATATAAATATGTTTTCACTAATTCCACATTTATCATTTCATTTAACTACAGATGCTCGCGTAAGTCGAATTTTGCATAAGTCTGAAACATATATCGGACAATTATGCAAAACAAAACAAAAAACAAAACAAAACCAAAAAAACCAACAACAACAAATCCCAAACTCCACACTCCTATTTCTAGCTTCCGGAACTTTTTCCATAAGTGCGGATTTGCGTAACCTTGGGGGGGGCATTTGTATTTTGAATATTAGATTCATAAATCAGGAGAGAAAGATCAGATATTCTTACCTACTTGCCTTGGGATGCAGTTCTTTCAGTTTCTTCATCAATTTGGTAAAGCTGCTCAAGTTCAGTGTGTTAGGAGGTATAAAGGTAGCAGATGGATTAGGAGAGAACTGAACAGGTTTTATCTGTAGAGGATTCTCTCTTACACTCTAGATGCAAATTAAAACAACTGAACATAGAATGTGTTAAGTATTGTATGGATTGCTTATTATATTTTACAAAAGATCATCACTTCTGTTAGTACCATTTTTCAAACTATTGGAGCAATTACAGATTTAGTTCAATAGTAAAATATTTATAGGTATGTGTATCAGGATCAAAACTGATCATATTACAATGCAACTAACTACTGCATATATCTTAAAATTAAAAATATTCTTATTTTGGTTACCATTTTTATGTTTTTTCATGTGTAACCATGTTAAATTAGGCAAAATCTAGATTACCCTAGGAACAGTCATTTTCATATTAAATCAAAGTAGAATAAGTTTTCAGGGTTGTTGTTTTTTAAAAAATAATCACAACCTCAAAGCTTGTTATTGGATAAAATCAGTGGACGAACAAAATCTGAAAATGAATTCATCATATAATTTAGGATATAATTTAAACAAGTTTTCCCTTCCACTCTTCTCGCAAACACAAAAATCTTTCTTGTACCTTAATAAATCACAATCCATTATACTTATACAACCTTATTAAAAGTGAAAACTTTTAAATCTAAAAGAAAAAACAATATAAAATCATAGTCATTCCAGCGGTGAAATGTACAGGTATAGTTACTTGATGAGCTTACATCACTAAAGAAATAAAGGTGGAGATGTTAACATTAGGCAGGAGAAGATGAAGAGCTATGTCCCTTCTACAGTATGCAACAAATACTGATTTGAGCACTTTGCACAAGCCAACACTACTGCAAAATATGCTAAGTACAAAGTAAGAATTAACTCTAAAAACTCATCATAATCTGTCCCAGGAAGAATAATTTACCTGTTGATCAACTGAGAATAAAAGGTGTCCTGATTCATGTCTAAGTGGTTGTAAATCAGAGCTGAGTGCTTTTGAAGAGGCCAGGATAGGGGCAGGCACTGCTGAACAAACTGAGGGAGGGGAAAGCACTTTCAAAGAGGTTGAGGTGGTGGAAGGCACTTTCAAAGAGTCCGGGACAGAGCAGGTAGTTCTGACTTGAATATTTTCTTCCAAATTATCAGTGGCTTGGTTTTCATAGTGAAGTGGTCTGCAAACTTTTTGAGAAGCTGGAAGTATATTTTCTCCTGCAGTTTTTACAAGACTAACATTTACTGCTTTTCCTTTTATTTCTTTTCCATTCATTTCTTTCACAGCCAATTTTGCTTTACTAGCTTTTTTAAAACTCAGAGATGCATACCTAAAATTTAAAAACATATGCAAGAACTAAGAAAAAATACAATTTAATATACAATTTGACCAGCTTCTATCTGTGGATGATAGCAAATCCATTAATTACAAATGCTTCTGATTATGGTGCAGCTCTCTCCTACAATATTTTAATCCAGCAAGGACAACATTTTATAAGTGGTATTTTCCAGTAACATTTCAACTGTTTCTAGAACTCAGACACTGCCGGTGAACATCCAAAATATAATCCGTAGAAAATGTATTGATATAATTAAATCTCTACTGACACTAAAGTAACTTACAAAGTATTAAAACAACCCTTTCCTAAGTGGCACTTATTTTGTCAATAACAAATATAATACAAATAAAATTTATATTAATGTGAATGTACCTGTAGTTAGTAGAAAACTCACATATTGAAACCTCCAAAACCTGATACTTCTGGAAATGAGATCTTAGATCAACCTACAACAGATAGCATGTTTAGGATGTGAAGTACAGCATGAAAGTAATTTACTAAATAAACAAGGTATTAATATTATTATTATTAAAAGAAAGGCTATTTTACCTCTGATACTGAAGGACTTAAGCCACCAACATGAATAAAATAATGCTTATTTTGCTCACTTTTTGTATTCTCCACCATCTTTATTTCTGGTAGTACAGAAATAAACAAGAAAAAATATTCATTAATGTGCTATTCCTTATTCAATTCAATCTACAATAAATTAATTGTAGAAAAAAGCAGAAAATATGTAAAAGGAAAATGGTATCGCTAAAAAAATCACAGTGATTGAATGGAGAAAATGTGTTTCATGACTAGGGCCGTACCAAATTCATGGTCCACTTTGGTCAATTTCATGGTCATAAGATTTTAAAAATCATAAATTTCATGATTTCATCTATTTCAATATGAAATTTCAGAGAGTGTTGTAATTGTAGAGGTCCTGACCCAAAAAGGAGCTGTGGGAGTGTCACAAGGTTATTATAGGGGGGTTGTGGAACTGCTACTCTTACTTCTGCGCTGCTGTAGGTGGTGGCGCTGCCTGCATAGCTGGGCAGCTGGAGAGTGGTGACTGCTGGCCAGGAACTCGGCTCTGAAGGTAGAGCCGCTGCCAGCAGCAGCGCAGAAGTAAGGATGTCATGGTATGGTATTGCCACTCTTACTGCTGCCTGCAGAGTGGGGCCCACAGTCAGGAGCTGCCACTCTACAGCTACAGCTGCCCAGCTCTGAAGGCTGCAGCGCAGAAGTAAGAATGGCAATAACACAACCCCCCTCCAAATCCCTTTTGTGTCAAGGCCCCCAGTTTGAGAAACGCTGGTCTCCCCAGTGAAATCTGTAGAGTATAGGGTAAAAGCACACAAAAGACCAGATTTCATGGCAGGAGACCAGAGTTCATGGTCCATAATGTGTTTTTCATGGTCATGAATTTGGTAGAGCCCTACTCACGATACAACAGGGAAAAGGGTGAAATTGCATTTGTTTTCAGACAATTGCCTTAAAACACTACATAGAAAAATACATATTCAAAATTTTGTAAAGGAGAACATGAACACCAGAAACATTTTTTCATTTACTTCTACAAGATCTGGTAAATTGATTCTAAAAACAGAGTACGGAGTTTTAATTTGAAATTGTATTTGTCTAACCAATTTCCTTAATTCTAACCAATAGGTTCCTTTCCAAGACTCAAAGTCAGAGCTAGTCACAAATTGGGATTCTAGTGATCCCCTCTTGTGCAGGAAAAGCTTAGAACTCTGACGGCGTAACGTCTTTCTAGAGGCAGGGCTTGTATCAAACACTGTCCAGGTATGCAATTAAGGTCTTCAAAGTTTCAATGTGCTTCAGCAACTATGCATAAAGTGTAGCTAGATATTCCAATGGTATCAAATGCAGCTTTGAGACTCACACTGTTAAATCAGAGTATCTCAATCTTTTTTGGGTTGCAAAACACAATGTGGCCAAAAATTATCTTGAGTCACAACATTCTGCGATCCACTGAACATGCATAGGACTGAGCCACAGAAAATTTTTACGATTTGGAGGGTTTTTGTGAGTGTTATGGATTTAAAAAATGGATACTGGGAGCTGGTCACATTAATGGGGTGAGATGAAAAGCTTCTGCTGCTGATGGAATTTTATAGCTTGTGAGATTGCTGCTGAGTGATAGGTGTCAGAGAGACTGGTGCTCTACAGTAGAATGGGGAAGGACACTCCTTCCACCATCCCAGCACTCACCTGCACAACACTCATATTCTGAGCAGCACCACATCAAGGGACTGTGATGTCAGTTCCAGAGTCCCTTAAAGTGCTGATGGTTCTGCCCTGGAGCAAAGCCCCATGTGGGTAGCTATGAGGGTGAAGGACAAGAAGGGGAACGGTGGCAGCAGGTACAGGGGGCAGGCGCAAGCTGATCCTTTCCTCCTCCAGCTACCACTGGGTCTCAGGAACCCAGAGATTATTGTTGGTTTCAGCTAACAGGGTACAGTCCACTAGGTGCCCCTCCACAGACCACTTCTGGCATACACTGAAATGACTGGGCAGTGATGTCAGTGTGATTCAGGTTTTGATATTCAACTGGAACCTGCCACTCAGGAGCACTTGAAGCTGAAACTTTCAAGGTCTTCCAGGCTGGCTTCTCATTAGAGTTACAAGAAGAGGCTAAGAAGCCAAGAGAGACTTTACATACTTTCTTCAGCACCTAATTGCTCAAAGTCAGAAATCACAGGAGCAGAGAATGCACAGTCCTTTCCAAAGGAAAGAACATACTAAGAGCACTGATGCAGGTGACATTGATGCAGGGACTCCAATTTGAGCTGTAAAAAATGTGCTAAACATCAAATAGGGCACACTAGGTTTGAAGTGCTATTAAAAGATATTTTCTGTAAGAATAAAGTAGTGGAGAGGCAACAATATGGAGCTAAAGAGCAAGAAAGTTGGTTGCAGTGACTCGGGGAGTTCTTCACTGACCACAATCAGAAAGGTACTACTGGTTGGAACACCAAAGGGTTCCCACATTCCACTGCATGAGGGGTGTAACCATAGGTGCCGACTTCCATGAGTGCTCCAGGGCTGGAGTGCCCACAGAAAAAAATTAGTAGGTACTTAAGCAGCCGCTGGCAGCCAAGATCCCCAGCTTGCTGCTGGTGGCCCCACTGATCAACTGCTCCTCCTCCCTCCCAGCACCTCTTACCCGTCACGATCAGCTGTTCCGCGGCATGCAGGAGGCCCTGGGAGGAGAGGGGACAGGGCATGCTCGAGGGAGGGGGTGGAAAGACACAGGGAAGAGGCGGGATGGAGGCTTGGGGGCAGGAGTGGACACAGGAGGGGAGTGGGAAGAGGTGAGGTGGTGGCTTGGAGGAAGTGGTGAAGTACGGGCAGGGCCTGGGGCAAAGGCGGGATCGGGCACTCTCCAAGTAAAGAGGAAGACAGCACCTATAGGTATAACATGCCTCCCCTCCTCTTATGGAATCAACAAGCTTTATCCTTTTACTATACTTAATCTGAGCAGTTGCAACCATGCCCCTATACAGGGGCACAATCTCAAGAGCATGAATCTGTCCTAATTATCTCTGAAGAAGTCAGTACACCTCTACCCCGATTATAATGCTGTCCTCGGGAACCAAAAAATCTTACTGCGTTATAGGTAAAACTGCATTATATCGAACTTGCTTTGATCCGCCGGCGTGCACAGCCCCCTCCGGAGCGCTGCTTTACTGTGTTATATCCAAATTCGTGTTATATCGGGTTTCGTTATATCGGAGTAGAGGTGTATTAGAAAAAATTAAAGAGGAATATTTCCAGCTCTGTGTTTGATGACATACACATTTGAAAATCTTGGCCAATGTGGTAAAGTTCACACAAAAGCTAGAAGAAATTCTTTATAGGAAACTCATTGCAAACAAGGAAAGAGAATAGTACTAAAAAAATATGAAAAAGTTGCACTTGAAAATCCAGCTGATGCTTCAGAGGACAACAATGTTCAATAAAGCAACACTAATGCTATTCTTAACTAAACCAATAGAGTGCTCAACTCACCTGTTGTACTAATGACCTTCTGTAGATTTTCTTGTTGTTTTTCATTCCTTTGAAGTGTTACTGGAAAATCAGTGACTGTAAAGTTTTCTTTAGCATCAAACCAGTCTTCATTTACTTCTTGATTTTTTCTGCAGTCTGCAAAACAGTTAAAGCATATACAAACACTCCCCGGGTTACGCAAACCTGACTTACGCAAATCCGCACTTACGGAAAAGGTTCTGTAAACTTTTTTTTTTTTGGTGCGTGCAATTGTCGGGTATATGTTCCCGACTTACGCAAAATTTGACTTACGCAAGGCGTTCAGGAATAGAATGCTTGAGTAAGTTGGGGAGCGTCTGTACTAAAATTCAAGCAATGATATTGAGAATGCAGAGTTGCCTGCAGAAATGAGCACAAGGCTGAGAATTAGGGTGCTAATCCTGACTCTGCCAATGACTCATATCTTCTTAGGCAAGTGATTTCACTTTTCTGTCTCAGTTTAATCCGTAAGATAGAGAAAAAAATTTGTGTAACATGCACATCATGTTAGTTCCTTTTTCAAAATAAAGGAAGATATTAAAAATATTGGTTATGTTTAGGGCTGTCAAGAGATTAAAAAAATCATCATGATTAATCACACCATTAAACAATAACAGTGTTTATCATTTATTTAAATATTTTTGGATGTTTTCTACTTTTTCAAATATATTGATTTCAATTACAACACAGAATACAAAGTGTACACTGCCTACTTTATATATTTGCAAATATTTGCACTGTAAAAATGATAAAACAAAACAAACAGTATTTTTCAATTCATCTCATACAAGTACCGCACTGCAATCTCTTTAAAAGTGCAACTTACAAACATAGGAGATTTTTGGTACATAACTGCACTCAAAAACAAAACAATGCAAAACTTAGCCTGCAAGTCCACTCAGTCCTACTTCTTGTTCAGTCAATTGCTAAGACAAACAAGTTTGTTTACATTTAAGGCAGATAATGCTGCCCACTTCTTATTTACACTGTCACCTGAAAGTGAGAACAGATGTTCACGTGGCACTTTTGTAGCTGGCATTGCAAGGTATTTATGTGCCAGATATGCTATACACTGGTATGCCCCTTCATGCTTTGGCCACCATTCCAGAGGACATGCTTTCATGCTGACGACGCTCGTTAAAAAATAACGTGTTAATTAAACTTATGATTGAACTCTTTGGGGGAGAATTGTATGCCTCCTACTCTGTTTTTCCTGCATTCTGCCATATATTTCGTGTTATAGTAGTCTTGGATGATGACTCAGCACATGTTGTTCATTATATGAACACTTTCACTGCAGATTTGACAAAATACAAAAAAGGTATCAATGTGAGATTTCTAAAGATAGCTACAGCACTCGATCCAAGGTTTCAGAATCTGAAGTGCCTTCCAAAATCTGAGAGGGACAAGGTATGGAGCATCCTTTCAGAAGTCTTAAAAGAGCAACACTCCAATGCGGAAACTACAGAACCTGAACCACCAAAAAAGAAAATCAACCTTCTGCTTGTGGCATCTCACTAAGATGATGAAAATGAACATGCGTTGGTCCACACTGCTTTGGATTGTTATCGAGCACAACCCATCATCAGCATGGACGCATGCCCTCTGGAATGGTGGTTGAAGCATCAAAGGACATATAAATCTTTACATCATCTGGCATGTAAATATTTTGCGACGCCAGTTACAATAGTGCCATGCGAACCTCTGTTCTCACTTTCAGGTGACATTGTGAACAAGATGTGGGCGGCATTATCTCCTGCAAATGTAAACAACCTTATTTGTCTCGATGATTGGCTGAACAAGAAATAGGACTGAGTGAGTTTGTAGGCGCTAAAGTTTTACATTGTTTTATTTTTGAATGCAGTTTTTTTGGTACATAATTCTACATTTGTAAGTTCAACTTTCATGATAAAGAGATTGCGCTAGAGTACGTATATTGAGTGAATTGAAAAATACTATTTCTTTTATTTTTACAGTGCAAATATTTGTAACAAAAAATAAAGTGAGCACTGTACACTTTGTATTCTGTGTTGTAATTAAAATCAATATATTTGAAAAAGTGGAAAACATCCAAAAAATTTATATAAATAGTATTCTATTATTAACAGCTTGATTAATCTTGATTAATTTTTTTAATCACTTGAGAGCCCTAACTACAATCATTCTCCAGTACGTAGAGAAAATAATTTAATTGTAGTAATATACTGACAAGAACATTAACATGTAGGTAAAATACATGGCTTTTCCCTGTCACCATTTTCCCTGTCACACTATACTTAAAGGGAATCATTCTTCTAAGGCCTCTACATAACATTATTCAAGATACTGTGGTTTGCAGCTACATAGAAAACATACTTGTGCATGTTTCCATTTCTTTGTTACATTACCCACAGATTGTGTATCTGAAACTGCATTGTGTGGTTGATTTAACATTAAATGACCCCTTACAGAAAGGGCAGTAGAGTATCAATGAGGATATTTTATTCAGAGGTTTCGGGGTTTTGCAAATTCACAATACAAACAAATACATTGTGTTGTTCCTTCTGAACTTTATTGTCAAATCTTGAATTAGATATATCTAACTTACCCCTTTCTATATCTTGAGCCTCATATTTTATTTCAAAGTTCTTGTAGGAAGGATATTGCTTATTCTGCCTGTTGTCAGTTAAACACATTTGAGGAGTGACCTATAAATAGGCTTCCATTAGTTATTTGTTGAGTAACAATACTTTTTTTTTTTTTGCTTAAAACGCATAATTCAATATTTTTCCAAGTTTCACACTATAGATGCGCTAATTAGCTATAGAAAAACTTTTGTTCAAGATTTCAATCATTTTACATTTTGAAATCAGTATATAATCCCTTGGTAATATCAGTTGCATTGCATCCTATTGTTAGCACTGAGATATATGCTAAGAAATGCCAATTCTTGGATGCAGTGTAAAGATCAAAATTATATTTTATATACTGTTCTAAAAATATGTCTGCATAAAGAATAGGATTTAAAAATGTTATCTTATAAGAAGGTTCCAAAGTAAATGTTCAGGAAACTCACTAAAGGTGGTGTTCTTTTCAGGCTGGAAGAAATTTCACTCTCTTGATGTTTTGACATTTCTAAGCCTGGTTTTTCTGCCGCAGAACTAGAACTAAAAAATAACATGCAACTTTTGAAAATACAGTAACTCCTCACTTAACATTGTCATTATGTTCCTGAAAAATGCAACTTTAAGTGAAACGATGTTAAATGAATCTAATTTTCCCATAAGATTTAATGTAAATGGAGGGGGTTAGGTTCTAAGGAAATTTTTGAGGGGCAAAAGGCATTATATATTGTACAGTACTGTACTGTGGTTTGGAAGTGCCCCTGGCTTATCCCACACAGACACAGCCTGTTGCAGTAAGGATGCTAGGAAGCACCTTCACAGCAGCAGCAGCAGCTTCCCTGGAGAAGAACAGGCACCAACTTTGCCGGGGAATGCTCCAGGCCTGCCTCTTCCCACCTCCAGTCCACCTCCTGTCTGAAGCATGCCACATCCCTGCACCTTCCCCCCAGTCCCCAAAGTCCTAAAGGCCGGCAATCAGCTGTTTGGCGATACTTAGGACTTTCTGGGAGGGAGGGGGAGGAGTGGAGACGCAGTGCTTCCCCGCTCCTCCCTCTCCCTCCCAGAAAGTCTTAAGTGTCGCCAAACAGCTGTTTGGCAGTGGGGAAAGTGCTGAGAGGGAGCGGGAGAAGGCGGAGAAGCGGAACTTGTGCAATGCTCCCTTGTAAAGTCGCTGCTCTTCCACAGAATCTTACAAGCAGTGGACAGAGCAGGTAGCCAAATGACTTTAAAAGGGAGCATTGCACAACTTTAAATGAGCATGTTCCCTAACTGAGCAGTGATGTAACTTTGAAACAACGTTAAGCGGGAGGACGTTAAGTGAGGAGTTACTGTAGATTATAAATTTTAATATAGTCTCCTGTTATTCAGTGTAATTTTCAAAATGGATGGTCTCTACCAACTCTTAGTAGATTGAAGACGAGGAAAAAATAATATATAAACATCAACATATCCAGTGTAAAAGATAATAAAGTTTAATGTTTTAATACAGAGTTTTAGAGAGAGAACAATAATTGTACATTTGAAAATTCTATAAACATACTAAATATTAACAGAGAAAGAAAAAAAAAGTAGTTTGTCCCTATTGCTAGGAATATTCTACCATTTAATTTAATTAAGATTTCTAGAAAAACAGTTGTCTGGAAGTTAAAATCAATTATTTGATAATGTGACACATACTAAAAGAAAAATATCAATTCCAGGAAACATTTTAGAGGCCTTTCAGTCATCCACTGTAATACTACCTTACTGTCTCTTACCTACTTTTATTAATAGAATCACTATCCCTCTTATGCAAATATTTTGTATACATTTTGATGTAACCAGCAATTCTTTAAGTTGCTTATCTGCAGCTATATTTTTCATTTTAAGAATATATTTCATGTTACTCAGTCTGACTACATTTAACATGATTCAGAGAAAGTTTAAAAGTAGCTATGAGATATGATTTGCTTGATTTTTAAATCTTCTCTTACAAGACAAATAATTTTGCAATTAAACAGTAATACTGGAAGTTTTATTTCTCTTTTCCCTTCATCCTACTTATATGAGGTCACAATATGGCAAGCATTTATTATTCTGCTATGCCATTCTTTTATGATACAGTATTTAAACATACATGTTTTTAAAATACCGACAAAAGAAAACTGGAAAATTATCTACATTGTCAGAACATTTGTTTAAAGATAGAAATCTGATAAGCTGCACTATTGCAGATTTATGTGTTATCCATTAGCTACAAAAACTACAGTCAGTTCCATTACATCACACCATTTTCCAATAGCTTCTGAGTGATGTAATATGACACTGCTTGTGTAACAAAAAAAGTAATACAGAAACATTTGCAGGTTCCATGTTAGAGACAGCACAAATAAAATTACTCTTAATTTAATGGGCTCACTTTAACCGAACGCTACTCAGGAACCTTTAATGATACTTACAGGGCAATTGTCAGATTCTATACTTTTAGATCTATTGTACCAGCTTTGTGTTGGCTTGTAGATATGACAAGAACACCAAATATGTAACACTAGCCCTTTGTTTCTAGAGAGACAGGAAATATAAGTGCAGTTCCTAGAGCTGCTTGTTCACGAGGTCTGTTCAGATGAAAACCAGAATTTTTTAATCTTCACTGAAGTACTGAAACATTTTTCATAATTTTTCATTAGTTTGGACCATTTTTGTTGTTCTTGATTTCTTTTAATAATTTTAAATAAGAAACTTGAAACTGGTCTGTTGAACTTTATCTGTTGTAGTCAGACAATTATTAGTGACATCTCCTTTGAAAACTATTTACACAAAAATTAGCGGAGAGGTCAATCTTGAGTATATTTAATACAGTGGATTTTCTGAAAATATATATTTAGAATCTGTTGCTGTTATTCTTTATAAATGAAAGTTTATCTTTCAGCAGCGGCTGAAGAATAATCTCTTTCAAAATAATTCAGAATTTCTTTCAAAATGGTCACCTTCTCCCGTTATTCTCAAATCTCTTTCCTCTTGAGAGGCCAGGCTTATTGCATCCTGTTTATCAAGCTACCTCCCTCCCCTGACATACGTAGGGGAGGAATTTATGCTGTAGTATGTGGACTATGGTATACAGCAGACATGGAAATGATATGGTGTGTGACTATGTGTGAGGGAATAAAAGCTATGCACTGTTGGGTGGCTTAACTTCTCTTCCCTGCTCAGATGACGAAAAGGAACATGTGCTGAGCCGCACTGCTTTGGATAATTACCAAGCAGAACCCATTGTCAGCATGAACACACGTTCTCTGGAATGGTGGCTGAGCCATCAAGGGACATAGGAATCTTCAGTGCATCTGGCATGCATAGATACCAAATACAAGAGTGTAAACCATATCAATGTGGACTGTTTTCTCTGCCCCTCCCTTAGTTTGAGGTGGTCATGCCAGGAGGAAAGTATTTATGGTAATTAACCATTAGAACAATTCACTCAGGGTCATAGTGGATTCTCAATCACTGGCAGTTTGTTAATCAAGATTGGATTTTTTTTTTCTTCTCATTTCTTAAAGATTTGTGCTAGTTCCAAGGGAATTATTTTGGGGAAGTTCTCTGGCCTGTGCTATACAGGAGGCCAGACTCAATTATCACAATGGTCCCTTCTGACCTTGGAATCTATGAATCTAAGTAAATATCTTGTGACACTGGCTACAACAGTGCCATGCAAACACCTGTTCTCACTTTCAAGTAACATTGTAAACAAGAAGCAGGCAGCATTATCTTCTGCAAATGTAAACAAACTGGTTTATCTGAGCTACTGGCTGAACAAGAAGTAGGACTGAGTGGATTTGTAGGCTCTAAAGTTTTACATTGTTTTATTTTTGTATGCAGGTTTCTTTTGTACATAATTCTACATTTGTAAGTTCAACTTTCATGATAAAGAGATTGCACTAAGTACTTGTATTAGGTGAATTGAAAAATACTATTTTTTTTACAGTGCAAATATTTGTAAACAAAAATAAATATAAAGTGAACACTGTACACTTTGGATTCTGTGTTGTAATTGAAATCAATACATTTAAAAATGTAGAAAATATCCAAAAATATTTTTAAAAATTTAAATTCTATTATTGTTTAACAGCACAATTAATTGCGTGATTAATTTTTTAATCGCGTGATTAATTGTGATTCATTTTTTTAATCGCTTGACAGCCTTGCTTGTTACCTATTAGCGCTGCAGACAACGCATCTATGGAACAGCGATCTGGACTTCTTTCAGACTTGCACATTAACAACAGAACTGTCAACTATGTGTTGAATGGAAAAATCTTTATTACTGGTGAACATATGCAAGCCAGAAATAACACAGCTTGAATTTAAGATCCCAGACAGAAACTGAATGTTGAATGGTAGGGAAAATACACTTTTTTCTTCGTAAATTGAGAAACTCTGAACTGAAGGTCATGAGGATACAAACATAGAAATCTACAATACTATTTGCATACAATTACTTTGCAAAGTAAAACCTCACTCAAATAAAATCTCACTGCCAAAAGTGCCAACCTGCTTTTTCAGCTAAACAGAGTTGAAGTAACAAGTGAAGTTCTTACACAAAAAAACAAAAATACTCACAATATTTATTTTGCGCTCACTTCTGGTCTATACCTTAATCTGAACATATAAATAAAAATTGTAATTACTTACGTATAAAGAAGGTCGTCTTTCACTAACTGTCAAGAAAAAAAATGAACTCTTAGTTTTTAAACAAAAAGATTCCTACTTAAAGCCAAAGAATAACTGTAAAAAAAGCCCTACTGTACCTTTGAAGGAACATAAGAAGAAAAGATTGAGAGCAATTTTGACTCTACTGATAATGGGGGCAGTGAATCCAATGGTATACCCAGGACTAATTTTTCTCTCATGCTTTCATACCTAGCCTTCAGTTCTTCAAAAACAGACAACAAAGACGACCCTAGTTCAGTCTTGGCAATGTCACTTTTAAAATTCCTGAAAAAATATAAAAAAGCACTTCAAATACCTAATAGGACATTCCAGTTACATTATTGCATCAAGAATTATCAAAAAATATTTTATGGTGCCTCAAGATTTTTCATGTCCCTACACCTCCCCCACCACATACAAAGAAATCTATTATTTTAAATAAATGTTAGCTTAATCCATCTTGGTCTTTTGTGATCTCTAATGCAGTTTTATTTGTGGACTTTCCTTTTTACAAGAATTTCTTTTTTCTATATAGATTCTTGCATAAAAGTGTTATGGGACTCCTTCACTTTGCCCTTTGACAGAATGCTTATTTTTAATTATTAAATTAAATAAATAAATTTTAATAAAAACAAATTTAAAAAATATAGTAGGACAATTTGTTTCCTATTTGTAAATTTGTTTTTTCATTAATACTCACCAATCCAGAGTTATTTCTGTGTAAGATCCACCCAAGGGATCAACTGGAGACAGTTGAGTCTAATTTGTTTCCCCAGGGCACAGTAAGTGTATTAAAAGGCAGATTGAAATATACCTCCCTCAAAGATAACAAGTGGATCTTAAATCACTTTAAACAATCTCCAAGAATTCAACCAGGCTGGTGGGCATTTAGTTTAAGAGAATATAAATTGAAGATAAAACCGAACAATGTTCTATTTTCTTTCATGGTCTATCGACCTGGAATCTGAAGTGGCTTTGGATGCAACTTCCTAAGATTTTTTTTTTCCAAAGCAAACTAATAAATCATATTCCATCATGCAGAATCATACTGACCTTCACATGGGTCATCAACAGGACTGGGAGCTTTAAATCTACTTCACAGAACTCTTATCATTTGAGCTTACAAAGTAACTAGTAGGAACAGGCTGTTACCCTTTACGTGGACAAACCAGCAAAGGCGGATGAAACACAAACTTTGCCAATGGGTTGCAAAACTATTTGCTAGCACAAGAAGACTGAGGCTCAGGAATCATGGGTTCAATTCCAAGTTCTGAAGAGGAAGTATGATTTAGTGGTTATAAACTCTTTTGTCCCTGTCCCAGCCTCACCCCCAGCCTGTCTGACCCTTTTACTCCTAACTGTCCTTGGGACCCTGTCCACGTTCCCTCTTTTCTTCTCCCCTAACCATCCCCCCTCCACTGCTCAGTATGAATCTGCACCTATTCATTCTGCCAGCTCCTTTCTCTGTCTCACTTGGCTTCTATTTCCCCTGTGCCTCTCTGTTCCTACCGTAGCTCTCACCCTCTGGGATTTGCATCAGGCTGCTTCCTCCTTTGTGCTGTCTGGGCACCAGCAGTGGTACAATGATAGCATAGTGCCAGTACCTGGCGCTACAGTGTCCACGCCAGCTCCTGGAAGGGAGCATGTTCAGTCACTCTGCAAAGACTTTCCTGTAACTTTGTTCTTGGAAACAAGTGAACTGATTTAGCAGAAATTTTCAAAGCGCACGCACAGCCTGAGGCAAACACCTGTTATGGAAAATTTCAGGCTGAATGGTTAAAGTATGACAAAGTGAAAAGCAACTGAAAACAGGATGTAATAATGGAAAGTGTCAGGCAATCTCAACTATATGCATCACCACCTGCTCCACCTATAATAAAGCAGTCCTATTCAGCAACTAATGCCCTTCCAACAGTACTTAAACAAAACACAAAATATTACAGCAGGGACAAAAGTATATAAAGAATTAGGCCAATTATTACTAGCAATTTGAGCTCTGTGACAAACACCATCATCTTCTGATTGGGTCAAAATACTCTGATGTTTTGGCATTACACCCTAAGAATATGTCTTCAGCAGAACCGATTAACTGGTCCAGTGAGTGTATTTGAATATATATTACAATGGCATGTGTACAAGAATGCATACAGTATTTTTCATAGCAGTGACTAATGTTAATTAGATTTGGAATATTTTAATTTCACAAGATACTATCAAATAAGTAACACTTATTTGGTTGACACTCAAATGGATTTTAGGAAAGCATTTGCTGTTGCTCTCTTTAGATTAACGAGAAGCTGGATTTCTTAAATTCTATCCTATTGAGAATATTACATATCTGTTTTATTCTAGAGAAATAAAATTAACGCATGCCTGTTAAAACATTCCCTTTCTTCCAGAACAAGTCTGTAAATCTTCCAGCAGTGCTGATGACACATCCAATAGTGAGTTCTTAGAAGCTGCAATTCTGCTTTTATAGCTCTCTGCAGCATCATCCTACAACAGTTTGATGAATAATTCTTCTCAATTTCTTTGCGAAGATGAAACATCCTTTAAAAGGAAAAATATATTATTGAATTGATTAAGCGACAGAATATTTCTTAATTTATTGTGTATGTATTATCTTGACATTTGTATCACTTTCAGAAAGTATTTCTGTCTCTATTTTAGAAGGAAAACTTGAAACTTAGAATCAGTTAATTCCTTCTCTCCACTAGCCAAATAGGAAAAACAGTACTGCACAGTATCAAGCATGGTGGCTTTCACGTTATATTGATCCCTAACTAAGAAGAGGAAATGGCACTACTGCTCTAGTCATCTTTATGCAGAAAGTGCAGTCATAAAAATGATACGAAGCTCAGTGGCTCTGTTAATCTTCAGTGCAAGCATTCTAAATAATGTTTTTGTTGATTTCTTAATTTGCTTATTCAGAGAACCTGAAAACTATTAAGTAAATTCTACATTTAACACTGAGCAGCCAGAAATACAAATATTTACAATTTATGACATACCTGTCAGGATTTTCTCTTAAATCTCTGACACTCAACTTATTTTTCAACTCCAAAGGATCCTAGAAACAATCATTTAAAAGAAAATAATTACACAATCTGCATTTACTGACATTGAAAGAGATAGAGATATAATTATTTTGTTTTAAAAACCGAGTTTATTTCATGTTGCTCAGTGAGCTCGAAATTACCTTAATTTGTGAACTCCATTCAGTTGCTGGGATTTCACTGTACATACAATTTTCCCATGTCTCAGTAAACCATGAGGCAATCTGGTCTATACTGCCGCCTACACATGACAAATCTGTATTGCAGGCAATACTTCTACAGGTCTCACTCTGCCATTCTTCAGACTTGATTTTGTTCATCATTGTTAACTTTGTGTTGTTTGCTTTAGATACCACAGAAGCATTAGCACTAGTAGCTCTGCTTGTAGTGAAACAAGCCCTAAAATCAGAACTTGCATCAACAGTCTGGTTAACTGTAATTTTATTATTACTTGTAACATTATTCAAGGATGTGAGGCACTTAATTTCTGAGTTAGGAAAATCTACTTGATGGCTGGTACTATTACCAGCATACTTATCTGTAACTTCTACACAAGACAAATGACCATCTTTCATCGGAATTCTGGGAAGTGCAAAAGAAAAATCTGGTTTCCTTTCAACAGTTTTCTGGCTGCAATCATGACAATCAGAATTAAATGCAGACAAAAATGATTCTTCACAACTACAGGAAATTGAACTGTCTGCATTTTTCATAGAAATCTGTGTGGATGTCACAGAAGATCTTTCCCATGGTAATACACAAGTATTTCCATGCTTCTGCAACATGCTGTTAGTGCTGTGACCATCTCTCATTTTAAACACCTTTTTTATAGCCATTTGTGATGACTGTGCAACACCACAAGAAGAAACAGCCTCCATCTTCTGTTGATTTTCTGAACTGCTCATGGAGAGTGATTTTTGATAAGCCCTTTCTCTATTCACAACAGTATCACTTTCAAATGAATTTTCACCAAGCATACTATGATATGTATCTTCAGTTTGTTCCTCTTCATGATTTTCACATTTCAGGCCTTTGTAATCTATCAGTGATATGGAGTCCTGAGATGTTTTTGATAATTCTGGTATAGCTGCTTTATTATAAAACTCATCAACAGCACCATAATTCAAGGCCAAAAAACCATCACCTAATTTGCTAACAGGATTTTGCCCACCTATGGCTCCATCACATATAACTTCATAAAGTGGCTCTACCAACTCCAGAAATTCTGAATTTTGTGTCCTTGGAGTTTTAATTTGCGCAAAAGGCACATATGAGGTATTCTGACCAGAATAATCTTGCTCTTCAGCACTGTGATACTCTAGTTGTGAGTCTTCATCTACATCACTCTCCTTGTAACTGAAATGCATATGGTTGCAGACTTTTCCCAACATACCAGCTTCACTTTTGTCTTCATACACTTTGGAAATCCGCTCTCTTATTTTATTGTAAGTTTCAAGTTCTGCATCTAGTGATGAACTGAAACAAGCTAAGCTTTGATCTGCAAACTTTAATTCTGAGACATTTATGGAATATGCCTGGCCTGAAACAGAGCAGCTGATGCCCTCTGCAAGTTCACCAGACAGAGTATCAACACAGTCAATTTCATCAGACTTGTCTATAGCATAAGATGGTTCAGTGAAGACTCCTGTTTTATTTTTATCACTGATGTTTTCTCTTTGTTCCATGGTCCAAGTATCAGAGTTGTCACTAGAAGCAATCAGCTCAAACACAGTTTCCTCCAATTCACTTTCACTATAAAATCTCGAAGTCAACAGCTTGTTTTTATTTATCGGTTTCTCACCTGATTAAAAATAAGAAGAGAAATTCAAAATTATCTATTCTGCACAAAAATATCAATGTATAAAACATTTTGTCAGATAAAATAGAAGTGGTATCACGCTGTGATCAACTGTGTTGTGATAAAAGTCAAGGTTGTATGGTGTGTTCTCTAAAAACAGAAAATCTCACTGAGAAGTCATCAGGTAAACCATGAAAAAACCCCAGAAAGATTTGCTATTCTTACTTATTTTAAGTATAATGAAAATACATTTTATCTAATAAAATTCCAGGCATCCCCACAATCCAGTTAGATGAAACACTGCTCCTTCTCTTATCACTCAGGCAAAGGCGGCAAAGTAAACTTTCCATCTTCTCACTTTTCTCACACTTAAAACTTTTTAAGGCTCGGCTTGACAAAGCCCTGGCTGGGGTGATTTAGTTGGTATTGGTCCTGCTTTGAGCAGGGGGTTGGACCAGATGACCTCTTGAGGTCTCTTCCAACCCTAATCTTCTATGATTCTATGAAATATTTATTTCTTAGCTGAACCATCAGTTCTTTTTTTATTGGTATACTGTGAGAAATTTACATAGTACATTACTGAAGTTGTGATAACATGCAAATAGTTTTGATACAGTATTGGAGTAAGGTTGTGGCACAGGAGACTTCTGATACCCCAGAAACCATTTTAAATGAGTAGAGCTTGTCTAAAAAAAGGCAGGTAGAAGTGAAAGAGTGGAGTCCTATGTCTCTCGAGAACCAGAAATCCTGCAAGTGCGGATGGAAAGCCACCTCCTCATTTCAAGGATGGATATGGTATAATGTCCTACCAGCAATATATCTACTTGGAATGGAACTGCAAACTGTGAGAGGAGTTGGGATACGTAAGTGGGAATTCTGTGAAAAGTTAACTTCAAAGAAACAAAGTTACAAGTAATTTCTTGTTCCTTAAATATACAGGTCACCAAAATATTCCCACTTATGACTCAAAAGATTGAAACACATCTCAAAATAAAACAATACAATAAGCAGGGGAAAGCACAACTGGAACCAAATAGCCAGAGACTTTGCTGAAAAGTGGTCAGAGATCAACAGCATTGGCTGCATCATGCCAAATTTCTCTTGGTACCACCTGTACATGGTGTTGAGGTGGGGGCAGTTTCACCTAGGAAGCTGGAATTTAAGGAAACCCAAAAATCTTCAGGCCCAGGAGGGAATCTCAGATGTCTCTTGTTAGGAGCACAAGCCCAAAGAGAAGATATCCTGTAATTAGGGTGCTTTGCTTATGTATGTATGTATTTATTTATTTACAGTATGGTGAACAAAAACAAGCTTCTTAGAACTTGATGAAAAACTCCTGCAGTAAAAGGCTTAAATCTCAACAGAGGGGAAAGCCACCCCACATTTCTTTTGAAGAGGCAGTAAATAGTCCAGTGTGCTTGGAACAGAGCAAGATTAAAGTGGCTATACCGCTGTTTCTGGCTCAATAGGAAACCAGTTTAAGTATAATTTTGTCTAACAGATAGATTGTCATAAATGTCATAAGCTAACTTGCTAAACATCTGAGCTTTGAAAAATATTTATTTAGCCAGGTGCAAAGATCCATATTGGTAGAAGGAATGAATCTGGATCTAGAAGACAGATTTGACCCTAACTTCTGAAACAAGCTCTGAAGATAGTGGCAAGGGAAATGAAAGATCCACTTGTCACAGGAAGTGAATCTAAATACCAGAATCGGTAAGCAAAAGTCGAAGTTATGAGTATGTGAGCTCTGTCCGGCATCAGCTTCCTGAAGATTAAAGTAATCAGAGGGATTGGTGGAACTTTATACAGGAAGTCATGACTCCCATTGATGAAAAATACCTAGAATTTTGACTGAATTTTTTATCTACACTATGTAATGCTATAAATTTTGATCTTTAGCACAAAGCCTAAAAATACTTTTTCAAAAGAGAAATACAATATTAATATTTCAAATATGGTATAGGTTCACTGGTCAGAGAGGCAGCTAATTGACATATATTTTTGTCTTGTCTACCTTACTAATCTCAAATACCATATATTTAATATATACTACATTATCAGTTACTTTAAAATTCCACTATGATTTTAACAATTTCCATCCCACCATCAACCTCAGCCTAGACCAATCCACACAAGCAGTCCATTTCCTAGACACTACTGTGCTAATAAGAAATGGTCACATAAACACCATCCTATAATGGAAACCTACTGACTGCTGTACTTACCTACATGCCTCCAGCTTCCATCCAGGACGAACCACATGATCCAAGCTCTACGATACAATCACATTTGCTCCAATCACTCACACAGAGACAAACACCTACAAGATCTCTATCAAGCATTCTTAAAATGACAATACTCACCTGCTGAAGTGAAAAAACAGACTGACAGAGCCAGGAGAGTACCCAGAAGTCACCTACTACAGGACAGGTGCAACAAAGAAAATAACAGACTGCCACTAGCCATCACCTTCAGCCCCCAACTAAAACCTCTCCAGTGTGTCATCAAAGATCTACAACCTATCCTGAAAGATGATCCCTCTCTCTCTCACAGATCTTGGGAGACAGACCAGTCCTTGTTTACAAACAGCACCCCAACTTGAAGCAAATACTCACCACCAACTGCACACTATGCAACATAAACATTAACCCAGGAACCTATCCTTGCAACAAAGCCCAATGCCAACTCTGTTCACATATCTATTCAAGTGACACCATCATAGGACCTAATCACATCAGCCACGCCATCAGGGGCTTGTTCACCTGTACATCTACCAACGTGATACATGCGATCATGTGCGAGCAATGCCCCTCTGCTATATACATTGGCCAAACCGGACAGTCTCTATGCAAAAGAATAAATGGACACAAATCTGACACTAGGAATCATAACATTCAAAAACCAGTGAGAGAACATGTCAACCTCTCTAACTACTCAGTGACAGCCTTGAAGGTGGCAATTTTACAACAAAAACACTTCAAAAACAGACTCCAAAGAGAGACTGCTGAACTTGAATTAATATGCAAATTAAATACAATTGACTTAGATTTGAACAGAGACTGGGAATGGTTGGGCCATTACACTAATTTAATCTATTTTCCCATGTTAAGTATCCTTACACCTTCTATGGGTCATCTTGATTATCACTTCAAAAGTTTTTTTTCTCCTGCTGATGATAGCTCATCTCAATTGATTGGTCTCTTACAGTTGGTATGGCTACTTCCACCTTTTCATATTCTCTGTACGTATAAATATATTCTTGCTGCGTATTCCAGTCTATGCATCTGATGAAGTGGGCTGTAGCCCATGAAAGCTTATGCTCAGATAAATCTGTTAATCTCTAAGGTGCCACAAGTACTCCTGTTCGTTTTGTATAGAGAACATTATTAATCTAATGAAAGCAGAATTAACTCATCTGGAGTTTTCAGAAAAGCATTATGATTCTCTAGAACAGGTATTCAGAAGCATTCACTGCAGTAGTACTAGTTCTCCAGTAATGACATCTCATTGCCCCTGGAGTAAGAGCAACTGTTGGACAGAAGGAAATAATACATAGGGGTCTGATATCAGAAGATTGGAGAATGGTTCAAATATAGTGAACGGAGCAGTTGTTCCCGGATGAAAATATAAAGGGGGTGCTGAGTAAGTGATTCCCTCAGAAATAGCAGGCATTACAGACAACACAGACACTATTGGTGAAATTGTATTAAAATAAAATGAACATGACATGATTTAAGATTTGTGGCATTTAATCCACACATGTGACCTGGTGACAGTATGCCAAAAACAGCTGTATGCACAATGAATCCTTTTCCGTAGAGACTGTCCAGTTTGGCCGATGTACATAGCAGAGGGGCATTGCTGGCATATGATGGCGTATATTACATTGGTGGACGTGCAGGCGAATGAACCGGTGATGGTGTGGTTGATCTGGTTGATCTGCTATGTACATCGGCCAAACTGGACAGTCTCTACGGAAAAGGATAAATGGACACAAATCAGATATTAGGAACGGCAATATACAAAAACCTGTAGAGGAACACTTCAACCTCCCCGGCCACACTATAGCAGACCTTAAGGTGGTCATCCTGCAGTAAAAAAACTTCAGCACCAGATTTCAAAGAGGAACTGCTGAGTTTCAGTTCATCTGCAAATTTGACACCATCAGCTCAGGATTAAACAAAGACTGTGAATGGCTTGCCAACTACAAAACCAGTTTCTCCTCCCTTGGTTTTCACACCTCAACTGCTAGAAGAGGGCCTCATCTTCCCTGATTGAACTAACCTCATTATCTCTAGCTTGTTTGCATATATATACACCTGCCCCTGGAAATTTCCACTACACGCATCTGACGAAGTAGGTATTCACCTACGAAAGCTCATGTTCTGTGGCCTGCCTTGTGCAGGAGGTCAGACTAGATGATCATATTGGTCCCTTCTGACCTATGAGTCTATAAGGTGCCACAGGATTCTTTGCTGCTTTTATCATTATTTCAGTATTATCTACGTCCTAAGGAAATAATGAATATATTTTGCTTACTAAAGTAAGGCTGTGATTGGTAATTGTTATTCCCCAAGAGATACAACCACTACCCAAATATAGAAACTTGAGCACACAAATGATGCCACACATTCCTTTTTACTTTATATGATGCATTATCAACACAAATATTTTTGTGGGATTTCTGTCCTTTTTTCTTTTTTTATTTAATAATCTATTGTATTCATCTATTGTATTTTCAATTAACTATCACAGGTGCCTCTTGTCTGATAAATCCAATGAAATAAATATGGCAAACAGCAAACTTTATACTGCTCAATCCGTTTGATCACCCACCCACTAGCTAATTTCAATATCAAATATTTACACAATAAATTCAGAGAACTTCATTAATGTAATGTTATGGTTGAGATTTTAAATATGAAAAGTCATGAAATCCTGTGTTACGTTTTCCACTGCAATCATTTCTCAGAATCCTTGAACATAATGGCCCCAATTCAGCGCATCTTAAACAGGAGTACAACTTATCACCCACTCACAAAACAGTTAAATTTTGTTCATCAACTTTAATGCCTTAATTTTAGGGCTTAGTTACATTTACAGGTAAGAACTAATAGGTATATCTACCAGTTCTAATACTTCAGGCTTTTCTGACTAGCATATTGGAAACAAATAGTAAAATTGTAGGAATGGAAAATAAATTATTTTCCCCATCCTTAGGACAGTAACTCAAAATCAAATTTAAAAGATTAACACAGAAAAGCAGGATCTTTAGGCAAATCTCTCATCCCGCATTAATCTCTGTACAATCTACAAAAAAGCAAATTTATCTTCCGGGATTAAAAAAATAACATGACTTCTGAATGACTGTTTTCTACTAACTCACTCTACATAACTACCAAACTAACATTGTCAATATTATGTGAACATGCAAATGTACAGTAGTATATATTTCAAATGAAAATCCAAGCCTAAAATTAAATTTGAGCTATACTTATATCAGTGATAGTGTAAACATAGAAGAGGGAAACGTCTTTCTATTACTTAAGCCTCTGAAAACTTGTGCTGCAACATCAGTTGTAGGTCCCTGCTCGCTACTTTGCTGACTATACTTTTGTTGTAGCAACTGCAGAGGTTCAGGGTGGGCACAGACAGCTGCAGCGGCACAGGAGTCAGCAAACGGAGCTGTAAACAGGGGAGTTTGAGTGGGACTTCTGCTGGAGGAGAAGGTATTTGTAGCTATTTGTAGTTGTATTTGTATGTGTGGAGGCTGGCAGAGGCAGTGTACTGGGAGAGAAGCTGAGCCCTGATTAGGGGGTGGGACTTCTCTAACTAGGGGTCCTATAAAGGTAGCCAGCTGCAGCGGCACAGGAACCAGCAAACAGAGCTATAAACAGGGGCGTTTGAATGAGAGTTTACAGGGGGAGTTTGGGGGAAGACTAAGAGGCAGGCAGAGGAACACACAGGCTACTGAAGGGAGTGTGCAGTGTTCTAGCAGTGTCCTGGTGCTTGTTTTGCTGTGGGTGGTGGTGTTTTGGGTTGGTTTGTGTTTCCCAGATTTACAAGATTTAGGCGGGAAGCCTATGACAGATACAGAGGCAGCAGTTGTAGTGACCAAAGCAGTGGAAGACACAATGAAGATGACTGGATGTGGAAGCTGCGGCATGTACATGATCCTGGAGGGGGTACCTGAAAAGAGTTTTGTCTGCATGAAGTGCTGCCTGATAGAGCTGATGGAAGAAAAGGTCCGAGGACTGGAGATGCAAGTGGAAACTCTGGTAGAGTGTAGAAGGGGTGATGGAGCAGAGACATGATGAGGCTGAAGGGAAACGCTCAGACTTGCAGATGGAAGTAGGACCAAAGAACTCTGAGGGGAGACTGCTGGGTGAGGAAAGTGGATGGTGAAAGCATGTGACTACGCAACCAGGCAGAGGAAAAGACGGACTAGGGAAGGAGCAATAGAGCTCAGAAACAGGTTTGCGGAGTTGGAAAACGAACAAGGGGCACAGCAGGTGGTCGCTGAAAGTGAGAGGGCAAGGAAGAAGAGAAGCGCAGCTAGCCCTTAAGGAGTGGGGATGAGTCAATGGAGATGACACCAAACATAAGCCCCAGGAGGATACGGGATGGGCTGCAGAGGATTGCAAGGGTGAACAGGAATCAAGAGGACTTGCAGCGAGAGGGAACAGGGAATAGACCGGAGAATCGAACTGTTACCAGGAAAAGGCAGGTCTATGTGATTGGGGACTCCTTATTGAGAAGAATAGACAGGCCTGTAACCAGAAGTGATACAGAGAACAGAAGGGTGCGCTGTCTGCCTGGTGCTAAAATATGGGATGTGGACCTGAGGCTGAAGAGAATCCTAATGGGAGCGGGAAAGAATCCGCTGATTGTCCTTCATGTGGGAACAAAAGATGCGGCTAGATTCTCGCTGGAATGTATCAAGGGAGACTATCCCAGGTGGGGAAGACACTGAAGATCACCTGAGCCTCGATTTCCTTAAGCGAGACTCTGCCTGTTCCTAGAGAAGGGCAACAAAGGTGTGACAAGATTATGGTGATCAACAGATGGCTCAGGCAGTGGTGCTATAAGGAGCGCTTTGGGATGTATGACCACTGGGACAGAGGACTGTTCTCTCTGGATGGACTTCACTTGAGTAGGGAGGGAAATAGACTTCTAGAATGGAGGCTGGCACAACTGATTAAGAGAACTTTAAGTAAGGAATTGGGGGGAGATGGTTGGGAGATGTCCAGGTAATCTCCATGCCAGACTTTAACATTGAGAGGGAAGAAAACAAAGCAAGAAAGGATACTGTCGTGGGTAGGAGAATGGACACACGGAGGAAGGGTACTGTAGATACAATTCTAATGGGTGATACTGGTGGTAGAACGTCTGGGCCTAATTGGGTAAAGAATGTGAGTGAAGCCAAACAGCAACAATTAAGATGTTTGTACACCAATGCGAGGAGCCTAGGTAACAAAATGGAGGAACTAGAGTTACTAATGCAGGAAGTGAAACCGGATATTATAGGGATAACAGAAACATGACGGAATAGTAGTCATGACTGGAGTACAGACATTGAAGGGTATGTACTGTTTAGGAAAGACAGAAATAAAGGTAAAGGTGGAAGAGTAGCATTGTATATCAATGATGAGGTAGACTGTAATGAAATTAGAAGGGATGGAATAGATAAAATAGTCTGTCTGGGCAAAAATCACATTGGGAAAGAAAGCTACTAGTGCCTCCCCTGAGATAGTGCTTGGGGTGTGCTATAGACCGCCGGGATCTGATCTGGATCTGGATCGAGACCTTTTTAATGAAGTAAATACTAGTGGGAATTGTTTGATCATGGGAGATTAACTTCCCAGATATAGAGTGGAGGACAAGTGCCAGTAATAATAATAGGGCTCAGATTTTCCTAGATGCGATAGCTGATGGATTCCTTTACCAAGTAGTTGCTGAACCAACAAGAGGGGACGCCATTTTAGATTTGGTTTTGGTGAGTAGTGAGGATCTCATAGAAGAAATGGTTGTAGGGGACAACCTTGGTTCGAGCAATCATGAACTAATTCAGTTTAAACTAAATAGAAGGATAAACAAAAACAAATCTGCGACTAGGGTTTTTTATTTCAAAAGGGCTAACTTTAAAGAATTAAGGAAATTAGTTAGGGAAGTGGATTGGACTGAAGAACTTCGGGATCTAAAGGTGGAGGAAGCCTGGAATTACTTCAAGTCAAAGTTGCAGAAACTATCAGAAGCCTGCATCCCAAGAAAAGGGAAAAAATTTATAGGCAGGAATTGTAGACCAACCTGGATGAGCAAGCATCTTAGAAAGGTGATTAAGAAAAAGCGGAAATCCTACAAGGAATGGAAGCTGGGAGTGCAATGAAAGCAACCTTATTGAGGTCAGAACATGTAGGGATAAAGTGAGAAAGGCCAAAAACCATGTAGAGTTGGACCTTGCAAATGGAATTAATAGCAATAGTAAAAGGTTCTATAGCCATGTAAATAAGAAAAAAACAAAGAAAGAAGAAGTGGGACCGCTAAACACTGAGCATAGAGTGGAGGTTAAGGATAATCTAGGCATGGCCCAATATCTAAGCAAACACTTTGCCTCAGTCTTTAATGAGACTAATGAAGAGCTTAGGGATAATGGTAGGATGACAAATGGGAATGAGGATATGGAGGTAGATATTACCACATCTGAAGTAGAAGCCAAACTCGTACAGCTTAATGGGATGAAATCAGAGGGCCCAGATAATCTTCATCCAAGAATATTAAAGGAACTGGCACATGAAATTGCAAGCCCATTAGCAAGAATTTCTAATGAATCTGTAAACTCCCGGCAGTCTATCGCACACCCCAACTGGAGAATTGCTAACATAGTTCCTATCTTTAAGAAAGGGGAAAAAAGTGATCCGGGAAACTACAGGCCTGTCAGTTTGACATCTGTAGTATGCAAGGTCTTGGAAAAAAAGTTGAAGGAAAAAGTAGTCAAGGACATTGAGGTCAATGGTAATTGGGACAAAATACAACATGGTTTTACAAAAGGTAGATCGTGCCAAACCAACCTGATCTCCTTCTTTGAGAAGGTAACAGATTTTTTAGACAAAAGAAATGCAGTGGATCTAATTTACCTTGATTTCAGTAAGGCATTTGATACGGTTCCACATGAGGAATTATTAGGTAAACTGGAAAAGATGGGGATCAATATTAAAATTGAAAGGTGGATAAGGAACCGGTTAAAGGGGAGACTACAACAGGTCATACTGAAAGGTGAATCGTCAGGCTGGAGGGAGGTTACTAGTGGAGTTCCTCAGGGATTAGTTTTGGGACCCATCTTTTTATTACTGACCTTGGCACAAAAAGTGGTAATAAAGTTTGCAGAAGACACAAAGCTGGGAGGTATTGTCAGTACAGAGAAGGACCAGGATATCAAACAGGAAGATCTGGATGACATTGTAAACTGGAGTAATAGTAATAGGATGAAATTTAATAGTGAAAAGTGCAAGGTCATGCATTTAGGGATTAATAACAAGAACTACTGTTATAAGCTGGGCAGGTATCAGTTGGAAGTAACAGAGGAGAAGGACCTCGACGTATTGGTTGATCACAGGATGACTATGAGCTGCCAACGTGATATGGCCGTGAAGAAAACAAATGCAGTCTTGGGATTCATCAGGTGAGGTATTTCCAGTAGAGATAAGAAGGTGTTAGTACCATTATACAAGGCACTGGGGAGACCTCATCGGGAATACTGTGTGCAGTTCTGGTCTCTCATGATTAAAAAGGATGAATTCAAACTGGAATAGGTTCAGAGAAGGGCTACTAGGATGATCCGAGGAATGGAAAACCTGTCTTATGAAAGAAGACTCAAAGAGTTTGGCTTGTTTAGCCTAACCAAAAGAAGGCTGAGGAGATATGATTGCTCTCTATAAATATATCAAAGGAATAAATACCAGGGAGGGAGGGAGAGGAATTATTTAAGCTCAGTACCAATGTGGACACAAGAACAAATGGATATAAACTGGCCATCAAGAAGTTTAGACTTGAAATTAGACAAAGGTTTCTAACCATCAGAGGAGTGAAGTTCTGGACAGCCTTCCAAGGGGAGTAGTGAGGGCAAAAGACATACCTGGCTTCAAGACTAAACTTGATAAGTTTATGGAGCGGGATAGCCTAATTTTGGCAATTAATTAGTCTTTCACTACTAGCGGTAAATATGCCCAATGGCTTGTGATGGGATGGGATCTGAGTTACTACAGAGAATTCTTTCCTGAGTGTCTGGCTGGTGAGTCTTGCCCACATGCTCAGGGTTTAGATGATCGCCATATTTGGGGTTGGGAAAATATTTTCCTCCAATGCAGATTGGCAGAAGCCCTGGGGATTTTTCACCTTCCTCTGCAGCGTGGGGCACGGGTCACTTGCTGGAAGGTTCTCTGAACCTTGAAGTCTTTAAACTATGATTTGAGGACTTCAATGGCTCAGACAGGTTTGATACAGGAGTGGGTGGGTGAGATTCTGTAGCCTGTGCTGTGCAGGAGGTCAGACTAGATGATCATAATGGTCCCTTCTGACATTCAAGTCTATGATTCTATGAAAAAGGAATCTGAAAATAGAGGCAAAGATCCATGATGAAGAATCTGCCTTAGGGCATGCCTACATGGAGACTATGTACATGGTAAACAGAGATGTAAATCTACAATGCTTTCACCTGTCGTGTACTAAATTGCCGTGGAGACACTGCTCCAGTTCATTAAAAGTTCTGTGGTGCCCATTGTGTACTGGTGTTTCAAAAATACAAATACTAAGGCCGTGATCCTGCTACTTGTTGAGTGGACAGACCCCAGATTTCAGTGAAGCTCCACCTGGGCGGAGCGGTCTGCCTGTGTAGAATGAATTACAGGATCAAGGTCTAACCACCCATTTCCAGTATTTTATGCTGTAGACAGTGTTGCCTTTAGATACAAGACCTTCTGAAAAACATAGGGAAAAAGAAACTCAATAAAAAGTTTTGAAAAATCTGATATTTAGAATATTTGGGAAAATCTAAGTGGCAACTATCAGGAAAGTCTCTCCTTCTGACATGGAAACCTTTTTACCATAAATACTATATACATGCTTAACAATAAATTCAGTCTCCCATGGAACTTCCAGAGAGCTGTATGTTTTCCAGATGTTTAAAGAAATCTCTTAATACTCCCCCCAAGTTTTTTTTCAAATGAGTTATGTACAAGACACTGGATAGCACTGATGTGTGCTGCAAACCGACCTCCAAACCAAACAAAAAGCTAAAAACCAAGCAACACAACCCCAATTAATCTGAAGCATACAGTGCACAACTTCTACATAATCAAAGAAATCACAACTGCCCTTATTTCATGCTTCCTAAATTTAGTCCACTCAGCTTTGTAAATATGGCACTCATCATCCCCGCTGTTTCAGCAAGCTGTTCAATATGTCCTAGTACAGTAATGTTTAGTGTTTAACAGTTATTAACTCCAAATAGATTTAATTTTGAAGACTGAGGTTCTCCAAATATTTGTCTCAAAACAATTATTTTACAAACAGGCACATACTTATTAATTTCATTAAGAAATGTAATTTAGACCTTAATCCAAACATTTATTAGGTGTGGAACCCCACTGACTGTAATGTGGGACCCAGTCACACTCAGCAATTTGCAGGCTTCGGATCCAAATTAGATTATTTAACTGAAATAAAAGGAAACTCATTATGATTGCTGAAGGGGCAAAAATGCCACTGTTGTGTATTTATCTAGCTTAATGTCTTACACAGCCCATTTTTGGAGTACCTGAGCATCTGAGAAGCTTTAATCTATTTATCCCCAACATAGGCAATGCTGTTATCCCCACTGGAAAGACTGGGGAGCAAGGCACACAAAGCAAGTCTACACTACAAAATTAAGTCAATCTAAGTTTCATCAACCTACAGGCACCACAGTAATTAAAGTGCTTTTGCGCATCCACACTATGTTCCGTGTGTCACTGGTGTGAATACCCACCAGGAGCACTTGCACCCAATTAACTATCAGTGTGGGGCATTGTGGGACACTTCTGAAAAGCGGCAATAGTCAGTGTAAGCAACGCAGTGTCTACGCTGCACTGACTAACTACATTGACCGAAGTGCTATGCCTCTTGCCTAGGTGGAATTAACTTGGTGTAGTAAGTGAATGACATCGCTGGGAGCGACATTTTAGGGCTTGTCTCCAATACAGAGGTAAGTTGACCTAATTTACACTACTCCAGCTATGCGAATAACCTAGCTGGAGTCGATGCAGGGTAGGTTGACTTACCCTGGTGTCTTCACTGTGTGGCATCAATGGGAGACGCTCTCCGGCTGACTTCCCTTACTCTTCTCAGGGAGCTGGAGTACCGGAGAGTGCTCTACTGTTGATTTAGCAAGTCTTCACTAGACCAGCAAAATTGACACCTGCTGCATCGACTACAGCAGCTTCCATCTCCCTGGTTGTAAAAACAAACCGTCAGTGTAGACACAAGCTGCCTTACGCTGACCTAAGTCTGGAGTGTAGTAGACCCTGCTGACTTTAGGACTTGTCAAGGTTACACAGAAAGCCAGTAGCAGATCTGGGAACTGACCACCACTCCCCCGATTTGCAGATGAGCATCCTACCCTTGGAAGCACATGTTGCAGGAATGGGTGCTGGGGGGGGGGCATAAGCAGGGGGAGAACATAAGAACGGCCATACTGGGTGAGACCAAAGGTCCATCTAGCCCAGTGTCCTGTCTTGCAATGCCACGTGCCCCAAAGGGGACGAACAGAACAGGTAATTCTCAAGTGTCAATTGCCAAGCCCCTGTGGCCCATTCCCAGCTTGTGGCAGAGGGTGGATGCTGCAGAAGGGGTGTGTGGGGGAGGGGCAAGCCCAGCTCAAGGGCCAGGTGCAGCAGGCGAGGGGAGCAGGCCAGAGAACAGGTGCTGCAGGGTGCAGGGCACAGACCCCACGACAGGCGGGGGGGGGGCACCCAAGGGGACAGAGCTGGGACAGACACCTGGGGAGATGGTAAAAGCGCCCCAGGGCCCACCCCGAGGGGGGCGCACAGGCACCGGGGGGGGGGGGGGCACGACACTGGCCTGCATGGGAGGAGCCACCTCTCCGCCGCCAACGTCCAACGGACCCTTCACCCCCCGGGGTTGCCCGCGGCCGCCTGCTCTTTATAGCCTTGGCCCGGGAGCGCAGCGCGAGACCCACCCTATTGGCTGGCTGGAGAATGCTTCTATCTCCTGATTGGTCATTCTCGTCAAGGGGCGGGAGGAGCTGGGCTCCGAGTGAGCGGCCGCTGCCGGCACGCGCCTGGGCCTCGCTTGGACCTTCCGCGCGGGCGGCGGGACGCGCCCTGCCCCCCGCGAATGCGCCTGTGAGCCAACATGGCGGGCGGGCCACGCAAGGCACCGGGTGAAGGCTGGCACGGGGGGGGGGGGGTCCGTGCTCCAGCTCCAGCTCCAGCTCCATGCGTCTCTGGTGCATGGTAATTGCAGCCCCCTGACCCGTGCCAGGGCTGGCGTCAAGGGCTGCAATCCAGCAAGAGGCATCAACCCCTACCTGAATCCCCGCTGAGACCACTCAGCTGCGGACCATGGGGCTTGCCCTAAAGGGAAGGGAAAGCTGGGGGCCATGGCCTCTGAACACAAGTCTAGGCCTATGGCCACAGCGTGAAGGGCAGCTTTCATTTTCCACGCTGAAGCCAGGCAGAGTAATGTAAAAAGCTGGCACAGTTTAGCATTAGAAAATAGGGAACCCCTTTACAAATAGTCAACACTTATTTTTCAGTGTAATAGCCACTGCGATGTCCTAGGTATTTACAATTGACACTACTGTATGTTTAGAATGTTAAAATACTTGAGATTGATTTCATATGGATTTATATTACAGTATCACCTGTAGGCCTGCCTGCCAATATCATAGTTCCAGTATGCCACATGCTGTACAAACACACATTCCCTATACCAAATAGCTACCACTCTCAAATATGTAGCATGTATAAACTATGTTAATCTGTGTCAGCAAAAAGAACAAGAAATCCCTGTGGCACCTTAGAAACTAACAAGCTTATTTGGGCATAAGCTTTCATGGGATACAACCCACTTCATCAGATGCATGGAGTGGAAGATACAGTAGGAGGTGTGCATATACATAGTACATGAAAAGATAAGAGTAGCCTTACCAAGTCACTTGCAAACTGGCCACAACCAATTTAGGCCTTAAGACTGGGCATGGATGGGTCATTACAAAAACTAATTTTCCCCTACTGTTATTCACACCTTCTTGTCAACTCTTTGAAATGGGCCACCCTCATTACCACTGCAAAAGTGATTTTTCCTCCCTTCGTATTCCACTTCTCGTTGTTTTTACATATTTTAGAATATACCATTTTTATTTTGACTGTTTTATAAAATAATCTGTCTTTAAAACTGAAATTAGTGCTTCCATAACATCAGTGACATTGACAGGGCTGTGTAGTAAAACTCATCCTTTCCCCATAGTATAGGCATCAGCCACACAAGCTTCCTCACACTGCCATCAGTGTATCTCAGTCCCAAACACCGCTGCAAGTCAGATGGTCTCCATTAACCCATTAGCCAAGGCCTGAGTGAGGTGTTCTGATTGGGCTCTCTCACTTTGGTTATGATTCATGAAACAGCTTACAGATGGTAATATTTGACATCCTGGGGTTTGGGACATATCTGAAACTGTTTTTAAAACTTTTGTTCATAGAGAACACCGAATGGAAAATCCTCTGTACAAATGACAGGGATTTCTAACACGTAAAGATAATGTTATTAAAAATACTGAATTTATTTCAAGCTTCTTTTAAGAGGAATAGCATTTAGAAATGAGGAAAGCAACACCATGTGAGCAGTCCATGGACTAGGGTTTGGGAACAGTTAGCCTAGAGCAGGGATCGGCAACCTTTGGCACGCAGCAACTCCAGGCCAATGGGGGTGGCAGGAAGCGGCTGTCAGCACATCCCTTAGCCCACACAGCTTCCGGCAGCCCCCATTGGCCTGGAACAGCAACTGTGGCCAGTGGGAACTGTGACTGGCCAAACCTGCGGACGTGGCAAGTAAACAAAGTGGCCCGGCCAACATGGTAAGCGCCCTAGCAGGCCGCGTGCCAAAGGTTGCCGATCCCTGGCCTAGAGAAAAAAAGAGACTATTCCCTACCAAACTTCAGAACAGTGCAGCAGCAGCTTTGTAGTAAATTTCTTATTGAATAGACTTGTTAAACATCTTTGTGAAATTTCTGCTGAAATATGGGTGCATGTACACTAAAACCTCTTTATACTGACTATTGCTGATCAATTCAAAAATATAAACAGGATGAACATTTTTCTTTCTGAAATAAAACGTGTATTAGGGTAGACTGGGATACTCGTGTGACAGATTTTTGTTACCAATCTGCCTGGGGCTTTAGGTGATCAGGCTGAAGCCGCAGGATTTAAGGGAGGTGATGAAGGAGCAAATGCAAATATTTACAAACACATCACACAAATACATGATTATTAAGGCTAAGGCGTGTCAATGTCTAGAATGTATCATTTAGAGAATCGTGTGCTAATTATTAATGCAACAAATTGGGACAAACTCTCAGACAAATTTGTATTTGCACCTTAATTACTATCTTGATACACAGCTATTACATTGTCTGCTTACCAATGAATAGAAAACACAAGCATTTGCTTTATTTGGGTGGTGTTAGCTTTTCTTATGGCCGAATTAATTTTAGAACTACTGATCTAGTGAGAACTAAAATATTGCGTGTTGGGAGACCAAGGTGTCTGTCAAATACACATTGCAGAAGTCAACCCCAGAATCTCAGTCTTCATTAATAAATTTATTAGAATGGGAATTTTTTTTCTGAGTACGACCTTCAGGATCAGAACACTAGCCATTACTATTAACATATTTCTATATCTCTGTGTGGTGATAGTGCCTACAGAATATGTTTTCCCCCTACTATATGCAGTACAGAAAGCCAGATATGTACAGGAACCGGCACACATACTGTAGGGTCCTCAAAGACTACATTTTTTGCACTGTATGTAAAGCAATTAAAATTGAGATTACATTACTGTATACTATATATAGCAACATTATAGATATGAATTACAAAATATACCTTTCTTCAATTATATAGGCTTAAAGGTTAAAAACCTACATTGCTCTGGCAACATCAAGAATTGTCTCCTCTGTTTAGTAGGAAGAACAAAGAATCAGTGACTTGTCAAAGCAAGACACTGACCTACGAAGCCAAAAGAATAAGAAAAGTAGAATAGGAAAGGAGGATTTCAATCAGCTGACATGACTGTGTTAGGTCATGTCTGAGGTGCTAAACACTAAAAATTTAACAAGCATTTTACACAAAGCAGTGACTATGAAGACAAGACGTTATGATAGTAATTTGTATACGTTCTTATACTATAAATTACCAAAGTGCAAATTATGCTAAATTTAAAGCCACTGTACCTTTGGCCCTTCTTTTACATTACTCTTGAAGCAAGTGTGTCTCCAATAAAATTGTGCCTTACACATATATCCCTAATCTCACGTGAAAGACATCAAGCTAAAATAGGAAGGCATTTACTGGCATTAGGACCTCATACTGGTTTAATGTCATTAGTTGGGTTATAATGGAGAAAAAATATACCAATTGAGAAATATTGTAAGAGGAAGGAAAAAAGGCAAATACTGCATTTTCCAGTTAGTTACATTTTAAAACTGTATGTAGGTAAATTGGGATACCTTTATGGCCAGAGCTAAATGAAAATACAAAGTTTACAAGATTTTGGTGAATAAAAATTACCTCTGTGTCTATACAGGACCCTTTTGGATGAAAAGAAAAAGTGAGTGGTGGCTTATATACGAAATGTGATAAAGAAGTGATTATACCAGACACTGCACCACATTACCAGTTTAGTTCATCCAGCAGAATCAATGTTGTTCTAATTCTGGCTATTTCCCAAGCTCAGGATTGCCAACTCTGCCTCACTGTACAGTGGTGAACAAGCATCTATAAAGGACTGGACTGACACCTTCAAACCTATTTATGGCAAGTCAGAACCCTGGTTCTCTCCATAGTTTCAATCAATTTGATAAAAACCACAGTTCTCATTGCAGTGGTCTGTAGGAGAGCTAGCATTTTACATGTTTTATATTTACATTCAGAGACAGAAACACTTATAAATGTAAACTTTAGTTTAAATTGAAAAACTTATGTTCCTGTACTTTGTATGTCTGGTTAAAGAAGAAACGCCTACATTTTCCAATACAGACATTGTCATGATAAACTCCTCCATAAAAATGCCCAAATAAGTAACATCAGTTTCTGCTTATGGATCTCCAGATCAGTTCAGGTCTGTATGTTCTTGTTTTTCTTAACAGAAGAATTGACTTTAAAAAACATTTACGTTAACACATGCCATAGTTTTTTAAAACAATAAAATTAAACATTTCAAAACAAAGCAAAGGACAGCAAATGTAAATAGAATTGTTGGAACATTCATTCTGATTCTGTAATGAGCTGCCACATGTGGAGTCCCAGGGAAATCAGCAGGGCTGTGTCCACTCTGCGACTGGGAGCACATCTGCCAGTCCAGGTAGACAGATTCACACTAGCTCGGCTGGAGCTAGAATGCTAAAAATAAGTGTGGATGTTGCAGTTGTAGTAGAGACTCAGGCTAGCCATCCAAGCTCAGACGCAGGGCATTGGGTTAAGAGCCCAAGCTATTGCCGAAGCCACATGTTCATATGCTATTTTTAGCACACTGGCTCCAGCAGGTGTTTCTATCTGGGTTAGGAGGCTCACTTCCCAGTGTAGACATACCCTTGAACTCCAGTCAGATGCACTGGCTTCCCCGCGGTTGGAGCCAATGTTGTTACCATCATTTAAAGCCGTGTTAGTGTACATTCTTCATAGGAAAATAAATATTAATGTGCCAAAACCAATTAATTTTTTTCCTCTTACAACTAAACCTTGGTCATACTGAGATTCAGAGGGATCAAATTATGGTTTGGATATTCAGCTAGTTTATCACACACTGAAAGATTTCTTAGAGGCATAAGCATCCAGGTTATGAAATTTGGATTTGACTTCTGTCTGTGATAAAGAGATTAATGCACATGGATACAAGATGAAAGTTCCTTTAAAAAAAATCACAGCACTTCCTGATGAACAAAGTATGTTTAAATTTTTTGGCCCAACCCTTATTGTTACCGATTTTTCTCCTGATTTTTGCCACAAGACAGTATTTTCACCATTAGCACAAGAAGATATGCCAAGCAGCAATCAACCACACAACTTAATCCTTTAATAAAATACTATGGTATGTTTATTTTAATAAAAAACTTCATTGTATTTTGCAGATATTAGAGGCTCTATACACCAGAAATTAGAAAAGTCACAGAAAGTTGCAAATCTGGTTTCTACATCTAATTTGAGGTATTCAGCAAGAAACCTAGCTCTGCATCTGAAGAGTCTTTCCATAAACGCCCAGTTGGAGGTGGAGATTTCATTTAAAGGAGTCCTTTTACCCACTATACAGCTCTATATCTGATTGACAAGGGCAAGAAATTATGGTCTAGGTATACTTAATCCTGCTCAGTGCAGGGGTATGGCCTCTTGAGGGCCCTTCCAGGCCTACATTTCTCTGATTTTTCTAGGACCACAGAAGCCTCCTCATCCCAACTCCCTCTTCCAAACCACTGATCTACTCCTTCCTCACTGATGGTAAGCCAGATGCCTGAATTCATTCAGCTAGAACGAGGAGTGTTCCTTCTCTAGCCAGGGAAACACATCCAATTAATATTTTTATCTGATCTTCGAAAGTAATTAAACGCAGAGATCAGCAATACTTCCTTTAGTGGACAACAGCAGGGTCCTGCATTCTAACGTCTAAATATGGAGGGAGAAGCAAGAACAGTATGTGGACCAAAAACCTAAAGCTGAGGTTAAGGAGAAATTTGGCCTCTTGACCCTGAATTTGGCTTAGTATGTGGCAAGTAACAGAAGTGAAGGGAGTCTGGGAGAGTCAGCATTCATGGAAAATTATTTCTGTTGAAAAGATATCTATCTAATCTTATATCTGGAACACAGTTTTGTACAATAAATCATCTGCATTCCTTATGTACTACAAACTTTCTCTGGAAGGGGGACAAATTGCTGGGATTTATTTCTCAGATAATTGCTTTGAATTCAACATTACAAATCTTTTCTAATGAAGCAGAGCTGTAATGCTAATAGTCACTAGATTGTAAAAACTGCCTGGGATATTTTAATTGGTTATGTTTTCTTTTTCAAGTGGAAAATTGTTTTGTAAAATACCCAAGGAACAGTTTTGCAATTACAGAACTTGTAGAAAAATCTATATAGCAATGTATTCTAAAGTGCTTCTTTACTTCTCAGCTACTTATCAAAAATTAGACTGGTAGATCTTGTGTAGAAGCACAGAGATTCCTAACAGCTCAAGTACTGGTAGATGACTTCTGATGTAGAAGAACCCTTCACACATTTTGTTTAAACCAATGATATTTGCTTTGACAACTGTAGTGAAATGACGTAAGTACAATCCACCTTTTTTTAAAACATGGCCTTACTCTGCTTTATTTATGCAACATTATTACATCCTTTAAAAGAAGTAGTTTACTTCAATTCCAAATATAGGGATTAAATAATATACATAAAAAGCTGTAATTCAGTGAAGCTATTGCCTATTCACCCTGAAATAAAATAGTCTTATGATTGAACTGGTGCAAAATTCCTTCCAAACATCTTTGTTTTATTGGCAAAGTCATTTAAGGTCACTTTTGCTTCCAAGACCATCATCTTCCATGGTTTCCACTGAAGGAGTTTTGCTTTGTAATGGCTTGTGGTTCCACAGTGTTTTGTTAATGAACAGCCTACTATGAATATACTACTGTAGTCACTAAATTGAAGATTCTCTCATGAGAAGTCCAAAATTACAGCTCCCTCTTCCCCCCCTAAATTTCATCAAGACAAAATTCAAGTCCCACTTTAATCTTTATTTTGAACACCATTTTAAAATGGCAAAAAATGGCTGCTGTGCTTTTCGGGATGAAGAACTAACATGATGCCCGGTGTGCTTGTTAAATGGTATACAGGTACTGTACTGCAAACGTACCAAACATACAGCGTGGAAAGGCATCTACAGGCACAGCCATTTGGATCAGCTACTCCTATGTATATAGTGCAGCAGGATTGAATCTGCGTAGAGAGAACCACAATTTGGTGGCATATAGCAAATGAGTGCATGTGTTTGGGGCTGTTTTTTTGTTCTCAGAAGGCATGATGATAAAGCATCCCAAACGGCAAAAGACAAACATCTCCAATGTTATCATTCCATCAAGTAGTAGTTTTCAGTGAAAGCTGGCTATTATTGCTGAGATAGTAAAGCACTTCGATTGGCCTTCATCTTCTCCAGCCGTTTCACTAGATGACCATTGCTAACTTCAAGCTCTTCAGTTTTATCCAATGCTGAGCGAAGCTGAAAGGAAGAAGCAAAGGAAAAACCATCACCAGAGCTTTTGAAATGTTTTTCCTTTCCCAAAGAATGTGGCTTGGGTGTTTTACCAACACTAATTCTATTCTGATTTCCATATTGCTGCAACCTCATTACAAGAACAAGCAGAAGGTCCTGATGGATTTTCGACAAGTTCTGACAAATTAAGTAACTGCCTGCACCATTACTTTGAAAGCCACATAGTGCATTTTATTCATAAGACATTTTTCCAAACTAACATGCCTCAAATTCGGACCATCCAAGTGTGATGGTCTATACTATTATAGGTCACCTCTTTTACAAGACTATGATAACTTCCGTACAAAGTATGACTTGTGAGGTATCATTTGAAAAATAATAATCTGCTGAACATTATTATCCCATTGAAATATGTGTAGCAATACTATATGTAAAGTTATGAGATTCTACAGTATAAGTGCTACTGAAATATGTTGCAATTCTGGGTAACATCCACAAACCAGTTTTTCAGAGACAGAGAGACACTGACCCCAGGCAAGTGTTAAAAAACCATCAGATACTTATGTAGCCATTCTCCCACGGGGAGGGGGGAGGTGTGAATAAGCAATTTACATTGAATCACAGGAACATTTCAAACCTCACGTCCATAACAGACTGTGTCACCATAACTTAGCAAGGATATTTCTAGCACAAGAAATTAAGTTATAAAGGGGGAGGAAAATGCTTGACTTCACCTCTCCTTCTCCCATCTCTCTGATCAGGACATTAATGAATCTCAAAGAACTGAACTAAGGAGGGAGTGGTCCCAGGCTGCAAGGAGACCCAGCATGTGAAACTGACAACAGTGTACGGTGAGACAAAACCTTTGCTTTCAAGTTCAGTTAGCTTTTTACATGAGGTTTTAGCTTGCTTATTATTCTTTTATTTTCTTTTGTAACTAAATCTCAACTTTTATGCATTATCACTTGTAATCACTTAAATTCTATCTTTCTGTAATTAACAACTTTAGCTTATTGTTTTATCTTACCCAGTGTGTTTGGATTAAAGTGTGTGGGAAACTGTTTTGGGGATAAGCCCTTATCCTTTACCTTTGATGAAATTATGGACTTTCTATGAGCTTGCATTGTTCAGTAGTGTGCTGGATAGTACAAGATGCACATTTTTGGTGGAAAGTCTGGGACTAAGAATTTGTGGGTGTTGTCCTGTATTAATGAGTGACTGGTCAGAGTGCTCACGTATTTTGCTGGGAGTGAATTTGAACGCTGAAGGCTGTGTGAGCAGGCCAAGAGTGGATGTTCTGATAGCACAGCAGTGTAAAAGGCACCCCAGCCTAGAGTTAAGGGGACACTGCTGTTCAACTCTCAAATTCTGCCCTGGGGAATGTCACACAAGCTTAATAGCTTGAATTTCAGAGGTGCTGAGCAAACCTCACTCTCTCTCAAGTCAATGCGAACTCCAAGAGGAATAGTATGTGTTCAGCATCTCTGAAATTCAGGCCATTTACTTAAGTGTCTGAAGATTATTACATTTGCTTACTATATATTTATGGTAGCACCAACTTCCCAAACACTCATGAATGATAGTTTCTCCTCCAGTGATCTCACACTATAAGAACAGACAGGTAGAGAGTGCTTTCGCGAAAAGGAACAAGTCATTGAGTCATTATAGGCAGCATGGAGGAAATGGGTCTTTTAAGAAGGCCTTATGTCGAGAGAGTAGGGGCACTGTGCATGAGGTTGCACCATGCACAAAGGGGCCACAATGAAGGCGGAACAGAGGTTATCGTGTAAGAAAGTGACAAATGATCAGACAAGAGCTAGAGTATAGGCGGACTGGAGGGGTGGATAATATGAAGCTTGACAAAAGAAAAGTAGGAAGGGGCAGAATTATACAGAACTTTGAATGTGATGACAAGATATCTAAATTTGAGGTGATCATGTGTGGGGAGCCCATTGAGGGACCTGATCAAAACAACAAGCAAGGAAGACTAGTTCAGCAGCTGCAATGTCAATCAGTTTAAGTGCTTGACTTTAAGCACCAAACATGTAAAGTTACTTGTGTGGCTTATCCTCTAGGTCCTTTACTGTTGATTCTGTGTCACTGTGGTTAAATAATGAAATGCAACCTCTGATACCCCAATGCCAGTATTCCCAGCTTCCCACTAATTTCTCATTTACACATCCCAATAAGATCAAAGATTTGAAAGTACAAAAACAGAAGCTGTAATTGAGAACTGATTCTTAATTACATTAGTTAAAGGACATGTATGCCAACACTTGTAACTGTTTCTATAGTACAAACACCAATTATTCAAATCTTATGTATGCTGACTCAAATGGACATTTGGATTTGACACTTACAAATGATACTTTGTCATTGAAGTAGAACTGTACTGAAGGATACAGCCCTATGACATGAGAGCTCCAGTCTAGTCAGTAGCACCAAGTCTGATACAAGTCAGAGAGAGGTGCTAGGCATTAAGGATGACGTTACCTAAGAATCATTTACAGTAATCAGTTCAAGGGAAGTGTGCTATCGTGAATTGTCACAATTGCATTTGCATTAACCAGACCTAAGAGTGCTAAGATTCTGGCCAAATCCTTCAGCGCAACTAACAGGAACAATACAAAAGCAGCCATTTACCTTGCAGTAACCCAAGAAGGGTGGCAACTATCGTAAAAAAAAAAAGCTTTCAGAGATGTGTCTGCTAATCTTCTGTAGATTAAATTCACACTGAATTTACTCGTCTAGAATGTAACAATAAATTACCTCTCTTTGGAGTTTGCGTTTCTCAGCTTTCAGTTCATCTTCTATTTTTTCAGCATTTTCAGCAGCACATTTGTATCGAGCTACTTGACCCTCCAACCGTATTACCTAAGGATAAAAAGCAAGTGTACCATTAAGAACAGTGTACAGGTAAAATAACTTCGAATCCTGTCTTTCCTTTGGCAACTCAGAGAAGTGGGGAGTCTACACTGTGTTCTTATTAGAATAAAGGGCATGTTCTGAGAAAAAACTATGCCACAGAGGTGTCAGTTCCTGGTATTCTTCTCTAATATTCTACCAACAATATGGGGAAATGTTTCAATGTATTAAAAAAACCTAACGTACCTACATTGAAAGTTAAACAGGGCAAACTCCTCTATAACCAGTGACTAAGCAGGGCCATTCTTTCCTCTGAAGAATAACCATGTTGCTGACTTATGCAGGACAAAAGGCATAATGAGCAGTGACACCCGTTTGTCATACTCCACACCATTTGCCTCCAGCCAGTCAAGAACTGCAGGTATCTGGATATAACCACATCCTAAAATGTTCTTCTATTTTCAAAATGGCGTTAACACAGATCCTTGAAGTTGATTGTTGTTTTGAACTCTACATTTATAGAATAATATTTCCTATACGTAAAGGAAAGTATTTCCAGTCTGTGTGAACACAATGAGATAGCTCTGAATCCCTAACAATCCTTTCTTCAAAGCTTGTTACAGCAAACAAGACTAAAGGCTTGCCTCAGAGTTTGGCATACAGGCGTGAATAGCAAAGCACACCAAACTGTTGCACTGTATCTCCCCCATGTGGATGCTGCGAGTACTAACGGAAAGGTTCATAGTTTGCGTTAATGTAGTCCTTTTCAAACAGAACTACCTTTATTTCTGAGGGAATTCTGCACCACTGCACAATGCAGAATTTGCACACAGTTTTATTTTTTCCCTTAGAATTTGCACTGCAGAGCTGCTGGCCGCCTAGAGAGGCTGCTGGACCCCACAGATCCTCGCTCCCAAGCTCACAAATAGAGAACACTGCCAAGGGAAGGGGAAGCTGGAGGGCTCCCAGCAGCTGAAGTTCCCAGTATGCCCTGAAGGAAGGAGGCAGTTGAAGGAAACTCCATATGTGCCCAGGACTCAGCATCAGGCTGTTTTTCCCTCTGGATTCCTGGGCTCTGGAGGTGCAGGTGTCTGGTCCTACAGCTGGGTTCTGTGGGGAGGGGGTGTGGGTGTCTGGGCGAGGAGGCCCCATTCAGCCCCCTGTAACACCCCCCAATATCCTCTCCCAGTACGGACCTCTCCATCATCCCCAAATACCACCTCCAGCACTCTCCATCTGTACCCCCTCCAGCTCCACCTCCCACTCCCCCCCAGCAGTATCCTCTATTTGGAAACCTCTATATGGTACCCCTATGGGGGCAGAGTTAAAAAATGAGAATCAACTAAAAGACCATAGGAGCAGAATTTTCTCCCAAGATGTGCCCAGCTGGCATGTGTGACACACCCAGACTGAGATGCCCAACTGGGTTGTGGAAGGGATTTCTACCCCTGGGGGAATCTTTTGTTGTTGTCTGTATTGCAGACATGCTTGCTGACAGGCAGGCATTTTGAAACAGATTACCAAAATAATTGAATCTGGCATGATTATATTGCCATTGTGACAAATAAAATATACAGAATTTTAAAATCTGTGCAGATTTTTTTTTGGAGAGGGGGGGCCTGCAGAATTCCCCCAGGAGTATAGCTTAGTGAGAATTGGAACCTTCTAGTTTGCGCCCACAGTGTCCAGACAGGGGAATTACAGCAGTTGGGTGTGCATGGTTATTCACACCCGCATAGTCTGACCTACCTGGCACTAAAGACAGAGCCTTAGTTTATCATGGAACTATATTTCTTAGCTGATCACTCTCTCTCCATGTGCAAACTTACATTCTGCTCCAAAGTCGTTATCTCTTGTTCAGACTTTGCAAGTTTAAATTTGAGGTCACTGATCTGTCTGTTGGCATCTCCTAAAAAAATTACAAATCTGTTATCAGAAATGTAGGAACAATCTGGATAGGGCTCCAGTACATAAAATGCTGGAGCTTTAAAACATTGCATTGTTACTATGTGGGGCTGGCTGGTGGGCAGGTGGCTCATGCTCTGTGCTTTGGCATGAAATATTCTGTAAAGTTCCCCTATACATGCAAGCTGGTCCGCATACACACTCCAATCCCTGTGAGCAGGGAGCAATTCAGATCACATCATGTGACAATTCTAAGAGCAGAACTGGTAGTGTGAAGAGAGCCCCCGCCCAGCCCTACTTGATAATACAAAGGAGGTTCTGTGCAGCAGTCTTTAAAGTGGAAACTGAAACATTAAAGACACCCCACACCTGCACCTACTGTAGAATCTTATCTAACTGCTTGTTGCACTGAAAATTCTCTCAGCATAACAAGAATGAATTGAACAAGTGGATAGGCAAGATAGCCTGTAAGTGAGAGACACTCAGAATTCAAGAGTAAAGTGTAAACCGAAATTTGCACTGTTTTATCCATATACTGCACATAGCAGTTTACTCTTTAAATGGAAATTAAGTTTACTTTGTAGATCAATCATGTGCATATCTGTCCCATTCTCAAGAACTTCATTTTCAGACTGCAGATTCTCCATCTTGTCATTCTTCTGCTTCTCTTCCAGTTGTCCTTTTAGTATTTTGATCTGAAAGTCCCAAAATAATTCATTAATTTCAGTGTCTTTACAGAGAGCTGTCCAAATCAATCTACAGACTACCCCCCATGAAAGTTCAGTTGGCCAGAAGGAATGATCAGACTTAAATCATGTGTCACAATATATGTTGTCATAAAATTGTCTCCTACGTGTTCCTTTGCAGCACTGTTTAATATGGGAAGTTATTTGGGAAACAGAGTGTAGATTCTGGAGTAGAAATAGTATGTAACATTATGGGGACAGTGTTACTGGTAATGCAATTTGTACTCTGCATGCAAATTAATTTAAAGAAAGTCAGATTTTTTACAACATGAGTTAATGCAGATGAACAATCATAATCCCAAAGGTCTCAAGAGAATAACTCATAGGAATTTTTATGCTGCCAAAGAATTGACCATATATCAGGAAACAAGTCAGCTTTTAAAGGTCTGCATATATGCTCTATCTTGGAATTTTAAGATGTATAGTTTCACCATCAATAATTTGGCTATCATTTACCCAGCTATTATATTCCTATTGCATTTCTCCTCCTAAACTGTACATTGTGAAACAAAAAGATTGTCAGCAGCTGTCCAAGGAGATGGAGGGAATGTGAAGTAGGGCTTCCCCCACATTCACAGAAGGCTAAGATTATATTATGGAGGTCCCAGAAGTCACAGAATCGGTGACTTCTAATGACCTCTGTGACATTGGGGGCCCCACAGCTGACCAGCCGCTGCGGGCAGCGGGGCGTCCAGCAGCAGCCCAGTCTCTGTGGGTGGTGAGGGATCCTCCCGCAGCTTCTCAGGGTGGCAGGACCCCCTGAAATTGACCAGCTGCAACCTGTGAGCTGCCTAGCTGCCACCGTTGGCAGGGGTCCCCTCCACCCTGCAGCGGCTCAGCTGCTGCAAGCTGCCAGGGCCCCATAGTTCTCAGTCAACAGTGGCAGATGGACCCAGGAGCTGCTCAGTGGCCATGGGTCGGGGTCCCCTGCAACTTCCAGATGCCAGAGCTGCTCAGCGGCTGGGGGAGGTCCCCCCAGTTCCCCAGCCTCTGCCACTAGCAGATCCCCTTCCCCCCATAGCGGGACACCCCCCGCTCAGCTCCCAGCCCTGCAAGGTAGTGGGGGGACCCCCTTCCAGCCACTGGGATCCCTGCAGCTCCCAGCCAGGACAGGTCACTGCTTCTGTGATCTTTTTGTTTTTTGCCCATTACCTGTCCATGACTTTTACTAAAAATATCTGTGACAAAGTGATAGTCTTAATGATAAGCCTTATGCAAAGACAGGCCAGCATGCAGACTGTACTGTTTAAAGGGCTGTTTTCTCTGGAATGTTTTTGTTCTAAGTACTTTGCTTTAAGAAGGGTGTCTGGTCACTGTTTATCACCATCACTGCTTCCCGAGAGAACAGAATTGCCTGGAAAGATAATCATGGTTCACTTTGGGGACTGCCGTGCAAAGCCTAGTCTGAGTAGGAGAAAAGCATGATTCCACTCCAAGAAAGGTGGCTGTGTGAGGCCAGAGACCTGAATGGGGCACCCTCGAAGAGACCAGGAGGGGTCTACAATGCAGTTAGCCCTGTAACAAATGCAACTAGCCCATTTTGGGAGGAAAAAATCCCCCGTTTGAAGTCCTGATGACGTTTTTTATGAAGATTGTAATAGAGTGTCTCCTTTCCCGTCTATGACTGTTTTTGGCAGAAATCTGCCTTATACCCATCCCCATAAATGTACCTCCAGTGTGCAAAGCTGAACCCAGCTCCTGTGGAATAAAAACAGTGAACACAGGACGGGAAGCAATAGCAGCAGCATTTCCAGCAGCAGCTGCTGTGCTTTGTTGGGCATTATTGCCTATGCTGTTTATGTTATAGGAGTATTTTGTTCTCTTGTAAATGTCCTCCTCACCATGTTGCTTTACCAGGCATCCAGCAATACTGAACTATGTTAATTACCTGTTCTAGCAAGGATTCTCGTTCACCAATGAGTTTTTTCAGTCTGTCTGAAAGAGAAAAGAGAGCTCAGTGCTGATTTACACTTTTCAGGGTATATACTGTATTTAATCAAAGAAAGAATTGTGAAGGTTAGTGAAACTAATGATGAAGGTAGTTATGCACGTACCACAGGAAATGAGGTCACAGACAGGACTGGGAAGGGGTTTCAGCCAAAGGAAGTTATGTCATTCTCACTGGGCATGCTTGTCACTTCAGTAGCAGCACCCAGCTGCATGCAAACAGGCTAATCTTCTACTTTAGGTTAGCATGCAAGAACTCTAGGGTCAAACACAACTGCAACACAAAAAATCTCACAAATCTTTAAAATGTAATATTATCAAGAGATTATATACACCTGC